>NC_137464.1:89053321-89781426 GCF_964235325.1 Thermobia domestica | reverse complement strand
AGGCTTGTCGGGATCGACCGCGACAAGCTTGGACACCCCAGGAATGTGTCCAGGCTTGTCGTCAACGACCCAATTTGAAATGTTTGTTCCAACAAACTCTACCAGTTACAGTTAAGGCGTTTCCAGTTCATACATACATGCCCTTCAATATAGGGTTGCATGGATCGCATCTATATCACGATGGTATAAAAATAACACTGCAGTATAATCAGAGAGAACAGTTGCCCTTGTACATCGATAACACTAACTGCCCTTGTACACCCGTACAAGTGAATAAACAGTTGTATTTGTCAGATCATTTAATTCAGAAAACGAACATCTGGTTGCTTAGTGGATTAATACCAAGGTTCTTCGAGACCTTTCGTATTCACCCACCAAGTGACCACAAATGATGGTTAGTTGTCCAATATTGAAGGATATAACGAACACAAGTATATATCCATTTATTTATTAAGTGTCCAGGCTTGTCGTTGGCCAACCTTGTCGTCAGCGACCCAAAATAAGGTGTGTCCAGGTTTGTCGGGGTCGACTCCGACAAACCTGGACATCATTAGGAATGTGTTCAGGCTTGTCGTCGAACAACCTTGTCGTCAGCGACCCAAAATGAGATGTGTCCAGGCTTGTCGGGATCGACCACGACAAGCTTGGACACCTCAGGAATTCGTTCGAGTCTGGCGCAAGAGGATAAATTGAGAAGTGTCCAAGCTTGTCGTTGTCCAAGCTTGTCGTCGTCCAACCTTGTCTGCGTCCCGTTGGTGGGAGATCCGGGTTCGATTCCCGGAGGAAGCTCATGTAGTTCGGATCACACGTTAAGCTGTAGGTCAACGTCTCAAATATCCTCGCTGCTGAAAGGGACGCAAAACACAAAATCAAATCAAATCAAATCAATAATAGGGAATGAAGGCATATATATATATATATATATATATATATATATATATATATATATATATATATATATGGTGAAAGAGAGGGAGATGGAGAAGACTATAGTAGAAATCCAACCCTTGTATGTGAAAGTTTGCTCAATGAGGATGGAATGACATTAAGTGAACCACACTAATAGGATATTAAATATTATTTTTAGGATATGACATTAGTAAATTTTATAAATATTATAAAATTTACTTTTCAGAATTGATAAGGATTCCTCAAATCTCTTATTAAAGTAGATTTCAGCATAGAAAACGAATAAAAAATAACTGTATTGTAATTTAGCGAAGGAAAAGTGGGTGGTGGCGAATTGAAGATAAAACATTTTAAAATATAATGTTGATGTTTTCTTTAAGCACCTATTTTTGAAACCAAATTCATATAATGCAATTTTATTTTTACAAATTCAAGAGCAATAGTTAATTAATTTCAAAACAAGAGGCATTTCAAAAACTTAGTTCTAAAATCAAATCTTATCATCATTCAACTCTTAAATATATTTGATGTTTCAATCACATTGAAACGGGAACGTTGCCCACCGTCCTTGCTACTCTAGTGACTTGGGCGACCCTTTGGAGCACCTGGTCCCGTGTTTGATTTCCTGTAGAAGGCCATTGTATGTTTTAAAATGATTATCATCCTACCTACAGCTGCCATATGACAGACTTTTAAACAAAGATATTTTTAGATTTCACTAAAAGATTTATACAAGGAGCAACTCCAAAAGTCCTCAGACAACTTAATACAGATAAATTTTGATGTGGACATAATTTTCTTTTATTCTTCAAAATACATTTCTCCTTGATCGATGTACTTGTTTCCACGTTACTTTAACTTCTTTATATCCAGTAGTAAAGTAGTTTCTGGTATGTTGGGAAGCTCCTTTGCCACGCTGCCAGGATCTTCTCTTGATGGGACAAGATGAACATTTTTGGGAAAACTTTATTACCGGTTACTAGGAAATGTGTTTTGCTTACAATCTGACCACTAAACGAAAGAGTGCAGAATAAATAGGCAATTATTCTCCGGAATCAAAGGAACTACTTTTCAAAATACGCATGTGATGATAATGTTGATTGTTTTTTTCTTTTCTATGCAGAAGATGTGATTCATAAATAGTTCCTGCAGGGCAGACAGGTGAGTGGTTTCTTCTTCACGATAGCGGGCTATCTCATAACGTTGCTGTCATAAAAGTTCTGGCAAAGAAGAACGTTTCTACTCTTCACCACCTACCTTACTTATCAGATCTTGCTCCTGTCAATTACCTTCTCTTCCCGAAATTGAAATATACCTTAAAATGATACCAGTTTCAATCAGTGGAAGACATTCAGAGCGGCATGACAAAGGAACTTCGCAACACCACCAAAACTGCTTTTCTACAGGCTACGAAAAATTTGAGATTACATGCGAACAACTCCATTGCTCATGGAGGAAAGTACAAGGAAGAAATAATGTCAATATCATAATTTTTCTGTGTTTTATGTCAGTTGTCTCAGAACTTTTGGGCCACAGCATGTGATTCTATTCTTAGTGACGAAGCAAGGAGATATAATTCATTCAACTAAATTTTCACAATATTGATTATAGAAGTATGAACAGATAGAGTGGTTGAAGTTAATACTGATTACAGAAATATGAATAGATAGAGGGGTTGAAGTTAATATTGATTATAGAAATATGAATAGGTAGAGTGGTTGAAGTTAATACTGATTACAGAAATGTGAATAGATAGAATGGTTGAAGTTGAAACAGTTGTCTGTACTGAAACAAAACGGATATTTCATCATTTTCCCTTTTAATAAACCGTCCTGATCAATTATGGGGCCCAAAAAGAGGACATGTTGGATTCTGCTAGACGAAGACCTCCAGTAACTGTAATTACACCTTAAATTGTAGGTTCACGTCTCACTTAGCATCGGTGCTAAAAAGAGAAAAAGTAAAGCTCCAACAAACAAACAAATAAATAACGTAGCCAGAAACTTATTAATAGAGATGTATTCACATTTATGTCTGGTCAATGTATTTTCATTGCGTATACGAAAATGTTTATTTTCACAGGAACAAAATAATATAATAAATTTTGAGAAAAAAAATTCTTCCTTGTTTTCGTTCTCTGTCTTATTCCGTTCTCTCCGCCTTATTAAATAGAAAACAAAGCATAAAACTGTATACCGTCTGTTCTTGTTACTTACGAACACGATGATAATAATAATAATATTAATAATGAAAAGAGAATAACATCTTTGTGCATCAACAAACGCTCTTGATTATTATTTATTATTCACAGTAGATTTCTTCTTTTTTAAGTTCTTTTTTATTTCTTTCTTGAAAAGTAATTTTGGAGACGTCAACTTTAATCTTATTTTGACCTTATTCCGTATTTATTCACACACAAGACTGTAGCGAGGCCATTGATCACGTGTGTAGCTCCAAGGGGTGGGTGTATTACAATGAAATCCCATTTTCGCAATAGCTTTCTTCTTAGATATTTCTTCTTCCTTTAGAAAAATAGAAAAATAGAAAAATAAAAGAAATCTTGGGGAGAGGGCTTTAGGGATACACAACGCGCAGAATCTACACTAAAAATATAACCTTACATACGCTTTCACCTTAATACTTTGTGTTCTAAAGAAAAGTACTAATTATTTACAGTATGTATGAGGGGAAAATCCGTCTGTATGTCATGCTACTTTTCACTATGAAACTGCAAACTGCAGAGGGTTACATATATACTTGGGTGAAATATTTTTTAAGATATTTATAGCAGACGAGATGAGGGAAAGACCAGATGCAATAATAATTAAATGGTAATGTTGTACAGATGTACAGTCATGCATTTTTAAGGATGAGAAAAAGTTTTCTTACTCAATCAACTTACTTAAATACCAATGAATTCCAATTGTAGTTCTTAAAAAAATAGTAGGGATGCGGGTTACCCTTGGGGTGGCTTAGTGGTAGAGCGTTTCCTTCTGGTGCATGGGGTCCTTGGTTAGATCCCAGCTAGCGCCAAGTGAGCTCTGTGGTGGAGAAACACCTGTGCGTGGGTTTTCTCCGGGTTCCCCGTTAACTCCCTTTTTTCTTCATTTCTCCATTTAATTCATTTCGGACGTAAAACTTAAAGATTTATTTATTTTTAAAAAAATGTTCTGTGTTCGTATTTAAATAAACCATTGGTTTTTATCCGAACCGGCAGAAGATAGGGAGAAATATTGGCGATCGGCAAAGTAGAAAGCACCACATTCCATTTAAATGTGCAAGGCTACTATTTGTTTATTAACATTGTGTATTATTTGTAATTATTATTGAAATAAAGATTGCAAACAAATACAAACTTTAGAACCGTAACTACATTTTACTTTCGGACCAGACGTTTTACAAACATATTTTCTCTGGAAACCCATTTTTTATGGACTGAATGCGATATTTGCTGTTGTTTACAAGTGGTATGTGTCTGTGTCACTGTTAGGAATATATGTGTTAACGTTAGATGAAGGTATACTACAGTGGACACAGCCTGCTAAAACGTAATAAAAATTATCAATTATTATTGGCACAGGACCGGATCCAGGATTTTCTGAGGGGGGGGGGGTGCACCAATAGAAATAACCATCAGTACATTTGAATCAAATTTAATTTTTTAAATGTCTTTAGGCACCTGTGATGTGTATGAGGAACTGACTTAAACTATTGTGTTTAGCAAAACCGCTTTCTTTAAGCCCGAAACGGAAACATGACATGAAATTTTAGGAAAGTATTGCTATTTCCACTGCCAGTTTCTCACTTTAGATAGTGTATATTCAGAACGGAGGGGGGTGCACGTGCTGCGGTGCAACCCCCTAAATCCGGCCCTGCATTGGCAATAAATGACGATTTTTGGCGCCAAAACTTTCACGTTTCTCGATTCTCTCTATAACTGCGCATGAAAATTTACCCTCGAGCGTGTCTGTTTGTTGAGCTTAATATGATCTATCAAGTGATATGTTTTATTGTTGAAGATTGTTTTAATTGAATAGAAATTAAAATTTAAGAGTTATTGATAATTTAGGCTATATCTCTTTTGACGTTATAATTACATAATTATTTCTGATTTAATATTTCTTGTTTCCGACCATGAATCGACAATACAATAATTATTATATTTATTCTCGATCACACAATAATTAGTTACGGACAATAATTAATATTCTGTTATTTTGATTTTGTCAGTAGATTTATATTTTAGAAACTTGAGCTATTGAAAGATTATTATGTCTTCTATACAGAATCTCTTTAATTATTTTATGTATTGTCATCTTACTAGTCTCTAATGAATAGTTTAATCAGGCTGTATTTCAGTATCAGTTTCATCCCAATAAGTGGTATGATCTTCGTACAGCAAAAATTTTTATATTTAGAAATAAATTTGTTTTTTATTAACTTTCCCGGAAATTACACATAAGATTTGTTGCCCTAGTCCACATCACTTTATTCATGTTGATAAAATCTACCAATTGGTATAGTTCGTCTCATCTTTGGACAATTTTTCCCCCTTGCTAAACGTACTAATATTGTAGAAATTTGCCAAAATTATCTGCATTCGTGGATTTAATGCTGAAGCTACAAAATCTAGAGCGACATCAACATCTAGTTGGTTTCTGTATTTTTTGTTCTGATTCCACAGACAGCAGAATAAAAACGTTTCTCGTAAACATTTAGTTGAAAAAGTTTTTTAACAATTTCAAGCTTTTCTTCTCAGATCGGGATACAATTAACTCACAGGTAAACGAAAGTAAGTAGTGACTTGTTCTTAAGTTTGGAGTTTGGAGTTACATTTGGAGAAAGTTTTATGGATAACACGGTACTATGTTATAGCCCAGAACTGGCCATCCATTAATGCGGATCGACAAAATGATTTCGTGTAATTGGCTCTGGTCCACAGATTAGCGGTTGAAAACCAATGAAATTAGCCCTGATTTCAAAGGCCGCAAAGAGTTACAGTGGACCAGAGACTTTTCAGTTGAGTGAAGCATGGTCAGCAGCAACGGCGTAGATTTCTTGTAACTTTCGGGAAAGGGGGCGTTCAACTATGTGTGTTCCATTGTGAGACATCTAAGTAAAGTTACACAGATAATGTACAGCATAAGTAAACTTTTTGGGGGGTACTGCTCCTTGGCCTCCAGGATTGACGCCTATGGTCAGCATCATCTCTCATTACTGTCATTTCTGGTTATCTGAATCAAATTACATACCTATCAACTATAATTGCACAAATTAGTAGGGTTGTATGCACACCAGAGATGGAGTGGGTCAGTGAGTCGGTGGGTTAGTGGGTCAAGTGGATCAAGTTTTCTGGGTGGGTCAGTGGGCCGTGGGTCAACAGCATGTGATCCACCATGACCCACTGCGACCCACCACCCACCATGACCCACTGACCCACCACCCACCATGACCCACTGCGACCCACCACCCACCGTGACCCACTGCGACCCACCAACTCAGTATGATCTACCGACTCACTCTGCTCACTGCATTGTAGACAGTATCTTCTGAAGACTGGTAAATTTGTCTACGGTTTACTTTCAAGACGTTCATTTCCCTTCCTTTTCCATTTGTTTCTGTCTACTTATCTGAGGTGAGTATATCTAACTAAGTGAAAAATGAATTTCAGGCACTTTTGGATATTGATATTTTTAATTGTAATAATAGCAATAGGACTTATACTACTACTTGGCTTTAGAGACCTGCGAGTTTTTAGAGGAGCTAACTACTGGAAAAAATACATTTTTGGATCACTGTAATATATAAATTATTATATAAAAAATTGAATGTAACTATGTGTGCCTGATCATCACGGTCAAATTGCAAAGTCAAATGAAATTACTTTTGGTATATAGTTAGGCCTTAATTCAAACTGGGATGTTATATTGCTTTCATTATAATGCATAATATTCTAAGGAGGTAGTGAGGATCCGAATTTTTGAGAAAAAATTGAGTATCTCGCAAACCGTTAAACTTACGGAGCTGAAATTCAGTGTATTATCTCTTTATTAAAAATAAACAGAATGTGTCCTAGCATTTTTTTAAATTTCTCCTTTATTTGGGGGGCGACTTTTTATATATGGAAAATTGATAGTGAGTTGGTTTGTAAAAATGATCGAAAACGATCGATGTTATTTAAGAAAAAAATCAAACAAAAAATACAGTGCTTGGCTTCATATATCCATTGCTTTCTGTTATAATAATTGCTGAAGCTTATGTTTGTTATATGGAGCGTTTACACCACAGAGCAATCAACCCATCAAGTTGTGAGAAAAATAGACATAAGATTTTTACTGTAACCTTAATTACACGGAAATTTTAAGTTTGGATTGTACGCATAATTATATGAAAAGTTTACACTTTTTCCCCCTTTACGTTGGTCTACTTACCTTGATTTGGAACTTTGAAATTTCATCCTTTTTTCCATTGAAAAGTATCGATAATTCAACATTATGATAATTTAATTGAAATTCATCGTAATTTGGCCCATGGTAAACAGCAGTGTGGTAATTGAAGGGGAAGAAGAAGGGAAATTCCCATTCACCTCTGAACACTTTCCAGGAACCTCGTTCCCTTTCGCTTTCTAGACGGGGTAGGGAACTTGGTAATAGCATCAAACCTTCATGTGTAATTACAAAAAATAAATTTATAAACAAATAAGAAATCATCAGTTTATCAGGCTTTAATTGGTAATTTATTCACAAGATTCCCTATCGAAGGCGTGGTAGATGAAGTTTCTGTTATCCATGAATCAACATTGCCAACTGACATGATCAATATGGAAAAGATGTATGGTGATAGAGAGACATACTTCTTGCTGAGTATTTCAAAACTTACCAAGAAAAATCGTTATCAGACTTAAGTCTAACAAGCAGATTGTCGATGAGGAGTTGCAGAAATCGGGTGGAAGTATTATCAATTTCCACGACAGAGTGCGAACGGGGAAATCCCCTTATGAATTTACAGATGACTGATATTAGAAATAGATTAAGTGCTCAAACATTGTCTAACTTGTTGTTCATCAATGGTCCACCGATAGACAAGCTCGAAATAGACGAGCTAGTTATTTCTTGTCTGAAGGATGGACATCATTCCGCTGCGGATGATTTACCACGAAAAAGTTACCAACAGGAAATAAACCCGATTTTAGATTTGTTTTAAGGTGGAAAATTACGAATTATGGAAAATGTCTACTTGTATTACTAATGGCTTATTTGTGTTATTCAACTTTGTACCTAATTTTTAGTAAGTCTCTTCTTTGCTTTAGGTAAACTACTTTGAATAAATATTCATAATAATTGCAATTATGCATAGTTGTAACTTAAATTTAACGTGGTGTTTTAGTGATTACACAATTTACAATTATGAGCATACTTTATGAAGATGCTCTCACATAGGCTACCCGAGCACTTTTATACACTATGAAAAACTGATTTTTCAAGTCTTTTGTGAGAAAAATACTGTGAATTGAGAAACCATAACCTTTTCCATATTGTACAGGGATATTTTCCTGCGAATAGAAGTTTCTTTTGGAATGCGTTCAGAAATTAACACTTGCAAGAATACTCTCTTAGTACAAGTATATTTTAGGCACACACTAATTTCACCCCCCCACCTCGAACTGTTTCAATTTCCTCACTGACAAACACTATACAATTTTATATCGTAAAAGTCAGATCCACCGTTATTGTAACAGAATAGTGCTTGAGCGATTGACTAGAAATTCAAACTCCGATTAGTGACAATGTCAGCCTTGTTTTATTATAAGTGTAAACAATTTAGTCAGTACAGAAGAGGCCGTGGATCGTGTTCAGAGTTGATGACGATGGATTTTGGTGAGTCAAAGTAGGTCACAGTGGATGAGAGTGGTTCATGGTGGGTGGTGGGTCACGGTGGGTCAGAGTGGGTCATGGTGGGTGGTGGGTCATGGTGGGTGGTGGGTCAGAGTGGGTCACGGTGGGTCGTGGGTCACGGTGGTTGGTGGGTCAGTGGGTCGTGGGTCAAGTTTTCATTGACCCACGCCAACTCTGTGCACACAGAACGAGATGAGACATATTTTTTATGACAAGGTATCACATAAGACAGTACCCTTCCGATAGAGACCGATATGCTATTGTCTCGCCTCTCTTTAAACTGGTTTCAGCTTAATAATCTGACGACCGTCTCTTGCAAGTGCAGATTATTTAGAGTTCCTCCCCAAAAAACTTCCTAACCGCGTGACACGTGTCAGGTATGACTGATTTTTGTACCTGTGTAAGAAGATGTTTTGCGTTTATCTGTTTAAGTTGCGTCACACAATACTTTTCGGAATAGTAGCTTTAGCTGAGATAATGATTGGTCTTACTGTAACTTTCTAACATTTCCGTAATTTTTTGATTTCGTCTGCCAGGTCTTTATACTTGCTTATTTTCTTTTTTTTTTTTAAGGTGAGGGAGTAGAGGTATAAAATATGTATCTTTATTCATCATTTTTGAGCATCCATTTTGAGGAAGAGATGTTGCACTCCCAGCCATTAGAGGGTTACGCCCTCTCTTTGGCACAGATGTCAAGACAAGTTAATTGAAGTTAAACTATTGTAGTTGGTCTAAGTGCGACTATGAGTAGATTAATATTTAACACAAAATACAAATACATTAATCTTGATGAGAAAAAATGTTTATAATAATAACAATAATAATAATAATAAGAAGAAGAAGAAGAAGAAGAAGAATAAGAAGAAGAATAAGAATACTGAGAAAACATAAGTGCAGGAAATACATTCAAGGTACTAAGGTGCTGGATATGAAAAATAATACATTTAAAAGTGTAAATAAATATAATGTGGATATGAATAAATGAAATGAAGTGCATTCACGCCACAATCACAATGGGTAAGTTAGTTTAAACACATGAGGGTTATATCTTCTGTCTCGGGGCGACTCGAGACTGATGTAGACAGGATGAAAGCCCAATGTTAATTATGAATGAAAAACAAGTGCTAAGATGGTAGAATGTGAGATAAATGTTCGTGAATCATGTAAATGGCAAAGATATCTCTTTCAGCTGCGTCCAGATTCGATGTTTGAATATATATCGTTGTTAGAATGTTAAGTGGCGAGTGTAGAAATCTGTACGGTGCGTCGGTAAGGGCATCAACTCGTAATGTATCGAGATATAAGGGATGAGAAGTAGTGATGCGAGACTGTATATATCGTGCCCTAAGAGTAGAGAGATGATCAATGATGTTGGGAAAATCAATGTGTTCATACGTGAGGTAATTTGGATATGGTAATTTAATACGATATGCAAGGCGAATAACATGGCGTTCGAGAATCGCAAGCTTTTCGTATAGCGTAGGTGAGGCATGGCAACAGGCAATGTTACCAAATGTTAATATAGGCCGTAAAAATGCTTTATAGGTATTCAGTAGTAAATTTGCATTTAGTCCAAAAGTGGTGCCAGTGAGACGACGCAGGAGATTTAATCTGCGCTTTGCTTGCAACGCAAGTTTTTGGAAGTGAGGTTTCCAAGAGAGTTTCGAATCAAAAACCACTCCTAAGTATGTTGCAAAAACTGCTGGTCTAAGGAAATGACCATCTACTGACACACGAAGATTTCCAGGATTTCTGTGTACTTTACTGCGTCGTTTTGAAGGGAGGAAAACAAGGGCTTGTGTTTTCGCAGTGTTAACAGTTAATTTCCATTTACTGCACCAATTAAGAAAGTTGTTTAAGGTTATTTGTAGGTTTCTGCTGACCTGAAGGATTGTTTTCCCAAGCGATAAAAAGGCAGTATCGTCTGCGTATTGAAAGATGTACACATTAGGCGGTGGGTTGGGCATGTCGGAAGCGTATAATATATACAATAATGGACTAAGAGCGGAACCTTGTGGTACACCTGTATGTGGGAAAATGGGCCTTGATAGTACATTTCCTATTGAAACATATGCAATACGGTTACTTATAAAGGAGTATATGAGTCGAAGGTAAGAAGTGGGCAAGCGGAGTGACTGTAGTTTACGTAGTAAACCATAATGCCACACTTTATGGAATGCCTTTTCTAAGTCCATGAGGACTAGACAGGATGGAAGTCCCTTATTGTACTGATTTGTGATGACTGTAGTTAAACGAAGCAGTTGATCACTGATAGAGAAGTTAGGTCGAAAACCTGCTTGATGTATTGGTAATAGATCATATGCCTTAAGATGTGCATGAAGTCTATTTACTAGAATCTTTTCGAATAGTTTACTAAATACGGAAGTCAACTGAATCGGCCGATATGAACTGACATCATGAATGGGCTTATTTGGTTTATGGAACATACATACTTTGGAAACCTTCCACTGTAACGGGTAATAACCAGTTGAGAGGATGAAATTATAAACGGAAATTAACAAAGTGATAAAAGAGACCGGTGATTCTTTTATCATCCTATAAGAAATTCCGTCCATGCCTGGCGATGTGTTTCGTTTTCTACTAAGAGCTGAATGAAATTCAGACGGTGTAATAGGGCTTGTAAGAGGATGATTGTGATCAATGTGATGTGATGTAGAAGGCTGTAGAGAACAGATGGTGGAGAGATCAATCCGCTCATCACGACAAGGAGATTCTGATGGAGTAAAGACTGTCTGCAATTGGTCAGCGAAAGCATTTGCCTTATCGATATCAGTATGAAGTGGTACACCATTAAGTTGAAGCGGATACGTATTTATTGTACTTTTACCCGTTAGTTGGTGAAATTTCTTCCAGTATCGGGTTGGATGTACTTCGTCTCGCAGTTTGTTGCAAGTACTAATCCAGTGCTTCCGTTTGTATGCAATAAGGTAGTTCCTAACTGCTCTTTGCCATTGCCTGTGGTAAAAGAGCTCTTCCACATTACCAGTTCGGTGATATTCTCTAATGTGTTGACGTGAGCGCTTTACAAGTGCAAGATATTGAGGTGGCAATTTTGGTTTGTACGCACTTGCTTATTTTCATACTAAATATACTTATGAGTTAGTGGCACTGCTTCGTCTATGAGAGTTACTTTTTGGTCCATTTTATGGAAAATAGTGATGTCGGGTCTATTTGCAGATAACGTTACATCCTTTCTGATTTCTCGATCCAATAGAGTTTTATTTTGTCGTTTTGAAGTACTGGACCAGTATTTGTAGTATGGCTTGATATTGGTGATTAATTCCATGTTAGGTGGGGGAGAAACTGGTGAATGGTTTTTCCAACATTGTTGTGTCTTTTCACAAAGTCTATGGGAACCATTATGCAACATGAACCTGTGATGTTTTCAATTGTTTCTGATGTGTCTCCGCATTCTTTGCATTTTTCATATCTATTTCTTCCTTCATATCTATCTACAATAGTTTCGGGTTGATATCACTCGGTCCTGGATATAAATCATAAGTCCTACTGTTTCGGAAAAGAGTCCAGTTTTCTTAAGCCAGGCATTCTGATTGTCGTTTACCTTTGTTACTGTCCTCTCAATGATTCTTAAAGGTTCCGTGTAGTTCTTTTGATTTCCATTTGCTATGCCTTTGTCCATCTGATTCATAGTTTGTGCGAACTCTGTCATGGATAGATTGAATGGTCCAGCTTTTGTGTCTGCATCGCATATTACGTGAAAGAGATGGTTAGTTATCTATTCTGTGGATGAAATATTGGCGAAGGTCTTCCATCTCTTCTTGGTGGAGTTTTGGTATATCTGCGATACCGATGCCATCTTCTGTGGAGAGTGTTATTCACTCTATTGCAGCTTTTAGATATTTCATTTCAATTCTGTTATTAAAATCCATTTCATTCGTGTCCCAATCCATTTGATTAAGGCAAATGAGTATGTAGTGAGGGGTACTGAAAATGTCTTGATATCTATAACTTTGTTCTCAGTATCGCCTTACTTCTCAACTGAAAAAATCTTATTATTATTATTATTATTATTATTATTATTATTATTATTATTATTATTATTATTAGTAGTAGTAGTAGTAGTAGTAGTAGTAGTAGTAGTAGTAGTAGTAGTAGTAGTAGCAGTAGTAGTAGTAGTAGATGTAGTAGTTGTAGTAGTAGTAGTAGCAGCAGCAGCAATAGTAGTAGTAGTGGTAGTATATCTTATATTGCTAAATTCACACAATAGTATAACTGAATAACAGACCCGCAAATGCTGTTTATGGTTAAGGGTTCAAGTGCTAATGGAGAATCAGACTTGACAGTTAATTGTGTTGAGCAACCCTTCACAAACTAGAACCTCGTTTGATTTAGTAAGTACACTGTGAAAGATCCGTTCTCCGAACACCGGTATATTGTACAAATATACGGAATCCTCTTGGCTTACTACAGAAATCAGTACGGAGAATACGTTACACGTATGCTACATAGTCACTGCCCTTGGATGTTACATGGTGCCGTTGCAGGATGTCTGATATCTAATAGTCTTTCTTATATTACACACATACATACATACACACACACACACACACATATATATATATATATATATATATATATATATATATATATATATATATATATATATATATATATATATATGTGTGTGTGTGTGTGTGTGTGTTACCTTCTTCAGTTATATGTTATATACGTCCATTTGTATGTGCGATCCTGACCTGAACGCCTATATTGTTTCATATGGAAAATACGTATAGATGAAACACTTATACATAAAGTATTATAAAACATGCGTTTTCAGTTATACGTCTGCTGTACATGAACTCCAAAAACTACAGGAATTACGCATGTAACCTACTTTTTTAAATACTTTACCTACACTTTTCCTCAGTGTAGCGAACGTAGAAGCCAATCAAATTAAAATTTGTGTCATTGTATCTTACTTTGTCAAAACAATTCACAACAAATGACTATGTTAAGATTTGGGGTCCTAGAACATATAAAGTATGAAATAATTTGATAGAAAATGGAATTGAATATGCTCTGTTAAAATTAAAACTAATAAATATTCTCTGTTCTTAACGTGAACATTTGCCGTTTTCTCAGGTGAAAATAACAACGTAAAAAACACATACCGCTTTAAATGGATTAGTAATGATTTTGAACATTTTGTGTAGAGCTATCAAACATATCATGATCTTCCAGTGGCATCATATCAAAATCATTAATGATTTCTCAATTGACTAAAAATGCATACATCACTTTATAAGGCGACATGGTGCCTCAGTGGTAGAGCGCTTACCTCTGGTGCATGAGGTTTTCGGTTCGATTCCTGGCCAAGTAAGTTTGTGTTAGACAACATCGTCCCCGTGGGTTTTCTGGGGGTTATTCCCATTTCCTCCCGCTTTCTCATTCCACAAATTCTTTCATCATTGCAATTAGGTGTTAAGGGCAAAAAACAATTAGGTGTTCGAGTTCTACTGAAAACCATGTGCGTTTATAGCTGTCCTCTATGTTTCTGTATTCGTGTCTCCATACATGTATTCAGAAATTTGTGTTATGAGGGAGTCCTAAGTTTGGGAGGGGTCCAATACGTCTATGAGGTATTGAACCTATATTCGTCTGCAGCCGAAAATACGATAAGTCATTGTAAATTACTGCCACCCATATTCTCAGAAAAAGGTGGGGTCCTGACTTCCACAGCCAATTATTGGTGCTAATTGCCACGACTGGCGCTAATTGCCAACATCAAGGGGCTGATTGTCACGATGGCGTGCTGACTGCCACCTGTCTGAGACAAAAGTTGCTAGACGTACCATTACCGGACGCTAAGAAGCTAGAAAGAAACGTGATGAACCTTAGGATCGTGTTATTCAGACCAACTCCTAACGAACGAAAATTGTTTCGCAAATTGTTTCGAGCAGCTCGTGAAAGTTCCATAAAAAAAAAAAAAAAACTGCTGGCTGTTCCTCACAAGGAAAGTTCGGGAGAAAGCAATCGCCTGTAGAGAAAATAAACATGTCATTTGAAGTCCCAATTCATGCTGATTACAACAAGCTAATAAAATTCTTGTACGCTTGAGAAGTGTTCGAGATATTCAACTTGGAAGTTTATATGAGGAAATGAGGATATGCTCATAGTAGGAGTACAACATAATTAGCAAAGAATATCGACATACGAATTGCAAGCTATTGAAAGTAACAGAAAAAACTGTTTTGCAATAAGTAACGGGTTTGTTAGATACAATTAGTCATTATATTGTTCACAATAATGATAAGTTAGAGATGAAAATTGATCACTGCTATTCTTCTGTTCTATGAAGAAATGACGCAGGCAAAAGACTTGCTTGTACCATGAACATTTTATATGTGCAATTGCGTTGCATCCGTCAGGGGAATAGTTCGCAGAACCAAAGCAGAAAGCAAACTCCACATGTCATTCAAAAAGGTATAGACCTATGATTTGTTCGTAATCTGCCTTGTGGAACGCAAACCGAAACAATCCAATGTATCGCGGTAATCGGAACTGATTTGCATGGACACGAACTGTATTTGATTGTTTCGTTGGTACATCATAACGTCCGGTTGAAGAAGTTTCATACTATGTACACCCGCTTAAGAAAAATTGCGACAGCTAACGCCGTTAAGTTAGGCCACCAAATATACATCTTCTTATCCCATAATCATGTCAGATAAAGAGATCCTCTCTCTCCCTCTCTCTCTCTCTCTCTCTCTCCTTTTCTTCTCTCCCATACTAAAATTAGCTAACAACATGAGCGCAATTCTAATTTCAAACTCACATTTATTAGTTTCGATAAAATGAAATAACAAAACCGAGACGAAACAAGACTCATAAGTTGATGTAGAGAGAAACTGAAACACATACAATGAAAAATTAAAACTAATGGATGTCTATTACACAGAGATTAGAAATGAGGCAGAGAGAGAGAGAAAAAAGAAGAGAAGAAGAAAAAGAAAATGGAGAAAAGACAAAACCGTGGAATTTATACGTAATCATAAAATAACTAACATTATAAATTTCCGTTTCCAGAAATCCAACAGTAAAATAGAAATAACGTTTGTTTTTACATATTTTTTTTCAGAACTATTCGAATATATAGAAGATGCTTTAAACATTCATTATGTCAATTTCATTATGGATATAATACTCAATTTCAAGTAGAACTGCAGATCTCCGAAACACATCTAGGATAATGTCAGAAGTTTAACACACATGCTTTGTTTCCGCGTGGTTTGATTGCAAATTCGGTAGTGTTCATTGGAAGTACTGATCCAAACTACATTTTAATATACCCAGTAGATAGCGTTGGTCATATTCTCCATTTAAGACTATTAATGCAAACTGAACAACAACCAGAAAAAAATACGAACCGAAAAGAAAAAGAAAGAAAGAAAGAGAAAATTGAAGAGTACTATTTTACTGCTAAATTTCTATCAGAAATACCCTATATTAAAAGTCCAAACTATGTCGTAATGAAAAGTTACAAATGTTCGAAAGGAAAAGTTTATATTCCTCATAGATGTAGCATGTTTCACATTTCAACGTGAATAAAACACATTGAATTATAGGATGGAAACAAATTTTGTGTCGAACTAGTATAAATAAAATTTTGTTTTCAAATAACCAAAGAGGTTACCATTTTCTAGTCTTTTCCGAAGATTTATCTGTTCCGAACATCCAGCATTGATTTAATCTCTCCCGGATATAACGTAATTTGCACAGATAGAACGAGCACGCTAAGACCTTAAACGGATCAAAGTGTCAGATGATGTTGGTTAGGTTATAGACCACCACTTGGTCGAGAATTCCACCCAATAATTCGACGGAGACTCGGTTACCCAGAGGATAAAGGAGAGATATTACTTATTCCCTTAAACAGTATTTCTGTCAGAGATTATCAGGACTGGAGATGTTATCCGCAGAACACGAAAAACACGACGCCGAAATTCCTAGTTAATTAGATTCTCCAGACCAGGCATATCGGGCTCTTGCTCCGTTTTAAGTTTGGAACATAAAGTGCGTGTGTGTGAGAGAGAGGGGGAGAGGGGTAGAAGTGAAAGATTCAAAGACAGGATAGGGAAACGTTAAGAAAGAGAGAGAGGGGAAACGAATATAAATATGAAACATACTTATCTTTACAGTGTATGATGTAGAACGCACACATTATTTACTCGAAATATCGTCCGTGATGACTCTAAGTTCTCCATCAGAAAATGAATCTCTGTTTACAGCTATTATTTTATTCGAAAAAATTATACTACCAGATGGGGAATCGAACCAAAGTTTTCCATTTGAAAGTCTAGCACGTTACCACTACCCCACCGTTTGCTTTAGCCAAACTTTGTTTAACAAATGGTGTAGTGTTTCATTCTGAGAACGATAACACGAAAAGTGTATACTCCAGATCAATGATGTGTTTGGAATGTCCTGGTAAATCTCTTGCCCTTTCCCAACTAACAGTAGAAATCGTTTCTATAATGATACAGGTGTTTGCTTCCACATTCTTATGTATTGCTTGTCCAGTATGATAAGTTGATTCTTCACAATGGCTTTGTAAGAAAAACTAACTTTGACGTGAATAGGATTTCAACCTATGTTAGATAGCTGTATTATTCATGATGAAATTACGTTACCGCTACAATATCGTGCCCCGTGAAGCTAAAAGCCAAAGGTTACTTACTTAAGCCTGATCTTTGGAACAAAAAAGTGCACAACGAAATTCATGCATTCGACGGCCTAGAAAGAAATGAGTGCCCACTAATAAAAGAAAATCATACAATCAAGGGAAAATAGAGAAATAAAACATATTTTGTAGTAGTTTAAAGTACGTGCAAGTTCAAAAGTACGAAAATAATAATAATAATAATAATAATAATAATAATAATAATAATAATAATAATAATAACCTATATTATAAAATTGAAAGCAACTATGTTTCTCGCTCCTAATATCTTGAACCACCCGACCGATCTCGATCAAATTTTCAGCATTGATAAGGTTCGGGTGTGGGAAGCTTTCTTATCATTTCATTTTAACGGTAGAGCTTAGGGAGAGGAGGAGGGGAGGAGGGTTGATGAAAATTTTAAAAAACGTAAGAACTCTTATACCACCCATCCGATCCCTATCAAACTTTCAACATAGATAAGGTTCGCATCTATGACGACTTTTTTCATTTCAGTTTGACGGTGCAACATAGGGGCCGGAGAGAGATATATATAATTGAAGATGAAAGATGAAAGTGACTATCTTTGTGATTTCATCACTCTTGAACCAGCCGATCGATCTCGATTAAGTTTTCAACATAGATGAGGTTCGGGCCTAATATTGTACTTATCTATTTACATTGACGATATAACTTAGGGTTGATTGAGGGAGGAGTTAAAAAGAATAAAAAACATTGATAACTCGTGAAACAAAAGATCAATCTCGATCAAATTTTTAACATAATTGAGGTTCGGGGCTGAGATGATTTTTATTATTTCACTTTCACGGGAAAACTTGGGAAGGGGAATGGGAGAGGAAAATATATAAAAATAAATAAAACTTAATGACTTTTGAACCACCAAACCAATCTCGATCAAATTTTCAACCTAGATGAAGTTCGAACTGAGAAGGTTTCTATCATATCACTTTGATGGTGTAGTTAAGAGATGGATAAGGGGAACGACATAGTATCGAATCTATAATTTTTGGAGTCGCTGAGATTAACAGTGAAATATCTATACTATTTAAATCGAAATTCAGCCCCTCAACTTGGGGGAGGGGAGATATAAAAATGATCGAAATAATCAATATCACTGTCGAATTCATAGTTTTCTGGCTCGCTGAGATGAACAATGACAAGGCAGATGCCGTGCCCCACAACATAGGGTGGGGAGGAGTATATAAAACTTATCGAAAATGACCGATATCAAAGAGCGCTTTAGTAATAATAAACAGTAACTGAGTAACAAAAAATATTACTATTTTTTCTTAATTTAACACAACGAAGCGGGTAATTGATGCTAATAATAATAATAATAATAATAATAATAGACAACTATACTGTGAATGTGAACATTTATTATTATTATTATTATTATTATTATTATTATTATTATTATTATTATTATTATTATTATTATTATTATTATTATTATTATTATTATTATTATTATTTGCGTACTTTTGAACAAGCACAGCAAAATTACTGCAAAATACGTTTTATTTTTCTATTTTTCATCGATTATATGTTTTTCCTTTGTTAGTGGGCACTAATTTCTCTCTAAGCCGTCGAATAAATGAATTTCGTTGTGCACATTGGTTCGTTCCAAAGATCACGGCTATAGTAAGTAATGTTTGGCTCCTAGCTTCACATGGCATGATAGAATAGAGGTAACGTAATGGTATCATGAATAATACAACTATCTAACATAGGTTCAAATCCTGTTCACGACAAAGTTAGTTTTTCTTACAAAGCCATTGTGAAGAATCGACTTATCATACTGGACAAGCAATACATAAGAATGTGGAAGCAAACACCTGTATCATTATAGAAACGATTTCTAATGTTAGTTGGGAAAGGGCAAGGAAATTACCAGGTCATTCCAGACACATCATTGATCTGGAGTATACACTTTTCGTGTTATCGTTCTCAGAAAGAAACACCACACCATTTGTTAAACAAAGTTTGGCTAAAGCAAATGGTGGGGTAGTGGTAACGTGCTAGGCTTCCAAATGGAAAACTTTGGTTCGATTCCCCATCTGGTAGTATAATTTTTTCGAATAAAATAATAGCTGTAAACAGAGATTCATTTTCTGATGGAGAACTTAGAGTCATCACGGACGATATTTCGAGTAAATAATGTGTGCGTTCTACATCATACACTGTAAAGATAAGTATGTTTCATATTTATATTCGTTTCCCCTCTCTCTCTTTCTTAACGTTTCCCTATCCTGTTTTTGCATCTTTCACTTCTACCCCTCTCTCCCTCTCTCACACACACGCACTTCATGTTCCAAACTTAAAACGGAGCAAGAGCCCGATATGCCTGGTCTGGAGAATCTAATTAACTAGGAATTTCGGCGTCGTGTTTTTGTGTTCTGCGGATAACATCTCCAGTTCTGATAATCTCTGACAGAAATACTGTTTAAGGGAATAAGTAATATCTCTCCTTTATCCTCTGGGTAACCGAGTCTCAGTCGAATTATTGGGTGAAATCCTCGACCAAGTGGTGGTCTATAACCTAACCAACATCATCTGACACTTTGATCCGTTTAAGGTCTTAGCGTGCTCATTCTATCTGTGCAAATTACGTTATATCCGGGAGAGATTAAATCAATGCTGGATGTTCGGAACAGATAAATCTTCGGAAAAGACTAGAAAATGGTAACCTCTTTGGTTATTTGAAAACAAAATTTTATTTATACTAGTTCGACACAAAATTTGTTTCCATCCTATAATTCAATGTGTTTTATTCACGTTGAAATGTGAAACATGCTACATCTATGAGGAATATAAACTTTTCCTTTCGAACATTTGTAACTTTTCATTACGACATAGTTTGGACTTTTAATATAGGGTATTTCTGATAGAAATTTAGCAGTAAAATAGTACTCTTCAATTTTCTCTTTCTTTCTTTCTTTTTCTTTTCGGTTCGTATTTTTTTCTGGTTGTTGTTCAGTTTGCATTAATAGTCTTAAATGGAGAATATGACCAACGCTATCTACTGGGTATATTAAAATGTAGTTTGGATCAGTACTTCCAATGAACACTACCGAATTTGCAATCAAGCCACGCGGAAACAAAGCATGTGTGTTAAACTTCTGACATTATCCTAGATGTGTTTCGGAGATCTGCAGTTCTACTTGAAATTGAGTATTATATCCATAATGAAAGTGACATAATGAATGTTTAAAGCATCTTCTATATATTCGAATAGTTCTGAAAAAAATATGTAAAAACAAACGTTATTTCTATTTTACTGTTGGATTTCTGGAAACGGAAATTTATAATGTTAGTTATTTTATGATTACGTATAAATTCCACGGTTTTGTTTCTTCTCCATTTTCTTTTTCTTCTTCTCTTCTTTTTTTTCTCTCTCTCTCTCTGCCTCATTTCTAATCTCTGTGTAATAGACATCCATTAGTTTTAATTTTTCATTGTATGTGTTTCAGTTTCTCTCTACATCAACTTATGAGTCTTGTTTCGTCTCGGTTTTGTTATTTCATTTTATCGAAACTAATAAATGTGAGTTTGAAATTAGAATTGCGCTCATGCTGTTAGCTAATTTTAGTATGGGAGAGAAGAAAGGGAGAGAGAGAGAGAGAGAGAGAGGATCTCTTTACCTGACATGATTATGAGATAAGATGTATATTTGGTGGCCTAACTTAACGGCGTTAGCTGTCGCAATGTTTTTGATGCGGAGTGTACAAATCTCCCTCTATAATCTTTGATTGGTTGGAATCCAAACACATCAAATTGTTGTACAAATCTTGTGCAGTTATTCGGTATCTTGTCAACCATTACGTCTTTGCCATCCGTCATGCAACTTGTAATGGACAATTTGTCTATGAATGGACTCCAATGATCAAGCAGTTGCAAATTGAACCCATCAGGCTTCGCCATGGGAGAGAATACTTAACGCGTTTAAATGTGCATCTACTCATTTCCTCATATAAACCTCTAAGCTGAATATCTCGAACAGTTCTCAACCGTACAGAAATTTTGTTAGCTTGTTGTAATCGGTATGAATTGGTCCTTCAAATGGCATGCTTAGTTTCTCTTCAGGCGAGTGCTTTCTCTCGAACTTCCCTTGTCAGCACTGGCTTCAACCATCATATCCAAAACACAAAATCCGTTTATCTTGTTCCAATCTATCGTACTGGAAAAAGGAAGTTCCGTCTTCGAAGCGAAGATTATCCTGTGAAAAATCTAGTTCTTTAGACGTGGAATTGTTTTGCGTTATGCTAAGAACTGTCCTCCTAGCATTGTTTAAATAGCCCTTTCTTTCACTATAAAAAACATTATTAGGGTGAATAAATACACTAATTTTACTTTATAATACTGATCCATTAAATAATGCAATAAAACAATTAATTTAAACAACGAAGTGTGCAAATTGTACATATAACAGAAAAGACAGTCCCTTTATAAACATGTATGTTGTTTCATTTAGTGAGCAACATTGTAACTTACAGGATGCCACCTAGATTCATTGTGATGATTACTAAATCAATCACTCATACTAAATTTATGATGATTAGTAAGTTTTGTATGAGGGATTGATTCCGCTCTTTCCAAATATATGTTCCCTCAGATTCGTGGCAGTCAGCACTTTGATATTTGCAATCAGTGCCAGTCGTGGCAATCAGCACCAATAATTGGCTGTGGCAGTCACCACCCGTGGCAATCAGCACCAAACCCAGAAAAAAATGACAGAACTAAATTATTATTATTATTATTATAAGAGAAGAAAGAGTACAGATGCAATCTTTAGGATACATAAATTACCATATTTCTTTGTTAAATGAGTACAGTTGTGTTGAGAAAGTATAGAAACATTCGTCGAGTTAAGAAGTTTTGCAGGAGGTCCGGAGTCAGTGGATTACCCATGTGGATACGCCCCTACATGCTCCTATCGTATTGGATTCAGTAGAAAATTTACTAAGAATACACAGAAGACCATGGACACAATTGTCTCAATTTGGACGGTTTTAGAACAAAAGAAAATTCTGGTAGAGCGTTCAGCTTTTGTGCATGGTTCTCTTGTTCGACCCTAGGCCTGTGAATTTGCGGTAGACAATATCATTTCCGTAGGTTTTCTCGAGGTTTTCCATTTCTTCTCACGTACTCATTACACCAATTTTGACGTAATCATTCACATAAATTATTCATCCATCTCCCTTAGCCTACAGTTTATAAATATACCGTAGAACGTAAAACTTAAAAAATAGCATTTCTTTTTCTAATTGTAAAACGTATTTGTGTCATGGGAAATAGGTTTCAATAATATTGTAGATGCACCTACTTTAGCTATTAGTCTATATGCATTATCGACGATCGACGGTCTTTTGTTATGTGCAGCAATCTAACTGTACTAACAACTAATTTCCCTGTAGAAATTGAACACTTAGAAGTTTGTCTATCAAGCTTAAATCTCCAAGGACAGAAAATGGCTCTATTAGAACGAACCGACCAATAAGACAAAATCATACATAGTAACCATTAGCGCAAGCGCTGCTTGACACTTCTACAATGGCAGAGAAAAGTAGAGACGAAGAAGAGGGAGAAAGAAAGACATCGAAACAAAAGCGCAACGATTTGCCTAATTAAACTTTGTGTAATTTGTTGATGGTAATGACACAGCGGGGACCAATTAAATCGGACTCGAAGATGTTCTTGTGCGTTCAGACAAACACACTGTCGTGAAATGTACGGAAGAGAAGGAGCGAGGAAATTCCTATTATAAAAGAAGTTCTGAAAACTAAGTACAAAAGAAACAGAAAACACATAAAATTTTCTTTTTCCCTGTTAAAGATATTTTTTGTTTTTCTTCAATATTTTCCTCATTTCTAAGCAACTGTAATAAAACCACTTTTGTTTCAGTTATAAAACTTTGTTTTACATCATTAAAAGTTTCCTAATTAATAGCCATGTTTCTCAAAAAAAAAAAATCTCTGTATTCAGAGGATATGGTTTCAGAAATTCAGGTATGAAATACTTGCTTTCAAAAGATTTATATGCGTACATACCTGGGAAATATGAAACGTACTTAAGTAATAAGAAGATGTAATACTATGAGGAAACTTACGACTGAGTACGTAGAGAAATGAATAAGCTTGTTATTTTATTGATATTGTTATGAGGTACTGGATTTACTTTTACGTCAACCTTACATAGGTTGAAGTTTCATTTTCCGGGAAATGATTCTATTAACATAAGACTAATTCAAGTTATCTGAAGCTGCGTTTGGTCAATTATAATGCATAGCGTGTCTCAACAGCTCATTAAAAGACGTGCTAGAGAGCTGCCGCCTTATGCAGAGTCGTTTTGACATATTAGAGTCATACTAAAGGCCTGACTACTGCAGGGAACATATGTTAGTTGAACTCTTTAGTATGGCACTAATCACGCTTCAGAACGACTCTGCATAAAGCCCCTGGAGTTCAGAGATTCGCATGATCTGACGACATAGTAATACTGTATGGGTAGGGAGAACTTGATTGTTATGGATGACCATGTTAGCAGAAATTTTGATATTCACCATATTGAATTGAGGTCATTATTTAAATAGAAAGGTATATGTGTCACACGGCACATAATTGTACGCTAGAATGTTTCCAGAAACACGAATATGAAGTCAGTTTTTAGATATATTTAATCTGTGCAAAATTGTTTCTCTCACATCATCATTGCACTAACCCTTTCAAAAGAATTAAATATTATAAATAAATGTCTCCCTTAACCCTTATAGTATGATAGTAGGACATTAAGCTGAATATTTTATTTAATTTCATTTTATCCAAAAAATTATTCCGTTCTTTAGTTATTCACCTACGCATAACACACCAAAAAATCCTTCGCCATCTTAATCCTGATCAAAATATCGATGTTCGATGTTATATAGTCTGAACACACTACTGAAATTTCAGAATTTTCCATAAAAGAAACACATCTATTCATACAAAACTGAAAAGATTGAATATGTTCTGTAAAATAAACAGCATTGCTCATATACAGACATTATGTTTGAGTTCGTTTGTTGAGTACGTTTCCGATCAATGAAATGCCGACCTTTAGCCTTGATAAGATCTTTATAAATTCAGCAATTTGTCTGCTTAATTTATCCATTTTTTGAGAAGCTATCTGATTCCAATAACTCTGATGAGCCTTCCAAACACCTTCAGTATTCGTTGACATCTTTCTTATGGACTGTTTTGTCAAATTGATCTCACAAAAACTTTGTGGGAAGTGAATGATAAGGACGAAATTGGTGGAATGAATATGTGGGAGGAAATGTAAAAACCTTGAGAAAACTTATATACACGGTGCTGTCTACCACAAATTCACATGATCTGGGATCGAGCAAGGGACCTTTGCACAAAAGCTGAACGTCCTACTGCGTTTTTTCTTTCTTGAAAACCTCGCTGCAATCTGAACACTTGTTTCCATGATCTTCTGTTTATTCTTAGTCAATTTTCTACTGAATCCATTAAGACAGGGACATGCAGGGGCACAGCCACGTGGGGAGCACACCGAGTTCGGGCCTCTTGCAAAAGTTCTTAACTCGACTAACGTTACTACACTTTCTCAACACAACTGTACTCATGTTAGAGAGATGGGAGACCCGGGTTCGATTCCCGGCGGGAGCTCATGTGGTTCGGATTCCACGTTAATCAGTAGGTCCACGTCTCATATAGCCTCGCTGCTGAAAGGGACGCTAAACTAAGAATCAATCAATCAATCATGTTAGAGAGAAATATGGTAATTGATGTACCCTAAAGATTACATCTGTACTCTTCCTTCTCTTATAATAATAATTTAGTTCTGTCATTTTTTTTTCTGAGAATGTGGATGGCAGTAATTTACAATAATTTGTCGTATTTTCAGGTACAAACTAATACAAGCTCAATACTTCATAAACGTATTTGACCCCTTCCAAACTTAGGACTCCCTCCTAACACAAATTTCTGAGTACGGGCCTGCAGACACGAATACAAAAAACATAGAGGACAGGTAAAAACGCAGATGGTCTTCAGAGAGACATTAACACTAATTGTTTGTAGCCTCTAACACCTAATTGCAATGATGAAGAAATTGGTTGGATGAGAAAAGAAAGTACCTCAACGAAACCTGCGGGCACGATGTTGTCTACCACAAACTTACTTAGCCGAAGATCGAACCAGGAACCGCATGCACCAGAGATAAGCGTTCTACCACTAAGCCACTATGCTCCCTTAAAGAGTCATGCATGTATTTCTAACCAGATGAGAAATCAGTAATGATTTTGATATGATGCCACTAAAAGATCAAGATATGTTTCATAACTGTAAACAATAATCATTACTAATCCATTTAGAGTGGTATGTGTTTTAGATGTGTTATTTTCAACTGAGAATGCGGTAATGATCATGTTATGACACATTATAAGTTAAGCATCCATCACGATTAATTTTCTTGCAAAATAACGGAATATATAACATTGATTTGTAAAATAATCTCATTAACATTTAAAACAGAATTACATTGCCCTCCATGACACATTTATGATTGACAAATGTTCAGTAATCACTCTGTTCACTTGTGAAACCATTTCTTATCTTGCTTACTTCTCTTGGTTCTTTCTCGGTTTCCGGTATTTCCAGTTTACCTCTTAATCATCCATCACTAGTCAGAATTTCCTTTCCTTCACTGTAGCCTATCCAGATTTCCTCATCCTCTCCCCCTCATTGCCTAACACTTTCCCTTATTTTGTGCTCCATATCAACATTGTAGAATTGTTGATTACAAAAATGGCAAACAACTTACTAACAGACAACAGTTCACATAATTGTCCGTTCAACACCAGATGCCGAAACTGCACATGCTAGAATTACAAGAAAACTTGACATGATGAATTTTTTCGAGTATTTTCCTCCCATTCAGCATGCAAACATTTACAAGAATCAGAGGAAAACTCTCATGTATTTTCTTTTATTTCTTTTTTCAGTTTTTCTCTTTCTTTTTCTTCATTTACCTGTATTATTTGTATTTGCGTGGGTGTAAAATTTAGTGTCCTTTTTCAGTCCTAAAGCTACATGAAATGATCTACCATTTAAGATGGTGTCCTCAGTAACGCTTTCAATGTTCAGTTTCGAAATTGTAAAGAAAGAATATAGTTATCCCGCACTTTCTGCATCAATCCTTTTCATAATTTACGATAATAAATAATGTCCAAACTTCTGTTTTAAAATAAATATTAACCAAAACGCGTTAGATTTTAATGAAAAAAAAATGAAATGAAATCTTCGAGTTTTACGTCTCACGGTTATGCCGATTAGGCTAAAGGAGACGGTGATGGTGAGTAATGAGTGAAATGGTGGAATGAAGAAAGTGGGAGGAAACGGGAGAACCCCGAGAAAACCCACGCACACGGTATTTGTCCACCACAAAGTCCACTTGGCGGGGATCGAACCCGGGACCCTAAGCATCAGAGGTGAACGCTCTACCACTGAGCCACCGCGGCCCCTAGATTTTAATGGAGAAAACAGTAAAATACTATCTGAGTTAAAAATTTCATATTTCCTAAATACAAACAATATATTTCTTCATACAAAACTGTATTTTAAAAAAGTTTCCTGCGTTGGCTAGACCCAAAACAAAATCCATTTGGAACTTTTTTTCTGCGATAGTAGACATCTATTTTTTTAAACCATAGATTAAAAGAAGTTAGTTAAGCTTCATTTGTTCTTACATATATATATATTTATTTATTTATTTATTAACTATTAAGATCACATGATCCAGATCAAGTTACGGGACAATTTCCTTTTTCTCTTTTCTTTTCTTTATCTGTTTTGACAATTAATTTTTGTAAAGAGATAATATGGAATTCCATTCTCATTTTCACCTGTGATTCGGCTGGTCTCAATTTCCCTACCTGCAAGACATAAGGCGAATAAAGACAAAATCATCTGTGAAATACGTATCAACTGAACCTTTTATTGCACACCATCTCGATTGGCATTCTCTACTTTTAGTTTACAAATAAAAAAATATCTTAAGTTCTACACTTCTCAAATCCTAAAGTCATTTGATCTCTATCAGTTCTTATTTTACACATATGGATCACGAGAGTTGTAATAAGACCTTTCGCTGTGATTTAAGAAATTTGATAAAATAGTGGCTATTATTTCTTTAAATCCTAGTTTTATTTATCGATAGTTATTGCAGAGGAAGGAAAACTTTCAGTCAGTTTGATTGGAGTTTAGCGTCTCAGTCAGCACCGAAGCTAGGTGAAACGTGGACCTAAAACTTAACATGGAATCCCAAGCCAGTAGCTTCCCCTCGGAAATCCAAACCAGGCCTCCCGAGCCGAAGGAGTTTGCACCAATTTTATAGCCACCTGAGAGCTCTAAGAGGAACTTTCGTTTTGGTTGATTTATAAGTGGGGCTCGTCAGCTCAGTGGAAGAGCGCTCACCTTTTGTGGGAGACATTCCTCGTGGCTGTATGGTTAGCGTACTCATTCTTCAGGTTGATACCCGAATTTAATTCCCGGTGGGAGTTCATGTGGTTGAGATTCTACGTTAAGCTGTACGTCCACGTTTCGTATAGCTTCTCTGCTGAAAGAAACGCTAATCTCTAATCCATTAATTCACATCTCTGGTGCGAGGGGTTTCCAGACCATGGAAGTTTGTGATATACAACATCGTGTCCATGGATTTCCTCGGGATTCTGATTCCACAAACATTTCCAGAATCATTCACTTTTATAAATCATTTATCATCTTTGATTTTGTGACTTAAAAGTACTATTTTTATAGCCGTATCCTTTGTCTTTAGGATTGTGTTATTGTAATTGAGAACTGGAGTGAGAAGAAAGAAAAATTAAGTGGTAAGTGGTGGAACGTGACTCAGTGGTAGAACGTGACTCAGTGGTGCATGGGGTTCTTGGTTCGATCCGAATTCGCGCCAAACGAGTTTTGTGGTGGATAAAAATCCCAGTGCGTAAGTTTTCTCGGGATTCTTCCGTTCCCTCCCACTTTCTTCATTCTATCATTTCATTCACTTCTCATCAACACCTTCTCTTTTAGCCTAGACGGCATAAGCGAAGGACTTAAAGATTTCATTTTTTTCTAACCTTAAGAGATTCCAAGATATGGACATGTTATAATAATTGTAATTCCCACCCCTTTTCCTTTTTACTCCTTCTTCTTCCCTTCTGGTTCAAATATCAAAAAACTCTTAAAGACTTTTCTACTTTAAAAAAAAAAAAACAAAAAAACGAGAACTCCATATACAAAATTTCATGTATATCTTCAGAAATTAAGAGATATGGCCATTTTAAGATAATTGTACCCCTCTTCCCCCTCTTCTCCGTCGAATTTCCAAAAGCCCTGTCCAAATTTCAAGTCTCTATTTTAAGCAGTTTGACCTGAACGTTGATCAATCAGTCAATGAGGAGTTCTTTTGTATATAGAGATTTTTCTCTTTGTTTCGGTTAATGCCACACACACATACACACTAAAATAATGGCGATTGTGTTGGAGATAGACATTTTGTAGGAGTCCTCAAAAGAAGCAAAAAAAAAAAAAGGTTAATAAACATAGGGTGAAAAATGCCTTCTTTCAAATTTATAAGCTGCCAAAAATTCACCATACTTCAAAGCTGAATACCTTGAGAACTATGAGAGTTACGTAATCGAGCCAAAGAATTACACAGGAAATAATACACTGAAAAAACGAAGTTCAAATGTAAGGAGAAAACGAGGATAATATGCTTTTTGTTGGGAACACCATGACAAGACTGTGATGCCAATCGTAATACTGGGTGAAACATCCTTATTTCCTGTGGCAACGTACGTCAGTGAGTGCGGTACTTACTGTTTTCACACTGTTTTCACAGGAGTAATTGCTGCTCTTACTTATTGACTATGTCGACACAGGAGATAAGGTTGTTTCACCAAGTATTACGATTGACATCACCGTTTTGTAATGGTGCTCCCAACAGAAAGCATATTATCCTCGTTTTCTCCCTACATTTGGACTTCATTTTCTTCTCAGTGTATGCGCTCTATCTAAATATCCATGTTCCAGATTCCTGGGGTAAAGACCTATCGAATTATATAGAAGAATTTGGAATGCAGGAAGACACTTTTAAGCATGAATGACTATATTCATGTAGATGTAATTTGAAAATCATTTTATTTCTCCGTTAGTAATTGAAAATTACTAATATCGTTATTTTTCTATCTAAAAACTAATTAATTCAGAAGTTATAGAACTAGACACATCATGTCTTAACTTCAAAGGAAAGTTTTTCATGATGAAGTGGAATTAAATTTTGATATTTAAAAAAAAAATAGAATTTGGTAACGTTTGAACACTTATGTTTACTGGCTTGCTATTGTTTAAGAATAAAATTAATCAAAATAAATTAAATTAGAAAAAGAATCACTGAACGAAGCAACATTTTTTTTTTTTTTTTAAGTAATAACTGTAAATTTCGACAACTAGCTGAAGGTATTGTCTTCATCAGACACTATCTGTCTGATGAAACAAATATGTTCAGTCATTTAGCGAAACTGTTACACAGTTATTATTATTTTTAATAAACGTTCTTTTGTTCAGTGATTTGGGATTGAGTATAGCCCGCTCCCCCCAGTGATTTTTAATGAATCATAGTAATTCTAACGATTCATAGGTACTAGTTCATAATGAATCGGAATCGCATGTTCTAAAGATTTAAGATGCAAATCTTGCATTAAGGAAGCTTTAGTATAAGTAATAGTAGTAGTAGTAGTAGTAGTAGTAGTAGTAGTAGTAGTAGTAGTAGTAGTAGTAGTAGTAGTAGTTAGGGCTTGTGTATAGCCCGCTCCCCCAGTTCTTTGTCACCGGAACTGGAAGAGTCACTGCTACTACTACTGCTACTGCTACTACTATTACTACTACTACTACTACTACTACTACTACAACTACTATTACTACTACTACTACTACTACTACTACTACTATTCCTACTGTTAGTATTAGTAGTAACAGTAGGAATAGTAGTAGTAGTAGTAATACTAATACTAATACGTATACTACTACTACTACTACTACTAATACTAATACTAATACGTATATCAAGAACAAACCCAACCAACCCCTGCGGGGCTTCTAACCCGTTCCTACTACTACTACTACTATTACTACTAACTACCACTACTATTACTACTACTATTGCTACTAACTACTACTACTGCTACTACTACTACTACTACCGCTACTACTACTACTACTACTTATACTAAAGTTTCCTTACTGCAAGATTTACATCTTAAATCTTTATAACATGCGAATCCGATTCATTATGAACTAGTATGAATCGTTAGAATCACTATGATTCGTTAAAAATCACTGGGGGGAGCGGGCTATACTCAATCCGTAGTTAGTAGCAATAGTAGTACTAGTAGTAGTGATAGTTAGTAGTAATAGTAGTAGTAGTAGTAGGAACGGGTTAGAAGCCTCGCAGGGGTTGGTTGGGTTCTGTTCTTCATATACGTATTAGTATTAGTAGTAACAGTAGTACGAGTAGTAGTAGTAGTAGTAGTAGCAGTAGCAGTAGTAGTAGTAGTGACTCTTCCAATTCCGGTGACAAAAAACTGGGGGGAGCGGGCTATACACAAGCCCAGGAGAGTATTGCTCCCGGAAGTAGGAACGAAAAGCACAGTTCTGATTGGTTGGCGTTATCCATTTCTTGCCACGTTGCATTCAAATAGCAGAAATCAAACGATTGTTCTTGTCGGTCTTCGTGGCCGCATGGACTAACGATGTATGCTAGTAATAAAAATCTGTTTCAAACCCGGGCCGAGGAATCTTTTTTTTTTTTTTTTTTTACATTTTTATAACACTTTTTAAATTAAAATAATATGAAAATAATACTCAAAAAAGTGATTTACTTACTTTTGTGCAGATAAGTAGTAGTAGTGGTAGTAGGAACTGGTTAGAAGCCCCGCAGGGCTCGTTTTGTTCCCCTTGTACTCCATGATATAAATTTTGCGACCAACTTAAAACAACTGGCTAGGATAGCGCGTAAAACAGCTGGCTAGAGTAGCGCGCGTAAAAACGTACTTGGGGGAGCATTACTCTCCCGAGCGGGTCGTCTCTGTTGCACGTCCTCACGAGGAAACGAAAACAACTAAAATTTAAATTATTCTTTTGAACTTGAGTACATATTTGCAGATACAAGACACTGGTGGGATAACTATTTCTAGATGTTGAAATGGAAAGGAACTTCGATCTTAATTTTTTGGGAGCTTCCTTTTCTTACTCCTCTTTTAATATTCCAAAAATATTTAATTTGATATTCTAGAAAATAGTTGAATCTGTAAAATAATTATCAGAATTCATCTGATTATTGGAAGAGTAACTGAGAAATCTCTCGTTCACTGAGCAAAGAACAAAATGTGTATGACAGGAAATCGATTCGTCCCACTCCACCTATTAAATTTTCTTGCATCTCACAACATTGTTCCATGTGTACTTTAATGCGAGAATACAAGATAGTTTAGTACATAAGTAGTTAGCAGTATAATCTTAATCTCGTTAAACAACTTAAAGTGGATTTTCTCATAAAATATCCAGTTCATTCTATAAGTTTCGGAAGCCCTTAATGAACTTGATATTCAGAAGCTAGACGTCACTGAGGAATAACTTCCACTTAATAATTAATGAGATAAACAAAGAAAGCCTTATTGCAACACGGCCTTTCATAGGGTGTGAAGATAGGATCATAAGTTGTGTAAAATGTAGCAATAAAATATCTATAATAAAACAAAAGTTGTTTATGAAAGTTAATTTGTTTGACATTGCGTTTATATAGGTATTAAATGTTAGATCAAATTCAGACATTTTTATGCCCTTACTACAGTAAAAAATTAGCAACAATGTGCATTCCATTATGTGTTTCAGAGTAACACAATGGATATTTCATCAGCGTAAGCTCTAATCTCCGATAAACAAAATGTTTGTATCCTTCCGCTTGTCACAAATACGATTGACTAGTGATGTATCACTCCCACTCCCCACGGAGAGGAGCAAATTATACACGTGCATTTTGACAATACTGTTTCGTGTTGTCCAGATACTTACAGCAGCAGCAGAAAAGAAAGAAAGGAAACTCGAAAGATTTTTATAAAAAGTATTTGAATTTCGCTCGTAAACAATTGTTGCTTAGTGAGTAAAGGTTTGCCTTGTTGGTGTTTCACTACAACACTCGCGGAACCGGGATCCATGCCAGTCATCTTTCAGACTTTAAAAGCAGAACACAAGTCCACAGTTGAGTTGACGCCATAATTACTGCGCATGCTTAGTGTTTATTTCTATTGTTTCATTAGCCACATTCGATTGCAGTATTATTAGATAATCCGTATTATATTTTTGTCATTTATAATAATATAGCAGTTTTATATGAAGCTTCATAGTAAAAGTAATAATGCAATCACATGAACTATTTTGCGGAGGAGCACAAGCATTGGTAGGACAACAGCAAATCAGCGAGATTTAGTTTCATGTGGCTTTGTTTATCGCAGTTTAGAGCTTACGCCGATTGGAAAGTTCGGATAAGTGCTTTTTTTTTTAAAAAAAAAAAAAAAAGTTACCCTAAATAGTTGCAACTTTCTTGCATTTGTCGGATTTTATTTTTCAGAAAATTATCTGAAGAAATATTTTGCAATATTTAATTTCAAATGTAAGTAGAGTTTAGCTTGCCTTCCGCCGATGTAACGCATAACACCTATGTGGCGAGGGAATGCGTGTCAAAGTCGAAGATTGGTCACAAAAATCAGTCTTGAGGCCTACAAGAGATATCGCATATTGACGTGATTTATTTTCCTTTAAAAATATGTCATCTTCTATTATTAGTTTGGTACGAATGAAATGTCCGCTTTGACATTTGGTCAGAAACAACTCAGCAAGACAACACAGTGATTTACTAAGGTCACTTGCCTAGTGTCACAAACTCAGCACAGTCAAGCAAACAGGTTGGAATGCTCAGACAGTCAGGAGGGAATGTTCAGTTCATTGTTGAACAGGGTTGTATGAAACTGTATCATGAAGAATATACAATTGATAATTATTTTTTATGAATTAAAACTTAGATATTGTGCATAGCAAAATGCACAAACAGTGCATTTAAACTGGAATGACCAACGCATACCATTCCTCGCTGGTTTGTCAAATTTTGCTATGGTGACATACCATTGCAAAATGAGTCCTGTGAGCACCAAATAACATTATGTTCAGACGAGCTGCAGGCTCACCTTGGAAACAGGCACTCGGAAGAGTATTTGTGCTACTGTAAAGAAGTAAGACATACACCATACTATTGTCCTTCGGTGACACCGTGCAACTGATATAGTGAAAACGTTGGACTTGTGGGCGTCACATGCGTTGACATCGGCCAACAGGAATCGTCGTAGTTAGGTGTGCAATTCTCTGAACGTAAAGAACAACTAGCAAGATTCCGGCCTCAGGTTGTCATTTCAGTTTTAAAAGTATGGATTTGCTATGCCAATCGCGAACAACGTCAAGACAATGGTTAGATAGAGATCAATATTCAAGATGGTGTCCTAAACCACCTGTCCATTCAAAGAACATGTTTTTGCTGATGTGATGATCTGTGGTGGGAGTGATCCATGATTTCTTTCTCAGGTAAAGTAAAACCACGAATGCAAAACTAGATGAAATACAAGGGAAGTTGTTCGCAAGCATCCAGTAATCCTCAACAGACATGGTGTCCTTATGTCTGCTGAGTCAAAGTCAGTGCTGGTTCTTCGTAAGTTAAAGTGTGTAACTCTTAAACTCTTATTCACCCCTAGTATTCCCCGCTATTTCTTATACTGACTACTATCTCCTCCACTTCAAATGTGTCACTTCTTGGAAGGATATTGGAACATGTGATTAAGAATTGTTTTCCCTTTGCATACTCCAGACTTCCTTCACTATAAAATCCAATCATAGGCTGAGCGATGGTAAAATCGTGTGGTTGAAGAAGGGTACTATTTCCATTAACCAGATATTGTAGTGTACAGTTCTAGGACACTTGGAATTGACGCGGATGGGGTGGAAATTTCATTCGCACTAACTGAATATAAACGTTTTTAGTTTAGTGTAAACATTCAAATATTAAACACGTTTAAGAAATACAGAGGATTTAGGAGAGTTAAACGGGAAGCGCTGAAAGACATTTAATTATTTTAAATGAGAAGTTCATATACTAGATTTCAAGTTTCTAACCTTTAGCGATTTCGAGATATAGAAATATTAAGACAAAAAATTCCCATTTCTCTTTCTTTTTCTTCCCTGTTGAATTTCCAAAAATCATTCCTTAGTCGGATCTTACATCACAAATCCTTTGACCTGTCCAATTTTCAAGTTTCTAACATAAGCAGTTTATTCTGGGTGTTAATCAATCAGTCAGTCAGGACTTCTTATTTTACATACATGATAACCCATAATTATGTATGTGATGTTTCGAAGACTGTGATAAAGAAACTAGCAAAATACTTGCTGTGGTAAAGAAACTAGCAAAATAACTTGCTGTGATAAAGAAACTAGCAAAATAACTTGCTGTGATAAAGAAACTAACAAAATAACTTGAACATAGAATTGAACATAAACACATTATCTCATACCTTTCCTTCTGTTCTTCATGACATGGAACACCAATGCACCATCCAAATCGATACGTGTCTGAGACGAAGAGCAATGTTGTCACCGACCCCAGGCTCATTTTATTAAATTTGGAAGAGATTGGAAAAGATATTGTTAATTTGAACTTTATTAACCGAGCCTCGTATATGAAGGAACAATCTTGAAACTTCTTTCACCAGTTTGGTATATTATGTATTTGTGTCAGTAAGCCTAGCTTCCATTCTACAGCCATATATCGTCAAGAAACAGGGACCCTGATCACGTGACAGCAACATGCTTGGTGACTGTTTCTTTGTGTCTGATTTCGGGACTCTTACCCGTCACCCACGCACTGTTGTAGTTGAGAGAATTGATTGGACAATGATCCTCTCTATATCTGATTTTCGGGACTCTTGCGATCCACCCACACAAAACTGTACCTAAAAAAAACCCATTGTTAGCTAAGGGAATCTCCAGTGCTTCTTCTGCTCGTAACGACGCACGTTTCGCGTCGATCAGCGCTCGGTAGATCCGCCCTTGATTACAAGTCGGGCGGGCCATTCTAAGTTGATACGTGCCGTTGCTTTATATGCGCTCCCCTGAACGGGCTGAGCATCAAAGACTAGACTATTGATAAAAAAAATCGAGTGATCAAATCCCAAGTATAAAAGGGAACTCAGTGTTCCAGAGAGTGAACTTTTCTTTAGTTGGTAATGTTGTGATTACTGAAGCATTACACGTCGTGTTGTGCATACTATTTCTCGTATACCAGGATACTAACTCACACTTGTATGTGTTAAGAAACTGTGCGCCAGTTGGACCCCTCACGACTGAAATTCTGGAATAATTATTGTGAAGCTGTGAGCGTATTAACACGGACCATTTCGAATTCCTATTCCTGAAGCCTATCGTGGACCTTTGCAGTCAATTGAGACTCGACACCAGAACCTTAACTTTCCTGAAGGAGTTGACCAGTCGTAGATTATTGTGAATAAATAAAAATTTATTGATCAAGTTGCCACCTTCATTACGTAAAAGCCAGCGTAAATATATGAAGTAAACGTTTATCTGTCTGTTTGTAATATTTTGATGTTATTTTTAATGTAGTATGAATTATATTAAGTTTCATTATATTCTTTACACACTTTAGTTAGGCTTTGTGATTTGATCCTCAAGTTAATTTTAATTTATCGTAATTTGTGCCTAGTTCAGTCATTTGCACGCATTTTTATTTTACGGTACTTATATTTTTGTTTGCCGTCCTCCCAGCTTCGGTTATGACAAAAATGTAGGTATTGGAAAAAGCCGTTCTTCGCCGTGGCAGAGCTGGGATAGACATGAGAGAGAGAGCGACAGAGAGAGAGAGAGAGCGAGTGTAAACCCTGTAGTGAGGAAGAAAACCAACGTAAATGTTACGGTTATATTAACAAAATTCTAACCACGACGGAGACCACGGTTTTAATGCTCCCACAAGCAGCTTGACAGACCAGTACTGGTATTCGGTGAAACTCTTCTGTGATAGCTTACCATAGTTCGGTCAAATTAGGTATATGATGTTGATACACTTTGTCCTTTAAAATGTCCCTAAGAAACAGTGAAGTGTTTGGCAAATTGGGAGATCGAGCTGGCCACTACACAGACACACGCCCACCGATCCAGCAGTTCCGGAATGTTTCTATCTGTCACTCTAACATTGGTATAGCATAGTGTAGCGGTGCTCCAGTGAACGTTAACCCCACTCTCAGGCTATACAGTGTTGCCATATCGAAACATTTTGTCCATAGTTACAAATACTTTAATCAGTCAAATTTCATATACATAATTATGGGCCACCCTGTACTATACAGAAGGTTTTTTTTAATGAACTGGAATCTTAATGATTTGATTTTATCTTATTTCTTCTTTAAATCTATTTAAATACCCCATACTTTGTGCAAATTAAATTTTACTATAATACAATTTTAATACATAATAATAAAATTTGATTTAAATAATATTAAATATGTATATGTAACGCACATTTATTTTGGAAAAGCAAAGAATATTTAACTAGAGTCGGATAAAGAGTTAATACAATCAAACCATTAAAAATCTGTTTATTTCAAAAGACAGAATCTCCATTATGTATATCGGAATTGGACATTAAGAAACACAAAGATAATAAAATAATATTGGAACAAACTATACTAAATCACTGTTAATAGATGAATCAATAGATCTTGATTATTTTATATTGTAAAGGTTTGTGGTGTCGTAAATATAGAAATTTAACAAAAGAGAATATGTAAAAGAAGGTAGAGAGAAATAGACAACAACATAAAAATCCTGTTTGGGTGGACCTCTGAGAATTCTCGTTGAGCACAACACAGAAAGTCTATTTCGATATGCCACAGAGGATGTTTTATTGCATTACTTCTTCGGTCAACCCATCTCATCTCGTCTCACCGTATTCGGTACGCAACTTGCGTCACCAAACAAGGAACGTGATCGGAGTGTTACACGATTATATTAAACACAAGAAGATGGAAAAGTTCGTTCCTGTTAGTCATGGGTTTCAATTTTAAGATATATATCCCAGAAGAACACAAACTTGTGATCACCTATTGCATGTTTTGCCATTCAATAGTAATGTAAACAGCAAATATGAATAATTAATGTGTAGGCTATGTATAATTTGAGAATTTGCACAAAGAACAATGTGAATATGCTTGAGTTTCAAAATGCGTTTGCTCTATTTGCAGTTAAAATTTGAACTAGTTGATTCATTGATTCATTGACGAACGTCTTTATGCAATAATGGGCTGATTAAAGATTGATTAAAGGTAGGGCCTACTCTTTAAATCATCTTATGATAGAGCTAGGCAGTTTAATTTCGATACGGTTGGCGAGTTCATCGGATTTTTTTGACGGTGTATTTGCCATCACAGCAGTGCTTAAGATAGATCGATATAACATATGAAGATGCTTCTGAATCAGTAAAATCCATCCCAGTATTTTTGAATTCGTGCATACTTTCCTTTAAGGAATTTTGTACCAGTATGCTATTTACTGTATATTTAACGCGTTTTAGTAATAACATACTATGTTGGAGCTAAGCTCTCATCTTCTGTCGCAAAACTTTCGTATTAACTGTCTCCTTTTGATTTCCTAATAAAAAGTAAAGGAAATTAAACTAGGACAGATTTTTCGAAGTCTGAATAGAGGTCTAATAACTTTGCAGGTCGTATGCAACCAACTGTAGCACCACATTGCTCTAAAGATTGTACTGTAAATATAGATATTGAAAGACCGTTTAAGGCGACAGACTACTAAATATTTTTGAAAAACTAATAATTTTTCTTTTGCCGTTTTTCGTAAGTGGAAAGAGGTAATAAAATGTAACTTACCACAATAATAGATAATGTTATTCACTTATTCACTTCACTACTTTTTAAATAATATTTCTATTTATTTTATAAAACTTACATAAATTATTACAAAATAAATAAGTTATTACAAAATAAATAGAAACATTATTTAAAAAGTAGTAAACAAGAAACCTAGACAGCATGATAAGTCATCAATTACCATTGAGTTCATTTTTCTAGTCGCTGCCTTTAGCTAGATTTTTGAGTAATTCAAATCCTAATCACACTGTAATTTCTATGGATGGCATCACTGAAAATTCTTCCTATTCGTATTTTCGGATGTAGAATAACATTATCTATTATTGTGGTAAGTTACATTTTATTACCTCTTTCCACTTACGAAAAACGGGCAAAAGAAAAATTATTAGCTTTTCAAATATTTTAGTAGTCTTCCCCCTTAAACAGCTTATGAAAAACCTAGTTCTATATAATACGAAATGGTCCACTGATCCATATATTTGATTTGGATATTTTTCTATTAGAAATTTAGGAAATAATTTCAATATGGTGACAGAAAACATTCAGGAGGCCGCGGTGGCTCAGTGGTAGAGTGTTCGCCTCTAGTGCTAGAGGTCCTTGGTTCGATCCCAACTCGTGCCCAGTGAATTTTGTGGTGGACAAACATCCGTGTGTGTGGGTTTTCTCTGGGTTCTCCCGTTTCCTTCCACTTTATTCATTCCACCATTTCATTCATTTCTCATCATCACCGTCTCCTTTAGACTAGTCGGCATAAACGTGGGACATAAAACTTAAATATTTCATTTCATTTCAGAAAACATTTAGTATTCAGATCATTCCATGTCAAATCACCTAGAGCACTGTGCTTTAATGTCTCAGATTCTCTTCAAAATTTTTTCATTTATAAACACCAATGAAATTATGCTAAATTAATTTTTTTCGATTTTTTGGATGAAAAATGGGCCGTGGAACTTTTTTTTTTTTGAAAATGTGAATTTGACGCCAATTTCACTTTCTGGCACAGCATTACGGAACTAAAATTACATAACTTCCTTATTTTTGAAGTTATTGGGCTCATCCAGGTGTCAAATGAAAGGTTAATTTTTTGCTCTTTCAGTAGATCCTAAGAAACTTTGCAAAAGGTTCCACTGTCAAACATTAATGGGCATACAAAGCAAATTTTAGTTTTATATATATAAATTGTGCCATTGCTCAAAAGTTATTACATGACCAGCGAACGAGTGCGGGCGGCCGGTTTTGGAACTAAAATGCAAGCAGCAGTGTTTCTAACCGGATTACTTGTAATCAATCTATCACAGTTCTTTTTGTCCTGTTCGTAATAAACCACTTCATGCATATGCTCAATTCAAGGGCGGATCCAGTGGGGCGATTGCCCCTCCCCCAGAATGGGATATTTTTTATTTTAAAAATAAAACGTAAGAATTTTCACCTTTGTATTATAAATGTAAAATAAAACCTAAAATAGGTAGGCCTTACTTTTTTGTTTTACGTTGCAGAAGCCAAATGAAGCAATAAATAGAAAGAAATTACTTACCTTGGCGTTCTTGTTCAAAAACATGTCCACCTTCGAAATTGCAGGTGGCCATTTCTGTTGTAGAAATTGCAAACAATAGCTACTTCTCCTTTTCTAAATTTGTTTTTATTATTATTATTTTTGCAATACACTCTTACCTTAATTTGACTTCGAACAAGATCGCCCCCCCCCCCAAATATTCAGCCTAGATCAACCCCTGGCTCAAGTTAAGACAAACAGTTTCAAAACTTATTGAAGTTATTTGCAGAACATTTTAAATAACAAGGAAAATAAATAAACAAATAAATAAAAACTCCATATTAACTTGCGAACAAACTAACCTTAGTACATTGGCGGATTAAACCAAACGTCTTGGAGGGGGCTCTTTGTTGTGGAGTGGGATATGTTCCCCGATCCTCCCCAAAGAAAGGTAAAATGGATTCAGGAATAGAGGGTAAAAGATATAATTGCTACGGAATTTTCACCACAATGCCCCCTCCCCCAAAACGATATTCTGTGTGCAGGCCTGGTCGTGGCTATGCTTTACTAAATATTTCGCAAAAAAAAAAAAATATATATATATATATATATATATATATATATATATATATATATATATATATATATATATATATATATATATATATATATATATATATATATCAGGTTAAACATTTTATTTTAGAACGCTCATAATGTTTCTGTATTTTAGTAAAATGAATTAAACGAAAGGACAAAAGAGCTTGGAAGTTACACTCAAAATACGCTTTTCGGTGAATACTACCCAAGACGTATCTGTCGATATAATATTGTCGCGATCAACGACAATGTCCCTATGACATTTAAAAGTCCCTTAAGCTAGTCCCTTCAGCCGCTTTTCGCCAGAACGAGATCGCAACCACGTTTTCAGTTGGTGCAATGTGGATTAAGATCGTTCTGCACTGACCACGCTCGAATGCAGGGTTACAAATTGAGTTGATGTTGAGTTAAACGTCTCTTTCAGCGGCGAGGCTATATGAGACCTACTGATTAACGTGGAATCCGTACCACAGGATTACAAGTATGCGCAGCAGTTTTCGAATAGTTACCTGAAGATCTTCGTCGCTGGTGGGCAAGGCCTCCAACGCAGTCCGTGATAGAATTCCACCTTCTTCTTTAATTCTCTTCCATTTAGAAGTGCAGATTACAAATTCAGAACTAAAGAGGGAAAACAGCATTTTCTCTTGAGTTCCGATAGTTTTGTAAAATCTTTCTGCTAAAATGCGGAAGTTGTTGCTCAGAGTTTAGTCAGTTGCGCGTGTTGGCAATAAAATGTTGAATCCGTATACATTGAAAACTTCCTGCGCAAGACGAGTTTTGAGGTCCTCTACAATCGACTCTACAAACGGAATGTAGACAGTTCTTCAGTAGTAAGATGTAGTGTCATCGGCTCTGAAGTTCGTACGGTGTGTTTGTCTTTGAGTGAGATGAGGAGTTTGAATCTGCACGTTGACACTAGCAGCCATTCTGGATATTGCTTCGAAAGTTGCCTTGAATTCTTTGCTGTTTGAACGCTTCTTGTTTAATGCTGCGATAGTGTCCTGAATGGCATCTGACGTTGCGTTCATGTCTAAATTTGTCTTCTGCAAAAGTCGATTGAGGGGAGGGTTATCGTGAGAACACCCTGAAGACACGTAATAGTTACGATAAACTCACTGTCGTGCATGGCAGAAGAAAGTGCCCATGCTTTGGCTGCTGTATCTAACTCGGACCACTTGGAACACATTGTAGACACATTGTAGAGCCTCACTTATTTATTGAAATTTCACGTGAATTGTAATACCGCGTCGTTCCGTTCAACCCATCCCGTTTCACAGAATGTCTCCAACTGGCCACTAACCGTAAGCTTAAGGACAGTATTACGTTTTGAGATGCAGTGAAAAACGCAATGATCTCTCAATAGCTCCTCACGCACTGTACTGACGACGACCTGAAGATGGACAAGTTGAGGCTGTGACTACAATATGAACAGTGCAGCACGTTTGATGCCTACTTCTGGATCTACTGCACTGCCCGGCGACTTTGAGAAGTCGTGACGGCGCAACCATCTGTACCAATACCAACGCAGTTTTTCGGGTCGAGTGAGAAATCTCATAGCAAAGATAGAACAATTTCTCCAATTTTCCCTCCAGTCAATGAGAGTTCGGGCGGTCTTCGGATTCCAAGCTCAAACCATTGTCCTCACGTTTCAGCTCTGCTGGTGGAGGATCAATGAAACCGAAGCAGTCTTCTCTTATTTCACCCATGTGTTCGTATCTTAGAATCAAAGACAGCTGACATGTGTGCGAAACGACCGTAGTCTCATCAAACACAATAGAATAAAACTGATCCTCTCGCACTCGATTGACAATTTTACAGACGTGATTTCTCATCCACAACCCTCAATGAGGGCATTTTGTGTGGTTTTATTGGCAAAAATGGTCCTTTTCGATGCTTTCTTCCAGTGATTCTTTAAGAGATCGCCACTACAAGCCATTCTAAATTTGAGCAATTCTCGAAAACTCGTTGAACTTAGTTTCTGCACCGTCACCATCTGAGGTCCAATTATCCGCGCAAGCATCGTCCCTGTGGCCTTGAAAAGCAATGCCTTGCCTTCCAAGAAATATCACATTCCGCAACATTAATTTCAGTTTGTCGCGATTTTGGATGACTTGTCTTCTTGACTAGTTGATTTGACTCTCAACTGATTTAAAAGGTTCCCAGTAGTTTTTCCGACCTCAAGAGCGTTAATGTGATATTGTGCCTTCTTGTGAGTTTCTAAAATACCGTAGAAAGTAGCGAATTTCTTCAAAGGTTTAGTCCCAAGAGTTTGGATTGGCACGTTTCTTCGATAGCCCCCCCCCCCCAAAAAAAAAACCCGTTGCAAAAAGTGAGCAATATTTACAAAAAAGATCCCTCTCTTTATGGAAAACAACCAGCCATGGATAGTTTTACAGATGTTCTAGCCTCAAGTAACACCGTCCTTCTTCCTGAGATTTATTTGATATTATGACTCGAGTTATCGTTAGCGTAAACGCGTCATGCCGGATAGAGACTATTTTTATATAGAATTTAAAGAATTAACCCTCCTTTCAAATAACGCAAGAATGATCCCAAACTTTCGTTCTTGTGGCGGTAAGCTACAAGCGGCAGTGTGTGTAATTTTAATATTTTAGAGGGCTATTGGGGGGGCCCCCTCGCCCCCTCCTTTAATCCGCCCCTGCCTTAGTATTGTACAAAGGATCAGAAGCTCTCTGTGGCAAAGAAAAAAATGAATTAAAATTGGTCGATTCGATTCGTTCCGAAATTTTTGACGAGAGGATATGTAGAATGTGTACCGGCGCACATTATTTTCTGGTGACTGTCTCTAGTAATTTCCATTCATATATCACTGTTCACAATACATCTGTATTACTGCAGGAATGGTTCACTACGACCAAATAACTTACGGCTATCTTTCCTAAGCGTAAAGAGATTCGGCTATGGCTATGCATTACATCAAAACTGCAACTTTTAAGAACAATTGGATACACTGCAGAGTGAAACTCTCCGCTCCGTTGTCCCACCGCGCTTGCCAGAGACTGATGTAAACACAACAGAAGCGCCATCCTCCCAAAATCGCACTGCTATCCTGGTCAGGTAATACAACTATGAAACTTTTGAAATTATTTTGTACATTCATCTTAACACGCACATGGTATGGTTTAAAAAATAAAGAGGGTGTTTTTTGTATTTTTGTAATTATATTTTTTTATATATATTTTACATGTACGAAATATACAGTTTTAAGTTTTGTTTCAAATTATGTCATTGCTCGTAAGTTACAACTATGAAACTTTTGAAAATTTTTAATAGAATCATCTTAGCACATACATGATGTGGTTAAAATATAACAAGGGTGATTTTGGTATATTTGTAATGATTATTTTTTGGTATTTTACATTTACGGAAATATACAGTTTTAAGTTTTGTTACAAATTGTGCCATTGCTCGTGAGTTACAACTATGAAACTTTTGAAACTTTTGTATAGAATCATCATAGCATATAAATGATATGGTTAAAAAATAAAAAGGGTGGTTTTGGTATTTTTGTATTTTTTTTATTTTACATGTACGAAAATATACAGTGTTAAGTTTTGTTACAAATTTTGTCATTGTTCATAAGTTACAATGTGAAGCTCTTGAAACCTTTTTATAGAATCATTTTAGCACATAGATGATATGGTTAAAATATAAAAGGGGTGCTTTTGGTATTTTTGTAATTGTTATTTTTGTACGTCAGAGTACAATTCATGAATCGCTCTGGGCCTTCTACATTTAAGTCGCCTGAAAATGAAGACTTTTGTTGGGTACCTTTCGAAAATATCATCTGGGAAGCTCCTGTTCCATCTCTTACAAGATAATCAGCCTGGACTTACGCGTTTGAAAGCAAAATTAAAAGAAGACATCATATCATCAATGAAAAGAATGAGCTGTGAAATACAGGACACAACATTTTGTACGTAAATCTATGTAATTCTAAGAAATGTTTATTGTTTTCATCTATGTACATTGGTCAATTATTTCTTATTTCTGTTGATAGGGTTTGTAATAATCACTCTACCCCTTACATTGCTAGGCCTATATTTTCTATTCACAAAACGGCAAAATTATTACAAAAAAGGTACCCCTTTTTGTTACTTAATTAAACCTGCTAGTAGATGCAAACTAATCCTATAAAAAGTTATAAAAGTTTGATAGTTGTAAGCGATAGTACAATTGGTAAAAAAGTTGAAAGTCATAGTTAAAGTACAAAAATATAATATTATGGCAATATAAAAACTACACATTATATCAGTTCTATATTTAAGCATACCTAATATTTACTGAGATGATTATTTGAGAAAGTTTTTAAGTGTTACAGTAGTCACTTCAGAGTAGCGATGACCAAAATTTTCCGGAATCGGAAATTTCACTTTCCGGAATTTTTCCGAATTCCTTTTTTCCCAAAATCGGAATTTTTCCGAATTCCAAAATTTTTCCGGTTTTACTTTCCGGAATCCGGAAAGTAAAATTACAGAATTGGCCATCACTACTTCAGAGGAAAGGCATAATCTGTTAACAACAGTAAAACTGGATAATTCTGTACATTTAAAACACAAATAATAATAATAATAATAATAATAATAATAATAATAATAATAATAATAATAATAATAATAATAATAATAATAATAATAATAATAATAATAATAATAATAATTGGAAAAATACCAAAAGCACTGTTTTTACTTTTTAACCATATCATGTATGTGATAAAATTATTGTGCAAAAAGAAGCTTCAAAAATGTCATAGTTGTAGGTTATGAGCAATGACACAATTTGTAACAAAACCTAGCACTGTATATTTCCGTACATGTAACATAAAAAAATACAAAAAGTATCAAAAGCTCCCTTTTTATTTTTTTAACCCTATCATGTATGTGCTAAGATGATTCTATACAAAACGTTTCAGAAGTTTCATTGTTGTAAGTCAAGAGCAATGACACAATTTGTAAAACTTAAAACTGTATATTTCCGTACATGTAAAATATAAAAAAAATATAATTACAAAATACAAAAAACACCCTCTTAATTTTTTAACCATACCATGTGCGTGTTAAGATGAATGTACAAAAAGTTTCAAAAGTTTCATAATTTTAACTTTTGAGTTGGGGTTTACTAATCTGAGTAATAACATTCCTGATTGATGTAGTTACAAATAAGATAAAATCCTTCGACCGTACTTTTATTTCTGCGACAGTGAAGTTTCGGGTTTATTAGGTGTTAATTAGGTGTGCACAGATTATCATAGTTTATCCTACGGAAGTATCTTACCTCTAATGTAAATGAGCACATGACCTTGTTACAAGTCCCGGCTAAAATTGAGACAGTGTTTACCTTCTAATGTCTTCTGCCCTGTATAAGAGATGTTCTACTGGTTTCAGTTATATCATCTCCAAGAAATTTGATATTAACTTCGTACTGTTATACTGTATTGACTAGTGGCATACGCAAAGGGCGTTTTGGGGGTTTTAACTTGTCCTTGACCGAGATAAAAAAAAAATAGATTGTCTATGTCAAAGTATGCCACGCGTGTCCTTAAAAGATATGAGATTAAGTGATTGACCTTTGATGAAATTATGCGTACGCCACTGAATATCTTGACATATCTTGAACCTCTGCCAAGTATTTGGCTTCTGATATCAATAGAAATTAGCAGTCTTCTTCTAGTTTTCTCCACCTTTGTCTTTGTTTACATGAGCTGGGTGTTCACATCTTTAATTCTTTTTTCCACTCTCTCTATCCTGGGCGTCTTCTATTCTCCATCCCCTTTCTTTTAAACAAACTTGCGTCTTGTCCTTCCATCTTATCTTGGGTCCTCTCTTTCCTTTTACCCGTTACCTCAAGCTCTCTAATTATGTTCCCAACATAGTGTTCGTTCTACGAGTACATGTCCCGTCATCTCAGCTTACATTCTTAAAATCTTTTACTTAAGGGTCCCACCTTAAAGGAGTAATTCGACTTAGAAATGCATTTTTTTACAAATTATTTCCATTCATAGAGTTGAAAATTCTAAAAGGAATGGTGTTTATTTGATTCCGATACGTTCAGTCGTTAGCGAGTAACAGAGGAAAAAAGATTTTGTGATGACGTCATCGGTGGTCAACTGCGAGAGTAGGCTTCCATACAGACAGTGCCAAGCGTTTCGTTCGTGAGCGGTCCAGTGCATTGGCACGCTCTAAAGTGTGGTTTTCTTTTTCAGAACTGCTTGCGATGACTGATACCTTCTGACGTTATCAGTTCGAACCTCGAGCTAGTGGCAGCGGAGAAAGAAAAACAAATGAAAATGATTCTTTTCGTGGTCGTTACAAAAATTTGGACTGGTGCAGTTGCAGATGTTGCTCTCATATGGCTAGCGAAGAAGAAAATACGTGTTGTGTTGGGAGCGAGACAATAAATAATGTCAGAGGAAGTGTTGAGTGTATAACATTACACGAAAACTTTCCTAGTGTTATTTTAAATATTGATACTTTAAATACCGCCAGATAATTCATGATGATAAACTCCAAAGACAGAATTGTGAAAGATAAGCTGACAACGAACAAAAATGCTATTTGGCGATTTGTAGCTTACAGACAGTTCGTGTACCGGGTCAATTCATGGAATACACTAGGGAAAAATGTCCGAAAAGTGATACCAGCTTGTGTGGTAAAGATAATCCGTGAAACATTCCCTGAAGTGAATAACATTTACGTAGGTTTTAGACCATCTGTTGACGGAGAAGAATACGATTATTTTGATTAGTTTTTGTATCGAATATACAAACATGTAAAATTATATATATATATATCCTATTCTAAATCATTGCATTCGATATTTAAAAAAAAGAGAAAGAAACGTAAAAATGGCAAACTCTTATACTTACCCATAAATTTACAATTCTTCCTCCTCACCGCACGTAGATGGCCGAGGTATCGGAGCGATGTTCCTGGGAACTTCAATTGTGAATGTGTCTTCGAAAAAAGGTAAGCTTTCTAGCTTTCTCCACTTGCCACATCCATTACGCTGCTTTGTAGTGATTCACGCCATGATGTAGATTTTCCGTCGTACGTTGTTTTCTTTATCCATTGTTTAGTAGCCTTTGAAAATTGAAGTTTGAAGCCTGTTTCTTTGCGATTTACGTTATTGTTATGATCCAGTACCGCTAGCATAGTTCTGGTCACCATACTGTCATAAGAAAAATGTTTTCGTTTTGGAGTGTATTTGAGTCGTTCATTGTGATACGATTCTAAAGCACTTGTATGTCAAAAATGATTAGTATGTTTTAAATCTTGTATGAGCTGGGGCCAGTCACTATTTTTCTTAAAACTTGAAAGTTATGGGATCCAGGATGTAACCATCCTTTTTCTTCTAATATGGGCCCATGTTCACATTTTTTAAATATATTTTTGTCACTCCATTCATGTACATTTGTAATATGATACAACACTGAGGTAAATTTCTCAACAAGTTCATCGCAGTCGCTGTTGCATGTTGCAGATGACCACCATAAATGATTAACCAAACTTGGTTTCCATAATTGTAGTTTAGTACACCGCTTACCTTCAATTTTAAGCCTTTTTGCAAAGCTTTTGGCTACATGCCATACATCAAATTCGTGAGTTACATTTCTGAATTCCGACGCGATAAATTTCCTAATTCCTTTATGGCGATCAGAGAGAAATAGAGTAATATTTAAATTCTTCAGAAGCTTTAGTAAAACTTGTTTACAAGCTGCTTTTTCTAAATCACCTTCCACTAAACCCTTTTGAACGACTGTAAAATCTACAATTTTATTGCTTCGCAAATCCATTGCACTATATGTTAAATATTTTGCCGAGAATCCTGGGGAGTCGTATTGTCCATCCCCTGACAACCAGACATCGGAACCATGCAAAGATTTAGAAATGTCATTTGCATGTAAAAAGTAATAATACCTTATGGTGCGCTGCACAAAAGTTTTTAGAATATTATAAAACGTAGTTTTTCCTACAAAGCATAAGTTCAACGTTTTACAAAAAGAACTAAAAGTTTCGAAACCAATACCATTTAAATGGATGACGGACGAGATCGCTACAGCACCTAAGTACCTTTTCTTTAATCTTGGTTCCGATTATCAAACATAAGTATGTTCATTTTCACATTTTGTTGCAATTTTTAACGCTGACCCTATAATTTTCTGCTTCAAGGTATGTACAGGAGCGCGGCATATGTGGCAAAAATGAAATAACATCTGTAAAGTTTGCCAGAATACGAAAAATACTTTATCGGTTAAATTTGTTTTATTCGCATCGCTCTCCGCGGAACCCTCGTCACCCATTTCTTCATCATTGTCACTTGATACAGAAAAATTAAACGATGAATCAATGTCCTGATGAACACTATCAACGTCACTGATTCCTTCTACAAGGCGGTATATTTCACTCCCTAATTCACATTGAATAGCACTTGTATTTACATTTATTTCTAAAACCTTCGGAATAATGAGTGACACCGTCGCTATTACCTTCTAATGAATCGTCTTTACTACAACCGGCAATCGCGTCTTGTACAATTTTTTTTCGTTGGTAACTGGACATACATCGGCGCTTGTTTAAAGGCTCGGATTCTAAACCTTTCAATAATATACTTGGAACAGCATTCTTTCTCAGTTTGCGTGTAAATGTTTCTCCTGGCATTACTTTTTATTTTAGTAAACATGACTGCTCGAAGTCGGACTCTTCAAAATGTTTCGAACAAACACGTGTGTATTTATTTGGCTCAAAATTTTTCCTATTGATCTTCTTGAGCCATATTTTATATCGATCTGGTGATTTCTCACGATTGGGAAATCTAAAAAAAAAAAAAAAAAAAGATATTTTATGTCCCTCAGTTTTAATCGCACGAGAATTACAACCGAAAACATAGCACGTGTTAGGCATTTCTACCTCACTTCACGCACACACACACATAAAGCACTATACTAGCACTTGTTTTCTACTTCGCACAACACTTCGTAATCACTGCTCTCTCTATTTTTTTATAGCACTGTTGAAGAAAAAAACAACAAACAAAAACGTCCCTCAAGAATTCAACACAAAGCAAGACTGCTAAAGAACCCAAAACAATCTACAAAATCGACTGCACTATTAAAAGATTATCAGCTACGCACAAGAGAGTGGTTGCTGACTCACATTGAATTCCTTGCAGCCCACCAGTGACGTAAGCATTTGCGATTCATCAAAAACAAAGGCATATAGAAGCTGAACGAGACGGCCTATGAACATTTAAAAAAATACGTGTCTCTTATTTCTTTTTACTCTTTCTATTGCACCAAACTTGTTTTTAAGTCGAACTGCTCCTTTAACACTGCCTCTTATATAATTGTTTCTTATTCTATCCTTCCTCGTCACAAAGCACATCTATTTTAAGATCCTCAAATAAGTGTACAAAGTATCTTAAGAAAATACAGTACCTCTGGTTCATGACGACATGAAAGAAAATAGTTAATACTAAGGTATGAGTGGCTCAAGGGAGCGTAATGATATGTCACATTTTCTAACTATTGAGAAAATTGGAAAATAAAATTTACCAATTCCATGGATTTGATCCAGTGACACATACCAAACAAGCCTCACCTGTCAACTGCACGCATATTTCCGAAATTAAACTACCTACATACCATTCGGTGGCACGATCACAGCCCATAACATCTAAAACTCGATTTCACTGGAAGGGGTTCTTACCGTTATGTTCGTTCGAGACATTTATATACAAATTTCAAGAAATACCTATACAAATGCCATACAAAAGAAAGAATAGAAAAGACATACAATGTACAGTCATGTTTGAAAAAGTCGTCTTCTATTTTTAGATTGGTTGATGTAGAATTTAACGTATTATTTCAGCGTCGATCTTCTGTGAAACATGGGGCTACGGCTTAGCATGAGATTGAAACCACATGGACTTCTAAGGAAATGGAACTTGGGTCTTCTACGTCGTAGGCGTGCACGCTAACATAATTATTAAATGATCTATAATGGCATAGCCGGTCTAAGAGGACAATGGTATGTGTGGAAGACAGAACATTAGCGCCCTACACACCGAGAAGTTTGGGGAATATGGAATACACCGAAGTAAGTGTGGAAGACTTACGGGAATCCCACGGATTTTTTTTAAATCAAAATTTGAAGTTAAGATTTCAGGGCTATTTCAACCTAAAAATTAAAGTGAGGTAATATCTTACAATTTCATATGAACTGTTCTTTCTTCATAATTTGATTTTAATCTAGTGACAGTAAAACGTCATTTTTAGTAGATAATATTGTAAGGTTGTTGAGTCTTTGTTGTGACAGAATTAATGTAACGTAAGAAGAAACTTTAATTTCAACTTGCAAAAACTTCCTTCTGCATTAGCCACAGACATTGGAAGCGTCAGAAGAGCTCTTAAAGCAACCCACGCATTTATATAAAAGCACCTTTAGCTTCAGTTGCTAAGTTCAGGACATCCAATTGTGTTTTCTCTCCTAAAAGGTGAAACATTATTACAAAATCGGAAGGGTACGCCAACTCCTTTCTGTGATAAACTACTACCGTATAAGGTTTCTGTGGTTACTCATGACTTTATTATATCATGTTAAATAATTTATAAAAATCATTGTTATTTCAATAATGATATTATGTATATATGTTCGTAAACAAGATCTTCGTATTCAAGATGATGTTTCCGGGGAGACTCTCTCCAGATTCCTTTCTCCTACATACACCCACATACACATATCATAGAGATTGGTAAATTTCATTTAAAATATTTTTTTAAAATAATCTACACTTGATTAGTTTTGAGGCAGCACGTAGCCAAAGGTGGGTCCGGGGGGTTCGGACCCCCCTTCGAAAGCTGAAATGAAAAAATAAGGAAGGATGAAACAGAAAGAAACGAGAAAAAGAAGAATCAGTGTTTAAAAAAAGCAAGTTTTTGGTTACTCTTTCTTATGAGGAGATTTGTATTACTTGCTCAATACATGATGGCGAATGAGCGGGATATCCTGTAAAAGTCAGGGAATTTGAAGTTTCTAAAACAGTTAAGAAATTATCAGAAGTTTTGCCACTAGTCAAGGAAATTACAAGCTTTCGAAAGCATAATGCCGTTCTGTACCAGTGTGGACATTTTTTATCATAATTTTTCGTCATCGCTTCTCTGCAGCATTTCAGAAACAATTTTCTACTGCCCTTTTAACATGTCATTTGGAACAGACAGTAGTTGACGGAATAATGAAAACAAAAAAGTTATGTAGAAAGAAAGTTCTGTTGACATTTGATTCAAGAGAGAAACGAACGCAGATATTGTAAAATATTTTACAAGACATTATTGAATATGTACTTTTATAATAGTTGAGATCATAATGAAAGAAAGATTGTTATATTTGAATGAACAAAGGAAGAAACGTAAATATTGTAAAATCTTTTTCAACACTTTTTTTTATTCTTTTACTGGAGTTTTTATTAAAATTCTTCCTAACATATCCTCATTTTCTTCTTCTAACAAATCAATATATGTTGCCAGTAAAATAGTTTAGATTGATCGAGCTCAAGGCATTAGCGGATCCAGAAGGATCCTTTGGGAGGGGCGGTTCGCTTCCTCGAAAATGAGCGTAGCTTCAAGGTGACCAGAATTTTAACTTGCAAGAATGGGACTCATTTGAATCCGGGACTGGAGGGGGCTGGGTGTAAACAAGATTTCCAGATTTCACTTTGGGACCCGAACTTGTAAGATTTTTCACTTTTTTCTTTTTTCTTTTTTTTCTTTCTTTTTTTTTTTTTTTTGGTAATGGAAGTATTTTTTTCTGTAGATTTAAATTAAATTAGTACTTCCGTTTCGGAAGCGTGGCGGTGTCATGATTCACTTCACACACAGTCACCGCAACATATCAGATGCACTGTCTGGCACAATACTTGCACAAAAGAAAATACTGTACTGACGATGGCATCCATTTAACGAAAGAGTGTACAATTTGCTCCAATCATTATATTTTGAATGACAATCGCGAGACAACAGTTACACAGTAAAAAATGAGGTGTTGAAATAACACAAAATGACTACCACTTTAGTGTGTTACTTGTGTGTCAATTCAACACCAAGCTTTTTTTTTTTTTTTTTTTTTACATTGCTACCTTTGAGAGGGTTACGCCTCTTTTAGGGAAGTGATGTGAAGGAATTCAGGGTTGTGAGATCTCTGGTTGATCTGAGTGTTTTATTGAATTTCTTTCATAGCAGTAATGGACTTAAGGAACTTTGCGTTCCTTAACATTAGGTGGAGAAAATAGACAAATACATATAGACAACATAAACATACATACATAGCTGTTATGAAAGATGAATATGAACAAAGATCAACAGTACAAAAAATGAACACTATTTAGGTAACATATACAATAAACATAATCAGGAGAATAGAAACTAGGCGATAATAATGTAGTAATAGAGTAATATAATTAATGAGGATGAAGTATGAGATGAGGTGCAATCACAGGACAACACATAGGAACATCAACACCAAGCACATCGCCTTCAGAGCATATCAGAAATACCTCGTTATTGGCTGTGAGTATTTGCATTGGTTTTAGATGTTTGGTATGATCAAAGCTTTGCGAAATATATTTCGCATTATGACAAGTAGCTCATAACATTCTATGTTTTCTGTAATCGGTCACAATAATATTGTTGTAAACCTGTGAATCATTTGACAACAGTCACACAGATACCAGTACTTCCATCTGTTTTCTTGGTCTGTTATTCTTGTGCCTTAGCATGTATGAACATAAGATGGCAGAATTGTTGCCTATGTAACTGTTGTCGGATGATTCACAGGTTTACAACAATATTATTGTGACCGACTACAGGAAACATAGAACATTATTCGTTACTTGGCTAACGTGCCAAATATATTTCGCAAAGCTTTGCTCGTATTAAACGATAAATACCAATGCAAATTCTCTCAGGTAGTATCGAGTTATTTCTGATATGCTCGCAAGACGATGTGCTTGGTGCTCTCGAACATACTCTCTCATCAGCTAGACGTACCAAACGTCATAAGCTGTCTTTTGTATACAACCTAGCCTAGCTGGGAAGTGTTAACGTGCCTTCGAGGACATTGTGTAGCACACGCACAATCGAGACCAGCACGCATACGCTCTCACTGGGATTGACAGCGCTTTTCAGTGCTGGAGGGTGCACCTATCACTACCATCATTACATCTTATATCATCACATCATTCACTACACATCTACAAGCGTAACATATCCTTTCATTTGGGCATCAGCCCAGGGCGGATTTTTCGATGGCGGACCCACGGCTAGGATCAGGCAAACCGATGAAAGGCAAACATACAGGATTACCGCAAGTTTTAGCTGGACCAACCGCGAGCAACACGAAGGTCAGGACCCGCAGGGATGCAAGTCACGTCAGCCCCACTCTTAGTAAATCTCAGCAGCGGCGAGGTTCTCAAGCCTCAGTTGCCTCTGCCACTTCAGTTCTTTCTTCTGGCTCTGTTCGCAGCAGATCACCACATGCATCAGAACAGACACACAGTTATGCCGAACGGCTTCAACAATCTCCGCCTACAAAGAAACAACATCTCTCTTCAAATCCAGATGTAAGCCAAGTTCCAATGGACATAGCTACATCTTCGCATCATTCTGACGGGTCTACCTCACCTTCCGTTCACTCAATGTTACTAACTAATTTCGATGTAAAATTCAGTAATGCGAAGTTTGTCGCCATACAACTCCGCAAGTACCTCCCTCGGGCAGCTATATCAGAAATCGTCCATACGAGGAATGGTATCATCTTAAAAACTTCGGACCCAACTCTGCTCGCTACAATAAAAAACAAAGTGCCTATTGACACGTTTGGTCCCAATGCGAAGATTCAATCACTGAACTCTTCCACACGTAAGCAGCCTCCACCACCGAAACGATCCCCTTTGTTATCTGTTGTGATTCGGGGGGTTGACCCTTCTTATACAGATGAAGAGGTCCAAGAGGAGCTCAAGCTTGAAGGCCATACTATTACAAAAGTACTACGAATTCGAAACGACCAAGGCCCTACCTATATGGTTCGTGTTCTTACAAACCACCAAGACACCATTGATGAGCTATTGGCATCAGGAGCCTACATTTATAATCATAAACACCGAGTAGAGCCATCACGAACACCAGTTCCTATGCCTATCCGCTGTGAGAGATGCCAGGTTTACAATGCTCATCAGACATCAGATTGTAAAAACACAAGTAAATGTGGCTACTGTGCTGGTCCGCATAACACCCGGACTTGTAACAACTTGCAATTGCCACCAAAATGCGCCACTTCTAATGAGCAGCATCCGGCCTATAGTTATAAGTGTAAGGCAAAGCCGGACCCTATTCAGGACCATCCTGAACTCGTCGTTCCTTTGCGACCACCGACGCCAGCTCAAACCACTCCACATCCAATTGACGCTCCTGTTTCATTGGACCAGCTACTAACGTTTCTAACTCTAGCTCTGCAAAATATTCATCCTTTCATTAGGCCTCATATTCTACAACAAATCATTATAGCAGCAAAGACAACTTTCCATGTCAATTTTACTGCAACATATTCTGGCAATACTGTCCATTTCCATAAATCACATGCTACTACTATCGATTAATATCATGGCTTTAACTTTTCTCTTTCTCAACATCCGGTCACTACCAAAGAACAAAATTTTATTTGAACAGCTACTTCTCGAGGAGCATGTAACAGTCTTCCTGCTTAATGAAACATTTCTTACCAGCTCTCGCTCTTGTCGTTTACCACGATATACCATGCTTCATTCTGAAAATCCTCTACCTACACTTCGAGCCAATGGGGGAGTGGCCATAGGGATTTCTCCCCACATCCCTTTTCGCCAGCATCACTATACTACAACAGCTGTTCCCGAATACCTCATAGCCACTGTTTATTTCAAAAATATCATAATCACACTGGCAACTATATATATCAGACCAAACCATCCATTACCTGAGCAGTTCGTACAATATATCTCCAACACTTTCAATAGATATATTATTATGGCTGACTTCAATATGCATAGCCGCAGCGATGGCGACAGGGCCAATTTTGTTAACTTTATAACGACTCACACTACTGGAATCATTCTTGATCTTCCGCAAGCTACACGCCCCATCTCAAACACCAAGCCTGACATAGTCATCGCCTCAGCAAACCTTGTCTCACACTGCAATGTCGAAATCCTTGATCTTCTGGGCAGCGATCATGCACCCATCAAGCTAGTCTATAAACCATATTTAGCTGCAACTAGTTCTTCGTTACCATTGCGAGTGAGCTTGCGTTATGATAGAGCTAAATGGGATCAATATCGCACACACATTTCAGACCTCACCAGAGATCTAACCGACCCCACCACAGGCGACGATTTATATCAGACTGTAGACACCATTACCTCTGCAATCCAGGAAGCCAGCAACTTATACATTCCAACCACACAATCCGTTCCCTATCAACCCAAGCTTCCGCCTCAATACATCACTATGATCACACGTTCACAACAGTTCTATCGAGAATATCTTCGCACTCGCAATCCAGAAGCACTCCGACATCACAAACAACTTCAACGTACAGTACACAACTACGTCAAAGCATATAAACTTCGCTCCTGGGTGAAGACATGTAACAATCTTTCCGAAACATCTCATCCTACAAAATTCTGGACTCGCTTTAACGCATTGTGTGGGAAATTCACTACTACGCCCTACCCTATTTTATTGGGCGACACACCTATTTCTACCGATCGTGATAAAGCGAATGCATTTGCAGATCACTTACAAGAAATTTTCACACCGTCATCTGACAACGCACCTCACGCTGCAGACAGGCTAAATACCTCATCGCCGCAACTTCAACCAAATATTACTCATATCTTACCTACTAATGCTGCTGTTTCTGCTCCCATCACTGTTAACGAAATCACTCAAGTTCTTAATAATAAACGAAATACTGCACCTGGTCTCGATAACGTAACATATCGCCATATCAAAGAATGCCCTATCTCGCTACTCCTTCTTCTTGCGAATGTTTACACATTCATACTGCGCACTGGCTTTTTTCCTTTAGCTTGGAAAACATCTAAGACGCTTATGTTTCCTAAACCGCACAAACCTCCGCAGAATATTACATCCTATAGACCTATCCAACTTACTTCCACCTTCAGTAAGATCTTAGAGCGTATTCTGGTTAAAAGATTACATCTATTCATCGCCGATCATAACTTACTTCCCGTCACACAAGCCGGCTTTCGACCAGGCTTCTCTATCAATGATCAGCTACTCCGACTCACAACGCTCATTACACAACATTATAATTCAGCTCAACCTTCCTGCTTAGTGTTATTTGACTTGGAGAAAGCATTCGATAAGGTCTGGCATCTTGGGCTCATATACAAACTTCTCAAATTCCGGCTCCCTATGTCATATATTCGCCTCATATACAACTTCATTGCCAATCGTATCACCTATATCTCAGTACGAGGCAGTTTATCACATCCTATTTTTCTCTTCTCTGGAGTACCCCAAGGATCGGCTTTATCCCCTTTATTATATCTTCTATACGTAGCTGATATGCCCCGATTACCAGATAAAGTCCATCTCTTCCAATACGCAGACGACACGGCCCTGCTAGCACTTGGAACAACTATTCAGCAGATCAGCACTTTCTTACAGACTGCTATCGATCACTTCTACACCTGGTGTACTTCATGGAGGCTTACTATAAACGCAGCTAAAACTCAAGCGATAGTTTTCTTACCACCTAGACGAACTTCCAAATTCCGTAGAAATCCACGTAAACTCTCTCTACACGTTGATGGGGTGCCTATTCAACTCAGTAATACTGTTACATATCTTGGTATTACATACGACCGTCATCTTACCTGGTTGCAACATCTAAAAACCATTACTACTAAAGCCTATAATAGACTTAATCTATTGAAACGCTTGACTTGTACCACTTGGGGTCTTAAACCACATACAATACTAAATACGTACAAAGTATTCTTAAGACCAGTCCTCACATACGGATTTACTGCTTGGTTAGCTGCCCCGACAAAATTCTACAATAAGCTTTTCATCCTAGAACGCCATGCTTTCCGTACAGCATTCCGTGTTAAGCTACCTAGTCCCACACAAGATCTGTATAATCTAATTACCTTTCCGACCTTATAGTACTACATTGAAAAACTGCGGCTCACATATATCACCAAGCGCTTCGAAACTCGTCATCCTTTACTTCAGGATACAATGCGTTACTTAGCACTTCATCCAACACCTCATCGTTACTATCATCCTCCACTTTCGCTTCTTTTCACATTATATCATTATACTCTACCACCACTAGATCCCGCTTTATTTATCATCACCGATTACGTCATTCATGAACATCTTCCTCTCATTCATCCATCATTTCCAGCACAGTGATTATCATTATTTACTAACATGGGCCTCATTCGTTTACATCATTGCCTAGAGCCGCCCCTAGGCTGAAGATAAGCTCATTTGTCTAACTAATATCACCCACGTGTTGTCCTGTGTATGCACCTCGCCACATCATTCACGCCCATTACTATATCATACTGTCGTGCATGCTATACCTATTCCTACGTTATGATCATCAATGTTCTTTGCTATAATGTTTGATTATTTCCTTATTTATTTTCCTATTAATAACATTCATATGTATGTAATGTTTCTTTTCATCTATTTATGTAATCTATCTCATCATAACTTTCGCACTTCTATTGTTCTCATGTTTTGCTTTGTTTTCTCACTTATATATATTCTATAATTACCATATTTATATTTATGTTGTGTTCAATTATACTTGTTATTATGTTACAGCTCTTATGTTATTCAAACTACACCTACCATTCAAGTATGATTATGATCGAAAAGATCATAATGTCCTAGTTCTAGTAATAAACAAATAAATAAATTAATAAACTACTCTTAGCCCATCCATACCTTACTCGTTACTATAATCCCTTCACTTCTCCCACCTAAGAGAGGGTGTAGCCCTCTAAAAGGGAGCTAGCCTATGGCTAGCACTTTAAAAAAAAACTTGGTGCTCTCATAGACCATATATGTGTATCAATCATAACCAATGTTTACCATATATATCACTCCCGAAGAGACGACGTTATCGCCTGCGGTTTAAGTTTAAAAAAATGCTTGGTGCTGTATTAATACCCAAATAACACGCTAAAGTGGTAGTCATATTGTGTTGTTTCAATACCTCATGTTTTACAGTGTAGAAAAATGGGTCGGTCTACGCAAAAATAGATAACAAAAGTATATGTGCATAAAGAATAATACAAAATTAATCTATCTCTATATTTGTGTGGGGTCCACGAAACATAGTATAATTACAGCTATGCTTACAACAACAATAGAATTATATTATACTAGCCTTCGTCCAGGTGGGGCTTCGTCCCCAGATCCCCAATCTGTTCGGCATACGGCCTTGCACAATATAGCAAATGCCGCTACGTGTTACTGTGGCACAATATTTCGCATTCTTCCTTCTGTCTTTCATATAGAATTGGACTGAGTTAAAACTGTGTCACGAAATTCAAGGCATTTTAATGAACAACCTCCAACTTTTTTCTTTCTCTTCTACGTTAAGTGAAAAAGAAAAACGCTCAAATAGATGTTGAATTATTTTAAATGAAAAATCAAACTATCAACTTTCATGTTTCTAACCGCAAGGGATCCCGAGATATGGGCACCTTATAATAATAATAATAATAATAATAATAATAATAATAATAATAATAATAATAATAATAATAATAATAATAATAATAATAATAATAATAATAATAAGCCCACCCCTTTTCTTCTCTTCTAAGTAAAATATCAAAAATCTTGGAATACGTATTGAATTATTTTAAGTAGAAAGTCCATATACTAAATTTCATGTTTCTAACCTTCAAAGATTCTTAGACATTGATATCTTATAATATTTGCAATTGCCGCCACTTTCTTTCCATCTCTTTTTTTTTTTCTCCGTTTTACAAAATATCAAAAAACGTTGAAGCACGTGTCAAATTATTTTAAATGAGAAATCCAAATGCCAAATTTCAAGTCTCTAGTCTTAACGGATTCGAAGAGAATGCCGTCTTATTAAAATAATTTCCACCCCATTCTCTCTTCCTTGCTTCGAATTTCCAAAAAATAAATAAATAAATTCTTCCTTGGTGATAACCTACGTAACAAATCTTATCTACTGCCCAAATTCAAGTTTCTAGCTTAAGCGATTTGGTCTGTGCGAAGTTATTCACTCAGGACTTCTTCTTTTGTGTATGAATTACAATAATAGCTTGTAGCTTGTGTTATTTCTCAAGAAAAGATAAAATGCGATTAGAAGTCTCAATAAATCCCTGGTCCCTTCCTAATGTTTCCGTGTTGAATCCCAAAAGTCACGGCTCTCTTTGTTGATCTAAGCTAGCGAACGTACCTATGATCTTTGATGCATGAGGTTTTGTGGTTTAATTCCCGGTGAGTGAGCATTGAACGCACTACAGTGGTTCAGATCCAACCTTAAACTCTAGTTCTCGTTCTGTAAAGCATCGCTTTTCACAAACGACGTACAAGGGTTCAATCAATTCATTTATTGAATACCATAAGGCACTTAGAATTTATTTTTCCACATAGTTTCCTCCTTTGGAAATGCATTTGTCCTAGCGTATGGGCAGATTTTTGATGCCCACATCGAAAAAAAAAAAAAGAGTGTCACCAGCCAGTTGCGCACGAACTCTTCCACACTCTCATCTTCAAATGATTGCCCTCCTAGAGCTTCTTTAAGCGGGCCGAACAAATGGAAATCGCAGGACGATAAGTCCGGGCTGTAAGGAGGATGATCAAGTGTAGTCCAGTGAATTTCCTGTAGCTTCGAGACAGTTCGAGCTGCAGTACGGGGTCGCGCATTGTCGTGCAGGAGGATCTGTCGAATCTATTGGTCTCGACTTTTGCGGCGATATGCAACTCTTGCTTTGTTTAACAGCTCCCAGTAGTATTCAGCATTTATTGTGCGTCGCTCATGTAAAAAGTCAATCAGCAAAATGCATCGCCGATCGAAAAAAAAAACGGTTGAAAGAACCTTGCCAGCTTACAGTCGAGTCTTGGTTTTCACTGGTGCTGCCTCATCTTTCCTCCCCCACTCCTTACTGGCTTGTTTGGATTCAGAAGTGTAGTGGTGAACCCATGTTTCGTCGCAGGTGACGATCCGACTCAAAAATGCATCACCTTCTTCCGCAAACCTTCTTGCTTTAAGCCTCTGACAGACCTCCAAAAGTCTCAACTTCAGATTTTCGGTCAAAAGGTGAGGGACCCATCTGGAACACACTTTACGGAACTGTAGGTTCTTTTTTGATGATTGCTTGACAACTCCCATAGCTGATTACGACTTGTTCTGCAATTTATGATATTGTTACGCATCGATCGTCGTCAATAATGCCTTTAACCACACGAATGTTTTCGTCCGTAATGCTGGTCCGAGAACGGCGATCGTGTTGCTGGTTTTCCACACGTTCTCGTCCTTCCTTGAACTTTTTATGCCAGGCATACACACGAGTCCTTGACAATGTTTGATCCCCAAACTGTGCAGTCAATCAGTGGCAAATTTCTGCCGCTGTAACTCCTTCACGACCAAGAAATTTTATAATTATGCGTTGCGCAGTGGAGGGTGCACCTGTTGCTTCAACATCATGAGCGGTACCAGTGTTGCCACAGTCCTAGCTCTGGAGTGGGCTGAAAAATAGTACCAAATTGAAACAAAAAGGGCCGAATTCATTATTTTATACCAGCGCAATACATGGCTCTATATCATGAAACTAAAAGAAATAAAGTTCTAAAACTCCCCCCCCCCCTTTCAAGAGTCCAAATCAAGAAACTGTTCTTTTTAAAAACATCCAAATAGGAGGACCCCGAACAACCTTGGAAATATATAAAACTTTTCTTGGGGTAAATAACTTAGCCCGTTAAGCCGGCAACTACACTAATGTATTTTTGTGTTATTATTGTTTTGGTGTAGAATCTTTGCAATGACATAAATTATAGATTTACTTGATCACACTCTGGTTTTCAGAATATTTAGCACTTGATTCAACGTGTGTATGCTTCTTCTTTTTTTTTTTAAGATTTCAACCAAAAATTTACATCATACTGCTTCTTTCTCGTCTTCTTCATGCGCGGCGCGGATGCGCCCATCTAGTGTCATTAGTTTCCAGATATAGTTCGAATTACGAATTTTCCACACAAAGTTCGTAGTGTTGTGCTGTGCAACATCACGAAATGAATGTTCAACAGCATTTTTAAGAGTTCAACACGGTATGAGTAACGTGAGATGTAAGTAAAATCTTACTGACACTTTTGAAAATGTGACAAGTTTTTGCTAAATGGTGCTGAATTGGGTAGAATTGTACCAAATTTTTCACAAAAGGGGCTGAAAATGCCAGCGTGGTACCAACGGGCCGATGAACGACAAAAGGGCTGAATTTGGTACAATTGTACCAAGTGTGGCAACACTGAGCGGTACTGACGAAATGGCGGGAAATATCTAACAGGACGCTCTCTTCACTCCCAGCGGTCCCGCCTAAACATAGCAGAAGCGCGCGGTCAGTCCTACCAACTGTTGATGTTCAGGAACAAAAAATCCTGGTTATATTTGATACCTCCTCGTAAATAGATATTAATCAAACAACCGAAAAGTCTCCTCTCAGATTCAGAGAGCTTTGCGACAAGGAGCGCTGAAGATTCTATATTTCTGTTTATTAAAGGTAAAGGTAATTGAGCTTATAATCCGGAATTCCGAATTCCATTTTATATCCTTTTACTAGGATACAATAACACTTTTAGTTCAAAGAGTGAGCCGTCTTACCCTCCTTCCTACAGCTGTTCGTCCAACGAATTAATCATATTCTCGCTCCTTTGGAGCTTATGGTGACCGTCCCAAGGAACTAGGGAGAGAAGTATTCACAATTCAAATATGTCTCTATTAAGTACTATTAAGTACCCACATTTTGATTAGACTCTGCTATGCTTGTCACACAGATTGGATCGGTCGGGAAAAGACCATATTAATATTCCCCAATAATAAACGCTGGAAGTTCAAAAAACCCTTTGGAGGAAGCAGTCGCCTCCTCCGCTCTCCTCGTGGATCCGCCACTGGCTCAAGGTGTGATAACCACAGTATTTCATGTCACGCCCCTCCCCTCCACGATTACGAAATCCTGGCTAAACGAATCAGTTAATAATGTCAGTAAAATATTTTAGAATGATCGATCCCCTGGTGTGATGACCACAGTATTTCATGTCGCGGACCCCCTCTCCCCTTTACAAAATCTTGGCTGCGTGCCTGTTGGAGGGAAAATATTTTTCAAGTGTATGAGAAAATAGGTGAAAGGTATGAAAACACACAGTGTCATTTTGTAGTATATACGTATTTTTGTGAACAAATATATGTCTGTTGCTTTGTTTCTTGAAAAGTAAACCTGGAAGTCTCGTCAATGCTGATCCTGATGAAAAGTTAAAAATAGCAAATATTGAACCAGATGCGGAAAGAATAGTCCAAAATAAAAGATGCATGATTTTTTTCATGACATCTATATTTTGGCACATAGTGAATGTCATATGCTTATAATATAGATATTGGTAATTCAGTTACTAATATTGCTATCTACCTCTCAATACTACTTCAACGCAGATGTGGGGTCAGTAGCTTGCTGTTAAAGTGAAAATGGGTCCGTAACTTTAAATTAATTGGAAACCACTGTTATAATCAGTTACATGTATAACATATACGACTGATACTGGTATGTCAGATTGAAGTCTTACAATAACGTCAAAATCTGTATCAATTCTAGAAAACTATTAAAATACTGTAGTATTATTATAGGAGAGAGACATGTGCAGTGTTTCTTCCAGACATACTTGTGTAAGCCTTGAACCTCCGGAGTTGGGTAACCGAACCCATCTTCCCCGGAGCTAAGAACAAGTAATTGCAATTACATGCTAGTCTTGTGTAGGTCACGTCCCAGTTCCAAAATCCCAACATTTTAATTCTCCCAAGGCCTAATTTTCAGATGGCTCTCTATCGCAAAAACAACTGAACTTAGATAGAGTTTGAGAGGTCAATTGAGTTGATTTTATTTTAGCGTCCCTTTCAGCAGCGAGGCTATATGAGACGTGGACCTACTGATTAACGTGGAATCCGAACCACATGAGCTCCCGCCGGGAATCGAACTCGGGTCTCCCACGCCAAAGCCGCGTAGCTAACCGCTTAGTCACAAGGAAGCTCTTTGAGTGGTCAATCCCCACTTACCATTCCCTGAATCTGCCACCAATACGGGGTCGAATTTATTATTATTTATTTATTTATTTTATTTTGTCTACAGAAATGCGTATTTAGTTGTGTAGTTGCTAATATGGCTGACCACTTGAAACAAAAAGCAGGATACACAGAAAAGAAGAAAATTAAGCAAATGAACGTCTTACGCATAAATTAGAGAATTGTTATCTGAAGGAAGGAGGAAGAAGAGGAAAAATGACCCCCAAATATAGTTATTTTGTCCTAGCTCGCAGAGCGTTACAAATTGGTCATTATTGATATATACGATTAATCGGTTAAACAAAAATATTCTACCGTATACCAGAATTAACATAACCATTTTCAATGGTCAAAACTTCTTAAAATCGCTAACAGATTAGAGTTATGTGTTATCAACTTTAAAAACATGTACTGTTCTTTTCTTTTCACGATACATTGCAGTTTCAGGATACGTACATCTGGCTGAAGTAGATGGAAAGTGAAAAAGAAATTAAATTCTGTATAGAGAAAAAAAAGAATCAATAGTCGATAAAGCAATCTTCTCAGTAATTGCATTACATGGGATAAGGTGTCGGAGTTTGTGAGACGGGTCACAGGTTTCCCAAATTACACCCTCCAAATGATGCTGTGTGGCACTGATTGAAACTCTATCGATTATTGACGCCGCCATCAAGACAGAGTGCTTGCTACAAAGTAGATAACTTGCTTCTTCCTGGGATGAAATTGAACCGTTCAGATGCATTAAAAAGAAGAAAGTGCTTTAACCAGAAAGTCAATTTGAAAAATGGTTCCTACATAATGCATTTTTTCCTTCAAAATAAAAAAAAATATTCTGAAGATCTTTTATTGTTATTATTATTATCTTCAAATCAATACAAGTACTGCAATATCAGTAAAATCGTCATTTTCGTCTTTCAATCAGTGACGACTCTTGAGGGAAATATTGTATGCATTCCTATAAGCTAAAGAAACACAAATTACGCGATTTCTTTTTCTTCTCTCTTCAACCATAAATTGGTGGCATCAAATTATGGACAATATTTAAAACTTCTTTTTTGTTCTCAATAGAGTATTTTGATGGATATGATACGTTCTTTACTTCCTAATCGCATCAAATCATTCCTTTCTTAGTCTTCTTCTTCCCAGCCTTCCGCCTATTTTCCAATAGTACACTGAGAAAAAAATGCATGTGACGTACGAGAAACGTAGGTTTTACGTGTAAATCTTGTAGTTTTTGGACTTAACGTGCAGCAAACGTATAACTGAAAAAGTATATTTAATACGTACTTTCCGTATAAGTGTTCCGAATATAAACGTATCATACTTTCCGTACGAACGAAAGAACTGTATATAGGTGGAGAGATCTCATATATAGTATATAAAGACGTATGTAAGACTGTTAGATGTCAGACATCCTGCAACGGCATGATGTAACATCTAATTGCAATGTGTATAGTATATGGATAACTCATGCGTCGTACTGATTTCTGCAATAAACATAAGGATTCCGTATATTTGTACAATACAACACTGTCCGAATAACGTATTTTTCTCAGTGTATGTTGATCCAGTCTGAGTGTCGAATAAGGTGATGTGACCAATCATGCTGTTTCTTCTTTTCTCTATTACTTGCATGATTTCACATTCTTCGTTAGCTGCCTTTAGCTGTCTTCCTTTTTCTTCTTCTACGTCAACGTGATAACCAGCATTCTGCTCCAGGACCACGTTTTGAACGTTTACTGTTTGCATACTTCTGATTTCCTCAGTATCCATTTTTCTTACCCATATAGAACGATGCTCCTTTTCTTTCCTTCGTTTCTAGCGATAATTTTCTGATCGAAGTCTTCTGTGTAGTGTGTATGGCGTAATAATACGCTTCTGGTCATTGTAGCTAATTTTATGTTGGTCGTAATAGTACGCTCTCGTACATAATGTAGTGAATTTACCTGTGTTGAATGAATTAATAAGTGTTTTTTGAATATCTCAACTTTATCAATATTTATGAAGTGTATGAGGGTTTTTCCTACATGAAGTTGTACCAAAACAAAAAGAACAAGAAGAAAATGATATTTTATCAACTCTGGCCTATTGAAAGTATGAATGCATCTGTGTTTATTCAATTCCTGCCGCTATTCGTTTCTGAAGCAGTGAGTTGTCATGTGTGTTGATGTATATAATTTTAGGAATACAATGGCAAGTAAGAAACGTATTGTTGAAGATGACGACATCATTGAACACCTGCATAATTCCAGTAATAATGATTCGGAGATTTAATTATTCGATATTTCTGATTTCTTTGATTCTGGTGGAGACGATGGGAGGGAAATGGAAGATGTTGCTGGTACCTCGTGGACAAGACTACATACGCGCGTGTAACCAGAAGTGTTTTGTAACAATAGTGGTTTTCAAGTGCATGTGGATGATAAGGATAATGCTCATGAATTGTTGAAGTTATATTTCACAGATGATCTTGTGCAGTTGATTGTGCCTGAAACTAATAGATTTGCAAGTCAAATGATGTTGCCAAAAACAAGCTTCCTGAAGAAGAGAAGCCGACTTTTTGCCTGGAGCGATACGAACACAGATGAAGTGTTGTTCTTGGCAATTCTAATTCTTCAGGGACTTGTGTGGAAACCCGAACTTCCTATGTATTACAGCAAAAAAGATGATATTGGAGAAACCAGCTTTCGGACATATTATGCCATACAATAGACCTGTTTTGCTCAATAAATGCCTGCATTTTGTTGATCATTCAAAACCGTGCACCGATTCCAATCGAAAACTGTGGAAAATAAAACCTGTACTAGACGCCCTTGTACTTGAATTCAAATCTGTATATATACCGGGAAGAAAACTATCTGTTGATGAAAGTTTGATGTTGTAGAAAGGACGATTGTCATGGGTTCAGCAGTTTCCCAAAAAAAGAAGTAGAATTGGAATTAAGACTAATGTACTCTCTGAGACTACCTCGGGTTACATTTGGAACATCATTGTGTACACAGGCAAAGGTACTGAGTTAGAGTAAAATACGTTCAGATAGCAAATATAGGGCTATGAGGTGAGTTTTGCGCACTACAAATTGCATAAAGTAAATTTGAAATTAGACAATTCGTAGAATTTGCGACATAAGATAGCGCTTAGGAAGGGTTTGATGGTAATTTTACTTGGAAGGGGAAGAATGATGATTGCAATTATTATAACAAGATGTTCATATCACGGAATCCCTTACAGTCAAAAAATATTAAAATTGGTATTTAGACTTTTCATTTAAACTGTGACTGGCGTCCCTCACTGTTTCACAAAGTTGTGCTGGCTTCTGCTGCATGCGGTACGCCTTAGAATCGATTTTCACAATTTATCTATGGATCCCTCCCCTTATATTTTGATCTTGAATATCTCGGCAACCACACGTCAGCAAGTGATGAGACCAACTTTAAAACACTCCTTAAGTCCTACTGAATCAAGTGACACCTTCATTTTCCCTCTTAGACAATTTCCGATGAAACCCGTCTGCTACCGACGAAAGAAATAACCAACATTGAAATGATGATGATACGGACGATGATAATGACTGTGATGGTCATGATGATGATGATGTAATAAAAATAAGAGAAAACACAATATTAAGTGGTACTTAAAGGCAGAGTAAGCAATATATACACAAAACTGATATTGTAATCTATGCGCATAACTCAAAAAATTACACACTACGGAAAGGGTTTCACTAAAAAAAATACACTGTAAGTGTTAGATTGACCGAGGGCGTAATGATGCGAAGAACACGGGAAAGGGATTATTAATTCTTATATAGAGCTTTCTGAAATTTTCTTTCCTTCCCTTCTAGCGATATACTTTATATTTTTTTCATAAGGACATTCAGGGTCTCTGTGAACACCCTATATTACATTATGTGCAACAATACTTCAGTATGTTCAGTAATCCATGTCCCGCGTAGCATAGTTGTTAACGTTCTCGAAATTGGTGTGAGCGGTCTCGAGTTCGATTCCCAGTGGGGGCACTCGGTTGAAAAAGTGTAACACGGATACTCGGTCGATATCCATTTACAGAAGACTGATAAGTTACCATGTGTTTGCACTGCTATTGTAGTATGGATTCAGGATCACCATTAAGAAAACAAGAAATTCAGTTAGTTCTGTTCTACCATTCTCTTTACATAGAATATTCTCATTTAATTACTTGTCAACGAAAGTGGAAAATACAGTGGCAATATAGCTAGAATTACTTTAGAAAGCCCATTCTAAATTTCACTCGTTCAGTGAAATAAATGTAGTCTCGTTCAGTGTATAAAGTTTAAAAAAAAAAAAAAAAACCTTGAAAATGATTCGAACCATCAATCTTGATATTTAAATTTTAAAAAAATGAGTAAATTAATTTTCTTATAATACTTTGGAGAGGGAATGAGTTTATTTGTATCAAAATTAAATAATAAGTTCCTTGCGGATAAAGAAGAAGGAACTGTCGTGGTACCCACGTATTTGCTATGTAATTCCAGGGCGCTATATTGCTTCTTATGTAGGGCTTCTCTTTATCACAGCTAATACCGCTCGGGATAACACTTTATATTATTACTGCATTTATAGTTAGGTTCTATTATAATTCATTACCTGGAAATTAATTGAAGAAACGACGTAATAAGAATTTGATGTTTAAAATCGACGTTTAATTTGAAATATGTTGGACTCAGTTCTGTACATGACACTATTTAGACGAAAATTTTACACGAAAAAGTAGATCAGAATAGAGTTGAATCAAGTATACAAAGGGGTATAAAAGAATAGGTTTATAAAACAGTAAATTAGGTCATCGTCCATGAGCTCTTAGACCAAGTTCCTGCTGTACCACGCTATGCCTGCCCACCACTGGATCATCTCTTAGCAATATACGAAAGTACCGAAGCCATAGATCAGTATAATCCTGACCGCCGTATCTACCACGAAAATCCACATATATATTGCCCATAACCTCCGTACATGTGCTCAAGAAACATTTTAACACAATAGCCAACTCTGACACTTTCTCGTCAACTTGATTTTGCTATTGGTTCCCTACTTCAATCAACATTATTATATAGCCTGAAATCATTCTCCATGTCCTATAAATCAAAAGGTTGAAAATATCTCTGGCCACAGAGAAGGTGTTGCCTTCTACGGCCCGCCCATCCATTGGATGGGAATGAAACTCTTTAAAAAAAAACAGTAAATTAGGTTAGAGAGATTATCATAAAACATTCATATGCCACTGAGAAACTATATCCAATATTTTAGAGACGTTAATTATCTGAAAAAAAGCAAACGAAACCTAAACATAGTTACAGCATTGAGCCGGCAAATAATTCAAAATCATTCCTTTTTTCGAGCATTACAAAGAAATTTAATTTAAAGGAGCTTCACAATACATTCGATATTTCTTCGAGAATATTTTGCAACATTTCGAAAGACTCTTAACATAGTGGAGCTTAGAGTTCATTAATGCCCGGTTGCACCAACCGAGGATTAATCCGTGGATATGGATTAAACTAAAGTTAATCATCGAAGTGAGGATAATGTGTTGCACCAACACTGATCTGAAGATTATATTGCGAAATCGTCGAATTAAGATTAGCCATCGAAAACGGGAGTTTAATCCTTGAGAACGTCGTGATCAGCTGTAAGTAGAGTGAATATGCTTGCAAAAGATTTGGATATTTTAGATGAATCTGAAGTGCTCGAACAGATAGAATATGCTATCCGACCTAGAAGAATAATGAGACAGGGAAAATCCTTTGAGTACTTCAACGATGATGCATTTTGTAATCGTTTTCTCCTGTCGAAGTACTCTTGTTTTGTTGCAGGATTGCTTGCAGAAGATTATATCAATAACTTGGCTGTTTATGTGGTTATTTATGTGGTTATGTGGATATAAATGGTGTTACTGTGCTTATTTCAATTGTTTCTAAAGCAAGAAAGTGATATTTGTATCAATAAATATCTGTCATTACTACAATGGACCGATTAAAGTAGCATACTTGCACTAATTCATTATATTCATTAACTTATTTATTATAGTTTGTGAATTGGAGAAGTGTAGTTTTTAGTGGCTACCTAGTAGAGTTGGACATAGTAGGTTAAATTTACCTCACATTTAAGGTAATTATATTTATAAGATTCGACCTTTCTGCAAGACATTCTCTTGGGGTCAATTATATTTTATGGTATACACTACAACATTCCTTCATTTAACAGGTCTATTGGCATTTTAAATATTTACAATTTTGGTTTATTTGGGTTGAATATGCCCTTGTATATTAAATACTGCAGAAATAAGTGTGAAAAGAAAAGTAATAAACCGAAGCAGAAAATTGGAACATTAACTTTGTATGTCACAAACTAGAATTGCTCCCATCCTTACATTAAATCTGCTAGCATGTTCTGCAAATTTTACAATAAAAACTATTGATTGCTGTCATCGTGCTTCTACCAATAATCGTGCCCCTATACTTGATGTGTATATATTTTTTAAAAATGTAAGCAAATTTTCATTAGAATTTCCGGTGCACATTTACTGCACGGATCCATAGATTTGTAAAATTTACAGAACAAATTTGTAATAATATTTTAACAGACTAATATGTTACTAATCGAAATATGTTTTCTTCTTACCTGAAGACATCCCAAATACATAGCTACGTAAAAATATATTAATGAAAATCGAACCTGTTTTTCGCGGACAAGGTTCTAGATTACTGGTCCCCCTTCCCATTGATCAGTAATAAAGACAAAAATCAACGTGCCGTGCGGGGCTCTAACCCGCCTTCACTCGCTAACGCTCGCTCGGCAGTACTGTGTAAATTAAATGTATAAACTTTAGTACAGAAAGAAATCAACCCAGCTACTAATCTACATGGGGGACCAGTAATCTAGAACCTTCCCCGTGGATTTTCCTATAAGGTAGCTATCCCAGACAGCACAATGCACGTACAGTATCCGTATAGTACATGTACAATTGCACGGATGCAACATGTGCATCATCTGTATAAATGCACGCCTGTACATGTGATGCACATATACATGCCAGGTCCTATTCAACATCTTCACATGCACAGAACATGTGCAACGTACACGTCCTGCACAAGTGATTTCCACCTACCGCGCAGGTGATTTACAAGTAGCACGTATTCGATTTACATGTAGTTCACAGGTGATTTACATGTAGGACAGCGGTGATTTACACGTTGCACACATGTGATTTACATGTAGGACAGATATGATTTACACGTAACACACAGGTGATTTACATGTAGGACAGAGATGATTTACACGTAACACACAGGTGATTTACACTCAGTACCCAGGTGATTTACATGTAGGACAGAGGTGATTTACATGTAGGACAGAGATGATTTACACGTAACACACAGGTGATTTACACGCAGTACCCAGGTGATTTACATGTAGTACAGAGGTGATTTACATGTAGGACAGAGGTGATTTACACGTAGCACATAGATGATTTACACGCAGTACCCAGATGATTTACATGTAGGACAAAGATGATTTACACGTAACATACAGGTGATTTACATGTAGGACAGAGGGGATTTACACGCAGTACCCAGATGATTTACATGTACGATAGAGGTGATTTGAAGCAATACCTAGATGACACATGTAGTGCACAGGTGATTTCCTCGTAGTACAGAGGTGATGTAAAAGCAAATTCGAGATGCAAAGAAAAAATAAGTTTATATATTTGGTGTTTTACGCAGTAACACAATCTATAACTGCAAAGACATCACCTTCAAAGTATATAACAAGTAACTAATAATTGCCAGTGAGAATTTTTGTTTTGGAGTTTATTATTTGCAACGAGCAAAGCTTTAGGTAGTATCTTTGACATGTTTGCCAAGTAATAAATAACGCAACATATTCTACTGTAATCGGTCACGAAAATAATTTTGTAAACCTATGAACTGTCTGACAGTAGTTACATCAGTACAATGCTGCCACCTGTTGATATTGTATCCTAGCTCAGTGGACGTTATGGAGTTTTTACTATCATTCAGCTGTTATTCGTCGAAAAGTCTCTATAACACCGCCTGGAGGAAAAACGACACCTACCAAACATGGAGGTTGCTTTCTGTTGACGAGAATGAGAGTAAAAGAATGAAAGTAAAAGTATACACTTGCACGGTATTATGGACGTTTTATACACGTGTGCAGTAGCCGTGTAAATACCCATGTGCACACAACGGCTTAAGAACCGGTAATTTAAATGTGCCTCATCCACGCAATGCACATGTGCACATCCACTGCTCAAGCATGGTTTATGCACATGCGCTGCATCCACACAAATGCACATGTGTATATAACGGCTACAGCACGGTTTATATAAATGTGTGCTTCATCCATGCAAATGCACATGTGCACATAACGGCTTAAGCACGGGTTATGCACATGCGCTGCATCCACACAAAAGCACATGTGTATATAACGGCTACAGCACGGTTTATATAAATGTGTGCTTCATCCATGCAAATGCACATGTGCACATAACGACTTAAGCACGGGTTACGTACGAGCGCTGCATCCATGCCAGTGCACATGTGTATGTAACGGCTCAGGCACGGGTTATGTAAATGTGTACTTTATCCATGCAAATGCACATGTGCACATAACGGCTTAAGTACGGGTTCGGTATGTGCGCTGCATCCACGCAAATGCATATGTGTACATAACGGCTTAAGCACGGGTTACGTGCGTGCGCTGCATCCACACAAATGCACATGTGTATATAACGGCTACAGCACGGGTTATATAAATGTGTACTTCATCCATGCAAATTCACATGTGCACATAGTGACTTTAAGCACGGGTTCTGTACTTGTGCTTCATCCACGCAAATGCACATGTGTATCTAACAGCTTAGGCACGGGTTATGTAAATGTGTACTTTATCCATGCAAATGCACATGTGCACATGCACGACTTAATCACTGGTTATGTACGTGTGCATAACCCACGTAAATGCATATGTGCACATACACGGGTTATGTATGTATGCTTCATCCACGCAAATTCACGTGTATGGCTTATGTACGGGTTATGTATGTGTTCATCATCCACACAAATGCACATGTGCAAATGTACGGCTTATGCATGGATAGTGCACATGTGTCGTACACGTACGTGTTGTCTGGGTATTAATCATAGTAGATGCTAATATGCTAATTCATGCTGCGAAACGACAAAAGTCTGAAATTAAGAGGTTCACACAATTATGAAATTTACATGTTAGTAATGTGTTATGTTAATTTGAGCATTTGTGCTGTATCGCCGGACTACACGAAAATCGAAACAAAAAAACTACATTTCGTTACATTAGATTAGACAACATTATATTAGGTTAGTGTTAAGTTTAGAGTTACCCCTCCGTTTCTTTATATACAAATTAGGAAAATTTACATGAGAAATGCGGTAAGAAATGATGATTTGGAGTTTTTATGCGTTGTTTAGGTATGTAACTTTGGCAGTAAAGTTATGTTTAATACGAGAAAAGATATGTGGAAGTGGGTACTATTTGCAAGACGCGGAAAGTTCGATGATTTAGCAGCGTGCCCATTTTATGTCAAGAACAGAACTCTTCTAACCCGTTCCTACTCCTACTCTTACTACTACTACTACTGCTTATACTATGGATCCGGATAGTACAACTGCACGTTTTGATGTTTTTACTGCTTTTTTTGTAGGTATGAAACTGGAGGAGCAACTCTAAACTTAAGCCTTAGGTTAGGTTAGGTTGAGTTACAAGTCAGTTATCTTGAAAACAGATACGTATAAACTTTTACAGCTTGGAATAAAAAATCAATATATTCGTATAAATATGGAGTTCGGATATAGGTATGGCATAGAAACTACAGTGCAAAAAACACAAAACAACTTGTGCTAGGTGGCCACTATAAAGCACAAATGCTACATACCTAGTCGGGGCAGGGTGAAGCTAGTGGGCCCACACGATAGCGCAGAAGTATATCCGAAAGGAGCGGGCGCGGAGCGGCGTGTACGCGCGCAAGCGAGGGTAGTGAAAACATGTGAATTTTGGTAATGATACGAGTTTCAGTAGCACTTGTCATGGGTTCGTACTAATAACTATCTGCACTGTTTGCAGAAACACATTGTCGTAGTGGCCACCTAGCAGGTTAGGATGGTTAACTTACATTTAGTTAGGATATAATTCGATAAAACTCAAATATGAGTGTCTGAACTTTGACACATACGCGCCATTTCCACACTGCCTTATCTGCCACTAAACAACCAACAACAGACACTTTCTTAATTCAACTTTTCCCATCACATGACTTTCAATAATTCTTTATCAGAAATCAAAATAAATTAACCAATTTACCCATTTCCTAAAACTGGTCCGGCGATACAGCACTTAACCCTTAATTTGGAACACAAATATACAAGCAATAAAAAATTGGGCAATTACCTATAACGTTTTTAGTAACGAACAAATACATTATTCAACATGTAAGGTAATTTGATGCCATATATAGTGTTTGCACTATCCTCGTTTATATCTATACCGACCTTTCGCTAACGCACACCCTCGCTACCGATCGGGTCACTCCTCTGCGCTCCTACCGTAACTTGTTTAGATAGCATTCATGCTTTAGTGACCATCTAGCAAGAGTTGCTTAGTGTCTTTTGCGCAATAGTTCTTATCGTATACATACACTGAAGTTCCCCTAAAATGAATCTATACAAGGGAATGCAAGTCCTCACCCAAGAATGATTATTTAAGATACAAAAAGTCGATTTACTGAAAAAGAAGTATATATATATGCAAGAAATTTGTGCTGGATCCATACGTAAATCTGCACCGCATCGCCAATTGGTAACATTACGCAAACCCGACAGTCAACTACTAAAATAAACTTTACTTTATAAAGATGACCATATTTAGGTACACCAGTGCTACTTTCTGGAATGCAATATAACCAACTGGCGACGCAAATGTAAACTTAAACTTTTTTTTTTTTAGCGGAACTGGCGAGGCGGTGTAGATGTAAATCTATATCAAAATTTGGATTTTAAAAAGGTGGTCTGAACGGAGTCGTGGGGGGCGAGACGGGGACATATAACCTCATTGTTGATGTCCCCATTATTCCCCCATTCATACTCATATAACTGTTAAATACAGTGTGATGATGAGACACGGCAATATGATGAGTTAACCTAACCTAACCCTTCCTATTCTGCCCTACACTTCAAAATAATGGCCTAAATATTGATTGTAAGGTAACCTAACGTAACTTAACATAACTTACTCTACCCTACATTTGGAGCGCTTACCTCTGGTGCGTGGGGTCCCTTATTCGATCGCAGGACAAGTCAATTTGTTTTGGACAAGATCGTGTCCGTGGGTTTTCTCAGGATACTCCTGTTTCCTCCAATTCTCATTCCACCAATTTTTCTATCATTCACTTGTCTTCCTTAGCCTGAATGGCATAAACGTGGGACGTTAAACTTAAAGATTTCATTTCATTTTTCTGCCCTATATTTTAAAATAGTGGTTAAACATTGAGCTAACGTAACCTAACCTACTCTACCCTACCCTATATTTGAAAAAATTGGCAAAGCATTGTGCTAACGTAATCTAACTTACCCTACACTACTCTACCCTACGCTACCGTATTCTACCCTAATATTCTCTACTTCTCCCTATCCTATCCTATACTTCAGTGCAAATACCGAAAGTTGGATTTTGAACAAGACGGTATTTGTGTGAAGCTTAGCGTAGTTTGTAGTCAAAAATTATTTAAGAAACATGGACTACCCACCCTTACTTGAAAATGTCTCTTAACCGCCGGATAAAGGAGTTTGATCTGCTAGAACAAAGCTATTCTTCTATTTTTTTTTCAATTTAATATTTGAACCCTAGATATCTATATTTGATTTGGTTTGGAGTTTAGCATCTCTTTCAGCAGCGAGGCTATATAGGATGCGGTCCTACAGCTTAATGTAAGATCCGAACTACATGAGCTCTCGCCGGCTGATTTTCCACGCCATTCCGCTTATCAAAAAAAAGAAAGAAAAGCGCTCGTATATATATATATATATATATATATATATATATATATATATATATATATATATATATATATATATATATATATATATATATATGTATATGTATATATATATATGTATGTATGTATTGGAATATCAGAAACAGCTTCATTTTAGTATTTAATATTATTATTATTATTATTATTATTATTATTATTATTATTTGTTAAAGGACATGTTTGTCCAAAAGCATTAAAACATATCTGCCTTCCCGAGCAGTCAACTTCACCCGCTTTTTTCCCATATCTAGTACAAAAGTTACCACATGCTACGCGAATCAGTTTTCAGTTGTTACTGCACTGTTTTAGCCAATCAAATGCATGATATCGCATGACATCATGTCATAAAGGTCATAGTTTTATACAGCTTCCGATTACTTGTGGATAAGTTAATCCTTTCTCACAAACTGTTGGTGCAACGATGTAAGATTCTTATCCAAAGATAAAAATAATCAATGGATTATCTTATCCGATCTTAATCTTCGGTTGGTGCAACCGGGCATAAGGGTATAAAGCTATGCCAACTCAATTCCTAATAATAAACTGCAAATATTCCAATGTATTTAGCACGCTAATCCTAATAGTAAACAGTATTGTTAATAGGTGTCACTACCTGCTCTATCAGTTTCATGCCTGAGGCTAATAGATGTTGCTACTTGTGCTATCGAGAATTAAACTGTGCAAGAAATTTGCCAATTTAAAAGTAATAGTAAGTCAAACCCAAAATAATGTTGCTAATCACGGATCCATTGCATTTAATTCATATGTGATTTATTTGATAATGCATCTTATAAATATCAACAAAACAATAACATATTCTCAAATTTATACCCTTCAATAATACACTGAGGGCTGGAGACACACGAGAATGGGCAGACACTATCTTTTTTTTTTTTTTTTTAATCTCTCTCAGCAGAAGAAAATATGGGAAGAAATACACGAAGTTCAGAATGAAACGACGAAGTTGAACGAAGATGGCCAATGCTAATTTCATAATACGAGAGGAACAGTTGTAGTACGAATGTCTCAAACAGAAACAAAGTATAAAAATGTATCAAAAATTTAGCAGTCGCATTTAGTAACGGTTAAACGTTGATGGAAAAGAAACAAAGAATCATGTTAAGGATATGCCGCATTGACTTGATCCCTAGTCTTCCGTTGCAAGCGCTGTTATTGGCTGATGGAAGTCCACTCACTTTCTCTCGCTTAGTAACAGCTGAACCCTTATTGGCTCTACGCGTGGGTGTGTGAGGGTGTGAGCTTTAGTTCGCGTTTTTGCCACGGCTCAAGACATTTTGGCAGCACAATAGTATGGATATTTTAGTATGCAAATAAGGTTCCATTTCTTTTTTCATAATTCCAATGTGAAAACAATTCCCTCCGTGAAAACATACAGTAATACAAATTTACTATGTGCTATTCTGCAATGTTAATCTTTGTATTAGAACGTTGATATTTGTTTGATCAATTATTCTTCAAGAAAGGAAGAAAATAGGCAAAACCAAATTTTGAGGTGCCTCCACTGGGGCACTACATAACAGTAACACTTAATCCCAATTTGACTTATCTTAGCTCCAAAGGAAGAAGAGATAAGTCCCCACGAAGTATGCCTGAAAAAAAAAAACTGATTAGTAAGGAAATTTAGAATTTAAACAGTAGAATGAATGTACTCTTCAGGTCCTCATTTACTGTTAGTCTTCGGAAACTCAATTACTGTTAATACAAGCATCAAGTATCGCAAGGCTTCTATTATAGCCATTGAGCAGACTTGATGCCACACAATAGATTACGTGTCTGACTGGTGGGAGACGACATACTCCTTCCAGCTTTGGCGCTCAGAAAATTTAATAGGATAAAATGCAAAATGAGAAACTGTTAGAGGTTATCAGCAATTGAATTCCGAACAAAAGTGACAAGGCAGCAGTGAAAACCAGGGTAGCCTTATAGAGTAGCGAATGGTGTTTATAAAAGCAGCAGTTAGAATATTTGAATGTCAAAGGTACTCCCATGCGCAAAAAAAATTGCGCGTTTACTGTAACTCACGATTTTTCTCAATTATTTCATTTTCCTTGTGTTTATGGGCAAAATTCAGTTATTATTATGTGGAGATAATAGAAAGCAATCCATCTAAGGAGATATTTCCAAAAAATATAATAAAATAATAAAAATATAAGCAAAAACAAAATTATGTTCGGTTTTGTGTATACTGGCAATAATGTTTTCGAGGGAATTTTTGGAGTAGCACAGCACGATTGTAGAGGGAATTACAGAATTGGTAACAGAACAGTTGAATCAAGGAACAGGAAAGTGGAGTAAAATATTGCATTTATTGGCTTAAATCTAGGGTGTAAATTGTCTGCCAAATATAAATTAGCTTCTGTAACCAAGATGTTGTACGGAAACATATAAACAAAGAGAAAAACTGTTGTCTTAAGTTAGGAAGTGACATGCTCTATAGCCATGAGCATTTATTTCTTAAGAAAAAGATAGGCAATAAAAGAAAGTCTGTGTGGTGAAGTGGGTAGAGTGACGGACTAGTAGTTCTTATACTATTTTGACCCCAGATCGAATCTCATCCGATCCTATTCAATTTTTTTTACGATATATTATAGAAGTGTATAATTTGTATGTTAATAAAAACTAAAACAATACAATAAAGAAATAACTTTTTGTTTCCTCTGATGACGTATTTATTTAGAATTAGTGCACTATTAGTAATAGCCATTGCTTTCAGTTTATGCTGTTATATAGCTTCTTTTATCATCCTCTTTTCTTGAAAAAAAAAACAAAAAAACAAATTTGTCTCCAATAAAGTATGAAAAATATATATAGACAGAAACAGACGTCTTAGTATCAAACGTGATTTATCGTGATGAAATAAACAAGTTTCCCGCTATTAAAAAAGAAAACTATAGAAAATCATTGAATTTGGTCTTTAGGTTTTTAGCATGCTATATATATTCTTTATAAGACCATACTTTATAAGGCAAGATGTGCGATCATACCCACAAATTTAGCTAGTGGGTGAAAGATGTTTTCGGCACAAATATTTTACAGGTCTAGGTGCATGAAACACCAATACGCCATGGTCTTGACCTTCGTTTATTTCACATTATTATCCGACATATCATAGCAGGTAAAAAGCAGCATCAATTGGCAAGAAAAACTGCAAGTTGTGGTCTTAGTCTGTTTTTGATGCTCCGCACTCAATTGCCTAGCACGCCCGTCTATACCTTGACTCATACGTCTATCATTCAGTGCAGGCACATATCCAGCTTTACTTTTCGGAGGGGGCCCGACATGAAAGCTCGTAAGCACGTAATTTTAATGTTTCAAAAATATCAATAATAATAATAATAATAATAATAATGCAACAGTTCTGTATTTCTCTTAAACATTTCTTACTTTTCATTTATGAACCGGTCAAACTGCATTCTAACACAAACGAAATAAAAAAAAATATTTTCTAGAGACATGTAAGGAAAACTGTCTGCTACGTATATCACATAACAAAAATAACAAATGGCAATGAGTGTATCGTTCTAATACATTAATGTTATAAACAGAACGGAAACGAAATTGTAATCCCATTTAAAAGTGTTCTTTAATTCCTCCTGGTATCAATGGCATTACGGTATATTCTTACAAGTAACACTTCCCAAGTGTAACACTCCGATTTTGATTAAATTTGTCAGGAAGATACTACACATAAAATAAACGAATACATGTTGTTTTCTTTATTTTCTGCGGAAAAACGGTTTTAGGGGACAAAAGCCCCCGCCCAAAATTTTGAAAGTTAACGCCCGAAAGACAAGAAAAAGTGGACCAAAGTGAACGAAATTGTGCACAGATATGGCAGACGTAAAATGAAGGAATACGTTTTGTATTTTCCTGGAAAAACGGTTAGGTGGGGCACAGACCCCTCCAAACCTTTGATCATGAAATATCAAAAGTGCTAGTAACAATATGTCTGATGAATGTAAAGGACTAAGAATTCCAACGACACTTTGTGTATGGACAATACGCAAAAACTAAACGAATACCTGTTTTTTTTATTTTCTGCGGAAAAATGGTTTTAGGGGACAAAAGCCCCCATCCAAAATTTTGAAAGTTGACGCCCGAAAGGCAAGAAGAAGTGAACCGAAATGAATGAAATTGTGCAAAGATATTGCAGACGAAAAATGAGGGAATACGGGTTCCGTATTTTCCTGAAAAAAAAAAAAAAGAAAAACGTTTGGGTGGGACACAGACCCCTCCAAAACTTTGATCGTGAAATATCAAAAGTGCTAATAATAATAGTATGTCAGAAGTGCTTAAAGGACATGAAGAATTTGAACGACACATTGTGTAGGGACAATACGCAAAAAAAAAAAAAAAAAAAACGAATACGGGTTTATTTTCTGCGAAAAAATGGTTTTAGGGGGCAGAATTCCCCACCCAAAATTTTGAAATCGTGCATAGATATTCTAGACGTAAATTGAGGTAATTGTGTTTCGTATTTTCCTGAAAAAAAAAAGCGGTTGAGTGGGGAACGGACCTTCTAAGCTGTTGATTACGAAATATTGAAAGTGCAAATAAGTATACGTCAGAAGTTCCTAAAGAGTATGGAGAATTGCAACGAAACTTCGTATAGGGACAATTTGCAAAACAATAAATGAAATGCGTTTTAATTTGTACGACTTGGGGCCTAGAGCCCCTCCAAAAAAAAGTAAATATTACCGTAAAAGTGCAGGAAGGAATGGACCGAAGCAAATGAAATTGTGTGTAGATATTGTATAGACTGTATGTAAAGTAAGGACTTTCGTGTTTTTAAGATGTCCCTATCAATTTTGGCACATCAACAACAAACAGGAAATTAATCGGCACGTGTTTTTGTTTATGCGGAAAAACATTATAAGGGTTAAAGTTGCCTCGTGATATACTACAAAATACGCTAACTGTTTGTGCTTGTTGTTGATCTGCCAAATTTGAAGAAATCTGATGGAGACGCTTGTGAAACACGAGAGGCTTTATTTTTCATATCCAATATCTACAGACAATTTCATTCGCTTCGGTCCAATCCTTCCGACATTCAACGCCTCGGTCCACTCAACAGTTTTTTTTTTCTTTTCAGGAAAATACGAAGCACGTATTCCCTCATCTTACCTCTACAACATTTGTGAACAATTTCATTCAGTTCGGTCCATTTCTTCTTGCCTTTCTTGCGTCCAATTTCAAAATTCTGGGTGGGACCTTTTCCCCCTAAAACCGATTTTTCGCAGGAAATAAAAAAGCCGTATTTGTTTATTTTTTGCTTATTGTACTAACACAAAGTTTTGTTCCAATTCTTCGTGTAAATTTAGGCACTTCTGGCATACTGTTATTAGCACTTTTGATATTCCATGATCAAAGGTTTGGAGGGGTCTGTGCCCCACCTAGCCGGTTTTTCCAGGAAAATACAAAACACGTATTTCCTAATTTTATGTCCGCAATATCTGTTCACAATTTCGTTCACTTTGGTCCACTTTTTTTTGCCTTTCGGGCGTCAACTTTCAAAATTTTGGGTGATGGCTTTTGCCCCCTAAAACCGTTTTTTAGCAAAAAATAAAGAAGCACTTATTTGTTTATTTTATATGTAGTATCTACTTGCCAAATTTTATCAAAATCGGAGTGTTACACTTGGGAAGTGTTACTTGTTAGAATTATAACAACAACGCATTGTCCACAGTTTGGACACTGACTCAAAGTAATCTGACATAAAAGAACCTCAAAAGGGAAAAAGTAGGTTTATTAAAAAGTGCTTGAGGTTTGGTAAGGGACAGCTTCCAGGACCTCACGCTGGATACGTCACTGAGTCAATGCATTGTATTTGTTTCTTGCAAAACATGATAATTAGATGCGTAATATGTAAAATTATATCATAGTTTGACTTTTAATAGGTCTTTCCTTAATACATCCATATTATCCGGCGTTCTGCCTGCCTGTTTCATGTCGGATAAGCGAAACTCTACTGTATTTTCAAAGATAGCATATACACAGGGGCTAGAGGTCTGCACGGGCCGGAATTTTTAGAACGGACCCGGCCCGTCCCCTTTAATTTATAATCTATAGGCATTAGCGGATTAAGGGCGGAGCCAATGGAGCCCAATCTTCGGGGCCCCAAGCTCAGGGGGCTCTTTAAAATCCCTCTGTTTAATACTAAAATATAGTGATCAACTTATTATATTATAGGCTTCAGACCGATGTTATTGTTTTTTCCGCTCGTTACGCTCGCGGTATCGCTAGATTTAAGTCTTCCTATCAGCAGCATTTACCTGTTAATAATGAATGCAATTATTTAATTGTTAATAATGAATTTAACTAAACTAATTATTCTAAACTTGGAGCACATTCAAATATTACAGCATAGTTCTCAGTAGTTCCATAAGCCTATGAGGCTGTGGAAGGCAGAAAAGAAAATTTATGCACTGGAACTATTCTTAACATAGGGCCCCCTTAAAACAGTCGGTTCTAGGTCCCCAAAAGCTTTAATCCGCCCCTGTCTATAAGCAATATTTCACGAAAAGCTGGTATTTTTTAATAAATGTATTCATAAAGTAGTCCCTTTCTCCTTTAAGTAATTTCAGAGCCCACGGTGTTTAAGTGGTAGAGCGTTCACCTCTGGTGCATGGAGTCCTTGGTTCGATCTATGCTCGCGCCAAGTGAACCTTGTGCTGGACAAACACTGAGCGTGGGTTTTCTCGAGGTTCTCCCGTTTTATCCCACTTTCTTCACTCGATCATTTCATTCATTTCTTATCATCACTGTCTCCTTTAGCCTATCCGGCATAATCGTGGGACGTAAAATTTAAACATTTCATTTCAAATCATTTCAATCAAAAAACAGTTGCAGGAAGTATGTAATTTCGAATAAAACAAACTACTATATACAATTCTGAGTATATTATTCTTTTATGAAATTCTCGCGAATCTTATTTCTAAATCGAAGGGAAGAAGACTAAATTCACTCTCTTATTATTATAGATCCATTTCAATTGAAGCAGTTGGAATAGTTGGAAAAAAATTTAAAAAAACATACCCTATATTCCAGTGTGCCACAATCGGTATAACGCGGCACACTGGTGTGTCCAGCAAAGTGAACTGTGTGACGAAAACTTTTTCCTATTATTTGCAAGAATATTTGTCGAGCTTCTGTTATTATTATTATTATTATTATTATTATTATTATTATTATTATTATTATTATTATTATTATTATTATTATTATTATTATTATTATTATTATTATTAATTCTTATTATTATACATTTCTTATTACGTTGATTGCCATGTGTATGGAATTCCATACACACGGCTCTCCTGTGCAGTAGAGCGTGATTATTTTCCATACGCAAACAATGTAGATATTCCAAGTTTGTTGTGTTCGTTCTATAGCTGTGTATGTGATTAGATACATATGGCGTAGAAATCAAAATTTAATGTCCATGCCACGTATATGCAAAACCATACACAAAGACATTTATGAACAAAGACATTGAGTTTGAGTTTAACGTCTCGCTCAGCAACGAAGCTATATGAGACGTCGGCCTTCTGATTAACGTGGACTCCGAAGCACGTGAGCTCTCGCCGGGAATCGAAGCCGGGTCTTCCACGCCAAAGGTGCGTACGCTAACCGCTTAGCCACTAAGGATCTAATGAACATGTAACGGAACGTTACATATTGTCTTTTGTTTTGATTAACTCTTTGTTTATTCATGTTTGAATCAAGTTATTATGATATTTCACAAATTCAGTTTGACCGATTTATACTTTATCTGCACCTTGTTTCAAAGTATTGGCCAAGAATGACTTAAAATTCTGAGCCACTTTCGTTCTCTTTTAAATAAATAAAAAGTTGTTGATATGATTTTACTCCGTGATTCTTAAAAAGATAGAAGTTAAATAATTTTATAACTATTATTCACCAATAATTAATTCTAATTCTATCGAAAATAGTATTTATTTGTCATAGTTTGACACGATATTCTGACATATTTAAGTAAGTTTGAAGCAACGTTTGTTTAATGTTTAATATTGTATCTATGAATTATTATGAGTTGATAAATTTTATCTGATTCTGCTCCAAGCAACTAACTTTCGTCGTATTTCTGTGAACTCCAATCAAAAATATGTATCTCCGAGATGTCTGTTTAGTAACTTATAAAAAGTGTATTTAATGCTTATAAATATAGTTCTGCTTGTTAAGTATATATATTATGAAATATGGTTCAAGAAATTAATGAATAAATACAAAGGTTATGAAATACCATGTATTTTATACTATGTAATTATATGCAGCAGAACATGTAGTTTGACAAACTGCCGACAAATGATATGGAATTAATAAATGACATAACGGAAGATTGAATAATAGTTTTAATCCACATGTATACACGTAAGTTTATAGTTCATGTCATGTCATCTAGATTGGAGTCTACTTACACCTTTTCTTGCTTCGTTCTTTACTGAGGTCCATTCCCTTATCTGCAGTCTTCTTACAATGTTAAATCGCCGTGCTTAGCTCGAGATGCGTCACAGCGATGGAATCATTTAGAAGTAACATACTTGTTAGAAGCCTTGTGACAAGATTTGCATCCCGTCCCAAGGTACAGCGCAAACAGAGACATTTAAAACAAAGGCGAAAACAAAGATGTGTGATGTGATTTTGAGTTTAACGTCCCTTTCAGCAGCGAGGCTATATGAGACGTGGACCTACTGATTAACGTAGAATCCGAACCACATGAGCTCCCGCCGGACGAAAACAAAGGCCTTTGGAATTGACAATAATCGTTTGGACATTTCAGTCGCACCTACCTAATATTAACATTTCTACGATTATTTCGTAACATTGTATTATTTCTTTTGTTGATTAGCTTGGTTAGGCTTATTTAAACACGTTTTTCTTTGCACCGACGTGTCACATCTCCTGGATGAAAATACACTAGCTCTCACTGGAAATCAAATCCAGAACCAATGCACTTGAACCATTTGACCACAACAAGGCACATTTAAGAAGAAGTTTCGATTTTGTTCGGAAAATTGTGATTAGGTGTAACATTAAGAAATATATATTTAAGAAAGGATACGGAGCAAACGCACTGTGCTTTCTCGCTCGAATTTTTTACACTGACTTATGTTAGGCTGTAACTATTATTGAAACATTTATTTGGGAAATTACGAATAAAATAATGTTTTGGAAAACTTTGCTAGAAGAAACTTCAGGCCCAAAAGTAAAGTACCCATTAGTCATATTTTCGTTAGAAATAACTTGATCCATATATTAGAATTATTAAGGACATAACTATATGTATGTGAACTATAAGCAAAAGCGTCTGAATAATTTCTGAGAAAATCATGAAAAAAGTCACCCCCAAGAATAAATTATCCCTTGTGGATCTTTTCAGGACAAACGAGCTATGCTATATTGTTAGTGTTTTCGTAAAACATTTATTTATGAAATACGAACACAATCGCCTGAGTCGTTCTTGAGAAAACGCAGGGTAAAACTTCCTGTCAAAAATAATATACCATTTCTAGTTTTTCCGGATGAGGGAATTATATCAAATAGCTAGGTTATTTATGTCACATGTATTTATAAAATATGAACAACAAACATCTCCTGAGTGTTTTTAGGAAGGTCATCGGGAAAAGCTTACCCCCAAAGGTAAACTCTTCTATCTGTAATTTTGACAGTATATCGAGTAATTTTTAAGCAAATCGTCGGGAAATAATTCACTGTCAAAGTATCTCTTTTGGATTTTTCTTTTCGGAACAAGGGAATTATACCATATTGTAAGATTATTACAGAAAATATTTTACTGAAATTAGAACAAATTTGTCTCAGTTATTACTGAGAAAATTGTCCAAAAAAATTCAACCCTTGAGAAAACCACTTCTTCTGTATGTTATCGGAATAAACGATTTATGCTGTATGTTAGTTTATTAATGAAACATTTCTTTACGAAATATGAACAAAATTGCCTGAGGCGTTAATGGGAAAACTATCGGGATAAAGCTCACCCTAAGATTAAGCTACTCCTTCGAACGAGTTGTTTGTTAGGTTTATTTATGATACGTTTATTTATGAAATGTGGTTGAGAAAATTCTGCAAAAAGAACGCATACCATACAGAAAATTACACCATATATATGTTTTCAGAAAAATTATTCATATGCGGTGGAGATTCGTTAATAAAATATATATTTATAAAAAGTAAATAAAATCGTCACAGCTTTTTTACTTGAGAAAATTGAATTGTTTTAAATGTTAATCCTTCAGTAAATTACCCTTACTTTTAGATGTTTAAGGACATAAAATTCGAAAAATAGTATGTTATTAAAAAGTTATGTCTAGAATTCGGTCCAGATACGTTGAACAGTATGGCCTCTATTTGAGTGCGTGTAAAAGCGTGACGAACCGAGAGACGAATAGATGGACAGACATCGAAAAATCATTTTTTCGATATGTAGGAGCCATGTAACTTGAATTCATTGAAATCTGGTATTCGGTTTTTATAACTATAACCACACTTTCTTCTTTCGTCGCTCGAATGTGAAAACGAATAGGCCTACACGGACACGTAATGTAATAATTTGTAATCCCAAAAATTTAATTTGTTATGTGTAATGTGTTGTCACGCTAGAAAAAGAAGCTTATGCATGTTAGATCATTTTATTATCAGTTTTTCACGCTACTGTGTAATTCATCGGAAGCATTCGTGATATTCACAAAGAGAGCTGTAAAATTTAGTTTTGTTTAAAGAAAGCATTCTTGATTTTTTTTTTACACAGACTTGCATTTTTGCACTTGTTGATATGAAACAAAAGGAGAGAGAGAGAGAGAGTCAATACTCTAAAAAGGAACACACACACACAGAAACACTAGAACAGACAACGAGCTATGGCTGTGATTGTGTTCGTCACGTTGTGTGTAAACCTGCAGGTCGCTCTTGTTTTGTTTTTTACAGACACACTCGCAGTGAGTTGAAGTTTGAAGTTACTTCTGCTGTGTTAGAAAAACGGAGAGGGAATGATTAAGCATACCATACCATAAACTAAAAACAATCGCTATTAGTAATAAATAGTAAGCTAATTCTAAATAAATACGTCATCAGAGGAAACAAAAAGTTATTTCTTTATTGTATTGTTTCGGTTCTTATTAACATAAAAATTATACACTTTCTACAATGTTTTGTAAAGAAAAAAAATTGAACAGGATCGGCTGGGATTCGATCTGGGGTCAAAACAGTAGAAGAATTACTAGTCCGTCACTCTACCCACTTCACCACACAGACTTTCTTTTATTGCCTACCTTTTTCTTAAGAAATAAATGCTCATGGCTATAGAGCATGTCACTTCCTAACTTAAGACAACAGTTTTTCTCTTTGTTTATATATTTCCGTACAACATCTTGGTTACAGAAGCTAATTTATATTTGGCAGACAATTTACACCCTAGATTTAAGCCAATAAATGCAATATTTTACTCCACTTTCCTGTTCCTTGATTCAACTGTTCTGTTACCAATTCTGTAATTCCCTCTACAATCGTGCTGTGCTACTCCAAAAATTCCCTCGAAAACATTATTGCCAGTATACACAAAACCGAACATAATTTTGTTTTTGCTTATATTTTTATTATTTTATTATATTTTTTGGAAATATCTCCTTAGATGGATTGCTTTCTATTACCTCCACATACTAATAACTTAATTTTACCCATAAACATAAGGAAAATGAAATAATTGAGAAAAATCGGGAATTACAGTATACGCGCAATTTTTTTGCGCATGGGAGTACATGTTCACGCACAAGTTTCGTTCCCGCCCCTCGCTTTTCTTGATTCTTATCCACATAATATTTAGGTAATATGAACAGAAAAATGCCTCCAAGTTCTACTGTTATGTTTATTGATTTAAGTACATTTACTTTTGTTAATTTAACCCTTCCCCCATCGACTCAAAAGCATCATTATATATATATATATATATATATATATATATATATATATATATATATATATATATATATATATATATATTTCCTTCGAAATAAAGTAAACAATCACTGTTCATTGTATGTTTATGTGTTGTTATTAAAATACAAAACTTCTATAACGAGGTTGTTGAACCAGAAATAAATAGAATATAGCATGTGTTGTAAGACATGAATGAAGGAGTTGCTGGAATGTTATTAAAAATGAAAATGACACATACAAGGACAACGTTATTTAATTTAAGAAATCATAACTTCTTTTAAAAAGAGGTGTATCTTCCGTTGTTTCGAGCTGCAATTTTTTTTTCTACTACGTGGTAATTAAAATCTCAAATGCTGTTCAGCAAGTCTTTCTCAATAGATAGCATCGGTAACGCATATAACTTCTCTTTTGTCATAATGTTCCGAGGAAAAGTCTTTACTCTCTGTAGGGTAGAGAAGCATCTTTCTGCCTCTGATAAAGTTATTGGAATAATGAACAAAACGTTTAGAAGTTTGGACATTTCCGAAAAAGGTTTTCTCAGTGTATTATGCTGGAAAATTCCTATATACTAACTGGTCTAGACATCGACGAGAACTCGGTAGTGTTGTATATTATGGAAAGTTTAAAACAAAGCTGCTTTGCGTGGACAAATCGATAGAAGTTGCAAACGTTTTGTATGATTTCATCTGGAAATTGCTTCCTATATTCTGCAAACTTTTCACTACATAATAAAGAGCTCGGCACAGGAAGCTAGTACACCTACACCTTTGTTTAACTTTACTAATAATGGCATCAAAGATTCCTTTGTGTCAATGTTTAGTTATGTATTGTCAGTTTTCTTCTTTCCGGTGTCTTTAACGAAACAGAAGGCTTCACATTTCTTCGCTTCTTAATTTTTCACGCTTTATACAAAAGCTAAGACATACTTTTGAGGACCTACCGTGTAAGACTTTAGTTTGGAACTGTCCATACAAGATGTAAATATGAGGTATAATATTGTAGCACGGTTAGACAAAATAATGAGCTGCGTCTAGTAAGAATATTAATGTGCACTCTTGCCCCTCAATGCTACTCGAATTTTTAATGTCTTTATTCTTCAGGATATCCCTCATACTTTGAATTATTTCTTTTCTTTACAGATAAATTATATTGACGATGTGTGATTGGAAGTTTCATCTAGTAGGCACAAATCGAGGAAGTATTTTCTTCATGATATCTTCAAGTGATTTTGTGTGCTGTAGATTTGTTGAGAAAAAGGGACAAATTACCTGCAAAGTGGCAAAGAAAGATCGTCGCATTTCTTACTGCTGACGCCGCATTGAGCATAATTAGATTGAGCTTGTGAGCATAGCAATAAACAAACTCATTATTTGTAAAATGCTGTTTGATAACTGCTTGTACGTGGTCTCAGACATTACGGACGCGCCTTCATATGTCTGCGTGATTAATTTCTGCATGTTTTGTTCTATACGTCTTGCAAGTTCTTTTAAAAGACATGCCACTAAAATTTTCAGTTTTTGCATTATATTTAGGAGGTTCAAGAAAAGTACAAAAAATTTCAACTGATTTTCCATTCACTATTTGCCGATAGAAATGACAGACATCTGAAAAGCGTTAGTGACATCACTAGTTCCGTCTGCAATCACAGCCATATGTTTTACTTCTTGTGAGATTTGTACGTTGACAAATTTCTAACATGATGTTTGAAAGTTCATTTTGAAGTGTTTTGGATGTTTCTTTGAAGGCAATAGCTTCTTCCAAACGAGTTTTCATGGCTGTGTCAAGTTCTGCACTGAAATCAATGCGGCTACGTTAAACGTTCTTCTCTCTCGTCATCACCCTACAATGCTAATTCAAGTGCACCACAAAAATGTTCACAATTAATGATATTATTCAGAATATAGCAATTATATTTGACTCTTTCGTTATGCTAGGCTATGTTGCACGTACACTTAAGGTCTCATTCCTGAGCTAGATTGGCAGTTCCAAATAAAGATAACTATAATACATATTTCATTTGAACCTTTGTAGCCTGGTGTCCTTTAATTAGTGGACTCAAAAGATTAATATATTTTATGCCTATTTTAGTCCAAGCATGTTCATCCCCAAAAAGTAAACAAGAAAAGCAAAATAAAGTATTTGTTTCTTCACAACAGAAACTCCAGTCTGTGTTGATATAATAATCCATTTTAAAAGAGCTCTGAAATTGTCTCTTACCTGTATTAACTTTCTCATTGATTGCTAAATTTTGAATTGGATGTCCTAACCTTTTTATTTTAATCTTCTCCATCGCCCTTCCAGGAACAGGATTTCTAGAAGACTCCAAACTGAATCCATTTTTATTGTTTTCTGCTAATAGTATATATTAATACTCAAATACTGCATGTTCTATTTCATTTACAAGCTAAGAACAAAAACTCTACAATCTTCAAACACACTTGTAATAAAATAGCAGAATGGATTCTTCGAGCTCTCTAAACGTTTGCCAATAAGGATGTTTTAAGTTGAAACATGTAATATGATTCAGATTGTCATCAAGCAGACCCCCAGTGAAATAGGAAAATGGTCACTATCACAGAAACCTGAATATACACGCTTCGTTAATGAACCAGAGAGGTCAATACACGAGTAGTGCCACGGGCAATAGGAAAGTGTGATGGATAGCTGTCGTTTAGAATGAGCACCTCATTCCCCTCAAATTAGTCATTTACGTATTGACGATGATTGTCCGTACGAATGGAGTTCCATTGGTGGTAGTTCTCATTAGATCCCTGACAACCAACGTTGATGGTTCAATTTGATTTGAAATTGAAAGAGAACGGTAGCAATTGTAATCGGACAAAAGAAAGAGACTCGCACTGCAACTGGTTTGGGTACAAAGTCACGCTGCCCAAAACCTCGCCTGGCCAAAACCTCGCCACCCAAAACCTCGCGGCCCGAAATCTCGCCTGGCCAAAATTTCGCCGACCATAGCCTCGCGGGCCAAAATCTCGCCTGGCCAAAACCTCGCGGTCCTGATCTCGGGACACAGAATCTCGCCTGGTCTAAACTACGTGGGACGTAATCTAGCCTGAGAAGAAATGTCGTCAGTATAAAACGTCGTCACGACGATTTCTTCCATGTAGAATGCTCTATATATTGCTCTATGTATATATTTTGTAATAACACATAATCGCATAAATAATCAGAAGAAAAATTCTAACGCATGCTTTGAAAATCTATCCTATATAAAAATGAAAATGACTATGTTTCTGACAGCATACCTCTTGAGCCACCTGACAGGTCTCGATGAAATTTTCAACATAGATCAGGTTCGAGCCTGAAATGTATTTTATAATTTCATTTTCACGTTACAACGAAGGGGAGGGGGAGATATTTAAAAATAAATAAAACTTAATAACTCTTGAACCACGAGACTAAGCTTGATCTAATTTGCCCCACAGATCAGGTTAGAGCATGAGATGGTTTTTATCATTTCACTTTGACAGGAAGGGGGAGACATATAGAATACATAAAAATGAAAGTGCTGCGTTTGTGACTTAAGAACTCTTTAACCACTCGACTGGTCTCGGTCAAATTTTCAACATATATGGAGTTTGAGCCTGGGATGGTTTTTGTTTCACTTTGACGGTGACCTTAGGAAATTCTAACAAAATCTAATAATATTTATGAAAGTATGAAATAATATCTGAGTTTTTAGGTCCCTCGATTATGTCTTGTAGGTTAAAGGAGACGTAGATGATCAGGATGAAGGAAATGATGGAATGAAGAAAGTGAGATGAAACGGGAATACTCCGAGAAAGCCAACGCACAAGATATTTTTTATCTTCTTCTTCTTATTATTATTATTATTATTATTATTATTATTATTATTATTATTATTATTATTATTATTATTATTATTATTATTATTATTATTATTATTTGTAATATGGAATTGCATATTAAGAAACTCATTGGGTAAATTTTAAGCAAAGGTTTCATTCCACAAGGCTTTGGCCAAGCGAGATTTTGGTCCGCGAGGTTTTGGGCGGCGAGGTTTCGGGCTGCGAGTTTTTGACCACGCGGTGTTTTGGGCCCGGCGAGATTTTGTCCCGCGAGGTTTTGAGCGGCGAGATTTTGGACGGCGAGGTTTTGGACACACGAGGTTTTGGCCCGCGAGATTTTGGGCGGCGAGGTTTCGGCCGCGAGATTTTGTATGTATCCCACTGCAACTGCTTGCAAACCAAAATTGAAGTAATATGCCTGTAATGGAAACCGTCCAATATAAAGATGGTGACGTCGTCAGAGCTCGGGCGTCAGAGTGCTTATCACATCTGTAAAGCTTATGAGTAGATAAAACAAAAGATTGCGGCGTTTTAAAATGAATTTCCCGCTTGTAAATAATAGCAGATGAGTCTTCGTAGTCTTGTATCAATTCCTCAAGATGACTGCTGAAGCCGTTAATGTCCCATTGAAAAGCGTTGTACTGCAATGTATGTATAAGACTTATCTTGCCCATGAGCCAATAACCATACATTCACTGTCCACTAGTTTGTCTTTCAGCATATCATATTTTAGAGGAATCGATTATTTCACTTTCCTTTGAGTGAGGCAGGGTTGTTAGAACGAATACATATGTGTTGGTTTAATTTGATGCTAGGAATATATGATAGGTAACGATGAGTTGGCTTACGCTTGCAACTACCACATCGAAAAACACGTCGTATTGTATAGGTTCATAAGATAAAGCAACGACAGAGACTTTTGGTTCAGGACTCTTGGACGGTAAGAGCTCAATTTGCGTGAAAACGTCAATTGTTTGAGTTTTCACATATTTCCTAGAATCAATGAATCAGAGGAAAACGGAACAGGAAGCAAGATTGCATACTCTATTTTACCGGTAATCTCGATAACCATGTCTTGTCCCTTACTCTTCTTCCATTGAAAGGCTGGACAGTTTCTGAATCATGCAGAGTAGTCCGGAGGCTTAAGGTAACTTTTTATGAGAATTGTGCATTTTATATGTAAAAGCATGAAACTTGCTGTACGTGTTATTTATATAGAATTAATAATTTTGAGCGTTGTAGGCATCGGCGGATTGCCCTTTGAGCCGCCATATTGGAAAATGGCGGCCAAAATTGGTTTTTAGCTTATAACTTTTGAATGGATAGTCCGATTTTCATTTTTCTTTTTTTTTATTTTAAAGCTCTTTTTAAGGCAAAACTTTTTTATTATAACAAAGATTTCTCTAAACTTTAAGGTTTCAGCACAATTTTTAAAAATCTAAAGATTTTTCAATGAAAATTGGTTTCTTCATTCTATAACTTTTATATGGTTCACAAAATCACTTTTGATCTCTGAATACAAGAAGATGATAATTTCATGATCTTTCCATTGATATATGTTAAGCTATAACTTGAGCAACGGTTTCCATAGAAATCATTGATCAAAACTAACATATCATTAAGAAAATTTATTCTGCTTCTGAAGTTTTAAATTTAATATATGGTTGTTTCTACCAGCACTTGTAATTTTTTTCTTTATTATAAGTTTACTTTTACAGAACGAAATAATAATAGAAGAATATTTAGATATTAAACTCTATTATTACTCTATTACTCTATAATTACTCTATTATAATTACCCTATTATGAAAATGAATATAAGAAGAGATGTGCATTACTTTTCTTGAATGCAGAATAACACTTTTACATGTGGACATAAAAAGTATGAAAATAATTGTAGAATTGCTTAATTTTCACAATCTTTAACGTGCATATTCAAGTATGTACTTAGACAGGGTGGAAAAGATAAGTTAGTTAAAGTCTTGGTCACAACCACCACATGAACAAAGATGAGTGCAAGGTAAATCGGCTTTCACACATTTGCACAACATCGAACACGAGATTTTACACTTGCACCTAATTAGCTCACGAGATTCCACAGCAGCAGGAGGTTGTGTGATCCATTTTGGTTGCCATGTTGAAGATTCCGAGTCTCGAGTCCAGCCAAACATATGCAAATCAGGAAGATGAGGAGCTGTTTGAAGTGCCTGTCCCCATACGTCACCAGCCTGGTATGCTACTCTAAGGACATGCTGTTTAAGGGCGTCAAGCGTTGGTGGAATATTGTCCAAATCCCTGTTTTTCCGTGCAAACAATACAAGTCTGGCTTTGTTTACATTAGTTTCTTCACTACAACGATCATATAGTAATATAACAAACCTTTCGATAAAAGGCATAACAGCATCAACTTCTTGTAGCGAAGGTGTGCTAGCAAGAACACTGAGTGCATGGGTCACTTCTGGGTAGCTATTCCACGTTGCCCAGCAAGATACTTTACCCCTTCCTGAGAATTTCGAAGTAGTATCACAACCCGTTAGGGCATGGAAAGCTGGTAGGGCTTTGCATTTTTCTCTTCCCAATGCTTCAGCAATTTCTGTTATGTTGAGGGTGCGAAAGGTTTTCGATGTGCCAAAAGCAACCCATAGATGACAATCCAGAACATTAGAATAATGTACTGCTAAAACAACCACATCTGTATCCACACTTCTAATGAGGATTCTTTTTCTTCCTTGTGCAACGCCATGAGAAACATTCGGGTATCAGCTTCTTCATGTGTGCAGGGGTGTAACTCATCCAACGAATATCTTGAAGAATCTGAGTAGGAGCAAAGAACATCTTCCTCCAAAGTAACTACAACATCTCCTTCATATGATCCGGATGCTATTTGGGTAGCCAACAAGTGGAAAAGCTCCCGCTTGTTTACATCATCTTTTAGGAAATCAGACCAGTTAGTTGGTGTTCTCTTTAACAGTTCAACCCGACGACGAGTTCCTTTTCCTCTTTTAGCTCGAATGCAAAACTTCAGGCTGTCTGACTTATAGACGTCAAATACGATGTCTATTCTGCTTAAACCAGGTTTCTGAAACTGTTTTGCAATGTGCTTGATAATCTTTTGTGAATAATCATGGAAGGTATCATTTTTCTCTGGCGTAATCATGTGCACAACAGCTGGACCATCAAGGATCATCATATCAACATCTGGACCATCAGGATCATCACACGCACTAACGACACTATCATCTTCTGTTGCAAGCAAGGTCTCTAAACATTTCATCAAGTCAGACTTCCCCTTACAGTTTAACGATCCATCATCTGAAAGCGACGGAGGATATACGTGGTTTTCATGGCAGAAAAAATCATCAATATCGCCCTGCCGAATCTGACAAGCAATATACAATTTTAAGAATACACTTCGATCCCGTTTCAAAGTTTTCATTGTTGTGGAGGTATTGGATTTAATTGATTTCTTATGCTTGCAGTTGATGAGTTGGAATTTGTTTCGGGTCATAGGGGCATCAACTGCCTTTTCACAGTCAATCAGTCTTTCCGTGAAAAACTTCTCACTCAATTCTTTTCCATTCTTTTTTATTGACTTTAAGGAATTAACAACTTCCTTCTCCATAATCTCCCTTGTGTTGAGGATCAACAAATCGCCACTTTTATCTGTAAATGGATTTCCCATTTCCTTGATTGCAATAATCAAGTTACAAACTCTATCTAAAAACTTGGTTTGTTTCCGTGGTCTGTTTTCATGATGAGACCATTCGTCACATTCAGGGTGTTTTATTTGGGTTTTGAATTCCTCAACAATGCGTGCGACTTCCGGCCCACAAACCATCCACCGAAGCAGAGCATCTGTATTTTCAGTCAGGCCTATTGCTCCTCCAGTACCTTTGACTATCGCATTGTTCTGCTCGTGAGCTTCATCAAGAGGCATACTAGAAAACTGGCGACCAGTTTTATTGGCAGTAAATGTTTCCTTTTTGAAATTCTTGATATATTTCAGGATGCTTTCTCTCCAATAGCATCATGTCTCGAAAATGAACAGCAACATATCTTGCGTAGTTGTGATGATCTAGAGCATGGAAAAGCCACTGGAGTTTAAGTAATGTTCCGACATACTTTTCAAAATTTCCTTCGTGTATTGCTTTATCCCATGCAAAAATTTCCAGTTCTCTTTGGAGAATGAGGTTCCAAAAATTGAACTGAGGGTGTCTTTCCTGCTGAGATAAACACCATTCTTCTTCAGAGATAATTGCAGTCTGATCTTTTCCTTCACAAAATTCCTTGTATGCTTCCCTCCGAAGCTTGTACAATGGGCATGCTGTTACATGATGTGCCTGCAAGGTCTTCTTTATGTGGACAACATTCAAAAATGAGTTCGCTGTTCCTGAGGATACAATTTTGACTTCCTCCAGGGCGGAAGTTCACCCACTGCCGTCTAACAAATTTCCTATGCACTTTAGTAGTGCTAACTTGATGTGCAATCCACCAAGAACAATAACAAAATGATCCTCTCCGTAACTATTAGGCCAAGTCCATTGTATTTCCTTCATAATTTTGAACAATGGTTGATCACACGTAATTACTGGCGTTTGTTCAGGATTAGTAATGTCAGTTGCTTTTCTAATTACATCCACGGAATGTCGTAACATAGCAACTGACTTAGAGTCGTCTTGAAACAGGGGAAGAAGTGCAGTTCTAGTAGATGATATTGGATTTCCTGTTTCCTTCTGACTATGAAACGCAGACCAGCTTGCATTGGTGTTTGTTTCTTCATTTGTTCCCTTTTTGTCAACAAGCTCTGAAACATGCTTGCACCAGGAATATTCACTTTCAACATTTTCATCTGCTGGTTGTTTTAATGAACGATCAAAAGTTTTGATTTTCGGGGGAGAACTTATTAGTTTAGTGATCGAAATGGGAGGGACAGCTGAATAGCTTGTTGGCAGTTTCATGACTTTCTTGCTGGACTTGATCGTGAAGTTGATTGTTTGATTTAAACCAGTGTTAGTCTTTTCAGATTGCTGAAAAAGAGAAATTCCAGTACCATGAAATGAACCTTCTGAGCTTGTTGCATTGGGATTATGGTCTATATTGTCAACTGCTGAAGTTGTAAAGATACCAATCTTCAAATTTGGAGGGACTACAGCTCCAATGTTGCAAAAATGGATAATGGCGGAGTTACCTAAATCTGCTGATAAACTTAGCACTCGATCATATGACACTGATATTCCCAAGTTAAACAAAACATCAATTAAATCCTTCGAACGAATTTTTGAGTGGATATAACTACCTAAAAATAATGGAACTGGTGTCTCTTGAGCTCGAGAATGTCTGCTTCCTATAGATGTACGACGCCGGTCTTTGCAAGTGTGGTAACTAATCAACTGTGCTAAAGTAAGACTTGACTGTAATGCGTTGGCTGCCTCTTCACTTTGAATTCTGAGTTCGTGCATGACCATGGACAGGAAACTCACCAAGGTAGGAGGAACTGACCTCTCTTGACATCCTTCTGAAAATGATCCATCAAATGGCGGCTGTTTATGATTGAGAATATCTCTGCGCAATATTCTCGCAGCACGAGCTAGGATAACCGCTTCTGACTCATTGTCTAGAATACATGTTTGCCTCAGAGAACGTCCCACTTCTCTGTTGATAACTATAAGAACATCTCTACCTTCTGGGTACGCCTCAAGTTCAGGAAAGTTAGCTAATATTTGTTCTTTTAGTCTAGTTGAATGCACATTAGATGCTTCTCCCCCAAGCTGCTTAATTCTTGTGCAATACATTCTCTTTAACTCGCTCAGTTTAAAAACTGGCGCCTCTTCTTCATTTTCAAGGCAGAATTCAATAAAAGACATAAGCTCCGCAAAAGAACTTTTGAGTATTAATTTCTGTGAATCGTTTTTCTGTGTCGGACCATGTAGTTTTGCATTCTTATTGGATAAGCTCGTGAGACACTTCGCGTGATACACAGCATCTCTAGCGATCATGTCACCCTCACTCAATTTTGCTATGAGAGATTCATCTTGCAAATTCACAGCGCACTGCCGCACTCGGCTATGAACTTTAAAGGTCGTAACAAGAGACAGGGGTTTGTCTTGGAGCAGGGGATATTTGTTATCACAGAAAAAACACGCCTTTTCAGATTTGTCCTGTGAGGTTGCACCTCTTCCTCGTGTATAACGACTTGTAGAAGGTTCGTTCTGTTCAATTTCTGGTTGTTCCGAACTATTTCTTTCTGGAGAACACACCACCTTCCTTTTCTTCGCCCAACGTTGAGTAGCTCGATCGACTTTTTTTTTTATTGTAGCGTAAGTTGCACTTCTGGTGGAACTTTGCTTTGTTCTTTAAAAGAGTTGTTCTAATACCACTTCCGTCGTTCAGTCGTTCAAGTGAACCTATCTCCTCAGGAAGACCCTGAACCGCTTGTAACGACAAGAGATTCTTCTCAATTGTCCCATATCCAGAAGCTGCATTCCGGGATTCCCAGTCCGCCGGACAAGTGAGCTTGTCAACTTTGGTTTTTTGACAAAAAATACATTTTTCCCAATCTGTACTAGTAGTTTTGGGGGGTGGAGGGCTACCACCTTCAACTAACTTGAATGTTCTTTTCATTTTATTTTTCTTTTTTGGACTTTCGTTTGATCTACGAAATGTTTTGATCCTAGGCGAAGACCTTTAGAGTAGATTTCACCAGTTCAGAAGTGCATAATATTCGCTTCTGTTGCTAGTATCTCTAGACCTGAAAGATATAAAAAGGAAAGAGAAAAGAGTTATGACCTGCAAGTTAAGTATTGTACAAATATAACAAAATTAAACAAACGAAAACTTGTTTACATGATTTCAAAAACAAAATGCTGTAGGATATATAGAAATTGACGCACTCAACAAAGAACTTGAGTGCTGATTCTAACTACAGTTTGGAGGATTAAACAAAATTGTTCATTTTATATCTAAAAGAATGAAACTGGATAGTGGTAACTTTGAAATTGTAAGAGTTCGTTATAACTGAGCACCTTATATTTCCTTAACATGCTTATTTTGAGTAACGATCTATGAGGAAACGGTAGTTCAAATTATAGTTTAACATATATCAAAGGAAAGATCATGAAATTATCATTTTCTTTTATTCAGAGATAAGAAGTGATTTTCTGCACCATATAAAAGTTATAGAATGAAGAAGTCAACTTTCATCGAAAAATCTTTAGATTTTTAAAAATTGTGCTGAAACCTTAAAGTTTACGGAAATCTTTGTTATAATAAAAAAGTTTTGTCTTAAAAAGAGCTTTAAAATAAAAAAAGAAAAATTAAAATCGGACTATTCGTTCAAAAGTTATAGGCTAAAAACCAATTTTGGCCGCCATTTTCCAATATGGTGGCTCAAAGGGTAATCCGCCGATGCCTACAACGCTCAAAATTATTAATTCTATATAAATAACACGTACAGCAAGTTTCATGCTTTTACATATAAAATGCACAATTTTGACTTAATCCTACGGACTAGAGTGATTACCCTTGCAATTGACAAATAGGATTTGGTCGCTGAAAAGAGACTCGTACCATTAATTCCGTATTCACAATTCGCACCAACAGCTATCATCGCATTACATGATGCACTAGTGTGCCTTCAAAAATTGACGCTTAAGCCAGTTAAGATAACTTGTTACGTATGATCGACTTTTCTAGCGATAATAAGAGAATGCATAAATTCCGGAAGCATAGGGAGACTAAAATTAAGGATTATTATCTGTTCATCCTTGCTTCTAAACAAAGATATAAAAGGTTTTCATATTCTTGTGTTGTTCAAAAATATAACTGGCTAGTGATGCGACTGTCTCTCTCTCTCGCACGGGGAGGAGCAAATTACATATATGCTCATGTATTTTGACAGTCCTGTGACGTACGAAGTACTTACAGCACAAAACGCAGAATACACCTACACAGTTGATTGGGAATGGCAATCACTGCGCACGTTTAAACATAATTTTCTATTATTAATTAAGCATACTCGACTGCAATATTAGTAGGTAATCCGTATTATATTCTTGTCATTTATCATAATATCACTGTTGTGTATGATTGTTTTATAGCAAGAGTGATGATTGAAAGCAGGGAACTATTTTGCGGAGTACAAACGTCAGTAGCAAATCAGAGTGCTTTAGTTATACGTGGCTTTGTTTATCGCAGTTTAGAGGTATAATGGAACAGACTGTAGTGGCACTGTTCGAAGCAGTTCACCTGACCCATGCGAGCTACTACTACTGCATGTTTACCTGTAACTCTGCTCTGATCTCTTTTTGAAATGAAATGAAATCTTTGAGTTTAGATGATTAGAAATGAATGAAATGGTGGAATGAAGAAAGTGGGAGGAAACGGGAGAACCCCGAGAAAACCCACGCACACTGTGTTCGTCTACCACAGAGCTCACTTGGTGTGAGCTGGGATCAAACCAAGAACTCCATGCACCAGAGGTGAACGCTCTACCACTGAACCACCGCGGTCCCCTGATCTCTTTTGTCCGGCATTAATTACATAACAGAACGAAATTGCTCAGTGAATATCATTCACTAGACGTGAGGTTACACTGTTACTCGAAGTGGTTCAATGCCTTTTGATTTTGACCATTTTCTCTATTTGGGCCTTACTCTTTGTTTCTACTAATACAATGAATTTTCGTAGTTTTCGTATGTCATTAATTTGTCTGGCTGTGAAAGTGATCATTTTATTGGTAACAAAAGAGACAACAGTCTTTTTTAATACACGGACTGAATGAAAAGTAATGGCAACGTTTTTATACTTTCATATCTCCTTTATGCACAGAAGAATAACTGTTTAATTACCCTAATATAATCGTCTGTCACCTCTAATACCTTCTGTCATACGTGTGGAAGCCGTCGCGTCGTACATCGTCAGCGCGTCAATCTTTGTTGATGTTTTGCAGGAACCGCCACATGGCATGAATGATGGGTTCTCTTATGTTGCAGTGCTTCCTGCTAAGTGGTTCCTTCATTTTGGCAAGAGGGTTGTCTAAGAATATTGTTGTTCTCTGCGCTTACGAACCACTTCAATCTTGATCCACCCAAGCTATTTGTCTTTACGAAACATGTTATGGCGTTTCCACTGTCCTCCTTTACTATACGGTACTGCTACTTTTAATTGAGTAACACACAGTCGTTACCACTCGCCACATTTCATCACCTAATTTTCCATTAACTCCTGTAATGCAGAGACAAAGTTCTCTGACGTAAGATCAATGTTTTGAACTATGTCTTATCCAACCTATGTACTACACGAACGGTTAGCCTACATTCACACCACGGTGTTACCTTATACATCGTATAAGGTAACATGGCCCGGAAGTTTTGGGCAACCAGTGTAAATATGAATTTAATATTTATTAAAATTTTATTTTTAATATATAATTAAATCAATGACTCGATTTGAAGTAGGTCACAAAATTTGCGTTAACTTCCTTGAACTAATGATTTTAGTATATTTAGATGGAAATATATGGTAATATATTTACATTGAATAATTATTCGTATATTTAGCTAAAATATAATATTATTTTGGGAAATAAGGTAATTTCTGGTCGTTTTTAGTCTTTTCCAATCAATTTTCATTCATATTTTTGGCTTAGGGGATCTTCAAAAGAATTCAAAATTTTTATTTCAAAAATCTTCTTTAAAATTTTTCATTTGTAAAGTCAGCCATAGTAGCTTCTTGAAGCATCCCTTTGTTTAATCTAAATTATCTGTGATTGGATCTTCCGCAATCACAGTTGTGGTTGAGATTTTTCGGCTCCTTTGATCTTGAGGAGTACACCTATCATCGTATAGTTACGTCACAATGAACCTCCAATTAGGGATCTTCTTCCCATTGTCATTGTCTTTTCCAGAAGCGGTGTTTAGTGATGGACGTACGATTATCTCCGTCCATAAAAAACGTGCAAAACAGAAGTATTTAAAGGTTTCGACACAAAATAATTGATACCTTTGATATCTGTGGACATAATATGGAAGGCAGTGAGTAGGTTGCTGTGCTCAACGGACATAGGATTTTCTGCAGTGAGAGCAAATCTTTCACGTCAGACCGAAAGTGGTTTGGGGGAAAAGCCATCTTCACTGTCGACTCATGGATGTCAGATCCGATGATTTTATTTTTTGTGCACTGAGGTAGGCTCTCCATCCTCGAGAGCTGGTGTAAAATAACAACAACCATCAGACGTGGGAGAGAAGTATTCTATATTTTTCCCATGGAATCCAAGTAAGTTATAGAAGATAGCATCAAAATTTTCTGTTGTTTTGGCCACGTGAGAACCTCTAAATTCTAACCTCTTCCGGATTGGAAAAATGTGTTATGTTATTGGTGTTGTGATGCCTTATAAAATGTGCTAAACGCGGCGTAGTTTTCCCTAAGTTATACAATATACAAACTTAGTAATGTGACATAAATCAGTCGTTCAATGGGGGGAAAATTGTTCTTTGGAGTTTCAGTGTGGACGTTTGTTACCAACAGTCCATGAAATGTGTATACTTTCGAGTACATACATTTCACCCCAAAATTATATTTTGAATATGTAATCTCGTATATTTTTTTTTTATTTATTATTTTTCCGTACTGCTATATTACAAAATTAAATCCATTCTCTGGTTTGCGCTTACCTTCACTGTAGTTTGAATACGATGAGACAAAATGTATACAAAGTTTCGGCTCACATTGATAACAAGGGTGCTTGGATAATTATTGGTAATGGGAGATACTCGTCAGTGACAACACGTTCGTTATGTATTTTAAATTCCTTTCATCTGAGACCGGAAATTCGAATATTAAGCACATAATTTAAGACTTTTTTTTTTCCAATTCAAAATTAAAGCTGAATGGTCGACGTCCCATACGTCCTCGGTAGAATGGCAGGGTGTGTGCTATATTATTAATCTGTTGAATAAAGTGATTTTTATATGTTTTAGGTTAAGTTAGTTAGATAGTTAGGCTAGGGACTAGGTTAAGTGTACTTTCTTTTCATGTAGATTTATTTAGTGTATGTATTGTCTCAAAGAAAATGTTTTGTTGTGGAATCAAAGTGGATGAGGTCTGAGCTCATACAAGGGAGGTCACCTTGTTGGTATAAATCCTCCGCGCTGACCCTACTTTCACAACGGTATCTAAAAGAGAAAATACTAAGAAAAGAAAGTATAGTATGTAGCACACAGCCGTAATAAGTGGTACCTGTGTAGTACAAGGCTCATGTGGTTATAATAGTAAATGTCTTTATTTTCAAATTGTTTTTGACTAAACTAAACGTGTGTAGAATTGTTCATGATACGTGAAGAGAGTATGTAATGCAATAATGGACTTACCCATTCAGCTATGTCAAGAATTTTCCTCAATTTCCAACCTTTGCGATTTTTTTTTTTTTTAATGTATTCTCCTGTTATTTCTTATCATACAGAAAGTTAGTGTAATAAAGTGTGCGAGTCGAAACAAAATCTTTCATTGTCCAGTGCAAAGCTAATTATTTTAAAACTATGTAGTAAAGTAACTTCAATAGTATTGTTGGTACTCAGAAAGTAAAGTGTTTAAAGCAGTACGTAACGAAAGTAAATATAGCGTCTTGAAAACTCACAGAATCGATTTCACTTAGTGTGACCGGGGTTGGAATCAAAGACCTGCCAGGAAATTTCACTTCGTTAATAGGATCAACTAAATTCACTTTGGCATTCAGTTTTTTTTTTTTCGAAATTCCATCCCGTTGCGCGATTTAGATTTGATTCGAGAATTTTTTTTTATCTGGGTTAGTAAACACAAACATTTAGATTTTCGAAGCATTCACCGTCAGTTTCACTCTTGGGTCAGTGTCTTGTTCTGTCGGGTTGTGGTTTGTAACCTTATCTCTTGATGGGATGCAGGCTATGACCTGCGGATCGGGATGCTGGACTGCGAGTGAGAATGAGGGAGGCTTAGAAATCTTCACATTTTGGGACGATTTGAGTTCTACTTTCCGGAGATGATTGGTGTAGTGGATGGGTCAGTGAGTGTTGACAGCTTGCCCGTCTGGGCCCGATGGGTTCGCGTTCAGCAATCAGTGACACATTCACGCAACCATAGTCTTAAGGAAAGTGAACGTCATACAGAAACACAATATCAGTATCATCATCATTATTTTATTTTATTTATTTACATTTTATTTTATTTATTTATTTTATATGACTTTTTTTTTTTTGTAAAAACGGTATATTTTTCTTTAATTTTAAGGTATCAGAATGCAGAAAAATACATTTCTCCTTTTTAATATTCTTCCCCACAGGCTGATTTTAGGTCTCACTCATGTTAGCTCTGCAATTTTTACAAGACGGTTAGTTGGATTAGAAATTAAGGAAAACCGTATGTTTTGTTAGTGGGAAACATTCTTACGTTAGAAAGAAAAATTCTGTGCAGCCACTGTAACATTGCTCTGGAGCGTTCACAAAGACAACTAGCGATATTCATTTTGGAATCCCATAGGCACTCCTTCATCATTGGATCATCATGGAGCCGACTTGGTTAAGTGAAATGGAAGATGAACCAAATCACCATTCCCGTTGACTAAAACACGTGGCTCAGAACGATGAAGAACAGAAACACAAATAAATTATATTATAAGATTATAATTTAACGAGCACACAATCTAAAACAAATGAGAGTAAGATGAAATGGTGATGATTCTTTTAACGTTTAATACTTTTCGATTCTTACAGTTTTAAGGAACTTTCATAAGCAAGGCCATAAACAAAACACAGGTAAGCAGATCTGGACGAGCGCACGTCCAGCTCAAACGGAGGAAAATGTCCACTGACCATTCTCTTCCAGCATTGTAACCAACCATTTGCAAATCCAGCTGACCAGACGAGTAGACCGAGAGTTACTAAATTTTGGTCACGGGTACCTTGGTCAAACGGGAAAAACTTCGAGAAAACCCACGCACACGGTGTTTGTCCACCACAAAGTTCACTTGGCGCGAACTGAGATCGAACCAAGGGCAACATGCACTACAGGTGAATTCTCTACCACTGAGCCACCGCGGCCCGATCAAGGATAGAATATCTAGATGCAGTTACGAAGAAAAGATATTATTAAATTATAAGCAGTTCTCCCAAGGGAGAGAAAGGTTTTAAAATTTCCATGTTGCTATGGTTGAGGAGAGGAAGATTATTATTATTATTATTATTATTATTATTATTATTATTATTATTATTATTATTATTATTATTATTATTATTATTATAACCGAGAATGTTATTACGGGTTTCCTCCTATGAAAATATACACAAACTATACCCAACTATGGTTACCTTACTTTTTACAAAGTGGTCAATTCAATACCGGTATAAATAGTAGTAGTTTTCAAGCTACATATGAGTTCTTTGACCAATTGAATAGTGCACACCCCTTCTGGCTCACTCACCACTATTTAAAATTAAATTTCAGATGCTCGAAATATTTGTATAAGTTTATCATTTGTAAAATAAATATTACGTAAAAAGTCTACTCAAATCGATATCAAGTTTTTCTGACATTCGTATATTACGTGTATCTTTCTTAATTCGCATTACTCACTTCACCCCAGAAAACGAACAAATTTTAAAGTTGTGGTTTGAACCTCTCTTACAATAATAAGCAAATAATACACGAGGAACAAGTTCACTATTATTGACGATGCGGAAGGGGAGGATATTTTCTGGATGAGGAAGGAATGTGTGTTGGTGTAAAGGCGTCTCAAGTGGTGGGCAACTGCCCACGGCCTTGCATCTCTAGGGACCTTTAAAGACCAAGGCGCCAAAAACGATTTGGCACTCACTTTTGTCGATGCAACACTAGAAATAATTATAAATTCGGATTTATTTACAGAAAAAAAGTACATAAGGATTCAAACTAACTTTCCGTCTACTCGTAGATATTAGTTCGCTAGCATAGGCGACAGCACGAGTTTGTTTTATGATTGCAATAATGAATGTGTATAAGCCTTTCTTTCCTTTAGTACCAATAACATCGTTGAGATTAATTTATTTCAATAAATTTTATTGTAATTAGCTTTTTAAAAAAGGGGATTGGAAGGACTCTTAAACCTTTCTCGTCTAAGGCTCTCAGGAATTTGCTATGGTGCTGTGCGAGTGGGATGGTCAAGATCAAGACTGGATATTGAAAGTGTAAGTATAACTGAAAAGCTAAATACGAAACAGAGAAACAAAAGAAGAGGGAAATCATTCTCAACATGAACTCCTTTGGAGCGGTCGTGGGTTCGATTACCAGTGGGGGTACTCAATCGAAAAAGTGTAAAAAGCTTTTTCAGGCCAGCAATCCTGAATGATTGGGAGGAGAGGGGAGTACAGTTCTGTGACACTTGAAATGCATTTTGATCTGCACACTTCAACAAACTTTTCTTATTAGATTACGTAACTTCTCGGTTCTTACTCCTATTATTCATAGTATTGAAATATTCTCGAAAGGTGCGACCGCCCCTCTCTTTAATCCGTCCGTGATATCATTCTGTCCTTTAGTTTTAGCTTTTACGCTGCTAATTCAAAATGTTCACCCAAACAAATTTTCTTCTTGTGAATGTAGATAGTGAAAGAAGCAAACATACCCAGAAAGGAAGAAAGAAAGAAGTGGTTTTCGGCTCTTCCAGTCCAGGCCATTCTAACCACTGAGAACTGAGAATCACAACATGATTTTTCTCGTAAGATCGCCCTTTTAAAAACCGCTAACAAGCAAACAGATGGTCAGCAACAGCCTCTCCCTTTTGAGCATACTTTTTATTGTCTGTTGCCAAACTTACTGAAGAACATATTGCAATTAATCTAATGCAATCTAGGACGTCATAAGGAAAAGAAGTAAGGAAGTGAAAACAAGTGAGGAAGTGTCTAACCAACTTATGGAACATATAAAGGACGGTGTCAGTATTTTTATGAGAGAAGCAGTGATAAGAGATCTAAGAGAATGGGAAAGGAGTTTTGAAGAAAAAGTTAATACCAGATTAGCCAACAAAGGAAGATTGTTAGGTTGGAGAGAAGAAAAGGATAATAGGAACAGAGTGGTAGTGATAGGTGACATTGTTTTATCGGAAGAAGAGGAGAAGTGCTTAAGTCTAGGACATAAATTTAAGATTAAAGAGGAAGAAGTGGACAAGAAGGAAGTGGTGTACACAGTAGAACAAGCCATTGTAGACATAAAAGATAAGGACGAGAGAGAGAGAATAAGGAAAAAAGCATTGTCAATTGTTAGGCAGAATATGAACAAGAAGGAGAGTAACTTAAGGAAAGAAGAGAAGGAAGGACTGAAAAGATTAAGGAAAAGAAAGGATATCGTAGTGGAACAGGCGGACAAAGGAGGCGCGTTGGTAGTAATGGAGAAAGGATGGTACCAGGAGAAGCTAGAGGAGTTATGTGATCAGACATATGAGGAAGTCGGTAACAAGGACATGAAAGATGAAGTGTTGAAAAAGATAGTACAAGAAGGGAAAAAGGCGGGGATTAAAAAGATGATCAACGAAAAAGGAAGGATTCCTGTCATGAAAGGTTTTCCGAAAATACATAAGAAGGACGTGAAGCTAAGACCAGTACTGGACTGCAGAGGTAACTATTTTGAACCACTAGAGGAGAAATTAAGAGAGATAATGGACGAAATCAGACAAGGACAAAAGACATGCAGAGTGAAGAACACGGAAGAATTGAGGAAGAGGATAGATGAGATTAAGTGGAATCAGGAGAAGGTGTTAATGTTTAATGTAGATGTTAAAGCCATGTTCACCAGTATAAGAAGGGATTATGTCATAAAGGCAATAGAAGAGGAGATGGAAGGGAAAGTTATAAGTCAGTGGAAAAAAGAGAAAGTTATAAGAGCGCTTAAGACTTTGTGGGAAAATAGCTATTGCATAATTGGAGAAAGACTAGTGAAGATAAAAGAAGGTTTAAGCATTGGATCCAAGCTGAGTCCAGTTCTAGCGGAAATAGTAATGAACAAGTGGGAGAAAAAAGTGACAGAACAAGCAGGAGGAAAGTTACTGTTCTTTTGCAGGTATGTTGATGATTGTTTAGGCATATGGACAGGGAATAGAAATCAACTGGAGAAATATGTTGAAAGTATAGAAGACCAAGAGAAAGGCATAAGGTTAGAATTAGAAGTTGAAGAAAATAACTCTATCAATTTCATGGATATGAAGATAGAGAAGCAAGGTGAGAAAATGACTACTAGTTGGTATCAGAAACCGTGTTGGGCAGGTATTTATTGCCACTGGAGAAGTGATGTAGACAAAGCAACTAAGAAGAATTTCATTAGGAACATGGAAAGGAAGATAGAAAACATCAACAGCGAGGAAAAGGGAAAGAAAAAAGATTTGGAAAAATTCTACAAACAATTGAAAAATAATGGATATAGGATAGAGCAGTTTAGGAGAAAGAGAAAAGAAGATAATATGGATAGGAAAGAAGAGGAAGACAAAAAGTGGTACGGCATTCAGAGCATAGGCGAAAAGACCGAAGTGCTGAAGAAGTTATTAAGAAAAGGTGGTGTGAAGACTTATAGAAAAGGAGGAGAAACTTTGTTGAAGTGCATAAGGAAGAAAAGGAAAAGGAAGGAAAATCATATAGAGGAGCAGGAAGAAGGAGTGATATATGAAGTGAAGTGTAGTGAGTGTGACATGAAATACATAGGGGAGACGGGGAAAAGGCTTATGGACAGATTAAAACAACATAAGGATGATGTTAGACTGAAAAGGGATAATAATGCTATATACAAACATGTGAAGGAAACGGGACATAAAATAGACTGGGAGGGAGCTAGGGGTTTAGAGAGAGAGAAGAGGAAGATTATTAGAAAGTGGAAAGAGGCTAGAAGAATAAAGAGAGAACAAGAGGAGAACCTAATGAATTGGACAAGCGGTATGAATATACACGAGCAATGGGAGAAATTGTTGGATGTGATAGAAAAGGAACAAGAAAAGTGCATATAGGCTATTAATATTTATTTATTTATTTATTTAAATTTATATATTTATATATTTAGTTATATATATTTTTTTTCTTTTTTAATTTTTCTATTTGTTATTTACTTTCTTTGTATGTCATCTCATTAAGGAACTGTTGGAAAAAGTGAAAGGGCTCATTATATTTTTCTGTTTGCGCGTAAGTAACTTTATCCTCATTGGTTCCCTCCGACCAATGAGAGAGAAGAAGGGGCGTGGCCTTTCACTTTCTCATGTATATAAGATCTGCTGTCACATGTCTTTTCTCAGTGTTTGTGTCTGATGAAGAGGACGTTAGGTCCTTGAAACTGTAACATTGTAAGTATAGTTCTTAATATATTTCATTCTGCTCTGGTCAGAACTGTGTTTTATTTGTTACTCTACTTATCCAGAGCCATGGAGTTTGTTCAGAGGTGAAGATATATTAACGTTTTATTTTTCCCCTACGCTGATAAGTTTTATTTAATATGGTACAAATAGATTGCACAAAAAGGAAATAAGTCGTGATACAACATAAATACTGTGTTATTCCAAGGCATTATGATGATTCTTTTGTAGAGTTGTATAATCCGCAGCTGAACTACTGGAATTACAGTGAAATCTGTTTGTGTTGACCACCATCGGTTCCATCGAAAAGCAGCCAACTTAGACAGGTGTCCAACTTACAGAAAATAAGTGTGATTTGTGTACTTTTAGAATAGGATTTCTAGTATTACTTGAATGTAAAATTTTAATATGCAGTGGCACGACAGCTACTTATAAATAATGTATATAGAGTAATCATAGAAATATAGAGTACTAGAAAATATTACTATAGTATGTTTAATATATGTGCATACCTTTCTCTTCCTGAAAACTAGTCTGGTACATTGGATTATTCGGATTGAAAACACAATAACACAAACAACCATTAAATAGAAGCGTATGTACCCAGTTTATTGAAATTGATATTATAGCACACTCAGTTATTCAGATTGAAAACAAGAAAAGCTAAGTTATAAATTGAGAAATTCATATGCAATTTATATGACTTCTTTTCAGTTGTTACTGAATGGTGGTTCATTCTAGACGTATTTGTTTTATTCTTTTTGACAGATATGCACATTCTAATATTGTAGTTAACTACCTCTTGTTAATGAGCCAGAAGTGTTTCCCCCGGAGCAAAAGATGTTTTGAGAAGATCTTGAGGGAATTCATATCTCAAAAACTCCGCTATCTTTCGACAAGCCGACAGGTGCCAATAATTGACAATTGAGACTGTTAGTTTTAACCTTGAGAATTTTCCGGAATTACAAAAGCTCCCCACTGATGAAAGGAGTTGATATAGCTAAAGGTTTTACTAAGACAGACAGGGTAAACAAATAAGTACAACCATTTCCTGAATTCCTGTACGTGCTTTTTCTTATTCACATCTTCCTTCACCAACCCTTTATGAGGGTAGTGTTCTGGCCATTGACCTCCAAGAACAAATCGTGCGAATCTATGCTTGTTTGTGTCCAATCACAAATACAAAACATCTGCCTCTCATATGGGAATAAGAAAGAGTTAAGAAAAATAACTAAACTGTATTTTGCGTGGCCAAGATACGCAGGTAAATTTATCATTATCATCATAGGGTAAACATTGCTTCAGTTTGGCCAACTTCCAAGATAGACAGGTGGCAAACTTATAAAGTAGTAAGTAACGAATGTCTTATGGGAAAATGCAGGTTCAAGACGAACTAGGCCAAGATAAGCAGGTGGCCAACTTAGAGAGGTGGCCAAGTTGACAGGTTTCACTGTAATGTATTATTACATTGTTTTATTTCTTGGTGCTTTTTCGTCATATTTTCTATTGGTTGCACATTCTTACACGAATGCATGAAGATAATGGAAGCAAAGTTATATAAATAAATGCTTAGAAAAAGGATATATTTTTGGACAAATCTTCCTCCCACTTCCCAACAATATTTGTATTAAAGTACTAAATAGGTAATCAATTGCCAATCTCACAAATCAAAGGATTGTGAAATACTGTACACAGTTGGAATTGGTAATTGCAGAAATAAAGTTGAAAAGTATGTTAGCCCAATATAGTTTAAAATGTGCATTGTTCAGCCAACAATATACCGTATTGTCCAACACTTTCGACCTTACACTCCTAACCGCAATTTTACTTTTCTCGTAGGGGCAATTCAGTTGGCTTCAAACTCTTGGCTGAGCGGTCGAATTCAATACAACGTAGGGCTAACGTTGGCAGTTGGCTGCAGTCTATTACCTTCCTGTTAGTAAAGAGGAACTATTATGTAATGTCCCTTACTTATGAAAGCACACACACATATATTTCCTCTTTAAAAAATATTGTCTGTTATTTTTCAAGATTTTGTGATCATGCTATAAAGCAATGCGGAGAAGGAAGTCAGACAGACTTCCCCTTATGGCGAGTGCTCTCCACAAATGAAAATTTTGTTTAATTTTTAAAAGACTTTGAAACTTGTTATGAAGTTCCACTTCTCTCTTCGTAAATTCCCTTTCACTTCACTGTGTGCTGGTATACAAGTCATCTTGATTTTCTCAATAATTTATGAAATAATTTGTTCATCACTAGAAATTTGCATATGGAACTACTGTGTAATCAATTTCCGAACGATGGAATCAATTTCTCAACATGTAATACAAATATCGGCGCACTTTCGGTGTGCAGTACAGATTTTGCATAATCCTATGTCAAATATTAAATCTCACATTCTGCGAAATAGAAGCACATGCATTGGGTTATTTGTCTGTTCTTTGAAACATGGCAATGCTGAGTGTGAAAAAACAGTTTGACTCTCTTCCTACGAAATAGTATTATGCGGTACAGGAGCACATGGTATACAAGATTGCAATATGGTTATCAAATTTTTAATCAATTCTCTCAGTTTTGGACTGTAGCATTGTTCTACTCAACCATGAACGAATTCCATCGATTGTTTTCAGATAACAGTGAAAGCTAATAGACGTTGGTTTTAACTCTTTATACTACATTAGCATCAGTAGGAGTTATGCATATGAATATTATTTATAAACGAAAAGCACCACAATAATTTCTAATAGTAAATATTCATGCTAATAGATGTCGCTACCTCATGTTAATAGATGCATTGGTGTGTATGCAATTTGTCAATTTAAAACTATTCTGACGATTTAATAGTAAATCAAATTGTACTGTTTCAATTTATTTATTTTAAAATGGAAAATTATGATAACTAAACATTAAAGTGCTTTGCTGTTTATTATTTCGACAATGGTCAGACATATTTAGATGTGAACAAAAAATATTTGAGTAAGCGTTTGTTGGTTTGTGGGAAAACTCGAAAATAGTAAATTTGTTAAATGCTAATGATTAGAACTTTTAATCAAGCATAATATTGTGCATAACATTAGTGTAGAGACAACTGAAGGCTCAGAAGCTACAACTAGTTGAAAAAGAAAAACAGCTTACTTGCTATCCATACATTGTTTTAAAAATCTTCCTCTTCTTGGAGCATGATTTAACTTGTAGCGATGCTAATAGGTGGCGTTAGTATCAAACTCTACAATCTTTAACTGCCATCTCTCGAAATTCGGCGTAACTATTTCATGAATTCATAGAACAAAGCTTATTGTTCATTGTTTATCTGCGACGTTGTTATACCGTTAATTGTTTGGTTATCAAAACCCTCGAAGGAATTGAATTATCTAATACAACGTCTCACAATTATGCCCTTTTACTACAGAAGGTGAATAATTAATGGAGGTGTTAAATTATGAAAGAATTGTGGAATGAGAAAGTGGAAGGAAACAGAACCTTGAGAAAGCCTACGGTCAGTGGCGTATTCAGGGGGGCTTCCGAGCTTAAGCCCCTCGAAATCTTACTTACTATAGTAAAGTATATGAAATATCTTGCAGAATTTTCACATTTTCAGGCAAAGCCCCCCCCCCCTCCGAAACAAAATCGCAAATACGTCACTGCCTACGGTTATAATGTATTCTACAACAAGGCCATATTTTTATCTCTAGAATACCTGTTTGTGTTTCATGGATGATATATGTAGATAGATATACGGTAATAATGATGCATATAAGCTGATGTAAATATAACATCACTACAGAGAATCAATAAATAATATCAGCTAGTGGAAAATCAATAGCATCATGTGCAACGATTTCATTCTTACACTATTGGCTATTCTAAATTGAATTACTGCTGCGAATAACTTATGCATTGTGATACATACTTACATTATTATACACTAAAACAAATTAGTTATGATCCAAAACTGAATCACTGTGCAGCAAAGTTTAAATGTAGCTAACACTGCACCAGATAATAATAATAATAATAATAATAATAATAATAATAATAATAATAATAATAATAATAATAATAATAATAATAATAATAATAATAATAATAATAATACATTTTGAAGACTTTCTTTAGTTTGATGTCCCAATGTTGTGCACAAAGGCTATGAGAAACGGCGTTGATAATGATGAGAAGTCGAAAGTAATAGGGAATGACAGAACCCTGAATAAATAAAGTTACAGCTTGTTTACCCACCACAAGGAACACTTGGCGGGAGGTGGGATCAAACCAGGGATTTCACACGCCACAAGTGAGAGTTCTATCACGGCACCCCTGGCCCTTCCTTTATTATTATTATTATTATTATTATTATTATTATTATTATTATTATTATTATTATTATTATTATTATTATTATTATTATTATTATTATTATTATTATTATTATTTCTTACCCTCTTCATTCTCCTGCAAAGTAATTTAGCATATCCATTAAATACATGGCATTAATAAACTGAAGTTTCTTGTAGTAAGATTTTTTGCACTTTTGCACTTTTGCACTTCGAGATTAAACTCATGATTTTAAAGCAGTAGAAAAAATGTCATTATCAGGGATAAACTCATAAACAAAAGGAAAGCAAATAATGATAGAAATTAATTAATTTGGATATATTAAATTGAAAATCAATTATTATATAGTTTTATATGATTTTAGTAATATAGGTCACCTACGTAGAATAGCAAAACCAGCTATTTCGTTCCAAAGCATTCCGTTTTTCCTTTCGAAGTTCTATAAATACACAGCTACCCTGCTCCAACCCCATTTTTTTACTTCTTGTATTTTTTCGTTATAGATTCCAATTAGATATAACTTACTATCTAAATATTTAACGGAAATAAAAATAAAGTTTATGAAAGCATAAATGTTTCGCAAACGATACAGCAACTAACTAATATGCGACTTACGAGAATTTTCACTTGCGTAATTGGTGTTGCAGAGAGGAGTGAGTATGTAGAAGAATAGCATTTCTATAATATTCAAATTTCTAGTTTTATATCTATTCATTAAGCCTTATGCTAAGCGTACAAAGGATGTACAGTTGTACTAGTTATAAATAACAGGGTGCGTCAAGAAAATGTATGAACACTTTGAATTATCGTAGAAAGATTATTTTCTAACCTCGAAGGTTAAATTTCTGGGAAAATTGCAAGAATATTCCAATTTGAAAAAAAGTGTACTTTCTGACCAAACTGAGTGTTCCAAATTGTAGTTAAAGTAAATGTTCAAAATGTAGTTAAAATATATTCAGCATACTCTCCATTTATGAGTACGAGTCTCGACTGCTTCAGCACTTCGCTCCAAAGAGTCAAATGAGATTTTTCTGCACACTGGTAAAGTCTCATCCCAAAACGTGACCAGCTTGCGAGGGGTTGCAACGGTGCACCTCTCCTTTACTATAAGCCATAAGAAACGATCCAACGAAGTAAGAACTGGAGAGTATGCAGAAACTCGATTGATCTTTTGCGTTCTATCCACTGATCTGATATGTTTTGATACAACTATGCTGGCACATGCCTATGATGGGTGGAAGGGCGCCATCTTGTTGGTAATGAAACCTGTTGTTACGATACATTGCACAAATAGAAGAAAAAATGTAATTAGTAAGCATTGTTATATTCTTTTCTACAATTACAGTATCTTCAATATGGAAAGGACCATGAGCACCCTAAGAGACAAACCACATGTACACAGGTAAATTTGCTGCATTTTTAACAGTAATATGAAAATTATCTTCATCCCATTATACACAATTACATAAACACATAAACACATTAAATAAAATGACACTATGCTTATTTATTAAAACAGTATAAAAATGTAGGACAAAAACAATCACAACACTAAACACTGAATCTTAACTATTTTCACAAACAAAATTACACTTCACATTTATTATATTATAGCCATTGGGGTTTCACTAGAACACTTTTCTCACACCACTAATGCACGTGGGGGATTAGCACCAAGGGGGTAACACTAGGGTAATCCCTCGAAGTAGTTTTCTAGCTGCTGCGAGAATCGGTAAATTTGACTATGGTTTCCAGCAAATGACGTATACAGTCGCACTACTTAATTAAATTCATGGTATGCCCGTTTGCTACTTATTCGCATAGGGTCTCTGGACCCTGGATTTCGCTAATTAGGGGCTAGAAGTTGTGGAAGTCCTTGACCGGCTACTATACGTTTGCCCCTTTACATAACGCTATGTCGAACCCAACGAACGTGTTGGTGATATCAAGACTTGTAGTAAACTCCTCGAGTGGAGATGCTCGAGATGCGAGCTGGTTTGACCGACTGGTCAATGTTGTTACTTCATTTTAAAATGTAATCAGGTTAAATCACTTGTATGTATATGCAAATTAAATGTTAAAAGAATTGGCGTTAATTCACCGTTCACTAACCACAATCTAAAAACATTGCGATAACTTTGTTATGAGAACTTTTTGATAAAAGCTGACTGAACGATGTGGTTGGCACCGGTCTGTCGTTCAAACATCTGGTCTGCTCTGGCCTGCTCTGGTCTGCTGCAATATTTCCATAAATGATTGAAAAAAGCACTTAATTCAGTTCCAAATAGCTATAGAACATAGTTTTTGCATATTGTAATGCCCCACGTGGTGTTGTTTATAAACAACTCTTCACGTTAATGTTTACAAACACCACCACATTGTTTGGCAAGAAGATTCTACACACCAGATGGATCCACTATCACCTGCAGACGACGGACTTCTGGCTCCTCCCACGAAGCAGACGACGACGACGGAGCAGTAGCGCCACCACCGTCTCAAAACCTCTATAAATTTGATGGACGACGGCAAACCTGTACCAGTTCTCTGGTGCCCCTCTGTTTGCAACGGAACATTAAGAGTAACCTAACTCCAAGCCTCTAGTCTGCTTCGGGACTACGCCTTTCCTATCTCCTGGCCTAGCCTGCTTCAGGGCTTTGTCGGGAATCCCAACCTCAGCCGCTTAACCTGCTTCTGGGCTCTGTGGCCATCTAACCAACCCACTGCTTGCATCGGAGCTTTGGGTCCCTAACGCCACTCTGCTAAGCCTGCTTCTTGGCTCTGCAGAGATCCTCTTTGCGACCTCTCGGTCAAAGACTGCCTATATCTAACCCTGCAAACTTAGAGCAATTATCTGCATGGTATTTTTGTAAAATAACTTTTTGTGTGGAATTTTTATAATAAAAGCCGGTATTGGGAGTCGATTTCGGACACTCTTTTTATTAAAGCTCTACCTGCAAACTAGATGGGACAAAGTTTTACAATATTAATAGGTAAGGAAGAAACACTGCGAACTGAAGTAAGAGAAATAAGACTATTATATATATAGTTCAGAAAATGAACGTAGTCTTTGTTACGCACTAAAATATTCTAACCACAAAACGTTTCACATATATGAAATGAGTGAACGATGAAAGACTCTTTTATTCTATTGCGTGGGAAAGAAGCAGTTCTCACCGAAGAAAGAAATTATTTGCGTCGCAGAAATAAAGTATAAATCGAAAAATGATTCTTGCCTTTATGACATATACAGAGCGTCCACAAAAATTACTTCTATAACCTGGTGACAGTTATACCACATTCATGTCTTCATTGTCTAGGAACCACAGCAACATTTTCAAACTTCTAGTACAACTTAATCTACTTCAGCTTTTCAACGTTCAAACATCCGTTCGCCATGTTGTTACTTTCCTGCCGTTGAGTGGGTTGCACAGCTATTCCGGCGGTTCTACTGATACCTGTTGACGAAATTTATATACGGAACATTTATTTTCTCAGAAATGTAACCTTGTACGTTGGAAAATAAATTTTCTATGACAATTGAAACTTGCAGTATACATTTTTTGACAGTTTCTATACATACTATGAGTTCCCATATATAGTTTTTTCTTTTATTTTTGATATTAATATATCTAATTTACAGATTTGATACGAAGTCTTGGAAAACACAATACAAGATTTCAAAAAATATTTCTCGCTCATATAGGTGTTACAACCTTCAATGCATAAAGTTCTTTTAAAAAAAGAAAGAAAAAAAAGAAAAATGAAAAAGTGTCAAGGATTTGAAACTTCAACGTTGATATCTAAAATTTAGAAAGTAAATAATATCATTTTCTTACTTTTTGATTAACTTTTATCGCAAATAAATTTATTTATGTCTGAAATAAATATTAAGACCGTTGCGGATGAACAAAAAGGAGCGGCCGTGTTATCCACGTGTTTGCTGTGTTATTCCAGGGCGCTATATTGTAATGGATCTTTATACATCACAGCTAATACCACTCCAATTTATATAGCGTTCAATTGTTGTATTTATATAAATTTCATATACTGTTTCATCATGAAGATGAGTTATCGGGTCTCTTGATCGGAAGGCTAGTACACTACCTAACCTTGAGGAATCTATAATATAATAGATAGAATGTAATACAAGAGTACAGTACTGTGGGTTAACATAAAATGAACTAAAATATAATTTATTTATTTATTTATTTTTATGTGCTAAAATACAAAAATAGAACAAATATTAGAATAATTTGCGCTGCAGTAAGCCTACTTCATGCAATGTGTTTATCACATGTCCACAATTACAGACCTATGATATATCTACTCGATAATAGCAACGTCTTTCTTAACATTAAATTTCGTGCAATGTTCAGTTTTTAAACCATTTCCACATTTTACTCTGCCACTTTCTAATTCTCTTCTTTTTACTGTATTTAAAAAGAATTACGTCTAAAAAATTTTATAGTTTTATTTATTTTTTAGTCTTAATTCAATATCCTGCTATTGTTTTTGTAGAAAATGATAATAAAATGTTACAATCATTGTCTTCTGCATCAAAACCTGGCAGGTTTGTTTCCACTTCGTTATCTTCGTGCTCACTACCTTCTGCGTCAGACTCATTTCAAAGTTCTTGAAATTCTTTCTCAATTGAACTTTCGTGAAGAGCACGATTTGCCACTGTTCCAATGCTGCTGCAGATTGCCACATACAGTCAAGGAATAACAATATACAGTTTGCTTTCAAATACGCGTCTTCAGTCAGTGTGGCAGGCTGGTGCTTCTTGTAAATTCTACGATTAAAATTACTTGACAACACCAGAGTTGGAGCAGCATAGTTTTTTATTTAGGTGTTAACAGGTTTGAAGAAATAAACTTATAAAAAATTACACCAAGGAATTAATCAGAACAATTTAAATAATAAATATGCATGTATAATGTGTAGTCGCAACACTGCAACCTAATAATAGATTCAATGTATGGTTTCTTCCTATTCTGTCCCTACCTAGGTATATGTAAACAATACTGCCCAGTACTGTGAGATATAGTAATGAATCGATGGGAGAAGAAGAGAAATAGAAAGAGGAGGTGAAACACTGCTTCTTTTTGCCGTTATGTAGATGACTGCTTAGGAATATAGAAGTAACGACGTTCAAAAATATGGAAGGGAAGGAAAGAAATTCATAAGAAACGTGGAGGATAAAGAGAACGGCATAGAGAACGAAAAAGAAGTAGACAGTGAGATAAACTATCTGGATAACAAAATAAAGCAGTCGGTAGGAGAATTTATTACATCCTGGTACCAAAAAGAATGTGCAGAGAGAGTTATCGCCGTAAAAGAAATGATGTGGATAAGGATACGTGGAGAAATTTCATATAAGTCATGCAAGAAAGAATAGGAGACTTAAACACAGATGAAAAGGCACACAATCCGGGAAAGGAAAGGAAGAAAGGATTAGGGAAGCGGCCTGGGACCTACAAGTTAGGTACCACCTGCCTGGTGTGAATGAGGAAAACCGAGAAAAACCTCATTCAGGGTGGCTGGCCTGAAAAAGCGTTTTACATTTTTCGACCGAATCCCCCACCAGGAATCGAACCCGGGACCACTCGAACAGAAGCCGAGAGCGTTCGCGACTACACTAAGCGGGGCCACAAGAAGAGGACATGAACAAAAATGGTTTGGTATAGAATCTCCCTCCCCCCCCCCCCAAAAAAAAAAGATAAAGTGAATATTTCGAAAAACAGCAATTAGGACATATAGAAAAAGAGAAGCAGAATAATTGAAGTAGTAAGAAAAAACAACAGAAATCAATAGGGACAAAGCTCAAAATGGGGTAATATATTAAGTGGGATGCGCAAAGTGTAACAGAATTTACATAAGAGAAAATAAGAAGTGGAAGGAAGGGGAAAGCAGCACAAGGATGACGTAAGATTAAAAAGAGACAACAACGCAATATACGAGCAACAAAAAAAAAAAAAAAATCACAGGATAGCCTGGGAAGAAGCAGAAGTCATAGATGCGAAGAACAGGACATTGGTGTGAAAATGGAAAGAAGTCTGGGAAATCATGAAGCAGGAGACAAGATGATGAATTGGGATGAAGGATTTGCTATAAGTAAAAAATGAGAGAAAGGATTTTTCTCAAAGAAGAAAGGAAAATGAAGAAGAAAGAAAGAGAACAAATTAGCACGGGAACATAAACAAAGATATTTAAAGTACAAGAATGTATCCAGCAAATAGGTATAATTCGGCAAGTGCGCAGCTGTACAAATGAAAGTAAAAAACACAAGTATTACTTTTTTAATGAGGGGCCGGAGCCGAATTAAAAGGTGATCTTCGAAAAGTATTTAAGACATGACCAACTTCCAAGTAATCAGAAGAAGTGGAAGTCTGATGAAGACACAGCTAGTGTATTGAAACTCTTACGCGATCGTATTCTGTATATATTTTTATCACATGATCTTGCTCAGTGTGTTGTTCTGTTTAGTTTGACATAAAATAAGTACATATCTACCTTGCCTATTTTGGGATGTAGTCATCATGAACCTCCAGAAGTTTCTGCTAGTATGGTGCAAGCTTCTCGATACCCTCTGTTTTAAACTCTGCCTCCTGAGAGTACTTGTAGTCCAGAACTGATATCTTGAGCACTTCATTGTCGTTGAAACACTTGGATGCAAGGCGCTTTTTCAGGTGAGGAAAGAAAGAAATACCTGAGGGTAAGATTAGGGCTATGTGGGAGATGATTGATTACTTCCCATCGAAATCTTTGAATTGTCTGAACAGTACGAGCAGCTGTGTTGGTGGGGCGTTGTCATGGATCAGAAGAATTCCAGAGTCTAGCATTCCTCTCCATCGATTTTAGATGACACGTCGCAGATTATTCAGTGTTTTTTGCAACACACATCTGCTGTACGGTAATTGTTCGTCCTGGTTTCAAGAATTGCAGAAGAATCAGAACCTTTTGGTCTCAAAACACAGTTGTCATGATTTTGTGAACTTCTGACGTTTGTTTGAATTTCTTCGCCTTTGAAGAACCGGAGTGCCGCCATTATATTAATTGATGCTTCCACTTACCAGTGGCGTACGTTATTCAGGTTTCATCCCTCGTCACTATGTCAGAAAAGAGGTCATCCCCATACTACCCACAGCGGGCAAAAAATCACGTACATCTGTCATTCTTGTGAGGGTCTGTCAGCATATTTAGCACCAGTTCAACTTGTTAGTCATAATTCGATGCACTGTTTTCGCAATCATTTATGGAAACTCTTTGACGTGTTTAGTTATTGTAAACTGGCGGTTATATCGCACTTCCTTGTTAACGTGTTACACAAGTTCGTTCGTCTGAACATTAGGTTTTTTGCTACGCTCATCGTCATGAACGTTTGAATATCTCTCCATTACTGCCTAACCTTCCCTTCAGTCATTACTGTTGATTCGCAAATGCAACACAATTCTCGATGAATGTCAAATGCATTCTGTTCTTTGGCGTTCGGAAATCGTATGACAAATTTCACCCATCGCCCGTACGCAACTCCTCTCGGACGATTTTGTCTGTTGTGAACACAGAATACTAATGCATGCTATCGTGCATGCTCAACTTCATCAGTGTTTCCAACCCCGGCGTAAAGAAATTTCAACTATTTTTGACATGGGCCTCGTATCTTTAAAAACCACGTGAAAGGCAGAGTTGCAAGACTGTTAGAAACAAGAAAAGAGTGTAACGAAAGAAAAACTATGATAGTTTGTTATATATGCACAGGGTGTTAATGAACTACACCAACAAACCAACGAACTTTAAGAAGTGGTTCCTCACATCAAAAAAAAAATGTTCTTATGAACCTGTTGATCAAAGTATCTACTTTCAAAGCAAGAGCCCGCCAAAAGCGTGGAAAAGGATAAATTCAACACTTGTTCTTTTGGAGACGAAAAACCGTGTAGTGGTGTTAAATTAGTGTAAAGAAAGTCACACATACGCCAACTAAAAACATATACTTTAGCAGTGATAAATGTGTGCGCAAGGGATTCCCTATAAGGCATAATTCTCAGGTGAGAAATTGGAAATCTTAGACTGTCTGCTCCACGGTTCTTGGTGTTCGGAATAACAGGAGCTGCGATGTTGTGTTTCACACTTATACGTGTAAAAATAAATAAATAAATAAATAAATAAATAAATTAAAATGTGAAATAAACGGTCTAACAAGAATCGACGTCTGGAGATGTACGGTTCTCTAGGTAAAAAATATCCGGGAAGTTTCTTGCATTATTCAATTGTCAAATACATGAATAGTGACTCTAATGTGACAATCATAAACGGTCAGGACAATCATTCAATCATGATCACCGTTCAGGACGGTTTCCAAAACCAGCTCTCCGTACAGAAGCTTTGTTGCTGGTATGATAGTCTATGGTGGAAGTGGTACATTGTGTTTTCACAAGCAAGATGAAACAGTCATTTCAGATTGTTATAATCTTGAACTCCATGAATGGACAAAAAACTTGTCCGCAAATATCTAGCAATAGTCAACATACATGTTGCATAATAATGGTCGCACTCATGATGAGCAAAGCAGGTTGAGCCTCTCTCAGTTGCAGTATGAAATCCTTCCTCACCCAGCGTATTTCTCCTACTTATAACTACCTCTTCCGAGATTTCGATTTGATTTGATTCCAAGATTTCGATCACCCTTTGTGTGTGAAGACCATCGCTGAGTACTACTCTTATTATTACAGTAGTACTATGTATTAAAATTCAACCCCGGAAGAAATAATCTGAAATGATCACTGCTCATAACTCAATAGAGTGCTCGTAGCAACGCTTCCACTTCAATGTTATACATGTTTATCGAAATCTTACATGCAATTTCAATATTACATTGTCATAGAGCAAAAATAGCAATAGATAACGGGAAATGGTTTTGACATCAGATTCTGCGTCAAATGAGGCTGAAGTAGGAGCAACAGTGTTGTACAGATAGTGCCGTGTCGTTGAAAATCAGCGTTCGTTGCGAGAGTATACGACGGCACCCCCTTACATATATTCCAAGCAAATTTTATTCACTTTTTTCCTACTTCGGCGCACCCTTACATGGGTCACCCTGTATACAGAGTTTCCAAAAAGTCCTGGATCACACAAAAAATGTTTTAAAATTATGTGTTCCCGTTTCTCCCACAGAGGCACGGGTAACCAAATTTGACGATGTGCCATTGTCGTAGATAAATGATGGATGTGGTGGAAAAAGTTGATAACCAAAAAACAACAAAAATGACATATAAATGCGATTGAAATTAAAATTAGTGTGGCATATTCCAACCTCCTGCATTTGATGTTTTTAACTCATCTTAATTCAACAACTTTCTATGCTTAAATTCTTTATAAATATTACGATAATCAAATTATTTTAATAAAGTACATTAGGTGTACGTAAGTTTGAATGAAGCTATCAAAGTTTTTAGACCAATTCTCTCAATCGTGGACACTTGCACCGATGAATAGTTACAGCAATTCTTTTCATACACAATTAAAGCTAATAAATATTGATATTAACCTCATATACTGCATTAACATCGGAAAAACTTATGTATATGAATCTTATTTATAAACGAAAAACAGTTTCGTGCACCATGTTAACTCCTAATAGGAAATATTCATGCTAATAGATGTCGCTACCTACAATTTTATTTGATACCTGTTGTTAATAGATGACGTTGTGTGTATGCTATTTATCTATTTAAAACTATTCTGACGATTTAATAGTAGCTTTAAATAATTAAATTGAAGCAACACAATTTAAAATGGAAAATTCATCGCTAAACATGAATGTGCTTGGCTGTTTATTATTTCAACAATGGTCAGCCATATTCAGATGTGAACATTAATTGAGTACGCTTATGTTGGTTAGAGGAAAAAATTCGGAAATAATAAATTCATTAACCCTTTTAAATTATAATGACACAACACCTGTGGCATGGCGTCGACCTTCGGATTTTGCTTTATAAGTCTCTAGTAAAGCTTTTTAGACCGGGTTTTTTTGCATTCATTCAAATATGGAAGCATCATAGAACATATTTTATGGGCATTTTGCAGCCTCGCGTGCTCTGTCTGGGGGCTGTGACGTCATAAACATGGACGATGGGTTTAAAAAAGAGGTATATTTAAGAAGTTTGTTCAAAAAATCCCTGACACATTACTATTTACCCTAGAATCATCGTTTGTACCTCGTTGGCTTCGTTATGAGACAGGCTTTCGAAATATACCACTCAAATTTCCCTATCGTGTACCAGAAGGGGTAAAATCTTGTCCAAAATGGAAAAAAGGGGATTTTTAAGAAAAAATTCCTTTTTCCCAATTTTTCTCTTCACAGGTACACGATAGCGAAATTTAAGTGGTACCATTTGAAAAGTTGCCTTACGCTGAAGAAAATGAGGTACTGTATGACACATGTTGCTAGAGTCCACAGACGTGTGTCAAAAAATCTCGATTCCTTTATTTTTTTCATTTTTACACATTTTTAGTCAATTACTTTAGTAAAGTATCTACAGTATTATCACTATTTATTCTAAAGTCTGATACGTACCTCGTTTTCCTTGGCATGAACCAGTCTTTCAAACGGAACCACTCGCATGTCTCTAGCATGTACCATAGTGAAGAAAATTCGCAAAAAGGGAATTTTTTGTCAAAAAATCCCTTTTTCCCGATTTTGGGCCCCTCTGGTTCTAGCGATGCTAATAGGTGGCGTTGTCGAAATTCGGGATAACTGTTTGATAGATGCCTAGAGCAATGCTTATGGTTCTATTTTTATTTACGACGTTGTTCTACCGTCAACTTCTGTTTAGTCTAGCGTCTGAAGGAGGCCTTGAAGGAAGTGAAATAATTAACACAACGTCTCACGATTGTATCCTTTTGAATACATAAGGCAAATAATTAAGGAAAATGAATAATTATGAAAGAATCTATAGAATCAGAAAGTAAGAGGAAACATGAACTCGAGAAAGCCCACGGACAGGATGTAGTCTACCGCCGGAAGGTGTGGCTCACAGAGCATTTTCTTTTATCTTGATCTCTAGAATAGCTGTTTGTGTTTCATGGGTGATACATGTAGATAGATGGTGTTGGTGATGCATATATAAGATAATCTAAATATAACATCAATACAGACCTTCAATAAATAATATCAGTTCGTGGAAAATATTTAGATATGATGCACAACTATTTCATTCTTATACAATTGGCTATTCTAAATTGAATTACTACTGGGAATAACTGATGCATCATGTTGCAGACCTAATTATTCCAAAATGCATCACTATTTAGCAGAGTTAAATGTATTAGATAACCAGAAATAATGACTTTTGGAGTCTTTTAGTTTAAGGCCCCATGTTTATGAATCAAGGCTAAGGGAACTGGTGATGATAATGGTAGAATGACCAAAATGGTAGGAAGGGAGTGCAATAACACCGAATAAATAAACTTACACGATGTTTGCCCACCAAAAGTAACATTTAACGTTAACCGCTGTTTCCAGGGACCCCACTCGCTGAAGAGAGAACTCTAATACAGCTCTTGTGTCACCCGCTTTAGAATTATAATTATTATTTCTTACCCTCTTTATCCTCCTGCAAAGTGATTTTGCTTAGCCATTAAGTACATGGCATTAATAAACTGAAGCTTTATGTAAAGTGATTTTCCACTCTTTCGAAAGTTTTCGAGATTAAACTAATCGTCTTAAAGGAGTAGAAAAATTTATCATTGCCTGGGATGGATAAACTCAGAAACATAAAAAATGTAAATAATCATAGAAAAAATAATTTGGATATATTAATGTCAAAATTCATTAATATTTAGTTTTACATACCTTAGTAATATAGATCACATACGTAGAAGAAGGGAAACACTATGATATCCACTTAAGTGATGTTTCGTTCCAAAGAATTCCGTTTTTCCGTTCGAAGTTCTATAAATACACAGCTAAGCTGTTCCAACCATTTTTTTTTTTTATGTTACTCCTTATCTTTTTTTCGTCATACAGGGTGTCCAATATACATGGCAACCCGGAATTTGGGATAGTAGAGCTTCTGAACCAGAAGCGAAACACAAATAATGGTAATACCAAAATGAAATCTTAAAATGAAACCTGGTTTTTATATATATTTTTAAACTAGGAAGCAACGATTAAGGTACACAGTGTTGCCAGGTGCAATCGAATGTGTAAATCAATATTTTTGCAAAACAGGTAAATTTACTAAAATCATACGTATGAATGTTCTGTGTTAATTTTCAGTTTATTTAGTGGGAGTAGCTTGGAAAGTATAGAGCAGAAAGAAAAATCTTTTCCACCAATAACTAATAGGATGAGGCCTCTGTAAGGGGTAACAAGGGAAATCAAGTTTTCATAAATTATCACTCTGAATTGGCAACAATGCTGATGTTTCAGTGCATCAAAAGGTGTGTTAAAGATCTGTTTACATTATGCAATTCCTGAAAACAATGAAAAAGATACTTTGAAATTCTCATAATAAAAACTTTTACTTACATGCACTTTCCTTTGAAGATGGATCAGTCTCATACGTATGTCTCCATTGCCTTTGAAGCCAGCAACATTTTTAAACTTCCTGTACAAGTTAACCTACTTCTGCTCTTCAAAGCTCAAACATTCGCCCACCGTGCTGATGTTACTTTGTTGCCATTTACTGGGTTGCGCAGCTAGAGTGATGATTCTGCTGACACACCCAGTGGCGGATGAGGCTAGGGCTGGGGGTCCCCCAGTCTTTTGAGTGACAAAAATAATTTAAACTATTATTGAGCTGAGCGAAGCGAAGCTCTTATACTCGGGTTAGCCGTTTGGTTGTCCGCGAACTCCTCCTAGACCGTTTGGCCGATCTCAACCAAACTTAGCACGTTGATAGAGTATGTCGTGCTGAGTGACAACATAGGTTGAAATCAAAAATCCGATGTACCATCGAGGAATAATCACCAAAAAACGCTTCCTCCTAGACCGTTTGGCCGATCTCAACCAAGCTTAGCACGCTGATAGAGTATGTCGTGCTGAGTGACAACATAGGTCGAAATCAAAAATCCGATGTACCATCGAGGAATAATCACCGAAAAACGCTTTCTCCTAGACCGTTTGGCCGATCTAAACCAAACTTGGCACGCTGATAGAGTATGTCGTGCTGAGTGACAACATAGGTCGAAATAAAAAATCCGATGTACCATCGAGGAATAATCACCGAAAAACGCTTTCTCCTAGACCGTTTGGCCGATCTAAACCAAACTTAGCACGCTGATAGAGTATGTCGTGCTGAGTGACAACATAGGTCGAAATAAAAAATCCGATGTACCATCGAGGAATAATCACCGAAAAACGCTTCCTCCTAGACCGTTTCGCCGATCTAAACCAAACTTAGCACGCTGATAGAGTATGTCGTGCTGAGTGACAACATAGGTCGAAATAAAAAATCCGATGTACCATCGAGGAATAATCACCGAAAAACGCTTCCTCCTAGACCGTTTCGCCGATCTCAACCAAACTTAGCACGCTGATAGAGTATGTCGTGCTGAGTGACAACATAGGTCGAAATAAAAAATCCGATGTACCATCGAGGAATAATCACCGAAAAACGCTTCCTGATTACGTAGTTTAAGCTCGCTCAGCTCATTTCATTGCAATCGGGTATATCCATTGCATTCCTAGTTTATATAGTTTTGAAAGTTTATAGTAAACTCATGATATACCTATCATAGTCTGGATTATCTCCCCCCCCCCCCAGTTTTTACCTTCTCAATCCGCCAATGGACCCACCCAATGACGAAACAATATTACAGAAATGTAACCCTGTAGGTTGGAAGATAAAATTTCTATGACGTATCAAATAGTGTATAAATTTTTTGATACATCCAGTAAATGTAGAAATATATAGTGATTTTGCTATGTTCAAAGTTTTGCACTGTCTTCGAAACAACAGTACACGATTTCAATGTACTTCTAGCTCATATATATGTTCTTTCCTTGAATGCAGAAAGTTAAAAAGTGACAAGGGTTTGAACCTTTAATGTTGATATCCAAAACTTAGAAAGTAAATCAGATCATTTTTCTTAATGTTTGTTAAGCTTTTACCACAAATAAATTTATTTATATCTGTAATAAATATTAAGACCGTTACAGATGAAGAAAAAGGAGCGGCCGTGGTGTCCACGTGTTTGCTGTGTTATTCCAGGGCGCTATGTTGTTCTTTGTACTGGGTCATTATACATCACAGCTAATACCACTCCGATGTATATAGTGCTCAATTGTATTTATTTGAAGAATATGGGATGAAAATAAATGTTAGAAAGACAAAAGCCATGGTGATTGGAACGAAGGGGGTCTGTGTCAAATATAAAAGTAGGAGGGGAGAAAATAGAACAAGCGAATAGTTTTCGATACCTGGGTAGTATTCTTAGTAATGACATGAAGTGCGAACGCGAAATAAAAGCAAGGATAGGAATGGCGAAAGAAGCCTTTAGGAGGAAGAAAAGTCTGTTTAGTGGGACCTTGAATAAAGAGTTGAGAAAAAGACTCATAAAATGCTTCGTGTGGAGTGTTGTACTGTATGGGGCGGAAACGTGGACATTATGTAAAGGTGACGAAAATCGACTGGAAGCCTTCGAAATGTGGGTGTGGAGAAGAATGGAAAGAATTAATTGGGTAGAGCGGAAAACGAATGAGAGAGTGTTAAAATCGTGGATGAGAAAAGAACACTTTTAGATATTATTAGGAAAAGGAAGAGAAACTAGTTGGGACATTGCCTAAGAAGAGATTGAATCATGAGGGACGTCCTAGAGGGTATGGTGGCGGGAAAGAGAGGGAGGGGGCGAAGGAGACTACAATTAATGGATGATATTAAAACAGAAAGATCATACGCGAAGACGAAGAGGTTAGCGGAGGACCGTGGAGCATGGAAGCTTCTCAGCTGCGGCAAGTGACCTGCCAATAAAGGCAGAATACCTATGATGATGATGATGTTGTATTTATAGATATTTCATATACTGTTTTATTATGACGAAAAGTCATTATTATTTTTGTATGATTTTGTTAAATATCAGGAGGGTTGGAGTATACGAGAGTTACTTCCCGTTTGGGAAGGAGGGGAAAAGCCATACTTTTAGGAATTATTCATTGACTATCTAGGATGTTGAAAAGTAGTTAACACAGCGACTTCGATTTAGTTACTGAGTGATTAGAAAATAAAACCTGGGTTCGCCTCTCGTTGTGTTTTGAAGTTTGTTTATTTATTTTTACAAGTAGCACTTTTCAAATGTTTGACGTGACGCCAGTGAATGCATGTGCACGAAGATGTACGTGGCGGCAGTAGTATGAGGAAGAGAGGAGAATAAGATGGCGGCTGTACTGGTTAAGGGCATGCTTGAGTGTGATGAACAGAGCATATGTGAGTATGCTGTTGTGGAAATAACGATTAACGGAGCAAACGAAGACAGGATACTTTTTTTGGAGGACCATGCTGTCCTTTTCTGAGATAAGTTGTGTTCGAAATGTTGTACGGGCGCGTTTCTTGTACGAAAAGGAAATGCAATGTGTGCTCGTTATAGAACCATGTGTAAGTGAACTTTTCAAAACTACGATTTTTATTTGTGTTTCTATATTGGTGCTCTTGAGGTCTTCTATGCTAGTTAATGAGTAATCCTTTTGTGTGGATTGTGTTGAATATTATATTAAAAATCATCACTTGCGCAGTAAGCACTTGTATGCTGCTGAGTAGATCATTCTACGCATTAACTTTTAGAGCGCTTTATATTTCTTGATTAAAATAATATTGCCCTTGTACTTAATGTGTGAGCGTTTCCGCTTGGTACTCCCTCTCTTATTTTTATTGCATTCTTGGAATTTGCCCTTGTACTTAAGGTGTTTTTCTAGGAATATCTATTTTTATATCGTATGCGAAAAATAATAATGTGACCTTGTACTTAGGGTATGAGTATGTGTGAAGGATTTGAAACACATATTGCATATCTCGTGCACGTGGATGCTTCTTACTGTTGCACTACATATAAAAGAGATTTTATTTGATGTAGAAATGGTAATGCAACACATAAGAAACGCAGATCACAGTGTATTCACACTTCATGTTGGAGTGTGAATACAACATGATCTGGGTGTCTTGTGTGTTCTATTTCCACTCGTACATATCATAGAATCATTTTTGTAGGTAGTGCAGCAGTAAGAAGTATCCACGTGCATGGGAGATGAGAAGCAGCTGTTGTAAACTATTACCAATGTGAGTGCGGTGACTCAGTGGTAGAACTTAAACCTCTTATGCATAGGGTCCCTGGTTCGATCCTAGCTTGCGCCAGGTGGACTTTGTGGTGGACAAATACCGTGTGCGTGAATTTTCTCGGAGTTCTTCCGTTTCTTCCCACTTGATTCATTACACCAATTCATTCATTTCTCATCATCACCGTTTCCTTTTGCCTAGCCGGTATAATCGTGGGACGTAAAACTCAAAGATTTTATTTTTTGTATTTGTAACTGCCCGATATATGACATCAAAGAACACTTTTACTCTCGGAGCAGACAGCACGGAAAAATAGGGACAACTAAGGAGGGGAGGGGCCGAACCGGGAGTAAGCTGTGAAGAAGTGTTAGTATTTGACTAGCTATAATAAATTCATGAGTGATGTAGATACAGAATCATTGACTTCGCTAATAATATTCTTATTTGCCTGTTACCACATTTTCCACCATTTGAAGTCTTAGTCGCTTTCTGTGTTACTGTGAATAGAAAAGCAAATTATGACGTAAGAGAATGTCCAGTCCGGATTAACTAGCTTAAATAGTCCATGAGCTAAGTATATAAGTAAAATGTTCTTTATTTCTGGTAATAAAGGAAGTACAAGGTTCCGAAAAATTTCGTTACTTTCAAAACATGTAAAAAGCTACATGTTTTAGTAGCATTGGCAATACTACGAAGGTACAACATGCTAGTGACATTCCCTTAAGAAAGACGGATATGTAGCTTTACTAATTACCAGAAAATCTAGTGCGGGCAATATATGGCAAATGAATACACGCTGGATTTTTTCGTTCACCTGCAGGTTTACATATAATCTAGCAGCTAGGAAAGTCCTGTTGGAAGTTTGAGAGCCAGGTTTGTTTGTTTTACGAGTTCTACTATCATTAGTCTTTAAATAACAGTTGATCACATGTTCCGAATCATGGTTATTATTGCGCAATGGACGCCATATTGAATAGTTCTTTCGTATTCCATATTTTTTTTCTGTGACTGTTTTAAATACATGTACAGTAGCTCAAGCTGTATTTGTCGCAAAGTTATTAATTATACTTCGTTCAATTTCCAATAGTATAGGCTCTTAGATAACGTTATTCACTTGTCAGTAATACACACAAGACGGAAGTAAAAGACAGAAAGTGGAAATTTCCCTCATAATTTTCCCTTTTACTGCCTTGTTTCAATTGTTAGATGGCAACGCTAGGTTGTAGGCAAGAAAGAAAAGTTATCTACATTTTCTGTTATGTAGTAAATATATCTACAAAGTTGTCTTAATTGATTCACTAGCAGAGGTGTAATGAAATATTTTGTACTTTATGATTTCGGTCACTGTAACAATCTTTGGATTTAATGGATGTACTTTTGTCACATCGAAAGACCTCCAGCTCAGACTGTAACTGCCGCAAAGATACATATACTGTAATATCTGGTTCTATAATTCGTCTGATTAGATGCAATATATGGTGTGGGCTAATGTAACATATAGACGTGTTCAAATTATTACTCACTCTTGAAAATTCAAAGTTGATGTACGAGTCCTAATTTCAGAGTTCTAGAACATTTAATTTAATAGTTAAACCACCAATATAGGATCCTTCATTTGTTTACTGTACAGTTGAAATGGTGATATCACTGTTGAACAGCAGATGGCATTAGTGCGGAGGGAAATATTGAGGCCAGTTTAAAATGATCGTCATGTGTTTCGTGAATCAAACTTTTATCCTGCGAAGTCTTGTAATCGAAGCATTATGGGAAAAGCAAAGGAGCTTTTCTCCGCGCAAAGTGGAAGTTAACAAAATACTTCTGATGCAAGGAAGATATACTCGGTGGCACATTGCTAGTAGAGTTGGGATAGAACAAAAATTTGTGAGTATAATATCTGTTGGAATGAACAATAGCCAAAATAGGGTTGGGAAGTGTTGGCGGAAACCAAAGCTATAGCTAAGAGGCATCAGAAAATGGGAAAGATTGGCTCTCGGAAACAGAAGTGAAACTTCTAAGAGACTTAAGCATAAAATGGCTAAGTATGGCGCAGACATTTGGCCTGAAAGTGTTCGAAAGAATCTTTGTGCCAAGGGAATAAAACAAGGCGGCCAAGAAAGAAAACAGAAATAAAAGTCTACTCCAATCATGGCAAAGAAGCGTCTCGAATGGGCACGAGACCTACAATATTGGACTGCTGACGATTGGAGAATAGTGTGTTTCAATATTGAATCATGTGTCTTCGTGTCTGGTGAATGTTCACAATATGTGCGACATCGACCTGGGAGGAATTCAATAAACCGTGAAGCATCCTACTTTAGTCATGGTCTGGGGTGTGGTCTCTGTCTTCAGGTCTGGAAGACTATATGTAGTATAGGGGACAATGAAGCACGACCAATACCTAGAAGTTCTTCAAGAACTCCTTTCTCAGACTGCAGTCTGATTTGATGATGTACAATTTATCTTTATACATGATGAAGCACCGTGCCAAAGCTGTGACAAAATTCGTCCAGGACGACGAAGTTAGTGTTCTTCCGTGGCTGGACACTAGTTCTGATATGAACCGATTGAAAATCTTTGGAACTTCATGAAGGAAAAGGTAAAGAAGCACATTACAACCAAACATCAATTGATCGAGAAGATCAACTTTTTTGTGGTATCATGATGCTGAATTGAAGGCAAAATGTGCTAAACTCGTACATAGGATGCCACAAAGGATAGAAGAGTTAATAAAGAATAAGGGATTTCATACGAAATATTATTCTTCGTGTGTGAGAGAATTTTCTTGTAAGTATTCCATTTCACTTTTAGTTTCCAATTTGGATATACACACTGTATAGTAATTATATTTCAATGTCACGTAAGCATTTGTTTTATTGATATTGAAAAGCATATGCAACACCCACTAGAAATTAGGACAGAGTTACAAGGTAGTGATTTGGACCAAGTTCGAACGTATTTTCTCACGTAATATTGTAAGAACAGTAAAATATTCAGAAACTGAATGTTGAGTCTAATAATTTGAACACGTCTTTGTGTGTCATTATAACTTATAACAAGAAAGTATAAGGGAAATAAATATATAATTCACGCGAAATATTTTCCTGGATACTTTCCTTTAATGATGTCGAAACATGACATTTAATGACGAGTATGCTTCAGTTATGATGATGTACTGCCTCAAGATCAAATGCTAGCAAAAAGGACTATTATTAGGGCTGAAGGACATCGTGTTCTTATACCATCATTAATAAAACTCTACATTCATGTTCGAGGTGCTATGGACAATTTCGTCAGAGGAGAAGCTAAATTTTCAGGAATGCATGGAACACATGCACAGTATTTGTCTTGTTCCAAGAACATCATCTGAATGATAAACTGATCTGGTGTCTCGGTAGAAGAACCTGACAGTCCAAGGAGATACTTGAGAACGTTTGGCATTGATGTAACTTTAAGAACTCTCACTAAAGATACAGATGCCCCAAAACTATTATACTACAAGATGCCTTCGGTTAAAGTGTTAACATGATGCCACAGAACATTAAGAAAGGCTCTGAAAGTAATTTGAGATGAAAATAAATATGAAAAAGATTAAAGCAATAACAGGTAGATGATTGAGCCTGTGATAAACGTCTGAGCAAGGCAGTAGATTAGGTACATATTACAATACCTACATAATATTATTAATGTAGTTATAAAATGCAAACTTTGAATAGAAACGACGAAAGAAATGGTGAAAACTCCTTAAGAAGATTGTGATGAAAAGCACACTGTGTGAGTCACTGAATGAAGAATTACAAAAAGGATTGCGACAAAGAGTAATTGCATTGTAAGAAGCAGAAACGTTACATTACGAAAGGACAACACAAAATACTCGAGTTCTGGAAATTTGTGCTTTTAGGTGAACGTAAAGTTTGGAACAATGACCCAATGAGGTACATTGGGAATAATGAGTAAAAATATATAAGTGAAAGTAATTAAAAAGATATTAAGACATTATTGGAGAATAAATTATATAGTATATTTGGTAAAGATGCCCTACTGAGTGAAGACGCCCCTGCTCAAATTGCTCAAGGTCTCTGACTCGAAGTAACAGCACTTGCTTTGCGCGTGAAAGAGTACACAGTCTCGAGAAAATACAGTATATGTGGAAGTTGTATCGAAGAAAGATGCTGCTTTTGTTCAGCCCTGTCCACAAATCTAACACGTGTAAGTTACTCTTATTTCAGTGTCTGTAATTTTAGAGATTGAAACGTAGTAATGCTCTTAACGGTAGTTAAATAGAAGTACATGAATAAAACATAATTGCTTAAGAACTTGAGTCTTTTACAAACGCTACTGCGCTTTGTTGTGTTTCTGCGTCCATGAGTATGTCACGTGAGCAACTGGGGCGTCTTTGCTTTAAAATTGAGAAAATTGCCCCAGTGGAATCGAAGCAAAGATGCCCCACTTTACAATATTAAAGATTTAAGATTTCTGTTCGGGATAACCAGTTTCCGACGTGTTGGAAGGATTTGTACATTCGTTGTGTTTTAAACAATGTTTGGTTTGAATATGAAACACTTAATTCTTCTGTAATAACCTGTAATTACTTGTTCACTCAGAAGCAAACGGGAAATTCCCGTTTGGAGTAGTGGCTCGGTCTCCTGGTTGAGTTGCTGCATTTAATGATATAATAGTCTATTTATAAACTTTTTTTTCTTTTCGCCTCTTATGTGATCAACGTTGGACTGAATGAACTTCAGATAATGTATATGACTCGTTCGCTAGCAAGATGAATCCAAAGAATATGCATCGATTGAGTTTTAAGCCATTTGTGCGAGCTGAATATGTATGAGGGTTGTTCAAAATACTAAAAAGATATCCTTGGGGGAGGGGTCCTGCGACACACTTGATTTGTCACCACTTCTTTTATCTGGTTGAATTATTTTGAAAAGGTAAATCTCTGGGTGAATCAATTATCCTTTCATTGCAAAATAAAGAGCATTTCCACTAATTCATCAGATATAATCATAGGTGTACCAGTGTTGTAGCTAGCAAGTTGTTATAAGGGGATGCATTAATTTTTCAGGGAGCAGGTTGTTACATATTAAAAGAAAGTCGTCCTTCCCTCTGGTCTAGTGTCTAGTACGTGTCCTTTTGATGGACGAAGTCCCGGTTCGATTCCCAGTGTGAACGCCTTGGAAAATTTGAACGATTATGGTGGCTTGGATTTAAACTGTAGGTTCACTGCATGTTAATACATTAATTGTGGTCGCAAGACTCCAAGTTTGGAAACAATGAACAAATGATAATAATATGTAAGGTCCACAATTCATTTTTCTCATTTATTTTTATCCATTGTTTACAAACGGATTTCGAAAATATACATGTGAAATATTTGTTATTTTATTGAAAATTTTCTTTGTAATTAGATAGATAGATAGTAGAAATTAAAGTTAGTAATGTTAGTGGTACAAAAGCATAATTGCCTGTTTCTATGATGTTTATGAACACATTTTGAAAAACTGTGAAACTGGGGCATCTTTCCCCCAGATGCATGCCGAAGATGCCCCACTTAAAGGTTTTTGTAAATGGTTTGTTTTCAGTTCTTAAATTTACTGAAATAAAATTGTCTTTCGACATATTAGAAACAAAGACATCAGTCTTCTAATTGATCGTAAATTCAACCACTTCACCTCAATTGCAGGTGTGGAAAATTTGTAATAATGAAAAAGTGGGACATCTTTACCGAAGTTACTGTATTCCGAATGCAATGTAAGAAGAATCATAGAAGGAAAATAAGGAAGCTAGAGAAAGAATAAATTAATGGATAGTACTAAGAGAGTAATTCCTATGTCAAGGCGAAGGAGTTACCTAAAAACCATATTGTATGTAAACTTAAAATTGTAGCAGTAATGAAAGAAAATTATGGTGAATGGGTAAGTTAAGTGATTTCATCAGTACTGCACTAAACCTAAGTGCAAGGATCTAAAATTCATATTTTTGGTTCCAAAAATACGTCTGGTTTCTACAGAAAGCATAGGCTGGTGGATGTTTCACTTTATGTTCATGCAAATAAGTTTCCCTCCCTTACTCATCTTTGATCTATTTGGAGTTCAAAGTTCCCTCTTTCAGAAACTTAAAAATATGTAATTCTCTCTTTCATTATAATATTTATAAGTTAATGTAATATATAATCATTGTAAGTTCCATATGCAGTTCACGACTTTGGAACCCGTCGAAAACAAATGAACAACAAATACTGGTGGTAATTAGCCATGGTTAACCTATCGACTGTATTGGAAAAGATAGTACGAGGAGGAATGCAGTTAGCTCGTAATTCAAGTAAATTACCATTTACTCATAATTTTGACGTAAATTCATTTGGGGTCTAATAGCTTTCTAGTCGTCCCGTTCCCCTCAATATTAACTTGCCAGAGACGCCTATGGTATTCTATGCATAGAAATGTACATGTTCTACTGCAGCTGTATATTATTAAAGCATATTGGAAATCGTGATGAATTTGTCGTTAATTTGTTTTCATCTTAATTGAGAGTTTTGTCAACCATACTTACCATCAAAATTGTAAACTGTGAAGAATGAGTGCAGAGTAATAGTACAGTACTAATAGAAATAAAAGCATTCAAGCAGCAATAAGCATGTATTAAAAGTCAATTTGATGTCCTCTCGAGTACTGTTATTCTCAAAGTTATTATTTGGAGTCTTGAAAATTTGCAACCAACTGATACTACAGTAATTAATATTACACTGATGATATAGTGGTAGCAAATTGTCCGTCTTTGTGAAAACGGGAGGCAAATTGCGGACAAAATTCCAGCCCTGGCTGAGTGTCTAGGCTGCCACTGTGGAATTAGGTGTTAGGCTATGGGCATATAATTTGAAGTTCTCAACAACTACCTCTATAAAAATTGTTGCCGAAGTGCCACAGGATTCTGAAACATGGATATTTGGATAGGGCACATACTAGTTCCTAAGTGAAGTTTTGACCCGACTGCAGTAGATCCCATAGTTTTGGAGCTATGGACCTTTAAAGTTTATTTTTTTATGTTTTCGGCAGCCCATAACTCGAAAAGGAAGCATTTCTGCAACCAGATTGGTTTATACTTTTCGTCTTATCTTCGTGTCAGGAATCACCTCCCAAACGTCGGTGTTGTTTTGAAACACCCTGTATACATGAGTATCGATTATACCAACCTTCCATCACTAATGAACCATCGTTTAACACAACAGCTTCCAAGCTTTTCAAAATCGGGCACTTTTTTTTTTTTTTTTTTTGTAGTACATATGAAGTCTCAGCAGCGGGGCACTCACGGGGGTCCAACGGGTTCGGACCCTTCCCCAAAATTCCCTAACTCAGTACACTTTGTTAATAAAACTATACTTGTTTAACAGAGAAATTACTGATGTAGCGTGAACATTTAATCTTACATTTTATTTATACCCTTTCTTTTAAAAATCAATCTAGTTCCATCATTTTTTTCTGAAAATATGTAGGTGGAAATATTTTACATAGACATAGTGGCTTGAAGTATTGAAACGCCCTCTTCCCGAAAGCTTGGATATCCGCAACAACTATTTCTGCGTGTGCGCCTAAGTCTTACGCGAACCGAAAACAGAAAAGAAAAATACAATCCCCTTCATAATTCATAGTGCAGTTTGGACTCCATGGTCTTTTCCTAGTAATGTATAAAAAACATTGCATACTTCAAGATTCATGACCACACAAATCTGCGTAGGGGCCGCGGTGGCTCAGTGGTAGAGCGTTCACCTCTGGTGCTTGGGGTCCCGGGTTCGATCCCAGCCCCCGCCAAGTGAACTTTGTGGTGGACAAACACCGTGTGCATGGGTTTTCTCGGGGTTCTCCCGTTTCCTCCCACTTTCTTCATTCCACCATTTCATTCATCACTCATCATCACCGTCTCCTTTAGCCTAACCGGCATAACCGTGGGACGTAAAACTTAAAGATTTCATTTCATTTTCACACAAATCTGCAACAAGATCCATGACCGCAATTGATGCTTTCAAATATTTACCGAAAGTTAAAGTGTGAGTTTGCCGAAGTTTTCGCTACCCGTACAAACAAATGTTGGAGATGTGGCAATAAATTGGATATTTGTGGAAATATGGAGGGAAGGAAAGGAGTTTTGGCATATCCAAATCTTTAGAACACAAATGTTAATTATTATTTTGTAGTTTCGATACTATTTAGTTCTTTTTCAATTACTGTTCTATAAAACACCAAAATATTCTATATTCATCCCTGCCCTAGCCTATCTTTTTCCTTTCTAGAATCTATTTTCTTTGCTGCTAGAAAAGAGGACCTTTCGTGTGGTGTCCTCCAACTTATGAAAGCACATACGCATATTTCGCTTTAAAGTATTGCCTATTACTTTTCAAGGTTTTGTGATGCATAAATATAGGAAGACTTGAACAAAGGCTATGCCCGTCCGCTAGTCTATCGGTAACTATCAGAGCAAAAACAGTAGGAACGAGAAACGGTTTTCTAATATGGAGTTCATGTTCCAAGAATACTGTAGATTCCGACTCCTCTTTTAAACGTCCATTCTAATCGAAATCAATCTCTTCAGCATTTTCTTTTACCTTACGTTAAAAGTTGTAATAACGTTTCAAGATAACTCTGATCACCCTCTATATTGAGTGTTCCGAAAACAAAACAAAAAAAAATCTCTACAGGTCAAAATAAAGCAAAAAAACTTAAAATGGTACATGCTCCGGGTTCTCCTTTAGAGTTGCGAGCAGTGAAATATTTCACGATGGACCACTGTCGTAGATAAATTGACGGTCGTGTAATATTTCACATTCCAACCACCTGCTAGTAGTTTCTTTCTTAAAAATTCATCTTAATTCAATAACTTTCTATGCTAAATTGTTTATAACTATTACGATAATTAAATTATTTTAAAGAAAGTACGTTAGATATACACAAGATTACAATAGAAGTTACCAAAGTTTTTCAACCAATCCCCTCAATTTTGGACTGTAGCATTGTTATACTCATTAATGAACTAGTTACATTGATCATTCTTTCCAGATAACAGTTAAAGCTAATAGACGTTGGTATTAACCCCACAGTATTGGTGGGCCGCGGTGGCTCAGTGGTAGAGCGTTCACCTCTGGTGCTTGGAGTCCCGGGTTCGATCAAAACCCTGTCAAGTGAACTTTATGGTGGACAAACACCGCGTGCCTGGGTTTCCTCGGGGTTCTCCCGTTTCCTCCCACTTTCTTCATTCCATCATTTCATTCAATACTCATCATCACCGTCTTCTTTAGTCTAATTAGCATAACCGTGGAACATAAAACTCAAATATTTCATTTCATTTTTTCCCCACTGTATTGGTATCAGTACGACATGTGCAGATGAATCTTATTTATAAACGAAAAGCAACTGTGCAATACGCTTATTTCTAATAGTTAAAATTCATGCTAATAGATGTCGCTACGTGCTATTTTGTTTGTACGTAGATTATTGCTGATATTAATAGATGCCGTTGGTGTGTATACAATTCGCTTATTTGAAATCATTATTTCGATTTAATAGTAACGTAAAATGTGTTGTTTCAATTTGAATATTTCCAAATGGAAAACGATGATAACTAAACATGAACATGTTTTGCTGTTTATTTCGACAATTGTCAGCCATATTTAACTGTGAACATTAATTAAGTAGGCTAAGCGTATGTTGGTTGGTGGAAAAACTAAAAAATAATAAATTTGTTTAAAGTAAACGGTTAGAATTTTAATCAAGCACGATTTTACAAGTAATCTATAGCATCTAGCGGGCCGAATGCTAGGGAACAAAAACTAGTGAAAATACTATAAACACAGATTACTTGCTATCCAGAAATTGTTCTCAACATCTAGTTTTTCTTGGAGTATGATTAACTTGTAGAGATGCTAATAGATGGCGCTAGAATCAAATTCTACTTTCTTTAACTTCCATCTGCCGAAATTCGGCGTAACGGTTTGATCGATTCAAAGATCAATGTTTGTGGTTAAATGTTTATCTGCGGCGTTGTTATACCGTCAATATTTTGGTTATCCTAGTGTCTCAAGGAAATCTCGAAGGAAGTGAAATATCTAATTCAACGTCTCACAATTATGCCAATTAGACTAAAGAAGGCGAATAATTAATGGAAGTAAATACTTATGAAGAAATTTGTGAAATGAGAAACTGAAAGAAAACAGAACCTCGAGAAAAAGTCACGAACATAATCTTTTGTAAAACTCTTTCCTTGCTCTGTCTGTTTCCCTTCGCAACTCATTGTTTAACTTCTTATACATCTTTCTGCCTTCTTCCGTATCAACTTGTTTTCACATCTTCCTTTCCCTCATTTTCTGCAACATCTGTTCTGTAACCCATGCTTTCTTAGTTGTTTTATATTCGCGATAACCTACTAATTCCTCTACAGCATGCTGTATGCAAAGTACCGTCTACTACTCCATGTACCTATCCTTAAATCGTTTGATAATTTTTCTTCGAATTTCTCAACTTAAAAATTCCTTATATCCTCATATTTCAACTTTTCAGTATTCAACACCTTGTTGCCTACTTTTCTTCTGCCTACATTTTCCAGCTGAATATCTACTTCATCCAGCACAAGGCTAGGATCAGAGAAAATGTCAGCCCCGGGAAGGGTCTTCGCGTTCTTCAAGCTATTCTGACATTTCTTCTGAATCATAACATAGTCTATCTGATATCTTCCGCCGTCTATTGGCGATTTCCATGTATATCTTCTTTTGTGCTGATTGAACCAAGTGTTCCCAATTAATAGTGAACTCTGTCTACAGAAATTGACCAGTCTCTCTTCACTTTCATTTCTTTCGCCTAAATCATATTTGCCTACAACATTACCTTCCTGTATTTCTCCAACTGCATTGAAATCCCCATTACAATTATAGGTGCACCCTCTTCTCCCTGTCTATAATTTCTTTTATTTTCTCAAATTTTCCTCTACTTATTCAATTGTTTGCGAAGTCGTCGGTGCATATGTCTATATCACTATTAGATCTTTCTTTTCTCCTTTAAGTCTTAACATCATAACTCTGTCATCAATATATTCTACTTTCACTACCTTCTCTTTTAAGCTCTTGCCAAGAATTATTCCTACACCATTATGTCCGCTATTCTCATTACCTGAGTAAACATTCTATATAATTCGCTGTTCAACACCACGTTACCTTCCCATCTAATTTCACAAACTCCTACCAAATCTAGAATATTTTGTCTCATTTCCTTTAAGATTTTACGTACGTTGCATGTCCCTATCATATTTTGCTCTCGCATGTTTTTATTTCCTTACCTACCTTCCTTACATTGTTACCTTCTCGTCCAATAGTCCTTCCCAAGCCATCTTCCTCCCGAAGATCTCAATGGGGGGATATTTTACCTCCCGAACTACGTTTCGACCTGTGAAAGACGATTTTACATATGTTCTCTTTCTGCTGTCAGCAAACTAGGGAAAAACAGAGTGATGGTTTTCCGTTGCCTTCCAGCTCGTAGTATCTCAGCCATTAAAGCCACTCTGACTAAGCCTGGAACTAGTGTCAAGTTGCCGTACCAATCGCTATGATTTTCACCAACTTGGCTACTGGAGAATTGCTACTTTCTAACAGAACACTCTTCGTCTGGCTACTCCATTTAGACCAATTCGGCAGGAGTGGCCCTTCTGGTAGTGAATTACCACCGACATAGCTCTAAATTTCACTGTAGCACGCAATCTTCCCCAGCCCACACTTAAGTGTCTTCGTAAGGGTGGTGTTTATTGAGGTGGCTTGCGTATATATAACGTTTTATCTAAATATATAAAGGAAACAAAAATAAAGTTTATGAAAACTTACATTATTACGCAAAACGGTACAGCAACTAACGTAATACGAGAATTTTCACTTACGTAATTGTCTTGAAGATCGGAGTGAGTGTGGAAAAGGAGAGAATTTCTATAATCAAATTTGTAGTTTTATATCTATTCATTTAACCTTATCCTAAGGGTACAAAGGATGGACTGTTGTACTAGTTATAAATAACAGGCAGCGTCAAGAAAATGTATGAACTCTTTGACTTGTTGCAGAAAATGTATTTTCTAACCTCGAAACTTAAATTTTTGGGGAAAGTGTAAGAATACTCCAATTTGAAAAAAGTGTAATATTTTCTGATCAAACTGAGTGTTCAAATGGTAGTTAAAGTAAATGTTCAAATTGTAGCTAAAGTACCTTCAGCGTCGATACTTTTATGAGTACGAATTTTGACTGCTTCACCACTTTACACCAAAGAGTCGAATGAGATTTCTGCGCACACTGGTAAAGTCTCATTCCAATGTGAGGAGTTACAACAGTGCACCTCTCCTTTGCTATGCGCAATAAGAAAAGATCGAGCGTAGTAAGAACTAAAAAGACTCGATTGGAGACTCGAAACTCTATTGGTGCTTTGCGCCCTATCCACTGACCTGCAATGTTTTGATTCAGGTATGCTCGCACATCCCTATAATAGGACGGCGTGGTACAATCTTGGTAATGAAACCTGTTGTTACCATAAATTGCACAAATAGCAGGGGAAATAGAATGAGTAAGCATTGTTATATTCGTTCCTCCAGTTACAGTACCTTCAATACGGAAAGGACCCATGAGTTCCCTAAGGAACAAACCACACTACACATGTACACAGGTAAATTCGCTGGCTTTTCAACAGTAATATACAAATTATTTTCATCCCATCATACACAATTACACTTATTGACAGTTTCATTACGTTTGAATCGTGCTTCATCCGCCCAAACAATGCTGCCCATAAATATCGATTTACGTGTAATCACCTCCTGACCGCATTTACAAAATTGTACCCTGCGATGTAGGTCGTCGTCACTTAGCTGTTGCACCAGCCTTTGAATGTGCACACGCAACTTACCTTTCTTTAGTATGCTAGCACATTACTAGTAGAGGAAGTTCGGATATTATGGAATAGTTGGATAATATGGAATACCTCATTATCTCGCCTGTGATGTGTTGCTTTCAAGCGGAGAGGAAAGAAACTACTACCTCACGTTCCCATGATGCTCTACAGTCAGTCTCCTTGTGATTGCGACATTCGTTCTGTTGGTAGACGTGAAATTCTGATTTCTTATTCGTGAAAACTTTAAACAGGTAAGTATTTTATGTCTTTACTTTCCTACTGCAATGTAACAGAACAAGAATTCTTTGTTTACTATGACGTTGGATGTACAGAGTGATAGTTTGATAAGCGCCATTGTCCTATACGCCTTCGATTGCATTTAACAGCTCTTTCGTTTCCAAGTTGGCATGGAGGGCAATATGAAATACCCACAAAAAAGCATGTATTCCGTATTCCGTATGGTATTCCAATTACAAAAATATCTATCGGTATTGGGCAATTAAACATACATTTATGATGACAACAATGCTAAGCGAATTTTTATTACAGCAAATTTTCTGATGATATAAGGGGTGAGCTTGGGTCTAGCGTTCATCATGTTTAATGAGAGCACACAGTGACTGTGGCGATCTTGAAACACAGTATTATATTTCTGACTTTTGCAAGTAAACACATTCAGTTATGGCTTGGCATTCAGAATTTTCATATATTGTCACTGTATTCATTGTATATTCAACAGAAAAGTCATTTCTTTTCTATATAGCATTTGTATTCCATATAACCCGACTATTTCATATTACCCTCCAAAGTTGTTTCTTTACAAATTACAACCCTGTAACTAAATTTCTTTATCAAGATACGCATAAATAAATCCAAATATGTAAAGCGTGTACTTGTTTTCCTTTTTGTTTCAATGTGCAATTATTAACTGAGTTTCAAGCGCAACAAAAATGGTATTCCATAATACCAGAACTTCCTCTACTTTCACCCCTCTCATGTGATCTTTGTCCTCAAGATTATTATTGTGACTGCTGAAACAATTCCAGCATCGAAACAGATGATTCAGTAGTTATAGTCGTGCGAGTTTAATCTTATCGGCCTTTGTATACACAATACACTGTTCTATAAATCTGAAATTTGTCTCGAAGATGTATAGTACTTATCCGTGAAGATGGATCTGTCCCATACTCATGTTTCCATTCTTTTTCAGTCGCAGCAACATTTTTAAGCTTCCAGTACAAATTAATCTACTTCTGTTCTTCAAAGTTCAAACGTTCGTCAGCCATGTTGATATTACTTTTTTTTTTTTTCTATTGAGTGGGTTGTGCAGCTAGAGCGACGATTCTGCTGACACATTGACGAAACATATTTCTTTTTCCAGGAAATGTAACTTAATAGGTTGGAAAAAATTCTATAACAGATGAAAGTCTTATATATCTTTGACAGCTGATATATACAGTTGTTTCATTAATATGGTGAATATTGAAAGGTTTGAACTTCTGTTGAAAAAACTACAAGGATTGCAAAAGTGTTTCTCGCTCATATTATGTTTTAGGACTTTGAATGCATGAAGTTTTTTTTTTTTTTTTTTTTTTTTTTTTGTGACAAGGACTTGAACCTTCAATGTTGACATCTAAAATGTAGATAGTAAATAATATTATTTTTCTTACCTTTTCTTTAGCGTTTACTGCAAACAAATTAATTTATGTATGAAATAAATATTAGGGTCGTTGCGGATAAATAAAAAGGAGCGGCCGTGGCATCCACGTGTCTGCTGTGTTATTCCAGGGCTATACGCTGTTCCCTATATGAGGACTTTATCGATCACAGCTAATACCGCTCCATTTAATTTCGTATTCAATTGTTGTATTTATATTTCATGCACTGTTTTATTACGACGATTAGTGATTATATGTTTATTTCGTTAAATATTAGGAGGTATTGAAAAGGTAAATATTGTGATATCGAACGAACCGAATATAGAGTATGATATATTCAGAAAAAAAATATTGGACTTACTTTAGTAAATGACATGCTTGAGGTGAAAGATATATATGTGAAAGATTATAATAGAATATTTTGATCGGATTGAAGTTTAGTGTTTCTTGAAGCACCGAAGCTATATGTTTCATAACCTACAGCTCAACGTGAAATCCGAATCACATGAGCTCCCACCGGAAATCGAACTTTGGTCCCCTGCTCGCAAGGTGAGTACACTAACCATCTATCTAATCATAAGGAATCTGTAATACAATAGACAAAATAAAATATAATAGAGTACAGTACAGTGGGATAGTTCATCTAACATATAATGAACTAAAACAGAATTTATTTATTTATTTTGTGAGCTAAAATACAAAAATGGGAGTACTATCTAAAATCATTTGCGTTCTAGTAAGACTGCTTCATGGAATGTGCTTCTTAAATGTCAACAATAACAGACCTATGATAGGTCTACTCAATAGTAGAAACGTCATTTTTAACACTAAATTGATTCCGATTATGAGTTTTACAACCATTTCTACATTTTACTTCTCGACTATATATTTCTCTCCTTTTTAATGCATTTTACAAAGAATTGCATGTTAAAGCTTTATAGGTTTCATTTACTATTTCGACTTTATCCTGGAAAGTGATTTTGCCTACCCATTAAATATATGTCATTAGTAAACTGAAATTTCATGTATCGTAACTGGAGTAACTTTTAAAAATTTATTTTCTTTTCTATACTACTACTTGTTATTTATTGCAATTATTTTTTCTTCTTATGATGTTTCTAGAGCTTAGTCCCTGTTGTCTTTGCCTGCAGTCATAACAAACTTTTACTGAGACTGAAGCCTCCCAGCATCCAGAAGGTGCTGTTTCCAAGCACTTGGGGCTACTTGGAAAAATATATGTCTTTTCATAGTAGTAAGAGCTGTGTAAAAGATGGAACAATTTGGAATGAACCATTTGCAAGATCACGCTTTCCAGAGAAGATTGATTTGCAACATGCCTATGTTTCTTCCATAGTAATGTGTTCCTAGGCTGTTTTAAATTTTTTTTAAAAAAAGGACTTTTCTTGCACAACCCGCTGTTTTAGTTAAACATAATAAATTGTTTTATCAACCTAAACTAACTAGCAAGGTAACCTTGCCATCCTGAAGGTCTACATAACCATTTAAAAAATGGCAATACGCAAGGGAAATTTTGGTAGGGAAGGGAAGGCACAAAAACATGTCCTACATAATTTTAAGAACTTTATGTACGTATCAGATCAGTACTTGCCTTATATTCGTTTACAAAATTACCTGGTACCATTTTTACAAGTGTATATTTACGTTAACTCTTTGCAAGAATATCAAATAGTACTGTTATAATAATAATGTAATACTGTACGATAAGGACAAAAATAAATGCCAAGTTAGGTCCTACTGGAAGAAATTCACATATTCAAATTGTTTGCTACAAAGTCATATGGAAAAACAATTTGTTCTCTGTGGTTGTAGGTAGGTTCACGCAAAACTTCAATAATGTCATCGTTATCTATCTCCTGATAAACATCATTATTTTTAGTAGAAAAAAGGAAGGAAATGAAAACAAATGGCCACAGACTGTCCCGGAAAGGAAGTGGAAATGTAAAGCTAGTTCGTCTCATTATGAAATTTCTGAAATAAATTATGTTTAGCATAATCAGGTAAAAATCTCTTTTCATTATGGAAACACAGGGACAATTTACAGAAAATTTAGAAAACACAAGAAGTATCAATTGCTGCGTTAATTTTTATACCAGTCTATAAATAAGACACAGCATTTATGACCATCCATATTGCCTCTCTCAAATGTCTACTTTTCATTGGTCTGGAAGAAAACGACATATATATATTTAAATATCAGTTATGTAACAAAAAAATATCAGTTATCCAAATAGCCCTAGATTCTCCAAGTAACCACAGTTTTTGGTACGTAGAATGATTTTCAACATTTTCAAGTTTTCAAGATTAAGCTCGTGATTTTAAAAGAGTAGGAAAAAATTATCATTGGCAGGGATAAACTCAGGCACATGAAGAATGGAAATAATCATAGAAAAAATAATTTAGATATGTTAACGTGAAAATGAATTAACATTTAATTTTACGTACGTTAGTAGTATGGGTCACATATGTAGAGGAGCGTGATATCCACGTAAGTGCTGTCATTCCAAAGCATTCCGTTTTCCCTTTTGTAGTGCTATAAGCACACAGCTAACAGCTGCTCCAACTAATATACATCTATCTATTTAAAGGAAATAAAAATAAAGTTTATGAAATCTTAAAGGTTTCGCAAACGATACAGCACCTAATGTACTATGTGTTTCACGAGAATTTCCAGTTACATAAGAATTTCGAAAATTACCAGAAATACAAAAGTATTGATGGTCAAATCTAAATTTGGTTTCGACCATTGTCCTATTTTATAATAATTAAGTTGAAACAATTCAATTGTAAGTTCCAATTACATTGTCATAATTTTAAATCGCAAATTGCATGCATGGTAGTGACATCTATTAGCGTTAGGCTGAAACTAATATTATAAGTGCGACATCTATTAGAGTGATTGGTTATTATTAGGAATTAGCGTAACGTACTGAAATTCCAAGTTTATAAAAAGGATTTAATCAGTAGTGGTATGTATAGGAATATTTTCAAATAACTATTCAACTGTTTCCTCTTTCTATAATCTGCCGCTAGATGTAATAATACATCACATTATGACTTTTAAAATGTTCCAAATTACTGAGACTCACTGATTTCCACGTCTCTGAGAAAACTAAGCTCAATTTACGTTATTCGTTTCAAACCATTAATAGTCGGGCTCCTCTTCTATTTATGCTATACATATCCCACTACTCCTCCAAAAGCTAGTCTAATTTGAACTTTCTTGTTTTCAGTGTTAAGCAGCTATATTTCATTTCAAGAATCAGTAATTTTCAACCTATGGGTGAACATCTTCCGGCAGTTGGTGGGTTCTGACGGAGTGTTTCCTGGGTGATAAAGTTGTCAATTTAAGATTAAACTCTTTCATTCACGTAAAAATTTGGGTTTCATTAACAGTCAAACTTATATGTTTTGTATATATTATTAAGTATCAGATTAGGCATTTAGTAGGTGAGGCCAGTTTTCACTTTATGTTTTGGAGAAAACAATGGGGTGTTCTTGAATATAAGGGAAAAAGAAATACAGAAATAAGATTGATTCACTTTCTGATTTTCGACGTAAGTCATTCATCATTCAGCACAATACGATAGGATTTTAATATATATGTAAACCAGAATCGCCTTGTAATTATAAAAAAAAAAAAAAAAAGATTTTAATTTCAGCGCCTTATTAAGTTATAAACTTTCCTTATAATTCTGACTCAAATAACGTCTACATTTGAAATATCTAATAATCTGACGTAGTGTTATTTGAAAAAAATATGACTTCATACGGCCTTGGCAACCCTATATAGTCGATTAGCTCTCATAGGCGCGTAACTGCTTAAATATTCATTTTGAGCTATCACTGCAAGTGGTTTTATAATGCTGAGGGCAACGCCTATACAAAGTGGCGTGTCTGGATCTCTAATAGGAAAAAAATATATAGATATTTTTCTCTTTGGTATATCTAACTTTTGGACAATCAACAGTCACACGTAAGGGGATAACTACAGATATTGTACGTCCCTTCGTTAGAACAAGCTGTAATTTCATTGCACTATCTGATCTCACAAGGGAGCGTATCTGAATTTTCTGTTTGTCTTCTGTATGTTATGTTATTATTGGAATGTATTCTATTTTTATACTGTATTTTATTTAATACTTAATCTATTTTTCTTTTGTTGCAGATGGAATCTAAATAACTCAAAGCCAATGAGAAGAAGTTCATATAAAACAACGAAGAAAACGGAATTTGATGTGATAGTAAAATTGGATGACGGGACAGATAATGTGGTATCATCTAAAGATTTTAAGTGTATAGACGATGCAGTGCTCATTTGTAAAAAAAAAAAAAAAAAAAAAAAAAAAAAAAAAAAATTAGAGTCAAAATGTTATGGTGTGGTGAATGGTATATGGGTGTTGTTACAGACTGAACATGAGAGTGACATGAAATCTTCTGATGATACTGAATCGCTAATAAGACTAGCAAAACTTTCGATTGACACTAATCTCAGAGCAAGTGACACTATTATAAGTGATCAAAGTATTAACGACAGTAATGATGAACCCCTGTCTAAAGCTAGTGAATTACCTGGCGGAAAGTGAGATAAGAAGAGAAGAAAGCGCAAATAAGATAGACAAGAATAAATCGAATGAAAAAGGGAAAGATTTAATTGTTGATATGCACAATCAAAAATCTAATGATTCTGCAAAGTTAGAGAGTGCGGACGTTTATGATTGTGGTAAAGATCCAAAATTTCATATAGGGAATTGTAAAGTTCGAAAATATTGCGAAAAATTTGGTCTGCTTCTGACAGATGCGAAATCATTTTATGATATCACAAATTTTATACATAACAATTCTTCTAATGCTCATGGAAAGAAAAGTAAATTAATTTATAAGAAAGATATATGAGGAATTAAAAAGTATTAGTAAAGAGGAATCTAGTTCAGACACAAAAATAATAGAATCAAACTGATGGAAGGGAAAACAAAAAAGGATACAATACATACTGATAAAGTTCAACGGAGGATGGAAACAAAGAAAGAGCAGCTAAGGAAACAGAAGATTATAAAGTTGAAGGCGAAGAGAAAGAAGTTTCACTAGTGCAGAAACAGAATAAATAAACAAAAGAATGTTAAATTTAAAAAAAGGTTTAATTCCAGCAAGAACTATGAAGAGGTAATGTTATGCTAAGAAGTGGAAAAGAATTAGACGAGAGTGCCATAAAATTAGCAACAATAACGACAACAAGTATGAGAAGGGTACTTTAAGCTTTCAGATCTAAATCGTCAGAGGGAGTCTACTGCTCGACACATTAAAATTACTAAGATTAAAAAGAAAATTACCAAAGATAGATTAAGACATGCAAAAACAAAGCATGAATTTTTTTACTTTAGTAGAGAAAAATAAATATCAGCAAAATGATATTTCTTGCAATCTTATGAATATCAGGAAAAAAACTTGTCTAAAGTAACAAGCTATAGTATCATAGAAAATGGAAAGAGAGGAGGATATCAGAAAGAAAATATTATTTGTTAGATACAGTGAAATGACAGAAGAAATAGGTATTCACGTCAGATTCCCAAAAGTTGTCATATTACGATAGAGCAATTTTTACAAAACAGTGTTTGTACTTAAAACTTATCAATAAGAGAAATGTATGATATGTTCATTAAAAAGTATTGCGTTAGCGCTGAACAGAAAAATAGTCTGTCTACTTACAAAAGAGTTTTTAGAACAAGGAACTTTCCTTTCACCTGCCAAGAAAACCAATGTTCTTTATGTAATGCTTACAGAGAAGGCAGCAACGAAGACAAACAAAATCTAAAAGTGAAGTATGATAAACATATCGCTGAAAAAGTAGAAGTTCGTTAAATTAAAAGAGATCTTTAAGAAAGATAAAACGTTATTTTGTGCCTCTTTTGACTTACGACAGGTCATAAATTTACCAATTTTAAATAAGAGTGTATTGTTTTAGTAAAAAGACTCGCAAATTACAACATAACGTTCTACGACATTGCCAATTGGATTCTGTTTTTCACATGAGAGCCAAAGTAAAAGAGGTTGCTACAGACAGGTATACTGCATTAGAAAGTGACGATGAGAAAGGAGACAAATAAGTTGATTTATTTGCAGATGGCTCTTGAGGCGAAAACAAGAGTTCTATTTTGGCCACTATGTTACTTCATAATAGTAAGAATATTGAAAAAAATACATTTGAGATTTTTTAAATCTTTACACGGCCAAAGTGAAGGCAATTACGGCCACAGTACGATCAGTTCAGCTATAGGTAGATCAAGAAATGTTTTTGTGCCAGCACTGATTATTGCAGTCTTGTAAGGAAGTCACCATACACTGTACATGAACTCCAATACAATGACATTTTAGATTTTAAGACACTTTCTAAAGATATCAAAGTGTTTAGTATTCGTCACACTTCAGAACACTGGGAAATTTCATTAAGATTCAAGTGGAGAGAACTGATCCATATTAAATACTATTCAAAACTAGCCACAATGACAAGACCTACAAAAGAATATTTTTGAAGAATCGTAGTCCTAATAGAAAAAAGTATAGTTTATCAAACCTAAATGATGAACCTCTCAAAATTGATGCAGCAAGATATAATGACCTGATAAGTCTATGTTCAAGAAACAAAGCTGTTGTACGCTTTCGTGATCATAAAAACAATTTTATAAGAATCTGCCTCACTGAACAGGGATATTCCAATCTTCTCGCGTTAACAGTTCTAATTTGTTTACTTTTAGTTGTTTGAGTGCAATTTATGATTTTAAAAAATACAAGGTTCAGTTAATTAGTCTTAGTTGACTCTTTTTGTATTAGTATTCCGATTTTTTTAGATGTAAGTTCGGTAGTATTTTTAATTGCAAACTATGTTTTGTTCTCTCTTGTAATGTGATTTCTAAACAATTTTTACTGCTGTCGTTTCAGTATGTGTTCGAACATTGTATTATGTCTCTAAATTCATTTCATATTTAGCAGTTAGTACAATTTTGTAATACCTTCTTGTAATTACACACTGTCGATTCCAAGGTTAAATACAACTTGAATTTGTTGTTTTTCTTTTCATCAAAATTATTGGAACATTATTCTCTCTTTTCCCTTGTATTAGTAATTTTTCGCTATTGTAATACTAAATAAACAAAAAAAATCGATTTCGCGTGCTGAAAGGATATATTTCATTGTTCCTCGAGAGTGGCGTATCTGCTAATACCATTTTCAGCCCATAAAGGCAGATCTCACTAACAACCATATCTGACATTTCCGCCATGTTGGAAAAAAAACTATAACCTTTTTATAATCCTTACTATAAAACTTCATCTTTTAACAGTATAAAACCGGGAGCTTTATAATTACGATAGTTATTGTTAATTTAAAGGAAGATTAACTTCTTCGGGTCTATTGGAAAGTAGCTAAACTCCAATTACGCTCCTTCGTGAGCTTACCGACGATATACGTCTGGTGGTATTACAGAGTACGAGGAGAGTGTGTTGAAGATTTCCTGTGACCCAGGTGCCATTTGCTGAGATAAATGAAGTTGGATACAGACTTTAGTCCTTCTTTACATTTGAGCCTCCGATGACCACACACACATTTTGCATTGCTTTATGCACTTATGGAGATCATGTCCATAGAAATCTGCAGATGGTGCCAGAAGCCTCATCTTAACCTAAGGCTGAGCACATACGTTAAGATATACCTGTCAGGTGAATCTCATTGATATACCGGAAAGGTATACCTGTGCACGCTAGAGCACACACACGCAACGGTAAACCGGAAGATCTTAACTAAGTCGAGAGATGGCGAGCAAATAAAAAGACGACAATCGACACTTCCTATTCAAGGAACTGAACACAAGTCACGGTGTTGCCAATTAGGTAAAAAAAAAAAAAAAAAAGTCGCTAAATCTTCCAAAATAGCGACAAAAAATAACGTTTCTAATTAGCGACTATTTTGGTGATTTTTAAATGACGATTTGGCTACTTATTTACAAATCTAGCAATTTTTTGTGATGTGAACAAATCAAGCACTATTAATTAAAAACAGTTTTTATATGTCTGCTTTCCTTTTACTTAATTGAATTAGCCCAAGCGTTAATGAGTTTGGCTAATATACAGCCCATATAGCGTGTGATATCTCCAGAATCCCGGTTTTTTGACAGGCTACGTCTTATCATCTAACGGAAAACAATTTTAACCTTCCATGTCATTTAGCTAGCAGAGCTTCCATTGAAAGGCAAAAATAATATAGTATTACTTATAAAAGCTGGAGTGAACGGGTTTAAGTTTTCCTCTGTAAAGGTTTAAAATTTCATATGTTTTTCCTAGCGAGTTTTCGTGAACGCAGGAATTGAACTTCCGGGTTCTATATGGCATGGAGTTGATTTTGAGTTTAACGTCACGTTCAGCAGCTGGGCTATATGATACGTGGAGCTACTAACATGGAATGCGAACCACGTGAGCCGGGAATCGAAGCCGGGTCTTCCACTCCAAAGGTGAGTCATCTCCGTAAGGTTGTTTGATACAATGGGCTTATCACACGTCAACAAATCGAGATCTATCATGGTCGATACTAAAAACGTCATTCTAAACATTAAATTATGCCCAATATTTTAGTCTCATTTCTACTTTCTTTCGACACAGATTCGGCATTCTAAGAATGTTTTATCTCTACATTTATCTATCTGTTCAAACCGGAAGTGCTCAACATCTACAATTTTCGGTTACAACACTGATCGTATAATAGATAAAACTGAAATAGACAGCGATGAGCAGTTTTTTCGTATTGTTCAATACCTCAAGAGAATGGTTCATCTATGATTTTATTTCTCCATACCAACAGGAAGTGGCAGACATCAATTATTACTTCCGGTTTCAATATTAATTTCCATAAAGCAAAAGAAGTAAGAGCGAGTAAATGCTTTTTGATATGGATTCAGCGTCCGAAGAACAGTTTCCATCTTTGATCTTATTCCTCTATTCCAACAACTATTTGAAGCTTGAGCATTGAAATCGCAGTTTGGAAGTCTACCGCAGTTTCACACCCCTTGAAACGAAACTCACTTGCTATTATATTAGTTGTTGTTCCCTTGCTAGCTCTCGTATGCAAATGTGTAGTTACTTGTAGAATGTGTGTCACTATAAAACTGAAATTTTGTGTAGAATTATCATCTGTTTGTTAAAAGAGTTAAATGTTGAACTCATGGATAGCGGTGGGTCAGTGGTAGAGCGTTCACCTCCGGTGCTTGGGGTCCCTGGTTCGATCCCAGCTCGCGCCATGTGGACTTTGTGGTTGACAAACGCCGTGCTCGTGGGTTTTCTCGGGGTTCTCCCACTTTCTTCATTCCACCATTTCATTCTTTTATCATTATCACTTTCTCCTTTAGCCTAACCTGCATAATCGTGGGACGTAAAACTTCATTTCATTTTTTTAAAGGAATTATAAAAAAAATAATAATGAACGTAGTGTCAGGGTTTGGCAAGGTTTGAAACAAGAATAGTGAAAAATGCACTTTGCCGTACAAAGTCTTCTTCGTGATATAAATGTGAGAATATATTAACATTTATTTTCTCCGCTACGCTAATAACATTCATCTAAGACTTTGCAGATTGAAGGAAAAGGAAGCAGCCGGCACACCACGTGAGTGCCGTGTTATTCCAAGGCATTATGTTTATTCTCACGTGAGGCTCTATACATCACGGTTAAACTACTCTAACATAGTTAACACTAACAGTGAGTACCCCTCGTTGCAAGACATTAATTCAGAGCCTGAATAAAATAGAGAGAAAGGAGAATGTTTCTGCAGCTATTCCATTCCCAGGATATTTACCCTCTGATGTTATGTAAGCTCGCACAACACATAGATAACGCGGGTTTGCATACATGCAAGGCGTTCTTAGAAATAACCAGAGAGGAAACGTGCATGAAGTTTGAACTTCCGTGATTCCCCTCAGAGAAAAGCTTCGTTCAAAATTAGCTTTGGTGAATATCTATCCGTGTAGCAAATTTGGTGGCTCTAGTTGGCTTCTTTCTGTGCAAAATGATGATCACTAACAGACAGATACATTATCTTATGTATTATTATAGATTACATAGTTTTATTTATTGTTGCATTTCCGTCACGAAATATCTTGTGCCAATACCTGGCATGTGAAAATTATGAAATTAATGTTATAAAAATAAAGAGTATAGGAGACCTTTACACCTAATGGTCAATTCGTGGATACAAAGTGGAACAATTCTTCTTTCTCCCTTCCACCCAAAAATAGCCATTTTTAGTAGATTAATAAATAGGTTATCTACAGCCAATCTCTCAAATCAAAAGATTGTGTAATAAACTTCACTAGAACGAACATTCGAGCAGCAGAGGAATAGCCAAATCCGAATATCAGATTGAAACTGATCCGGATATACAATAACCACATAATAGATACAAGATAAATGATACCCTGATAATAAATTATTACTTTTTAAACGAAATTATATTTAATCATTCAGATACGAATAGGTCTGTAACCTGCCCACAAGAACAAATCCAACATTTCAACCTTAACAGCACACTATTTAGGCGCTACGTAGGCTAAATAGACGGCATCGTTGGATATTGATAATTTTGAATAAATTTTAATAACACGTTAGCCCAACATAGATTAAAGAGTATATTGGTCAAAAAACAATACGCCGTTCTTTATCCAAGTTCAGTTTCGACCTCGCTTTCATACCCGCAACTTTCCATTGTAGAGCACACTTTGCCAGTGTTAGATTAGGATTTTACCGTCCCGTTTAATACTGAGTCTATATGAGACGTGAAGGTACACATTAACATGTAGGATTCGAATCACATGAGCTCCCACAGGAATTCATGCCCAATTCTCTTGCCTCGAAGGCGCGTACACTAACAATATAAACAGGAGGAAGTTATGTTGAGCTTACAACAAGTGCTTCAAGGGAAGGGGGGCTACTCGTACGTTTGTAAACACTTATGTGCGTTTCCTCTAAAAATATTGTCTAACAGATTAGTAGTTTCATTTTCTTATATTTTACAATCGTGCTGTAGCTCCTGCTGCTCCCAACGAGTGCTCTTCAGAACTGAAAGTTTTATTATTTATGACTACCAAACCATATTATGAATAAACAAGGGAATTGTTGAAGAAATTATAGTCCATTCGTCTGTGTTACAAGCATCAGAAAAAAATCGGTAAGAGATACTGAGGAATGGTTCTTTTGTTGATCTAACCCTAAGAATGAGTTTCATCTTCTTTCTGAACCTACTATAGCTTAACTCATTAAAAATATAATGTACAGAAGAAGTAATTATATACATCATAATAGCTCTTCTTGTAAGCATACTAGATATATTTGTGTCAGTTTCAGATTTTTTAACATTTTTTGATTTAGTTCGTTTCGTTTGGTACGTTTACGACGAGTACAAGTTTCTTTCGGTAATTTCATTTAAGTCTGTGATAGGAGAATCAACGTATGTGTCACTAGACTGAGAAGGATCATTACTCAATGTAAAATTCAGCTTATCAAAATAAATTTCTCGCTTACAGGTATATTCTCCATTTCGTTTGCAGAATGAGGAGGTACATCCTTTGATATGTCTGTTGCACCGGAGACAATGCCAACTGAGAATCATAATCATAGTTATCTGGCTTCTCAGTAATAGTACCACTAGACGTATTTGTTTGATCTACTGAAGAAAAAGAATTCACACTGTTCAGCTCGCACACAGAATTTGTATTATTTAGTAGTTCCGTAAAGTTTTTCCTCAAAAGTAGGCATTCAAGAATAGGTAAGCACGAAACTGCATTTGATGTCTTATTCTTGTTGCAAAAGGGAACGGGTATGGTATCAATTTTAGGCATAAGAGATGCTGAAGGATCATTATGTCTAATTGTAGGAGCTACTTTTCGAGCATAACTGTTGGGATCAGTAGGAACTCGAAGCGGGCAGTTCGAATGCATATGTGCCCCATTGCACCTGAGACAAATCTGTATCTAATTTGGAAAGGTTACATGAAATTTTTGCCCTTGTATAAGTACAAACGATGGGATGGATTTTAAAACTTTTATGTGTATTAGCTTACATCCTGTTCTTATTGGGTACACATGATCTACAGAATACAATTCATCAGAGATGTTAGATATAACACCGTATTCACCAAGAATTTTTCTAATTTCTGAATCTACAAGTTCCATTAGAGTACATAACAACTTAACAGTAATAATTTGAACACCAGCCCATAAAATTGGGATTGCATGTTTGCTATTTGTATCAGTATAATACACAGTTCCGCTAGAAGTACGCAAAACATTTTCACGTAGATCTTACAACAATTTACGATAAGCATCTATTTCTATGCATAAGACATCATCAACAGAGAACTTGAAATTATCACTAAGTCACTGGTGCAAATTCAATGTACTTAGTCGCCGCGAAACATTATCAAAATCACATTTCAAGGTATTTACCCTTTTTAACGACATGGATCATTCAAAACAAATTCAGTCACAATAACAAACAGGAAAAATAATAATAGCAAACCTGATTGGTAAAGAAGGCAAGTCTGAAGTTAAACAGCGCTTGTTGCTTGTTGCACGCAGCGAAAACATGTCTATACACTTCAACAAGGAAATACAGACTATATACCACTGCTCCACCGCGGTCCCGAATGGAATTGTAGAAGCTACGCTCGGTTCAACTATAACTACTAATGATATTCTGCATTCTAGAAGTGAGCGAGGGATTTTTTTTATTATTATTATTTTTAGATTTTTATCGCCCCATCGCTGACTGACTTCACTAGGTTTCATAAAAATGAGATGTTTTAAAAACATTTTTGCGGAATATTTTTTAATTCACTCCCTCGTTATTGACTGATTCAGCCACAAGTAGGTAGAATTATGGGAAAGTCTTATAGAACATATACTTCGTGTTCTATCAAAATCTAAGAAAGCTTTTTGGGGTCGCATTTTCTAAATCACATGGACGGAGTTAAATTCACTCCACGTACTCCACTGATTCTATACTGAATCGTTGGGAACAGCTGGAAAGCCTCAAACACACATATACTATATTCAACAAAACTAAACATTTGTCTACGAAAGGTATCATGTAATATGTTTTTTTCATCGATAAAATAAATCCATCCATTACTTTTTACGGATTTGAACTGCATCCAGGGGAAATCATATTTACCTGGGTATCTCTCTCTCTCTCTCTCTCTATCTCTTATATATATATATATATATATATATATATATATATATATATATAGTAAGAACCCTGAATATGAGACCCTAAAAGTTAAGATGCTATATACTGGTTAGTAATAGCATAAAGAAACACTGTTGTTACTTTAACATGTTTTGTGGAATGTCTAATTTACAATACAAACTATTGGAATACATAAAAATATATAACAACTAAAAATTATATTGAAAAATGTGACCGAAGTTGCTACACTGTCATTTTTATGAGGGGTACTTAATAAGAGACCCCGGCTTTTTGTGTACTCTTTCAAGAATTCTTTTATTAATTCACCATTCAATACTGTCTTTAAGCCAAATCCTGTGATGGCGCAAAATTATAAAACGTTACACTTTAAATCTAACTCACTTTCTTCAATTTTAGGATATACGCACTGTAAAATTTTACACGTTTTGTGCGCATAAACTGCAACGATTTTTGATCACTTCTTTTAATGTTCAAATATGCACCAAATGAGAAGAAATGTGTCCAAAATGACAGTACAATGGCAACGAAATCACTGGCTCTATATACAGGACTAAGTCTAAGAGACTATTTTGTGAATACAGAAATGTCGAGACAAATGAGCTTCTAATATAAGACCCAATATTACTATATGGGTCATATTATGAGACCAGTCTCATATACTGAACCCGTTAAGCGTCTCATAATAGGACATTCGACCGAGAAACAAATGATTAACGCCATCTCAAATATAAGTGGAAGAAAATCGGTAACTCATTACATGTTTCAATACGCATATTCACTGGTATAAAAGAAAATAAAGATAGAATGAAAATCAATTTACCTTCTCTATTTTCAGCGCCTAATGTATGCACGTTAAGAAAACTTTGTAGGGGCGTAATTTCTTCCAGCCTCCGCTCTGCCGTGTCGTGACAAAACGCTGTAACTTTGGCGGAGAAGTTTTGCGAAAATGAGCCGTAAAGTTTTCATCAGAAAATGTGATCTGTATCGTATAGAACCAGTGTGTCTTGACTTTGGAAACACGTGGTTACATGTAATGTTACGTAAATGCATGTTGTGTGATTAAATTTGGTGAAAATTGATTGGTTGACCATTATTGCCTAGTTACACTGGTTCTACACGGTACAGATCACATTTTCGGATGAAAACTTTACGGCTCATTTTTGCAAAACTTCTCCGCCAAAGTTACAGCGTTTTGTCACGACACGGCAGCGCTATACTAACAACTCTCTACATAACGAGTTCACGTGACTTCCGGTGCTGTGATGGGCTATTTCCTTCTGTTTTAACTCGCTTCCACTACATTGCAGCTCTCGCTTCACAAGATAGGTAGGGGTCTCAATTTAGGTGCCTATCCTCATATTAGATGTTCTTATCCTATATATATTGACGAAAAATATTGTGCAACACATTTATTTGTTTAATTGAAAGATTAACTCTTAAAATTCTTGACATATTTAGACCTCATACAGTGCCTGATTGGGAACCCTACAATACAGTATACGCCATGTTACAACAAAATCGCATCATTTTTGCGACTTATCAAATAAAATTATTTTCTCAATATTATACTATGTTTATGATGAAACTCCAAAATTTGAGACATTTTCCTCCTCCTGGACTGGTTTCAACTGCAAATATGGAAGTCAAACGAGGCCATTTAAACGTTCAAATAAGGTCATTCAAACGATAAAGTAAACTGATTTTTTCATACCGCCCATTGCTACAAGGGGCAATATTTACTATCCCGTACAAAACATGCATTTTTTTCTTTTGTAACTGACAATAAACAATCAACTCACCTTTCTTCAGTATGCCTACTACATCACTAGCAGTTACACCGCTTTTAAATGAGCTCTGTCTTCAACATTATTGTGGTCAACGCTCAAACAGTTCCAGCATCGCAACTGAGGTTTCATCACTTCTAGCCGTGTGAGATAACCGTTATCGGCCTTTGTACGCATCACACACTGTTTCAGGAACCTGGAATTGATCTCGTAGACACACGATTGTTACTCTTGAAGATAGATCAATCCTATACTCAAATCTTCATTGTCACTGAGCCTCAGAAATATTTTCAAACTTGCTGTACAACTTAACCTTCTTCTGCTCCTCAAAGTTCAAACATTCTTTGCCATATTGATGTTACTTTCTGCCATTCACTGGGTTGCGCAGCTAGAACGATGATTTTGGTCACACATAATGACGAAACATTACTTTTCCCAGAAATGGAACCTTGTAGGTTGCAAAATACATTTTCTATAACAGATCAAAGTATGTATACATTTTCTGACCCACACGCTATATACAGAAATAAACAGTATTTTTGCCATTAATATGTTGCAAGTTCAAAGTAATGCAGTATCTTGGTATAAACAGTATAATATTTCAAAAAGAATTTCTCGCCCATGCATGTGTTTGGACCTTCAATGCAGAATGTTATATAAAAAAAAAAAAAGGGACAAGGGTTTGAACCTTCAATGTTAATATCTAAAATTTAGAAAGTAAGTCAGATCATTTTTCTTATCTTTTCTTTAGCTTTTACCGGAAATAAATTAATTTATATCTGAAATGAATATTAGTATCATTGCGGATGAAGAAAAAGGAGCGGCCGTGATACCCACGTGTCTGCTGTGTTATTCCAGGGCTATGTGCTGTTTCCTATATTAGGTTTCTATCCATCACAGCTAATACCGCTCCAGGTTATATGGTGTTCAATTGTTGGATTTATATTTCATATACTTTTTTATTAAGACGATGAGTTATTTTTTTGATTAGTTAAATATTAGGAGGCATTGAAAAGCTTAACTAATATTATGACATAGACCGAACTGAATATAGAATATGATATTGAAATTACTATACAGATATTGAAATTAAAAGACATGCTTGAGGTGAAAAGTTTATGTGAAAGATTATAATAGAATATTTTGATCGGATTGAAGTTCAGTATTTTTTCCAGTACCAAATTTACATGTGACAAACCTACAGCTCCATGTGGGATCCGAATCAGATGAGCTCCCACTGAAAATCGAAGTCGGGTCTACTGCTCGGAGAGCGAGTACGCTAACCATATAACCATGAAGAATCTAATATAATAGACAAAATTGAATATAATAGAGTACAGTATTGTCAGAGAGTTCGTTTCACATAAAATGCACTACCAAAAAAAAATATTTATTATAGAATATAGATAGAGTATGAAATACTCAGAAGAGATTTTGAACTTAATTTACTAAATGATATGCATGAGGTGAAATATTTATATCAAAGATTATAATAGAATATTTGATCGGATTGAAGTTTAGTGTTTCCTTCAGCACCGAAGCTAGATGTGGAATATTCCTACAGCTCAACGTGGGATCCGAATCAGATGAGCTCCCAGTGGAAATCAAACTGAGGTCTTCTGATTGGAAGGCTAGCACGCTAACCATATAACCATGAGGAACCTATAATAGACAGAATATTATAGGGTAGAGTGAGAGAATCGTGCGGGGGGAATCATGCGTACCACCTTTCCGAAGTTACGAGCCAGAGAATGAGCTTTTGATTGATGCTATAACGTAGCGGTCGTTACAGGAACTACTGCCACATTAGGATTTTCGTGCCAGTTGTATTTTGTTTTGTGAGACGAGTGGATGTTTGTTTTTCTGCCCTTTCTTGTTATTTTACTGTTGAGGAAAATAAGGTAATATATATTAAATTCTTACTCTACTGTTTTGAACTATGCTTGTTTCGATAATTCATTAGCTTGTCTATACACATGTCTACTTGTTATGAGGTATACTTTTTAATATTTTTCTTGTAAGTAAGCTTTATTATGTAATTTTGGGGCAATGGTGCGCTACGGAGGAAGGGTGCGCACTATTTTCTCGTATAATTGAGTGCGCACAATTCCCCTAAATAACATTAAAGGTGAAACATGTTTTGATACCAAGGATTCAATTTTGTTCGCAGATGCTTAGAAATTACAATAGAAAAAGTGCGAGAAATTGCTACTCTCAAGAGAGAATGAGAAACGCTCTGGATGCTATCAAAAATGAAAGAAGAAAAATACGGGAAGTTGGCAAATGCTTCAACATATCTGAGTCTACTTTACGAAAATACTTCTATAAAATCGTGCTGTGCTTACTCCATCACGGCTTGGAAGAAAATAGACGTTTTCTGCTGTAGTAGAAACAGAATTGAAGGACTATATTTTAAAGCTGGAAAAGTTATTCTACGGGTTTACTCCAAAAGAATGCTACGTATATCACTTAGATATGCAGAAGATAATGAAATTCCACATTATTTCAATAGGGAAAGGCTGTAGCAGGTAAAGATTGGTTGTATGGATTTTTAAAACGAAATTCCAATGTAACTCTACGACAACCTGGAGGAACATGCTTAAATAGAATTACCGCATTCAATGAAGGAATGAAGCTACTTTTCTCAAACCTTTAGAAAGTCAGAGGTGACTTTAAATTTGAGCCAAGTCAAATGTACAACGTGGATGATATTGACATCACCGTCGCCCCAAGGAAATGCCCAAAGACTTATGCTGCGAAAGATGTGACGAGAATTGGTGTTGCCGCATGAAAGTTGCGACAATGGAGAAAATTGTTTCAGGTTTCCGCTGTACAGGGATATTTCCCTTTAACCTTGCCGAGTTCGGAGAACATGATTTTCCTCCTGTTCAAAACGTCACAGTAGTTATCGTTGAAGATTCTGGCTTCCCTAAAGGTTGTGACAAATCATGTGACGTTCCAAACAATGTAGATAAAGACTTAGTGGAAGAAAATAATCCAAATCCTGACGATCTTGTGCCTTCAATAAATCACGCGGTATTCTGAATAGTGCAGACTTAGTTGGACAAACCCCCCTCCAAATCCTGAAGAACAAAATCATCCAAATCCTGACGATTCTGTTTTTTCAATATATGCTGTAGGAAGTAATACTCTCCTTGCCTTTGCCTCAGTGGAATTACGTCAAGAGAAAGAGGATACCAAATCTGTAAAGAATTCTCGGGCGACCAAGACAACATTCAGAAATTTTGACTGTATGCCCATTAAACGCAAGTTAAGAGAGGCCCAACTGAAGAAACAAGAAGGAAGTGAAATTAAATGGAATAAAGTAGGGAAACACCATAAACGTCCATGTGGAAAGGAAAGTATCAAGAAGAAGCTAATATGGAAAAGGCAACTTCCAGAGTCGTCTGGAGTCAGACGTTGAGGATGAAGAAATTGCTCTTCATGATGATGAATTGGATGACATAGACATAGAACTGGAACAAGGCAGTGCTTTGATTGTAGAAAACACTAATGAACGTTCCATAGTTTGTGGTGAAGAAAAGACAATGAAACGTGGTATCGATGCGTTTTGTGCAGTGAATTGGACCATGCTGAGTGTACTGATGTCGATACAGCCAATAATTACGTGTAAGATTATTGCAAACGAAAATACGAGTAACTAAGAGTACGAACACAGAACGTGACGTGAATCGGTGTAGCACGAAGCAAAGCGGTATGAAAAAAATAGAAGAGAATGTCGAGATAGGGACGAACACAAAACGCACCACTTCGTTTTGCGCTACGTAGCCTCGCTTCATGTTCCGTGTGTATGTACGGAGTTAGCCTTCCTCCATTATTTTGCCTTCAATTTTAAATATTGAAACTTTTAACACATTCAGTGTATATGTTTTCAATCTAATATATAACTACATATACATTTTAATTCCTGAACTCTTTATTATTGCACACCATTGGCCTAGCCTTTGCGTATCACTACCCCATAGGCTGGAGAATTGTGCGCAAGTGCAGATTTGCATTAGATGTTGCATTACTCGCGTACACTTTGTTTTCTTTAAGTTTTAATTGTTTCATTCAAAAGGGAAAAGGATGGAGAAAAATTAAATTTTATGTTTTCTCAAGCAATAGTTTTCCAATTCTACTACCAAACTACTTAGGTGCGCACAATTCCTTCAATTTTCCCTAATAGAGTACAGTACTGTGGGTTAGTTTGCTTAACATAAAATGCACTGAAATATAATTTACTTATTTATTTTTGTGGGCTAAAATACAGAAATAGGACAAAGACTAAAGTAATTTCTCTGGTAACAATGCTTCTTGTAATATACTTATCACATGCCCACAATTACAGACCTAAGATAGGTCTACTCGATAATAGAAACGTTATTTTTAAGATTAAATTTCGCCCAATGTTTAGTTTTAGAACAATTTCTACATTTTAATTCGCCACTGTGTATTTCTCTCCTTTTTAGTGCATTTAGGAAGAATTAGTTTTTAAAATTTTATAGGTTTCATTTACATTTTAGTCTTAATTCAACATACTGCAATAATTTTTGCAGAAAATTATATATATAATGACATACACAATCGACTCTTCAGTCGTTACGGCCAACCATATATTTAACGATGTGGCGTCCTCTTAAATAAATTTTGGGCCAAAGCATACCTTTACGAATGCACGAAATAGTTTCAATGATTGTTTCCAGGTGGAAGTTAACCCTAGGAACACCAAGGTATTTTGGGGTTACATGAAACACCAACGGGAGGGGTGTTTTTAGGCCCACAGTTAAAGGCCATTATTTCGTACTTTAACTAATTTACATTGTCTCTTTCCGTTATGAACTTGGAATGTCTAAGATATCATATACTTTTATTCTCAATTATTACTAGTTTTCTAAGGACAGTGTTGCCAACTATATGTATATAATTATTTAAGTTATCATTTTTATTTATGTCAGTAACTGTGACCTTTTTTTTTTTTTTTTTTTTTTTTTTTTACAAAAACTTGCATACATATCAATAGCAACCTCGTACAGTCTAGTATGTGTACAAAGGCGGCTTCTAATCGTATTTAGCTGTCGTATGGTAGAATGGGGTGGAATGGAGAAGATTGGGGTGTTATTCAGTATTCCAATGAATTGAGGGTTGACCTTTTGTACTTTCCATCCCAGTTATCCTTGTAATGACGAAATCCTTTTAAATTTTGTTTCAGCGTAAAGATATTCAGTGTTAGGGTTCTTCATTGAGCACTATAGTGGATGTTACCAAAGAAGCAGTGCTTCCAACTTAATATAAAATTATAATTTTTCTATTAGCACAACGTCAGATTTTTGCATCTGTAGAATGCAAATGTAAAACGTAAGCAATCAAGCTACCATTTTTCTGTCAGTGTTGCAAACTGACACCACTATAGCATGAAGAATATAACAAGTTATTTACTTCAACAAACTACCACTGCTTCCATTTGTTCCATTTGCATTATCAAATAAAATGTTCAAATCACTGTCCTCTACATCAAAACAGGGCAGGTTTATTTCACTTCGATATCTTCGAGCTCACTACGTTCTGCGTCAGATTCATTTAAAAGTTCTTGAAGTTCTTTCTGAATTGAACTTTCGTGAAGAGCACGATTTGCCATTATTCCAATGCTGCTGCAGATCCCCACATACAGTCAAAGAATAACAGAGATACAGTTTGCTGTTAAATATGCGTTTTCAGTCAGTGTTGCAAGCTGGTGCTTCTTGTAAATTCTACGATTAAAAATACTTGATAACACCAGAGTTGGAGCAGCATAGTTCTTTCCCTTCAAAGGAAAATAAAATAAATAATCAAAACACTTGAATGTAATAGTTAGCGTATCGGGTGAATAGAACCTTAATACTACCAAGAAGCAAGGCCTCTGAGGCCCACAGCTTTTTGTTTATAAGTAGAAAAAGTAAAACACTAAAAACTAAGCAACTACGTTTTATGGCGAATAGTGTCAAGCCTGGCAATATCAATTTTTTTCAGATTTTTTATCGAATTAAAAATGTTACCAAATATTCAAAAAAAAAAATAATTTGTGGGCCTTCTTCCTGGTAGCAAATAATTTGGTGTTCCTAGGGTTAAATCTGGTAGACGTTTATACTCAAAATCTGTTAGTATCAGCGTAACTTATGTATATGAAAAAAAATAAGCCAAGCTTAGTTGCTATACACAAATTGTTAAATATTTAGCTATTCTTGAACATGATTAAATTTACTAATGAAACTCCAACTGACCAAAGCAATATATACTACTAATATATATATATATATATATATATATATATATATATATATATATATATATATATATATATATATATATATATATATATATATATATATATATATATTAGTAGTATGTATCTACGTTACACTTTCGGCTATGCAACATAGCTTTCCTCAGACAGATATATCCCTCTTATAGATAATATGTCTGAGGAAACCTATGTTACATAGCCGAAACTGTAACACAGATATATACTATTAAAATATATATACTGCTTTGGTCAGTTGGAGTTTTATTAGTAGAGCCCGGATTTCCATGCACAAACAAACCCCGTAATATGCATGTAAATATGCACGAAAAATATTTAAAAAATGTATACACTAAAATATGCATTAATAGTTTAACATATGCACTGAAATATATACTAAGAAAGTAAAATTTCGATTTCTTTTAATACCTTAGGGACCCATGTTGCAATGAACTATGAAAGTCTTCCTTAGGTTTTCTTCTGTAAACCCTCTGTGTTTATAAGTGAGAAACGTTTTGTAGATCGAAAAGTTCCTTTCTACAGAAGAAGTAGTTATTGGTGCATGTGGAAAACACCGAATTTGAAAGCAATCGTAAGTGAATTTCCCTAGGATTGCGAGCAACAAACTCAACACTATTTTTCCAAAAGAAAAAAATTATACTACATCTGCATATACAAAGGGATTCAATTCACTTTAAATATAACCTACTTTCTTATTATATACTCTGAAATACAGCCAGTATGCAGCAATAAAATTCGGAAATATGTGGTATCCTGAAAAGTTTACGAAATATGCATGCACATCGAAATTCACTCAAAATATGCACTTATATGCGCTAACATTTGCGTTTCTAACCAATCCTTACAAGTCCGTCAGAAAGAAAAAATACTTTACATATGTTTCTGCATGTTAATATAAACATGCATTTTGCATATAAATCCGGGCTGTATTTATTAGCAATCTTCCGAAGCTACAATGAATAATTTACAAGGGGATTAAATTTGTGCTGATGCTAATAGATAGAACTAGTATCAAAGTCTACCATTTAGTATCAAATTCTAGCGAGAATTGACGTGACTGTTTGATGGATTCGTAGAATAGTGGTAACTCACGGTTCAAAGCCTGCCTACAATGTTCTCATCTTGTGAAATTTTTGGTTCACCCCAGTGCCTAAAGAAGACATTGGAGGTAATGAAATGAAGTGAATTTTCAAGTTCAATGTCTCATGATTAAGCACTTTAGGAATGATTATGAAAAAATGGTGAAATGAGAACCTGAGGATAGTCTTAGTAATGTCTTTTCCGTTTCTTTCCTATTCTGTTTTACCTAGATTTATGTGGTTAATACTGCCCAGTACTGTGAGACATAGTAATGAATTGAAGGGAGAAGAAGAGAATAGATAGAGGAGAAGAAACACTGCATCTTTTTGCCGTTATGTAGATGACTGTTTAGGAATGTGGAAGGAATGAAATTCAAGAATATGGAAGGAGAGTTAGCGCGAGAAATTCATAAGAAACGTGGAGGATGAAGAGAAGGCATAGAGAATGAGAAAGAAGTAGACAGGGAGATAAACATATTTTATGTATATAGATATTTTGATATCTACATATCAAAATAAAGCAGTCGGTAGGAGAATTCATTACATCCTGGTACCAAAATGAGTGTGCAGCGAGGGTTGCCACAAAAGAAGTGATGTGGATGAGGATGCGAAGAAGAATTTCATAAAACGCATGAGGAAAGAACAAGAGACCAAAACACAGATGAAGAGCAGAGAAAAAGAGATTTAAAGAAGTTCTTGACGTAACTAAGACGAAATGGAGACAAGAGAGAGGAAAGAAGAAGCGGACAAGAATAAAAAATGGTTAGGTATCGACAGCCTAGGCAAAGAAACAGAACATAAATTTAATACTTCGGAAAGCGGAAATTAGGACATATAGGAAAAAAGAGGCAGAATAATTGAAGTAGTCAGAAAAAACAAAAGAAAATCAATAGTGCACAGAGGTCAAACCGGCGTAATATATTAAGTGGGATTCACGAATCCAACAGAACTTAAATAAGAGAAAAAAGGAAGATGGAAAGAAATAAAAAGCAGCACAAGGATGACGTAAGATTGAAGAGGAACAACAACGCAATATATAAGCATCAGAAAGAGACAAACCGCAGGACAGGGTAGAAATTAACAGAGGTCATAGAAGCGGATAACAGGACATAGACGAAAAATGGAAAGAAGTTAGTGAAGATATAAACACAGGAGAAAAGGTGTTGAATTGGAAAGGAGGATGGTAGAAATAAAGAATGGGATAAGATTTTACTCGAAGATGAAGAAAGAAAAACGAAGAAGAAAGAAATGAAATGAAATCTTTAAGTTTTACGTTCAATGGTTATGCCGGCTACGCTAAAGGAAACGGTGATAATGAGAAATGAAGAAAGTGGTGGAATGAAGGAAGCGGGAGGAAACGGAAATACCCCGAGAAAACCCACCCTCACGGTGTTTGTCCACTACAAAGTTCACTTGGCGCGAGCTGGGATCGAACGCAGGGCTCCATCACGAGAGATGAATGCTCTACCAATGATCCACCGAGTCTCCAAAAGAAGAAAAAAGAGAACAAATTAACAAGGGAATATAAACAAGGATATTTAAAGGACAAGATAATATCCAGCAATAACGTATATTTTTAATTAGATAAGTATACAGCTGAACAAGTGAAAGTGGAAAGCAGAAGTATTTCTTTTGAATGAAGGACCGGAGTCTAATTTAAAGTTGATTTCCGAAAAGTATATGAGACATGACGAAATTCTAAGAACCCGGAAGGAATGGAACTCTGATGAAGAAACAGTTACGTGATTGTGTTTTGTATATATTTCTATCACATAGCCTTGCTCAGTGTGTTGTTGTGTTCCGTTTGACATATAATAAGTATCTATCTTGCTTATTTTTCGACGTAGTCATCATCAACCTCCAGAGGTTTCTCGTGGTGTGACACGAGCTTCTAAATTCCCTCCGTTTAAAGATCTGCCATCTGAGAGTTCAGCCTGTCCAGAACTGATGTCTTCACTGTCGTTGAAGCGCTTCTATGAAAGGCGCTTTTCCAGGTGAGGAAAAGAAAGAAATCGCTGAGGGTAAGATTGGGGCTATAAGGAAGATGACTGAATACTTCCCGTCCAAATCTTTGAATTGTCTGGACAGTACGTGCAGCTCGGTGTGGGTGGCGTTATCATGGATTAGACTAATTGCAGAGTGCAGCATTCTCTCCACCGATTTTATATGACATGTTGCAGATTACTTAATGTTTGGCAATACACATCTGCTGTAATTATTCGTCCTGATTCCAAGAATTGCACAAGAATCGGACTCTTTTGGACTCAAAAGACAGATGTCATGATTTTGTGAGCTGATACTGTTTGTTTGAGGTTCTTCGCTTTTGGATAACCAGAGTGCTGCCATTATATTAATTGCTGCTTCGAGTTCCCAGTGGCGTACGGTATTCAGGTTTCATCCCCCGTGACTACGTCAGAGAAGAGATCATCTCCATGCTCCGAAAAGTGGGCAAAAAATCACGTGCATGTAATTCTTTGCTCTTTGTGAACGTCTGTCAGCATTTTTAGCACCCATCAAGCTTGTCAGCCACAATTCGATGCACTGTTTTCGCAGTCATTTCTGGGATTTTTTTTTTTTTTTTTTGGCGAGTTCAGTTATTGTGAATTGGCGGTTGGATTGGATCGCACTCTCTCGTTAACGCGTCACAACAGATCGTCTGTTTGAACACTAGGTCTTATATTCCGCTCATCGTCATGAACGTTTGAATCTCTCTTCATCATTGTCTGACCTTCCCTTCACTCATTATTGTCGGTTCGTAAATGGAACACAATTCTCGATGAATGTCAGCTGCATTCTGTCCTTTGGCGTTCAGAAATCGTATGACATATCATTGCACATTTCGATATGTCATATCATTGCACATCGCACATTTGCACATTGCACAATACATATATAGCTGATTGGAAATTTAATGCTAATTTTCGAAAAAGGAAATGAAAATAAATGTTTCAGTTCCACATGTGACGATTATGCCGTTTAGGTTGAAGGAAGTGATAAAAATAAATAAAATGATGGAACAAAGAAAGTGGGAAGGAAGGAGAACCCGATAAAACCCACACACACAATGTTTATCCGACACAAAGCCCACTTGGGGCAACCTGGGATCAAAGCAGGGACTTCACAAACCAGATGGTAATGCTATACCACTGAGCCACTGTGGGATCCATTCATAGTTTCAGGAAAATCAAGAACATTTTTGTAAACCTAAATCTTAATGATGTGCGACATGCCCGCCTCCTATTAAGATCCACTGGAGTATACCCTGATCAATATTGTCAGTGTGACTCTAGCATAACAGGAGTACACGCTGTGGTTCACGATAGATAGTCCAAAGATAGCGTTAACTATGATATTAACTTTTTTAACGATAATGTTGCTCAAAGAGAAAGCCCATATCAATCGATAGACAAAACGAAATGAGATGTTTGGCGTAAATCAGGGGTTCTCAACCTTTTACACTGGCGTACCACCAAAGCATTACCGCCAAAAGTCATACGTATGACCAACAGCGACTCGCGTACTACCAATGCTACGCGTACCATACGTTGATAAACTCTGGCGTAAATGATTATGTGTTAAGAAAACTTAAATAACTTTCTGTACTTAAATTGCCTACAAATATTACGAAAATTAAACTATTTTAAGAAAAGTACACTAGGTGTACACAAGATTGCAATAAGGATTATCAAGTTTTTTATCAATACGCTCAATTTTGGACTTTGTCATTGTACTACGCGCCCATTGACTAATAACATCGATTCTTTCTAGATCATAGTTAAAGGTAATCAACTTTGGTATTAACCCTATAAACTGTACTACCATCAGTAGGACTTACGTATATGGACTTACGTTTTCTTCTTTATAAACGAAAAACATCTTAGTGCATCATGCTAATTCCTAATAGTAAATATTCACGCTAATAGATGTCACTACGAGCACTTTCGTTTGCTACCTGATGTTAATAGATGCCGCTGCCGTGCAGGTAATTTGGTGATTTAAAACTATTCTGACAGTTTAATAGTAATGCAAACTGTGTTGTTTCAATTTGACTATTTCAAAATGGAAAATGATGATAACTAAACATGAACGGGGTTTTTGTTATTTATTATTTCGACAATGGGCAGCCATATTTAGATGTGAACATTAATATTTGAGTGACCATATGTTGATTGGTGGGAAAATCAAAAATAATAAATTTGTTAAAAGTAAACAATTAGAAATTTTAATCAAGCACGATTTTACTCTTAATTTATGGCATCCAACAGGTGAAAGCTCGCGAGCAACAACTAGTGAAAGTAGATACAGTTTACTTACTAACCACAAATTGTTGCAAAGATCTCTCAGATCTTTTCTTGGAGTATGATTTAACTTGTAGCGATGCTAATAGGTGGCGTTAGCATCAAATTCTACACTCTTTAACTGCCATCTTTCGAACCTTGTTACACCGTCAACTTTTTGGTTACCCTAGTGTTTGAAGAAGGTCTCGATGGAAGTGAAATATCCAACTCAACCTCTAACGATTATGCCCGTTTGGATAAAGAAGGCGAATAATTAATGAAAGTGAATACTTCTGAAAACATTTCTGGAATCAGAAAGTAAGAGAAAATATAACTTCTAAAAAGCACACGAACAGGATGTATTAATAGTCCACCAGGAGGCCCTGGAGGGTATAGCTCATATAGCATTTTCGTTTTATTTTGATCTCTAGAATAACTATTTTTGTTTCATGGATGATACATGTAGATAAATAGGTAGACAGTAATGGTAATGCATGTATATGGTGATGTAAATATAAAACTACTACAGAGCTTCAATAAATAATATCAGCTAGTGGAAAATAATTAGATAGGTCTATAATGCGCAACTATTTAATTCTCATATTATTGACTCTTCTAAATTGAATTGCTCGTGCGAATAACTGATGCATGCCGATTCAAACTTACATTATTATACACTAACATAAGTATAATATTATACACTGTATATAACAAAGGAGTTGTGATCCAAAACTAAATCATTGTGCAGCAGAGTTAAAATTAAGCTAAAACTGCATTAGATAACCAGCAATAATGACTTTGGAAGTCTTTTTAATTTAATGCAACACATTTATGAATCGAGACAAAGGAAACGGTAATGATAATGCTGAAATAATCAAAGTGGTAGGGGTAGAACCCCGAATAAACGAACTTACATCGTAACCACCACAAGTAACACATGGCGGGAGCTAAAATCAAACCAGGAACCCCACATGCCAAACGGAGAACTCTAGCTCAGCCCCCGTGCCCCTGCTTTAGAATTATTATTATTTCTTACCCACTCTATCCCCCTGCAAAGTAATTTTGTTTACCCATTAAATATATATAATGGGTATAATATTTTCTCAGTCTGAAAAGTTTTCGAGATTAAGCTCATGATTTTAGAGTAGAAAAAAATATTATTGGGACGGATAAACTCAGAAACATAAAGAATGCAAATAATAAAAAAAAATAACTTGGATATTTTGATGTGAAAATCCATTAATATTTAGTTTTACATACGTTAGTAATATAGGTCACCTACGTAGAAGAGGGAAAGGGAAGCAGAGTGATACCCACATAAGCGCTGTGTTGTTCCAAAGCAATCCGTTTTTCTTTTCAAAGTCCTATAAATATACACCTATGTTGCATCGACCCAAGTTCTTTTTTTTGTTGTACTACTTACAATGTAGATTCCAAATAGTTATAACTTGTTATCTAAACATTTAAAAGAAATAAAAATAGTTTATGAAAACGTAAATCTTTCGCAAACGATACAGCAACTAATATAATACGCGAATTACGAGAATTTTCATTTGCGTATTTGGAGTTGTAGAGCAGAGTGGGTGTGGGGAAGAATATAATTTCTATGATATTCAAATTTCTAGTTTCATATCTATTCATTAAATTTTATCCTAAGGGTACGAAGGATGGACACTTGTACTAGTTATTTTAAGAAGAAGCGTCAAAAAACTGGATTAATTCTTTGGACTGTCGTAGAAAATTTATTTTCTAACCTCGGAGGTTAAATCTTTGAGGAAAGTGAGACAACACTCCAGTTTGAGAAACATGTCTACTTTCTCATACAACTGAGTGTTCCAAATGGTCGCTAAAGTAAATGTTCAAAATGGTGACCTTCAGCGTCGATACTTTTATGAGTACAGCTCTTGACTGCTTCTGCATTTCGCTCCAAAGAGTCAAATGGGATTTCTGCGCACACCGGTGAAATCTCATCCCAAAGCGTATCCAACTTGCCAGGAGTTGCAATGGAGCACCTATCTTTTACTCTGCGCCATAAAAAAGGTCGATCGGCGTAAGGGCTGGAGAGCGTGCAGGAAAATCGATTGTCCCCTTGCGCCCTATCTACTGGCCTGTTATCTTTTCATGCAGGTATGCTCGCACATCACTGTGATGGTATCTTGTTGGCAATGAAAACTGTTGTTACCATACATTGCATAAATAGCAGGAAAAATGGAATCAGTAAGAATTGGTATATACGTTTCTCCAGCTGCAGTACCTTCGAAACGGAAAGAATCCATGAGTATCCTAAGAGACAAACCACACTGCACATTTACACAGATAAATTCTCTGACTTTTCAACAGTAATATGAAGATTATTTTCATTCCATTATACACAATCACACCTATTGACAGTTGAATTACATTTGAATCGTGCACATAAATACCGATTTACATGTAATCACCTCCTGAACTCATTTACAAAATTGTATCCTGCGATCTAGGTCTTCGTGACTTAGCTGTTGTACCAGCCTTTGAATGTACACACGCAACTCACCTAACATTATTCTCACTCACATCGCTCTCAGGTGACATTAGCCCTCAATATTATTCTGGTGAACAGTGAGAGATAGTTCCAGCAACAAAACTGACGATTCTGAACTTATAGCCGTGCGAAGTCACCCTTACCAGTCCTCGTGCACGTCATACATTCCTCCGTGAAAATCGAATTTGTTTCCTAGACATATAATTGTTGCCCTTGAAGATGGATCAGTCTCATACTTATGTCTCCATTGTCTCTGAACCGCAGGAACATTTCAAACTTCCACTATAACTTAACCTAATTCTGCTCTTCAAACCTCAAGACATACGCCTGCCATGTTAATGTTACTTTCTTGCCATTGACTGGGTTGTGCAGCTAGAGTGATTATTCTGCTTAAGCCTGTTGACGGAACAACATTACATTTCCCAGAAACGTAAACCTGTAGGTAAAAAAAATAAAATTTCGATGACAGTTCAAAGTGTGTAAACATTTTTGGACACACGCGGTAAGAATAGAAATATCCAGTAATTTTGTTATTAATATGCTGAATGTTCAAAGCTTTGCAGTCTCTTTGAAACAACAGTACAAGATTTCAAAAAGTATTTGTCGCTCATGTTTATGTTCTTAGCTTCAATACAGAAAGTTAAAAAAAAAATGACAAGGATCTGAACCTTCAATGTTGATATTTAAAATTTAGAAAGGAAATAAAATCATTTTTCTTTAGTTTTTACTGCAAATAAATTTATTAGTATCTAAAATAAATATTAAGACTGTAGCAGATGAATAAAAAGGAGCGGCCGTGATATCCACGTGTTTGCTGTGTTATTCCAGGGCGCTATGTTGTTCCTTCTTTGAGGTCCTTATACATCACAGCTAATACCGCTCCAATTTACACACTGTTCAATTGTTGTATTTATACATATTTCATATACTGTTTTATTATGACGATGTGTTGTAACTATTTTTTTTAATTTTGTTAAATATTAGGAGGTATTGAAAAGTTAAACTAATATTGTAATAAAGACCTAATCGAATATGGAGTATAATATATTCAGAAAAGATTTTGGTTTTACTTTGTTAAATGACATGCTGGAGGTGAAAGGTTTACATGAAAGATTATAACAGAATATATTGATTGGATTGAAGTTTCATGTCTCTTTCAGCACCGAAGCTATATGTGACATAAACCTATGTTTAACGTGGGATCCGAATCACATGACCTCGCACCGGAAAAGGAACTTGTGTCTCCCACTCGGAAGGCAAATACGACAACCATATAAGCCATATAACCATGAGTAATCTATAGTATAATGGACAGAGTGGAATATAATGGAGTACAATACCGTGAGTTATTTGTTTTTAGATAAATGCATTAAAAATAGAACGTATTTATTTATTTTGTGGGCAAAACGCAGAAATGTGATTAATACTAAAATCATGTGTGCTCTAGTAAGTCTGCTTCATGGAATGTGCTTATCACATGTATACAATTAGAGACCTATACTAAATCTACTCGATAATAGCAACTTCATAGAGACAGAAAAGGAATATAGTTACAATTATGTTTGTATATACGTTTAGTAATTTGCTTCTTTACAAAAATAAAATTAATAGCACCCACAATAAACATGAGTTAATAAATAAGTTCATGATATTACTGTGATCCTTAACACACGCCTTCACATTCATTCATTCTGAATCATCTGTCTGTGATTCACTTGGTCTCAGCAACGATGCTTAAAACTAGAGGCTTCTTAGATATGACTGTCGCTCAGAAAGGAGAGATTATTGGTCGTGCTGCTAATGGTGATAAATTGTCTATGATTGCTAAAGATTTTGGATATGATCCTAGAACTATGAGGAATTAGCTGGATCGTCATGGGGAGCAGGAAAACAGAGAATGGAGTAAGTCAAAACTCGGAAGTGGAAGATCGCAGGCAACTTCAACGTTCCAAGATCTAGCTCTGGTTCAAGAATACGGAACCATTCTTTGCGTCATCAATCTCTCTTGAGACAAAGTAGTTGAATTAGCATGTCTACACGAGACAGTAACGCGACGGTTCATTGCAGCTGGACTTGATCACTCACGTCCAGCTATGAGAACTGTACTCACAGATTACCACAAGAAAAGGCACTTAGAATCGACTTTGAAGAACGTGGGTCTTCCACAAGCCTGTTGGGATCTCATCATCTTGTTTGTTGCATAGGCGTTCCTCTCTGATCAGCAAGGGAGAACGATATCTCTTCCACGGCATGTCATTCGCACCGAACATTCAGGACGAGTTTCAGGTCATTTTTGGAGCTATATGACAGCTTCCGGTCCGGGAGACATTCCCTTTCCTGGACAAATTACAAGTGCAACTTATGTTTAAAATGCTGGAGAATACGTTACTTCCGTCTCTACATGAAACGTCTCCAGAACAATAGAAATTCGTGTTTGTGCAGGACAATAATGTTCATACCTCGAGGCAAACTCAAGCATGGTTCGAAGATTATCCAGAACTAATATGTATAGAATGGCCTCCTCGATCAGCAGATCTTAAACCTATAGAAAGTCTTTTAGCGTTAATGGGAAGAACACTTCAAAACCGTAACACAGAAATTCTTCAAGCACATGTAATGGAAGTTTGAAATCATTTCCAACAACATCCAACTATATGCTCGAATCTTGTAGCTAGTATACGTAATCGTCTGGATGATGTTATAGAAACAGAAGGTGGCTATATAAAACACTACAATTCTTTCATTTACAAATATTTTCCTTTTATTCTTCTTTTCTTCTTTCGTTAAGTGGTAAAGAACTAAACATTTTGTTTTGGTTGTGAATTAAGCTAAAAGACATTTGAAGCTGAATTGTGTATTCTTCATCAAATTTTACTTTGATTTTATTTACGTAACAATTAACTCCCAACAGACCTTTCAAGCTAGAGTTAAATGTTTCAATTCGCATTTATAAGAATCAGTTTTACATTTAATAATAGGATTATGTATTTTATTTCTTCTTTACAAAATTACGTTTTATCATCTATATTGATGCTGTGTTGAAGAAGCGAGTAGAACTATTTTTAGTTTTGTCATTTACATCATCTTTCTCTTCAGCAATTCAGTGCCTACCAACAACAGCAATTAGTAGTAACAGTCAAATAATACACACATTGCTTCATGAAATAAGTTTCAAAAAACACAGAGCTTACTCTAAAATGTAATCTTAAAGTGGCCGAATTTCCCCCAACTTTCTTGAGTAATATCATGAACAATAGGCCTAACTAGATCCTGAAAGAAAATATACCTAATTTTTCATGAAAATGGGGAATTTCGGAGAGGAAATTATTGTTAACACTATAATGCAATTAAATGAATTCACCTTCTTCCTCCGAATAACTTCAACTCCAAGCAATAGCTGTCAGCCTGTACTTTCAAACAAGACACATGTTATATTTCATAAAATTCTAATTTTCATTCAATTTTTTGTTACATGTGGAAAGGGATAAAATTTACTCCCTCATTATTGTCCAGCTAGAGCGATGATTCTGTTGACACATATTGACGAAATATAACGTTATTTTTCCCAGAAATGGAGCTTTGTAGGTTGCAAAATATATTTTCTATAACAGGTCAAAGCATGTATACATTTTATGACCCACCCAATATATACAGAAACATACAATATTTTTCTCATTAATATGCTGAATATGCTGAATGCCTCAAGGAAAATACAGTACAAGATTTCAAAAAGTATTTCTCGCTCTTGTATATGCTGGAATCTTTAATATAGAATGTTTTTAAAAAAAGTGACAAGGGTTTGAACTTTTAATGTTGATATCAAATATTTAGAAAGTAAATAAGATCATATTTCTTACTTAATGTTTGGATTTTACTGCAAATAAAATTATATATATCTGAAATAAATATTAGGATCGTTGCGGCTCAAGAAAAAGGAGCGGCCGTGGTATCCACGTGTCTGCTGTGTTATTCCAGGGCTATATGCTATTTCCTATATTAGGTCTTTATTCATCACAGCTAATACCGCTCCAATTAATTTATTTAATTGTTGTATTTATATTTCATGTACTATTTAATTACGACTATGAGCTATTATTATTTTTATTTTGTTGAACATCAGGAGGTATTGAAAACAACCTAATATTGTGATATGTACAGAATAGAATATAGAGTATGATATATTCAGAAAAGATTTAGGACTTACTTTATTAAATGGCATGCTTAAGGTGAAAGGTGTTGGATATAGTATACATGAAGCTGCATCAGTTTCCGAAGGAACAGAACGCTCATACTTTTAGGGATTATTCATTGAGTGTGTACGAACTTAAAAAGGGGGTAACAAAACGACTTTTATTTACTTATTGACTGATACGAAAATAAAAAAGAACGTACCTGTACATCATATCTGCATGTGTAGTGCCCTTGTACTTTATCTATGACTATGTGTGTGTGGGGGGGGGATTTAACGCATATCGCATGTCTTGTGCACATGGATACTTCTTACTATTGCACTACGTAGAAAATTTATGGTATTTCATGTAGAAGTGGTAATAGAACACAAAAGAAACGCAAATCAGGGGGTTCTCATGTATACTATTACCGAAAGGTTTATATGAAAGATTATAACAGAATATTTTATCGGATTGAAGTTTAATGTTTATTTCAGCACCAAAGCTATATGTGACACAAATCTACAGCTTAATGTGCTATCCAAGTCACATAAGCTTACATCGGAAATTGAAACCGGGCCTCCTGCTCGGAAGGCATGTACGCTAACGAGGAGGAATCATGTAATCACGAGGAACCTAATATAATAGACAAAATGGAATATAATAGAGTACAGTACTATGGGTTAGTTCGTTTAACAAACTACACTAAAATAGAATTTATGTATTTATTTTGTGAGCTAAAATGCAGAAATTGGATTAAGAGTAAAATCATTTGCACTTTAGTAAAACTGCTTCATAAAATGTTATCATCACTTGTCCACAATTCGGGTTTTCTAACAAGCATTATTATGTTGCAACTTAATTTGGGATTTTAGTTAGCATTTAAGGACTTTGCGGTACTATGTGGGTTAAAATGAAAATAGAAATATTGTGAAGTCTCAGATTCAAACTTTACATCTACCTTGATTCCAAACACCTGTTCTGTCATTTCTTTGTTCAACCAATGTTGGTAAGAGCCGAAAGTTGTTATTGATTTTAATTTTGGCTTATATCATCTTTATTACTAGCATTATTGTTCAGTATATTCCACCTACGTTAATACTGTAATATTTGTTTATACAGGGATTGAAAGAGAGTGATAGCCACGTCATTTCTGTGTTATTCCAAAGCATTTTGCTGACCCATTGATACGATTCCATCCATCACAGCAAAACTGCTTCGATTCATCCAGTTTTACATTATTTTACTTGTTGTTTCTTGTTATGGATTCTAGTTTGCTACAACTTCCTATACAAATAACTGAAGAAATTAAAATTAAAATTTAATCAACTGAGAAAGCTGAAAAACAACTACACAGCGTCTAATGATTAAGCGAAAAATATGAGAAATGCCCAACAAGCATATTATCCGAATATCTGGGGGATAAAAGTATTTAATAGACTTATCTATACTCTACGTCAATTTAAGACATTGCAAAAGTATACTTAACTGGAGTTAACACTAGTTTTTTTTTCTGACCGATCCTTCAGTACGCTCATATTTAAAATCATGCCTAAATAAAAAATCTAATTATTTATCTTTAACAATTTATTTCTCGGGATATACTTGAACCTGAACCCACAAAGTGGGGGTGATGTATTTATTTCCTGAAAGCTTGGGTCAAGTCAAGATCAAAACCGGTTACCAAAATTGGCGAGGTCTCAAGCATTTTGCTTGAGGCAGCACGCTACTCATTTTATTAACACCTTTAAGCGTGTCCATAAAGTCCGTTGCAATCCCGAAAAATCTGAAACCATAGGAGAAATATGGAAACAGAAAAACGTGTCTTTCATCATTTCAAAAGTATAACGTATCAAAGTAAAATAAATTGTCCCAGGATCCCAGACGGGGTCCACTCAAAATTTTTAAATAGAAAGTTGGTCAACTTGCATATCGTGTGAAAGTTGATGTTAAATAAAAGAAGATAAATTAAGTCACGACTCTCTACGATAAGCCTGTGCAAAATAGTGGTGGGTCAAAATATGAGCACAATCTTCATTGCAAAGTCTATGGCCACTCCTATGAATCTGAAACGGTGGAATAGGTGTAGAAACAAAATCACGGATATGTCATTATTTCAAAAGTATAATGATTCAAAGTAAAGAAAAATGTTCCAGGGTCCCTCGCAGGGTCCCAGGCGGGGTCCAACTCAAAATGTTGGAATGGAAAGGTGTTCAAGTTGAGTATTGTAGGAAAGCTTATGTTAAGTGAAAGAAGACAAAACAAGTCTAGACTCTTGATTTAAAAAAGTCTATTGCCACTCCTATTAATCTGAAGCAGTGAGACAGGTGCAAAGACAAAACAAAACAAGACAAAAACTAGAATATATCAAAGGAAATGCATCGTGCCATTTTTCAATGCTTATCGACAGTCGAGACTTGTCCAATGACCAATTCTGTATCATTTAACACGAGCTTTCATATCATGTGCTTATTTACCCCCCTTGGCACTTGAAACTTTTGAGTTGGACCCCGTCTGGGATCCTGCAGTTTGTAACGCCCCATTCCCCAGGAGTCAGAGGTTGAAAACTAAAAAAAAAAAAATCCTAAACCAACCCCGGACTCCACCGAAGAAGGGACTACGGCAGGTGGATTCGCGCTGCTCAAGCTCACCTGATTAACTTGTGGCTAGACTGTGATTATCCAGTATTCACTCTAGTATAAGGTTAAACAACAATAATAACAAAAAATAACCAACCAAAATTCAGTTTTCAAATAACAAATTTTATTTCAATAAGTATAGGTGAATATTTGCTCAAGCGTTTGAAGAACAGATATTCACCAACATGATTAAAAATATCCAAAAAAATTTAAACAATGTAATTAAATTCCGGAGCAATTAACCAATTTTTCTTTATACAAAATCTAGAACCTTCAGATTGAACCCTGAATTTATAGATTTCTCTCAATATTTTTTAGCTAAGAGCAATTCGTATTACTAGCAAAGACTCTAGAAAAAAGAATATTCAATATTTCGCACCTGTTCAGAGAAAATATTTTTATTGAGCAAAATATCTTAATTGATCAATATTACTGATTAAAGAAATTCAAACCATTCAAATGTTTTCAAATGCATGAAAATGCAAGAAAATATATTCAAAAAAATATTTGTTCTTTACTGATTTTTTTTTCGGCAGTATTCGGAACTCTACCTCTTAATTTTGTCCGCGAGGCAATTTTTTTTAAAATACAATTTCTTATTGTGCAAAACGAGGTCCTTATCACAGATTATACTAATATAACCACAAATTAAAGAAATCAATTCCAGCTTAGTACGATTTAGGACCCAAAATTTCAATCCAATTCAATCAATCTGTCCCATTCAATTTCTTGAATTCAAATATACGAATTTACAATTTCAACTCTCTTAATAGCCTCTTCAATTCTGTCTATTCAAACTTTGCAAACAGCATTTCTGAAAACCAGTTTCATTATACCCAAAACAACTGTGACCCCGAGTCTAATAATGACGTGAGAGAGAGTTTGCATTAAACGCTAAGCTCTGATCAAACAAATTAACATTAGAAAAGGTAATTCAATGAATACTGGACAATCATACCAAGAATTTCCACTCAAAACAGCATTTAAGCATTACTAGTGAGGTGAGTCTAAAAATTTGGGGGGGGGGATTTTCAATTTTTCGCAAAAAATCGGAAAATATCACTCTTATTCTCTGGAAAATACCCGAATACATGTCAGCGATTGAATGCAAGTTATATTAACCCATTTCCAGCTCACTAATGATATTACGTAACCAACTAAACCCATATGTAAACTACTAGTTAACTGCGAACTTACCAGGATTAAACGAAACGCAATTTAGCTCCAGCAATATTTTACCTTTGTAGATAATTTTACTTCCCTCTGGTTGGAACAGCTTATGTCCTATGGTCTAGTACTGACTTTCTGTTAACTTGGGCCCGAGACGAAGTGAGTATAATTGATTTTTTCTTTTTGAGAAAAAGGCCGAAAAATAGCTTTAAGAAATTACAACACATTGAAATCCAAACAATATAATCAAAAATTGGAGCAGATTGGAGTCACTTTAATGGGCACTTTTGTCTGACCACCAAGGCTCACTCATGCACCTTCTCCTCGATGCCGGTTTAACTCCATTAAATTTCAAGAAAAATACTTTCCACAAGGGAACAAAATTCTCCAAGATCGCAATTACTAACAAAACACTCAGCTGTGATCACTGAAAGCATTTCAATAAACTCACTTCACCTTTGGCCACTTTTATTCTTTTCACTTTTAACTCTGCATTCAACTACAACACGCGCCATGCAAGCTATGAAACAACACACGGTGAACAAGCATACGCGAGCCCAACTCCACCAGCGGAGGTCAAAACAGCAAATCAGCCTCAGGAGGCAGCTACTTCGAAAGCAAGACTCGCCATACAGGATTGGAAATTCTCTCTCACGTTATTATCGCTCGTTACATTTTTTTCTCTCTCTCTCATTTTTTTTTAAAAAAGAAACATTTTCTTTCAAAACGTCTGATACCACATAAACGTTAAATAGACGTTACTGTAGACCCACATATAATGCAAATACATCATAATTATATATAATTATCTTAAATATCAATAATATTTGACTAGATATTATTAATACAATTTTTGCATTTAATCAGGATTTACATTTTTTTTTAATTTCAGTCAATACAAATCTCTATTTCCATGTAGCTGGAATGCTACATCCTCCACCGTCCAACAAAAAAAATCCAGAGCAAGGATTTTTTTTGCCTAAAAACACAAAGAATCACAATTAGTTAAAAAATACAATTTTAGAACAATAATATAGATAAACCTAAACATAGTAAATAAGATCTGTAATCTAAAGTATTCAATTTTAACTTTATAAATATTTTTACAATAATATTTCCATTTAATTACCCAAGTTTAACATTTAAAAGAGAATTTGGATTACCATGGCCATAGCAATCGTTAAAATGAATGAATCTTAATAAATATAGAATTTTCAATAATCTAATTCAATTTTTAGAACCAACACAAACTTAATTAGAAATATTAATTTATAAATTCTCTAATATAGTACTTATTTTTAATTTTGATGTTTCGATTGGATTATCAATTTTTACAGAGAGAAATTTTAATTTCTACGCTCCCGGAACAACTTAACCTCAGAAACGTGAGACTTACGATATGAATCTTGAGTATCCTCTTCGTTAGAAACCAGCAACGTATTTGGGGTTAAAAATCTTCTAATTACGAAAGGACCATTCCACTTCAGACTCAGGGATTTGGTGATTTTATCTCTCAGAGATGACTTAATATGGGTCTTTATCAATACCTTGTCACCAACCTTCAAAGTAACTTCTCGTCTTCGTTGCATCATTAGCTTCCGTCTTCTCTCCCAGCTTTTCTCCATGTTGCTTATGGCTGCAGTCCACAAGTCAACCGAAGATTTACCACCATAATCTGATTCTGCGATGTTCCATCGTATTTCAAGAGGTGTATAATTAGGACGTCCATAAAAAAGCTCGATGGGACACATCTTCAAACCAGCATGTTCACTGATGTTAAGAGTATATTGCAGATCCGGGACCAAGGATGACCAAAGATGTTGTTTACTCGAAAAATAACAACGAAGCGACGATTTTAGGGTTTTTATGAATCTCTCAGCCGGATTCCCTTCTGGGTGATATGGACTTAATCGGATGTGCTTAATCCCGAGCCCAAACAAAAACTTACTAAAGTACTCCGATACGAATACTGATCCGTTATCGGTAGAAATTGCTTCTAGGAAACCAAATCTGGTGAAAACATCTTGCAACTTATTGGCTATGATCCTGGAACTAATTGTTCTCAATTTCTCAAGAATGACGAAACGACTAGCGTTATCGACTCCAATTAATATAAATTTATATCCTCTTGAAGTTGGCAAGGCCCCAATGATATCGAACATCCAATGTGAATTAACACGCTTGCTGAATTCTGACATTAGATGACCCATTTTCTTCCTGTTATCCTCCTTCGATAATTGACAATTCTGACACGATCTCACGTATTCATTCACATCTCTTACCATATTATTCCAAGTAAATCTTTTCATCAACTTCTTCAATGTTTTGTAAGATCCCGAATGTCCACCGACCAACTGATCGTCATGATGATATTCAATCAGGAGTCTTCTCAAATCTCTAGGAATAACAATCTTAAAAGGATTTATGGCTGAATTTGTCCGCTTCATTAAGATCTTCTTATTTAAAACATATCCTGGGCAAGCTTCACCTTTCTCCAACTTGTCAATTATTTCATTTAACTCTGGATCTTCTCTCTGAAGAGCTTCTATAGGTTCTTTCACCAAAGGTAACCGCCACAGGTTGGCAAGCTTCATATTGTTGGAAAATGTAGCCAAACCAACTGGACTATCCATGATGTGAAATTCGTAAGGATCATAGACCCGTGTAAGTATGTCTGCAACTAAATTTTCCCCTGATCTAATGTGCTTGATCTTAAAATCAAATTGACATAATGTTTCAACAAACGGTCCATATTTCATGAGACGCTTTGAATTATTTAAGATCCATGTCAAGGCTTTATTGTCAGTAAGAATATCAAATTCCTTGACTAAATAATGCCTAAACCTGGATATAGTTTTTACCAAGCTTATAAACTCGATCTCATAAATAGATCTGTGTTTATCGGCTTCTGAGAGTTTCTTACTATAAAACGCGATCGGTTGGATTTCCCCGTTGCTGTTTTCTTGTGAAATGCATCCCGCGATGCTCTTCCCAGACCCATCGATGTTAACAATAAAACGCTTATTCAAGTCTGGTATTTTCAAAACTACATTTTCAATAAGTGTATTTTTCAATTTCTCCAAAATACACTGATGTTCGGTTGTCCAAACAAATTTGTTATTTACAGATTTAAGAGAACTCAAGGGTCCCATAATCTCTTGCATCTCAGGAGCGAACTTCGAATAATAACTAAAAAGTCCTAGGATTTTCATCAGCCCTCTTCTATTTCTCGGAGGTGGAATATTACGAATAGCAGAAACCCTTGCAGGATCTATCTCCATTTGATCACCACTTATAACATATCCAAGGTAATTAATTTTGTTATAAAACAATAAGCATTTATCAGGAGATATCGTTATATTATATTTTCTAAATCTTTCAAAGACCTTTTCCAAGACCCTCCTATGTTCTTCAAGTGACCTTGAAGAAATTAGGACGTCATCAAAAAAAACTCTTACTCCTTCTGACTCTAGATCTCCCAATACTTTATTCATTGCCCTAGCCAGAATGTTACTACCAGTCTTTATTCCGACTGGAACTCGAGTATACTGGTAACACCCTTTGGGGGTAACGATGGTTGTTATTTCACGTGATTTTTCATCCAAATATATTTGGTTATAAGCTTTACGGAGGTCCAGTTTGCTGTGAATTGCTTTATCGGCAAGGCCTGCTAAACAAGATTCTAAATGTGGAGACGGATAACCATCATTCACAATTAACTCGTTGGCCCTTACATAATTCCCCACAATTCTAAACGTATTATTCTTGTTTTTTACTAAAAAACAACTACTAGCATAATTGCTGTGGTCAACTTCCACCAATATGCCTTGTTGGATCAAAGTTTGAATTTGCTGATCAAATTCTTTTTCTTTATTTCGTGGGATGGGAAATGGTGTTTGCTTAAATGGCTTATTTTCACTTAAATATAGCCTACCTACAAAATCCTTAATACAGCCAATTCGATCCGATATTACATCGGAGTATTTCTCCTTTAACGAATCAATAAAAGCTAAGGTCTCCGAATCCCGACATCTCCAGAAAACATTAGGAATCACCGGTTTTTCCACCTGTGTGTTATCAAGGTTTTTCACCTGTATTGCCGATTTCAATTTTTTATTAAAACATGAGTTATCCGGAGGCAAATATTTCCTATTCTGGCTTATTAATTTTTTAAAGTTCTCTGACTGTTCCATATCCACATCTGATGCTTCTGAATCGGTAATCTGAAGTTTTCTATCCATTTCCCCTTTTGATGACAATACATGCATTTCAGCATCTGAAGAGTTTCCAACAGTCTTCTTGGATCCATCTTTAACAGAAATTTCAACAGCTGGTTTGCTATTATCTTCACGTTTCATAGATTCAACTCTGGAATCACTCTGTTTCTTCTTTCGCTTTCTTCTACGTTGTCCTTTCGGAACACCAGGAAAACCAGAATCCGCTCGACACTCTTCCACCGATACTTCATTCTGCAAATTAGTCGTTGCCACCAAAGAACTACTATTTCCTCCAACAAGACATTCCACATGACTTTCAGGAACTGCCATTTCATCCGAATTCAAAACAAAATTTTTAGTGTCAATTTTGTCTGTGATAAATGCCAAATCAACAGGAATCTTTCCAGAACCACTTTGTTCCCTATTTCTGTTTAAATTTTCTATCAAAGTCCAAGGTAGTTCTTGATGCGACGAAATATCTCCGAAACCAATATCCTTAAACCCAGTATCCACTGACCGAGGTAACAAATCAGGACCCTGAACACCTCTTCTACCAAGTTCACACTCAACCACTGTCCTCAAATTCAACAACTGAGAGGCTGAAGGATGTTCAATTTTTAATAACTCAGTTTCTAGTTGTTCACATTCCAATTCACACTGTATTCCCTTGCTAGCAATTCCCAAATAATTTACATCCTCCTTAACAAATATCGAAGCCATACCGGAGTTTTGCCCAGAAAACCAGACTAAGTTCGAAGCACTATCGTTCCGAGTTTCGAACTGGTCACCTTGATCAACTGATCGCAACCACTTTCTTTTATCGTTTAACATACGCCGATAGTTCAAGCGAATTACCTTCTTTCCATTATTCAACATTATTCGATTGTTCACATAATCGATAACTGATTTGGTTTCACGCAGGAAAGGAGTGCCCAACAAACAGTCACATGGGAGTTGTTTCACTACACGAAAATTAACTCGCTCGAAATGACCGGACAGGTTGATATTAAGTAACACTTCCCTATTAGTTGAAAAAGTCAACCCAGACGGAGCATTCACCGTTCTTTCATCCGCTTCCTTCACAAAATGTTCAGCCCCACAACGACGCACAAGATCTTCAGTCACCAAATTGAAACTTGATCCGCCGTCTACGCAAATATCAGTCAATTGACTATTAACTTTCCCAACAACAAAGGATGCTATAGTGCCATTTAGTTCTGATGGAATATTTCCCCTGGGACTGGGTTTCTCTCCTGTGAAATAATTCGGCTTATTCGAATGAGTCTCTGAAGATATCGAATTTCGAGACCCGAACCCCTTTTGATTCGATTTCGAATTATTTTTATTAGGATGTTCCTTAAAATTATCTTTCCCATTACCACACAATCGATTAGTTCTAGCATTACTACTAGAAAGAACAACATTTGATTTATTTTTGATATAACCCGATTGTTTATTATAATCAATTTGATTTTTATTAATCAGGACGAACTGGTCAGCTATTTCCAAAAGTTCTCTTCTATCAACAGGAATATACGCATTTAACATTCTATGTCTCTGATTCGGATTCATTCCGCTCAGGATTATATTAACTAATTCAATCTCAGGTGCCCTCATTCCTAACACATTCATAGCAACCATGACTGATCGAACATAATTATTAATTAATTCATTTAATTTCTGCCTCCTATAAACACGTTCAGATATTAGCGTATGAATACATACTGGTGTCACAAACTTTGTCAACAGAGAATATCGTAACTCTTCCCAACCAATGTTATCATGTAAGGCAGACAAAATTATTTTCAAAACTGTACCTTCACATCGCGAAATCATAGCTGTCAGTATCATTCCCAAAGAATAACTGGTATCTAATAAGATTTCTTCGATGCTAACCATAACCTCAAACATCTGAATACTATCATTTCCATCTAATTTCTTAAAATTTCTAAATTTATTCACTAAATATTCAGAGGTTTTACTAAAAGTATGTTTAATCATGAGCTTATTCTCTACCTGAGAAACAAAATTTGCTGATGCATTTCCTGAATCACGATTATAACATTCGGGGTAATTCAAATTAGCATAGTTGACATAAGGTTGTTGCTCATTCCTAGTATTAACTACCCTAGGAGTTGAATTCCTGATCCTTGAAACTCTTTGATAGTATTGACCCAAATTCAAATACCTATTACTAGGTTCAGGATTCTGAACCTCGATATTACTTTCTGGACACCCTATATGATTTCCTAAAGGTGGTCCATTCAAACTTTCCGAAAAGGTTACCTGCCGACAATCCCGTCCATCATTACTTAAACTGGGATTCGCTTGCCTACTAAATCCAAAAGTCGAATCATTTGTACTAGGCATTCCCTCATTATTCTGAACCAGTGAAGGCCTATGACGAATATAAAAGCTTCCTTGATTCGGAGGTGTAAAAGACATATTAGCATAACCAAGACTCGAATGCTAATCTAAATCAACCGGGCCAGTCCTATCCATGGTTACAAATCCTGAGATATCAATAGGCATATCAATACTAACGTATTCTCTTTCATAATTTCGATTATCCATCCTTGAGATACAATGCTGATAAGATAATATCAATACCAAAATAAACAAAATGATTTCACTTATAATTAACATACAACCAAGTTACCACTAAAATCTACAAGCTACCAGTGACCAAATGGAAACAACCCATACAAGAACTACTAATCCAATCGAGATTATCAAAATTTAATTCAAGAAACTTTTTTTTAATATAAATAATGATTAATACTGTTCAAATTTCAAATAATATTACTACAAAACACAACCATCAATTATTTAACCGGAGGTGGAGGTCACATATTTATAAAAACACAGTATATATATAATTAACAAGTGAAAATTTTCTAAATTTTAACGTAATCAGGAAAATAACAAATTAAAAATTATTTGGGATTTGCTGTTTTGTCATTGTAACGCCCCATTCCCCAGGAGTCAGAGGTTGAAAACTAAAAAAAAAAAAACCTAAACCAACCCCGGACTCCACCGAAGAAGGGACTACGGCAGGTGGATTCGCGCTGCTCAAGCTCACCTGATTAACTTGTGGCTAGACTGTGATTATCCAGTATTCACTCTAGTATAAGGTTAAACAACAATAATAACAAAAAATAACCAACCAAAATTCAGTTTTCAAATAACAAATTTTATTTCAATAAGTATAGGTGAATATTTGCTCAAGCGTTTGAAGAACAGATATTCACCAACATGATTAAAAATATCCAAAAAAATTTAAACAATGTAATTAAATTCCGGAGCAATTAACCAATTTTTCTTTATACTAAAATCTAGAACCTTCAGATTGAACCCTGAATTTATAGATTTCTCTCAATATTTTTTAGCTAAGAGCAATTCGTATTACTAGCAAAGACTCTAGAAAAAAGAATATTCAATATTTCGCACCTGTTCAGAGAAAATATTTTTATTGAGCAAAATATCTTAATTGATCAATATTACTGATTAAAGAAATTCAAACCATTCAAATGTTTTCAAATGCATGAAAATGCAAGAAAATATATTCAAAAAAAATATTTGTTCTTTACTGATTTTTTTTTCGGCAGTATTCGGAACTCTACCTCTTAATTTTGTCCGCGAGGCAATTTTTTTTAAAATACAATTTCTTATTGTGCAAAACGAGGTCCTTATCACAGATTATACTAATATAACCACAAATTAAAGAAATCAATTCCAGCTTAGTACGATTTAGGACCCAAAATTTCAATCCAATTCAATCAATCTGTCCCATTCAATTTCTTGAATTCAAATATACGAATTTACAATTTCAACTCTCTTAATAGCCTCTTCAATTCTGTCTATTCAAACTTTGCAAACAGCATTTCTGAAAACCAGTTTCATTATACCCAAAACAACTGTGACTCCGAGTCTAATAATGACGTGAGAATAATGACGTGAGAGAGAGTTTGCATTAAACGCTAAGCTCTGATCAAACAAATTAACATTAGAAAAGGTAATTCAATGAATACTGGACAATCATACCAAGAATTTCCACTCAAAACAGCATTTAAGCATTACTAGTGAGGTGAGTCTAAAAATTTGGGGGGGGGAATTTTCAATTTTTCGCAAAAAATCTGAAAATATCACTCTTATTCTCTGGAAAATACCCGAATACATGTCAGCGATTGAATGCAAGTTATATTAACCCATTTCCAGCTCATTAATGATACTACGTAACCAACTAAACCCATATGTAAACTACTAGTTAACTGCGAACTTACCAGGATTAAACGAAACGCAATTTAGCTCCAGCAATATTTTACCTTTGTAGATAATTTTACTTCCCTCTGGTTGGAACAGCTTATGTCCTATGGTCTAGTACTGACTTTCTGTTAACTTGGGCCCGAGACGAAGTGAGTATAATTGATTTTTTCTTTTTGAGAAAAAGGCCGAAAAATAGCTTTAAGAAATTACAACACATTGAAATCCAAACAATATAATCAAAAATTGGAGCAGATTGGAGTCACTTTAATGGGCACTTTTGTCTGACCACCAAGGCTCACTCATGCACCGTCTCCTCGATGCCGGTTTAACTCCATTAAATTTCAAGAAAAATACTTTCCACAAGGGAACAAAATTCTCCAAGATCGCAATTACTAACAAAACACTCAGCTGTGATCACTGAAAGCATTTCAATATACTCACTTCACCTTTGGCCACTTTTATTCTTTTCACTTTTAACTCTGCATTCAACTACAACACGCGCCATGCAAGCTATGAAACAACACACGGTGAACAAGCATACGCGAGCCCAACTCCACCAGCGGAGGTCAAAACAGCAAATCAGCCTCAGGAGGCAGCTGCTTCGAAAGCAAGACTCGCCATACAGGATTGGAAATTCTCTCTCACGTTATTATCGCTCGTTACATTTTTTTTCTCTCTCTCATTTTTTTTAAAAAAGAAACATTTTCTTTCAAAACGTCTGATACCACATAAACGTTAAATAGACGTTACTGTAGACCCACATATAATGCAAATACATCATAATTAGATATAATTATCTTAAATATCAATAATATTTGACTAGATATTATTAATACAATTTTTGCATTTAATCAGGATTTACATTTTTTTTTTAATTTCAGTCAATACAAATCTCTATTTCCATGTAGCTGGAATGCTACAAGTTGAAACTGGGATATTATTTTTTTCCTTTCATTCATTCTAGTTTTTGTTTTGTTTTGTTTTGTTTTTACACTTGTCTGACCGTTTCAGATTAATAGGAATGGCGATAGACTTTTTCATCAAGAGTCGAGACTTGTTTCCTCTTCTTTCACTTAACATAATAGGGCGTGTCATTTTTGAGGGTGAAATATACTTTTTGCAATTTTTCATGATGAGGGGTCTTAAAAGTATGTTTTTAGGTATGAGAAATTCAAATCCGCACTTAGTTTTGTGATTAAGTAAATTCTAGCTAGGTAAATCAAGATTTGAATATAGCATAAGAGCAGTTTTTGGAATTTCATACTAAAATACTTTCGAAAATGCCATGCAAAGCTATAAAATAAATTATTTTTCCGTATGAAACATTTTATCAATCATCAAACATATTAATAAAGCTACAGATACAGTAAAAAAGAATATATAACCAATACTTTGAGAAAACACTCAATAAAATTTCTGCATATATAGACGTACGCACTGAAATACTGTATTTAGACTTTATATTATTGCATTGTAGTTACTAAGAACAGAAAGCATTATTTTGATTGCGTACTATTATACTTTATAATTGTTTTAGTAAAAACATGTAACATTCTCCATGTTTCAAGTGTGTAGCTTCTGTTACAAATCTTGAGAAACACATTTTTCATTGATTTTAAAAATACCTTACTCAACCACATTGGCAAACTACTAATTTTCAACTATAATGAATTATTTTGTAACTGCTGCATCATACAGTTCATACACTTCTTACTTCTATAATATTACTATATATATATATATATATATATATATATGCTACATTTGTGTTACGTTTTGTGATAAAGCTGTCCTTGTTTTACTTAATACAAATGTATTCAAGAAACAGCAACAATACTATTAACGCACAAGTTATTCAGAAAACAAGTTTCATTATGTCCTGTTTTGATTCATTTTCGGATTATCTATGGACTTGCTTCTTGAAATATCATGTACCCTCACGTTTCTCATGCGTATAGACTTTTGCTGCTGCATCTGTGACTTGTTTCATACACCTTTCTATAGATTGAGCGTGTTTTGGCCACTGTGGTACTATCATCGGAACGACTACAAATTTATTTACTAGTACTGTTGAAAGTTTGCATGTCAAGGGAGGTTCATAAACACCTTTAGACCAGTCGATCATCTCAAGCACGAACGAGGCATTGGGGTCGATAGCTGCTGTTTTCCTCGGACGTACAGAGAGAATTCCTTGTACTGCCTCACTTCTCAAGTTAAGTATCTTTTGAGGTACAGCATCCACAACAATCTTCTTCTGCATATTAAGTCACTGCAGTTGAAACAAGATGTGGCGTGGCCCTTTTTCCCAGCAATGCTTGACTTTGATGTTGAACCAGCACGGTAATAGACACTAACAATGTATTTCACTATCTGCTTAAGATTTATGAGATATTTGACGTTAAGTTCATGTTTAAAAACCCACATACGACGCAGTCTATTTACTGTAGTCAACCATCTTGAATGACTGACTGGACCAATTTCAATAAGCGCCAGATCCCGTGGAAGTTTTCCAGTGAGAATGGCCTGTGTAATCTGATATCCGTATGCTTGATCTGTAGATAAATCTTTTACGATATTTTCACTCAGCGCAATAAGAGGTTCTCCAATTGGGAGTTTTTGCTATGATTGATCGATTTCAAGTTCAGTAACTGCGTTTAGCATATCTTCAATAGTATCTTTCCACTGATTGCTAAGCAAAATTATGCCATCCAGTGTTGTGATTAAGTGTTGCAAAGGTAACCCGCTGGTGTAAAGAGCACACACTAACCAATTTAGCTTACTACCGAGTTTGACTCCTACCCAATGCATAGTACGACCTTCCCAACTAGTGTTGACGTCAGTAGAATCTCCTCCAATTGCTTGTAATTTTTTTATATCAATGCCCTTCTAAAATTTTCAAGATTATCAGCAAAAATTTCAGCTTGCTTTTTATTGTCACAATCTTTCTGAGGAGTGAAATGATAAAGATAGCGTTTACCTGGCCCGCTGTAAACAGAATAGTGTTGTTCTCATATAATCCAAGAGAACTGGTGATTTGAATTTTCTGCTACCAACATAACGTTCGTAATATCTTCACGGTTGTACAAGAAGATGCAGTCGATTATACCTTGCTGACAGAACTCATCAAATTCTTGGTCCCCGGATTTCATTATATTTTTTTTCTTGTGCTCTCTTCACTTTATTGTGATCAATCGCAAGCCTTTGGTCTTTATCGGTCATCAAGCAAACATCCATAAGGGCGGTAGTAGATATGGCAGCTGTGGCACCCAACCGACACCATACCAAATGCTCTGCATGACAACATAGCTTAATAAGGGGAAGTTCAGAGGGTTACAATTCTCTGCCGGTTCCAATCAAATTACTCCTATGTGTAAATGTATTACGTTTTGTTTTTTGTCTTAGAAGTCATTGTAAAGAAACATCAAGAAACCACGATGTTAATATCAGGACTAGTTGAAAAAGTTTACACACTCAAATTTGAAGCTCTCAATCTTATACCATTGGAGTTATTACATAATAAATGTGAAAACTTTAGCACCCGTTTAAAATTGAAAATGTATCTAATTAGTGATTGTAGAACATAAATTTGACATAATAATAAAACTGTAATTCAGCAATGTGCAAATAGATAAAACTAATCTTAATAAGCATGTATTTCTACTTAATAAATGAAATACAACGCTGGTGCCATCTATGAACAACAAAAGTAAATTTGTAAAAAAAAAGAACGAAAATGACAAAACTTTGGACTGATATTTACCTAGCAAAACAACCTTATATCGAATTTGTAAATATATGCTTCGAAATACAATGTCAGGTCTCAACTTTTTAGCACCCCTCATTTTAGGATTTTGAAAATTGAAAAAATCGACACGCCCTATTAACATAAGCTTTCATACGATACTCAATTTGAACCCATTTCTATTTCAACATTTTGAGTTTGACCCTGTCTGGGACCCTGCGAGGGACCCTAGAAATTTTTTTTTTACTTTGAATCATTACACAAACACCTATTCTACCGTTTCAGATTCATACGAGTGGCCATCGACTTTGCAATGAAGATTATGTTGATATTTTGACCCAAGGCTATTTTCTACAGGTTTATCGTAGAGAGTCGCGACTTGATTTATCTTCTTTTATTTAACACCAACTTTCATAGGATGTGCAAATTGACCCCCTCTCCATTTAAAAAATTTGAGTTGGACTCCGTTTGGGACCCTGCGGGGGACCCTGGGACTATTTATTTTACTTTGATTCGTTGTACTTTTGAAATGATGAAAGACATGTTTTTTCTGTTTTCATATCTGTCTCACCGTTTCAGATTTTTCGGGGTTACAACGGAGTTTAAGACACGCTTAAAGGTGTTAATAAAAATTAGTAACGTGCTGCTCTCAAGCGGAATGCTTGAGACCTCGCCAATTTTGGTAACCGGTTTTGATCTTACCTTGACCCAAGCTGTCAGGAAATATATACATCACCCCTCTTTGTGGGTTCAGGTTCAAGTACATCCCGTGTTAGTTTTATCACTAACCATCATGCGGTTACACAATTATTAATTATCAGATCAAAACATTATTACGGCCTAAATATAGAGAAAAGCCGGCATTTCAGGGGGGTCCAAACGCCAGGACCCACCTCCTCCGCAGGTCCCTAATCACTGTTCAATTTGAAATAATTAAATTCAAATAATACAATAAGAACATCCCTTTCTTTTCCACAAAACATGAAGTGAAGACTGGCCTCAGAGACGTAGAAATAATCAAGTCAACGTTTTGCAGTATTTTTCAAACAATACATAATGTGACATATTACATCCAGCAGTAGATTATATCAAGGACATATAGTTGAATAGTTATTTGAAAAAATGACTACACATACTGCTACTGATTTAAATCCTGTTTATAAACGGGAAACATTTCACTGCGTTACGCTGATTTCTAATAATAACCAATCACTCTAATAGATGTCGCACTTGTAGTATCAGTTCCCGCCTGACGCTAATAGATGTCACTACCGTACATACAATTTGTGATTTAAAATTGTTATAACAATGTAATGGGAACATAAACAACTGAATGTTTGAATTTAATTATTATAAAATAGGACAAGGGTCGAAACCAAATTTAGATTTCAGCATTAATATTTGTGTATTTCTACAGTAATATATAGTGATGATTTAATTCCATAGGAACTTGGTCGCATTTATGTGCTCATTCTTTACCAATTTCAACCACAACGAATTCGAATCATCCGAATGGCCTAAAGAAAAAATACATAAATCAAATGATCTTCACGTATTTTAGCCTATGTATTTGTAAACGTGCAAAGGGTGAGTATTACTTTCTTTCAGCCCCTTATTCATAATAGAGTTAAACCCTAAACAATAGGATTATTGGTGGAAGTCAGAAGCGAATCTTCTTTAAAATTAGTGGAACTGGCAAACGGACGTACGTACATACAAATGCTGTTTGAATCGAATTGCAGAAGCTACGCTCGCTTCAACTACGTATCACTAAGAATATTGTGCATTCTAGAAGTGAGAGGGATTTTTTTTTTTTTTTTTTAAATTTTCATCGCATTATCCTTGACCAATGTCGGTATAAAATGGGATGTTTTAAAAGGCATTTTTGTGGAACAGTTTATAAATCAGAGAGGGATAATTCACTTCCTCCTTATTGACTAATTTCAGCCGCAAGCAGTAGAATTGTGGGAAAGGCTTACAGAACATATACTTCGTGTTCTATCAAAATCTAATCACTTTTACGAAAGCTTATGGAGAGAGTTAAATTCATTCCATCATGCTCGACTGATTCTATACTGAAGCGTTGGGGACGTCTTGAAAGTTTCAGACCCACATATACTATACTCCACGAAAGCGAGATATTTATTTGCAAAAGGTATTGTGGTTTTTCCATCGGTGAAATAAATCCATCCATTACTTATAACGGATATGAACTGCATCAAGGGAGAAACCAATTCTACCTAGGTCTCTCTCTCTATCTCATATATATATATAAGGTGTGGACAAAAAATCTAAAACTTTTGCAAAAGTGTGAAAATCATACCTGGTATGGTGAGGGGACTCCTTTTGCGTCCAAAACAGATTGAATCCGACGTGGAATGGACGTATACAACTCCCGAATCGTGGTGTGTGAAATTTTGTACCATTACTCCTCCAAAACATGCTCCAGTTCCTTCAGGGATGCTGGTGGAGTGTAATGAGACTGAACATGCCTTTCTAACTCAGACCACAATGGCTCAATGATGTTCAGATCTGGTGATTGTGGGACCCAGAGGAGGTATGATAGCTCCTGGTCATGCTCCTCAAACCATAATTTCACCGTTTTTCCAGCGTGACAGGCTGCCAAATCATCTTGGTAGATGTCATCACCATCAGGGAACAATATTTGGGCCGTGGGTAGAACCTGGTCCCCCAAAATGACCTCATACGCCTTAGCATTCATTATTCCATGCAGGACTATGAGGGGACCTACAGAAAACGACGATATCACTGCCCATAATGTAAACAGAACCACCCCCATGCTTTACAGTTGAGAGCAGACAGTCTGTATCATAGGCGTGCGACGGTGTTCTCCATAAGTAAACACGATCGGTTGTTGGAAACAAGGTGAAGGTCGATTCTTCGGACCACATTATGTGTTTCTACTGCTCATGAGTCCACGCCTTGTGGTCCTTGCACCACTGGATACGCCTCTTCGAATTTACTGCTGTGACCAGGGGTTTGGCGATAGCGGCCCTGCCATGAATTTTCATTTTATGAAGTTCCCATCGCACTGTTTTCGATGAAACCGGGTTTTGTAGGCTGGAATTGAGTTCAGACGTAATTTTCATTGTAGTGGTCTTCTTTTTAGCTGCTATAATCCGTTTTAATGCCCTTCGGTCCCTATCTGACAGGAATGTCTTTTGACCACTGTTGTGCTTTGCAGACGTCGTTTGCCCATGAATTGGCCCTCGTGACATTGGACACAGTGCCTTTCGATGCCCCCACAATGTTCGCCACTGTTACCACTGAAGCTCCAACCAGACGGGCACCAACGATCATGCTTCCTTGGAAGTCTGTCAGGTCGCCCTTTTTACCACACCACTTTCACACCATGACACTCACAGGTGAACTGGTTACTGCTGACGGAAGAGGAAGGTCCACATGACACATTGAAAACAAAAAACGATCAGCAACGGCAATGTGTGTTGTACAGTGGAGGGCCAAACTTACGTGTCCTGTATGAAGTGTTTTTAAATATTTGTCTAACTCCTGTATATATATATATATATATATATATATTATGTGTTTGTGTGTATTAGGATGTCCCTTATATAAGGTAATATATGTAATATAAAGGTATGTTGCGATACGCACCCGCTAAATGTATTCTATGTGACTGTAAACACGCATTATTGAAATAACAGCTCCCTACGAGAAAGTTAACCAATGCCGACTTGAGGACGAAGTTGAGAAATGATGTTTCCACATTACGTCTATTATATAATTTAGAATGTCAAACCATGATAACGGAGAAACCAAGAGAGATAGAGAAACGAAACTTTGCACGTAGCAACTACAGAAAGGAAGACATCTGTTTGTGAATTGAACAGTGTTGCCAACCCAAGAGAAAATTTTGTTTTTTTAAATCGAATAACCTATACTGGATATTATCATTGGAAGCAACAATGAAAATAAAGAAAAAATATGGCAAATTCACATCAGTGTTGCAAACTTTTCGAGAAATAATGTGAGACATGTGTTAAATGCAAACGCTGTTGGCGCACGTAGCGTTCCCATCTTTTACAAACCATACTTCTCAGCTTTAAGTAGAACCGAATATTTTAGTCAGCGAACTTAGCGATCTCACATTACCATAGTACTGTTGCTCCTCATGGGCTACCGCGTTACATTATAAGTTCTAAACCATACTGCACTAGTGACCTTTTTCGAGTTATTGTACCTTTTCCAAACTCAACTTTCCTTTGGGCAACACTGTTCAACGGACCCTTCTAAACTTGGAGTCAGTGTAAACAGTTCTTGTTAATATTTAATTTAATGTGTACAAAGCGTTAGTACCCCGCTCCTTGTGAGTGCTAGATGGCTCTAGCAGGAAGACGTTTTGCAAGCGATAATGACGTCATAGCAGCTGTGGAGGAATTTCTGTGGCCACAACCTAAGGATTTTTTTATACTGGGATAAGAGCACTGTCCAAGGGAATTATGTTGAAAAATAAAGGTATTACCAAATCTGTGCTTCTTATAGTTTCCTAAAGGCTCAAAACTTTTGAATCATCCCTCAGAACATGCTAATTACATGTCCACAATCACAGACATATGATAGGTCTACTTGACAATAGAAACGTCGCTGTTAACATTAAATTGTGTCCAATGTTCAATTTTAGAACCATTTCTACATTTTACTTCTCCACTACGTATTTCTTTCCTTTTCAATGCATTTTACAAAGAATTGAATCTGAAAGCTTTTATAGGTTTTATTTACTATTTAGTCTTTATCCTCCAAAGTAATCTTGTTTACCCAGTAAATATCAAGGGTGGATAACTTAACGAAATGTGCAATATTTACAATTTGTTATCTGTTACGGTTACTATTTTGTAACCCATTTCTGCACCTAGTTAATAACGTTATTGGTCAGTGTAACTTTTAAAATGGTACGCTCTGAATTATGTTACGCTGAGTAACGTTACTCACTGGAACATTCTGCATTTTGGTACTGTGGTTACAGTCACCAAGGGATTAGCGTTACTCGAAATACCCACGTATGTCGTACCTGCTTGAGATTGTTAAGATAAAACTGGTTCCACTGAATACCAGTTCTCTCTCGAACCCAAAGGGTTTTGTTCCTTGATTTTAGCGATATGAAACGTATTGAAATTCTGCAGAACATTTTTGTGTAAGTAGACATATTTTTGTTACGATGAGTACCATTTCTATGTTTCTCTTTTCTTTATCGGTTACCTTTTGTATCTGTATTTCATCTTCTTCAATTCTGATGGTCTTGGAGTTACGCTTGAGTAACGTTTAAACATCCTTGGCGACAGGGAGTTTAAGGTTAGCTTTAAAAGAATCTCCATTATACTAGTAAATAAATTCCACGTTTTTCAGTCTGTTTTCTTTTTCCTCATACTTAAGATTCAGTAAACACCTTAGGCCCTCAGGCACATGTCCTTTGAGAATAGCATTACTTTGATTGTTCTGTATTTAAAAAGAGGAAAAAGAGAAACGATCAAAGAGTGAAGTTTTTAATGTAAGCTTATTGATAAGATTTTTACTTCTTGTGATGACACTGCCGATAGTTGAGTTGATTTGGAGTTTAACGTCCTTTTCGGCAGCGAGGCTTTATGAGACGGGACCTACTGATTAACATGGAATCGAAACCACATGTGCTTACGCCGGGAATCGAACCCGGGTCTTCCAGGCGAAAGGCGCGTACGCTAAGCGCTTAGGCATGAAGGAGCTCACTGCCGGTAGTCACCATATATGTTTATTTTACAACAGTCTTGCACTGACCAATGTGGTTGAAGCTCGAGCTCACTTCCCAACAAGGATCGAACCCGGAGCTACATACACCAAAGTTACACATATACTGGCCCCCAGGGAAGCAGGAAGGACATTTCATTTGCTTGCAAGCAATTTAGTTTATAAATCAAATACATATCAGACATCAGTGGCGTAGCGAGAAACTCATCAAGGGGGACCAACACACAAGATTTGGTAGAAACGATCTTCTGAGGGGTGCACCAATAACTACCAGTAGGCCTACATTTGAATTGAATTGGATTTTTTTAAATGCCTTTAGGCACCTGTGGTGTGAATGAGGAAATGCCCTGGATATCCTAAGTATCTGTTCTCGGTGAATCCTTTTGTTGAACTTTTAGAAAATTGACTTAAACTATCGACTTTGCAAAACTTCCCTTTGATTTAAGCCCAAATCGAAACATGACAGAGGAAAATTTCGGAAAGTGTTGCTATTTTCATTCCTAGCTTCTCACTTTAGGTAGTGTATATTTACAAGGAAGGGGGTGCACGTGCACCTTTGCACCTTTAAACATATTTCTATTTTATCTTATTTTTGTAAAAAAAAAAAAAAAAAAAAAAAAATCTGCCAGAGAAAGAGAATTGTCAAAAAGTGCTACCCATTCAGAAGACTATTTTCTTCTCATGTGAAAGTTTTGACTTCTCGTGGCAATGTGGTAATCTACAGTTTATTTTGTCTCTTTTTCTCCCTTTGATTTTTAATGTTCATTGTATTGTTTAAATGCTTATAAGTTAACTTGCGAGAAAGTGTCATAGTCGAAGGTTGTACTACTTGTAGAACTAATATTAAAAAGTAAATAAAAGAATTATCATGGAAACAAATTTTTCTTGTTGTATTCAGAAAACAAACATAGGGTTCTTGCGGTTCTAAATTGCGGTTCTGAAATTAATATATCGCAGGCATTCGTTGATATAGTAGCCTACATGTTGGTTTCCACCAGGTACATTCGTGAAGTGTCCCCTCGAGATTCGTGTAAAATTGATTTAAATACAAAGTTTTCTGCTGTCTAATGTGTATTGTACTAAATTTAGCTGCCCATGCCGGTAATTGGCATATTTATGGGCCTTCATATATCCGGAATTCTATCATACACTACCATAACGCTCGGACACAAAATTCATTTTAGTTTCTTTAGATGTTACTCACTGGACATGAATATGGGCATATGGAAAACAAATTGGATCAAGTACTGCTTCTGACACATGTTACCCATTCCGACCGCCATCTTAGATCCGCCATATTAGATTTTACTTTTGGTTTTTCAAATGGAAATAGGTGCAAGTGTTACATCGGACATTTACGTTTACATTCACTGGTGTAATGTATTTTACCGTAGCTTGTACCATTTGGAAGGTATTACATGTTCATTCCCTCCAGCCACTTTGCGAATAGACATTGCAGGTTAATATCAGTTACGCTTACGTTTTTGATGTTGACAAATCAAAACAATTTCTAACTGGTAAACTCCTTACAACATAGGTGTCATAATCTTATTACATTTCCATGAGTGATTGTTATTACTTCGATGTTATACTATAATAAGGAAGTATTGTATTACTGTCAAAATGCCTAATGTAGATCCAGATACGGCCAGATTTGGGTGAAGACCTACCATTTCCGTATTGACATCTGTGTGTCTGCATGTATATAAGTTCAGAGAATATTTCATCAACGATAACACATAAAAGATTGCATATACACACGGGGCCCTGCACAACTTTCTATTTGGTTCAATATGAAGTGCTTGACATTTAATGGTATATACAAGCTACGATAAAACTCAGTACACCAATGAAATTCCGAGAAAAGTTTACATTAATTTGATGTATCATTTGAACCTATTGCCATTTGAAAAACCGAAAGTTAAATCCAAGATGGCGGCCAAGGTGGGTAACATATGTCAGAGAAGGAGTACTTGATTCAATTTGTTCTGCATATGCCCATATTCATGTCCAGTGAAATCTAAAGAAACTAAAAACAACTTTGTGTCCGAGTGTTATAGTAGTGTATGATTGAATTCCGGATATATGAAGGCCCATAAATATGGAAATTACCGGTATGGGCCGCTTAAATTAGTACAATACACATTGGGCCACGGAGAACTTTGCACTTGAATCAATGTTACACGAATCCCGAGGGGACACTTCGCGAATGTATCATACCTTGTCAGTCTCCGTACAACTTGGAATCGCTTAACATTAGTTTTACGGGAAGAAAAAACGACATCATTTGGAACAACTTTCCAGTTTCAATCATCTGTATTTCCTCCTTATTTATTCGGTGTAAGGACCTCAAACTTATTTTGTTGGATCTTGCTTATCGAAAGGTTTTTAAAACTGCCTTACTGCCCCCAAAGTCTGAAATTCAGGGTGGGGTGGGGGCGAATGCCCTCCTGCCCCATTGACGCCCCTATCTAGCGGCTGTCATATGAAACTATCCCACGGCCTTTAACGTGGTTTTAGTTATACTTATTGCGGACTCTTGACTGCGAAAATATTACGTTTGGAAATAGAATTCATTTGCTGAGAAAACCTGAACCTTATTGAAAATGGACTTGGATCCATAGTGCTCTGAACGCCTCATATATTACTTTTTTTCAATGAATTATTGACTTAAAAAACAACCAATTACATAGGCTTCCAGAAAATATTCTAAAGTTAGCACAACATGAAGTGTGCTTCAAACTATCATTACTTTTCTAAAATTTATTATTTTAAGATAATTTTATTAGTATGAGTGTTCTGAAATAGTAATCAAATTTTTGCAATTAAAATTCACACCCGCCTCCATGAAACGCGATCTTAGCCCCTAAGAGCATAATTAGGAAATTTTCAGAAGCAGTAACTCCGAAATGACTTGTTTTAAGGCTAAAGTAACCGCACAAGCGTATTTCTGGTCAAGTTCTAGCCTTAAAACACGTAACATGACTCCATTTGTATTTGAAACTTTGAATTCCAATCAAAGATGCCAGCCATGATGCTTGATAGCACTATCTGATGTGTCAGACCACTTAAAAGTTTCATCATTCTCCCTCAACCCGTTCTCAACGCACAAGGGTGGTGAGGACTTTTGTTTCACCATGCATATTGATAGATTGTGTGAAATCTCCACAGTAGGGAGATTTTAAAATCTACCTAATAAGCTAATTACAACCAAGAAAGTACTTATGAGAATCACTGGCAAGAGGGTGTAATAAAAAGGGGTTGGAATATGAAATAAGTTGAGAATTACTAATCTATACTGAAATATTCTGTACCCAGCACAGTGTTATTAATCAGGATAAAATAAATGAAAAGGTCGGTTGCTAGTAAAGAGCAAAAAGTCCTAAGAAATAAGTTATTACATGATTTTGAAACGTTAAAAATCGTGTTTTAAAGTGTTCAAAATGTTTAAGACTTTTTTTTCGTCTGTGTTTTAAAACATGTTTAAAACGTTTTGAATATCTTTTCTTTATGTTTTAAACACATGTTTTGTTCTTTTTTTTTTAATAAAACTATTTTTTCCAACCCTTGTCTGGTGCCTAAGTAATATAAAACAAAACCATGTACCAAATTGGTCACCAGGTTGGAATTTTCGATCGCCAGATCGCCAATGATGACTGAATATTTCAGTTTGGCGATAAACATTTGCATAAATTATATCTTTAAAAAAAAAAAAAAAAAAAAGAAAGAAAGAAAGAAAGAAAAGAAAAAAGAAAAGAACTAATGATCTTGTTGCTGGATTCAGACTTGAGGTTTCGTGGCGTGCCTGTAATATATAGCAAATCAATATATAGAAGTCATTACATATGCCGGCATGAAAAGGTAAAAAATATGGCGTTTGAAGCGAATAACTGACAATGTACAGGGCCAAATAAACACATTCTCACACCCAATATTATACTTCAGCCCCTTCACCTTCCGTCAAACAAAATATATTCGTAGTTCTTTTGTTGTTGTAAAGGCGAACCTGTCCTTTGCCCTGTCGCTTTGTAAAGTATAGCGATCTTTATTCTTTGGACAATGGGCTATCTGCGCACCATATTTCGATTATATTCAGCCAGTAGTTACGGAGAAATAAAATAGAACATACAAGGCAAGCCGAGCCGAGCCTATCGCCGGCCGAGCTCGGCCATCACATGTAGTGATCTTTATTCCTTATATGATTGGGTATTTTCGCATCAAGTTTGGTTTAAATTTAGCTGATAGTTACCGAGGAATAAAGTACTACATACACACACACATAATTACAGTACATCTGGAGTAAAAGTAAAACATTCGGTCAGCTTACGCCGGGAACTAAAAAGAAAAGTCCTAACATCAGGATCACAAATATAACATACTATATGTAAGCGGAATCCACTTTCAACATCGCAATATTAATGGGGAGGGGGGGGGGCTTGAGCCGGGTGATCCTCCCTGACTACGCCACTGTCAGACATGACCTACAGCTAGGGGGTGTCTACCCATCATCAGAGGCTTCAGAATCTCCATAAGGTAACATGTAAAATTTAATTCGTAAATATCTTACAAAATACTTCACTTAGAAACTTGCAATTTTCTATACGAATACCAAAGAGCAATACAAAGGAGGTGGTTATCTCAATTTTAAACTTAATGACTTAGATTAATTGTAATAATTACTTCCGTAATGATGTAATCACTACTGCAGGTAAAGGATCAAAAGACCACTTTCATACTTCACAAATTACTACAGGTGACATTCTTTGAAGAACACATGCTAAGGAAACGATGCATTGTGGCAATTTGAACAGCGAAACTCATGTCTATCACCTCCATTTTCATAATCATTTATCCCTTACCACTCCCCGCCCCAGACGGCAGCTACCTGAATTTGGCTTTTCGATGGAAACTGGAGTGACTCAAGTGTCAACAAAATACTTGGTAGAACAAAGATCTTTGAAACCTCACTATCGAAAATAATGTTTCCGATTGCTTTTCTACATCTTTTGTTTCTTGAAACGGATGAATTCTTCTTCCAAGCAGTAGCTTTCACCTCTCTGCCACTCAAAACTATACAACCAAGAGAAGTATGATTCTTAGTTAGCTATGTTTTTTTTTTTTTTTTTCCTCTGGAAGGATATGTTTCATTTCATTTTATATTATTTATCATAGAAAACAGACAGTGCGACGTTTCTGTGGTTAGAACGGATTAATTGTATGCAGGGGTGGCAAAAGCCAAGTTTTCCTTGTTTAGTTTTTGAATAACTAGAATTTGGTTTACCTACTCCTTTATATATTTACCACCCGTGTGTGTACGTGTGTAAAAAAAAAAAGAAAAAGAAAGAAAAAGTAAAAGAAAAAACTAAAGAGCTGCTTGATGTATCATCACCAAATTTGGTCAAAATATAGTCAAGAGTAATGAATTTTATTTGTCATTAAAACCACCTACCCAAACCGGAAGTGATTTAAATAAACCATTTCTGGTTTGACCTTTGATCACCATAGATCGAAAACGGCAATATGTAGTGAGATCCGGTTTTCTGCTTCGTAAGAACATATTTAATCTCTATTATTAACTCTACTAAAACCTACAATGGTTCAAATCAACTATAATTTCTGCTTTCAATAAATATTGATCTATATATAGCAAAAACGGTAAAAAAAAATAGATGAAAACGGTTTCTTCCAATCGAGCAGCTCTCAAGCGTCTCAGGTGTACCTTTCATCTCCTCTTGTGATCTTCAATTGAAACCTCGGTTTCAATAGTGATCTCCATAGAACAGGAATGAAGCGGGTTTTTGGTTTTTATTCAGCTTTCTAAAAATAACTACTATATTCGGTCTTCCAAAAGATGTGGAAATCAACTACTTCCGATTTTAACTTTGATGGCTATAGAATAAAAACTATAATAGATACGAAGCGGTTTTCTGCAATTAATTAGGCGTAACAAGAATATATTTCGTCTCTAATCTAATTTCTCTACTAAAACCGGAAGTGGTAGAAATCTACTACAATTTACAGTTTCAATATTAATTGTGAAAATATCGTACCACAGACACCAAACTCTTTTGCGTGATGTACATGTGGCACTGCTACTTGTTTTTGAACCATTTTCTTTATCTTGTGGATAATCGTGGCCTCTATTTTTTAAATAATAAAATAAGTGAAACTCGAGGTCATATGTAAACTAGTTTTACAAATGATTTACCAGTAGAGCACAAATTATTTACTAGTCTGCCCATTCATTACTGTTCAAGATTGAATAAGCCAAACCGAGTAGCGTGTCTGAACAAAGGAGTGAGTTAGGGAAGCTAATACATGAGATTATTTGCATGAATAAAATCTACTTTAGATATGTAATAAGGGATAAGAAATCTTAAACATCTGAGAGATTATTTGGTTCACACAGTTACAGTTAAGAAATTGATAAGAGAATAAGATATATTGGGCTGGAGCCTAAGTTAGGATAAAGAGGGAAGTATAAAACACATTTTTGTAATGAAAGTCTTGATTCTGAGCGAAAACAGCTAGTTGACCTTTGACCTCGAGTTAGACCGGTTTGCGGTCACTTCTTAAGATTGAGACCGAGATCAGTCGAATTAGCACCCTTAAGTTGCAGTTATTCATTAAAAAAAAAAAAAGGGGGGGCCATGGCTACAAAACTTTTACTTTATTTAGATTACATATGGATAGAAATAAGTTTTTTTTTAGGCCCATTCTTATGTAACAGGGGGTTATGAAGGACGGGACCTACAGTTTAAAATGGGTTACAAACCATTACTCGGTTTGAATCGGAGAGAAATTGTCCTGTAGCTGGGCTCAAACCTGGGACCCCTGCTTGATTACAAAAGTGACAATTCTACAGACTCATCCACGGAGAACACCTGATAAAGATATATTGTACTGATCTTGCATGTACTGTACTTGTGAATATTTTAAGAATCACTTTACAAGAGGAGAAAAAAAAATGCACAAGTGAAATCAGTACAAAGTACAGAAGATATACTTTATTCCTCCAAGTTAGTTCACAGAGTCAAAAATTTAGCGACTTAATTTAATTTGCATATAAATATAAGAAGTGAATAAAGATATAAATCATTTGAGTTCACTCTGGTTCTGAACCATTTATATTATTTTATTGGTTTCAATCAATTGTTTGTTTAACATACACATACAAATTCTAATTATATGTATTTATTTGAACTTCAATAGGAAAATAATTTTGGATCACACACAGCGGAACAGGGATGGGCACCAGTCGAGCTAAAACTCGACTCGACTCGAAACTCGAGTCAAGTTTAGAGTCGAGTCAAGGGTAATTTTCTCGAGTGGAGTTCCGAGCCGAGTCACTGTTTTTGACGTCGAGTTTCGAGTGAGTCGAGTTTGATAAATGGCTCGCTCGTTCAGCTCGTTTTAACTCGTTTTGAAATCATGGTCTGATTAGACTGGAAAGCGAAAGCCATGAGAAATGTAAGCAGTAGTGTGGAATACTTTTAGTGTTGCTCAGGACAAGGAACACTACTCGCATCTCGTCTCGTCTCGATAACGAGACGACAATAATTTTTATAACGAGAGAGCCTCAAGTGTCATGAGCACCAATATAAGTATATACTGTAGCTCTTACTATCAAAGCTGAGATCTGCACGTTCGAATTTTTGAGCTCAAGCAGAAGCCCAACCCGAGTGGTGATGTCAATCGGCTCGGCACTCGGTTCAACTGAGCGAACAACTCGAGCCGGCTTGGTTCAGATGAGCCATCGGCTCGGCTCAATTGAGCCAATGGCTTGAGCCATCTCGGTTGAGACGAGCCGTCGACTGGCACAATTGAGCTTTTGGCCCGAGCCTGCTCCGTTGAGATGAGCTACCGACTCGGCTCAGATGAGTCACCAACTCAGCTCAGATGAGCCATCGGCTCGAGCCAGCTCCGTTGAAACGAGTTCATCGCCTCGGTTCGACTCGGCTCAACTGAGCCGATTGCTCGAGTTGGCTAGGTTGGGTGAACTGTTGGCTTGGCTCACTTCTCGGTTCGGCTCGATAGTGAATGAGCTATGAACCAAGCTGCTCGAGCCACTGACAACCCTAAACCCGAGCCGAGCAGTTTTGAACATGTTTGACCGGCGCCCTATAACTTTTAACAATTTTTGGTTCGAGCCTGAATACTTGCTTCTCCGGAACTCAAACCCAGATCCTCGTGAACAATGTCCTTGCCTCCTGAAGACTTCTCGGCGACCGAGCTCGGAAGTCAACTAATTTTTAGTATACAGGTACACCCCGCCTACTTTCTTGGTTATACATGATATAATAATAATAATAATAATAATATTAATAATAATAATAATAATAATAAGTAGTAGTAGTAGTAGTAGTAGTAGTAGTATCATTGACCTATTATCTATGTTGGATACTTAAAAATAGTAATTGAAACTACACACGACTCGACTCGACTCGAAACTCGACCTGAATTCGGAGCTCCCTCGTGGCTAAGCGGTTAGCATACGCGCCTTTGGCGTGGGAGACCCGGGTTCAATTCCCGGCGGGAGCTCATGTGGTTCGGATTCCACGTTAATCAGTAGGTCCACGTCTCATATAGCCTCGCTGCTGAACGGGACGCTAAACTAAAATCACCTCACCTCGACCTGAATTCGAGTCGAAATGGAGGGAATTTTTCGAGCCAAGAACTCGAGTCGAGCTGAAAGATGTCTGCTTCGAGTCGAGTCGAGTTTCAAAGAAAACTCACTCGTATACATCCCTACAGTGGAGTAGGTATGAAGTTCGTGACCCGAGGTCTCACTATGTATGTTCACAGGGTGTTCGAAAACGACATCAAATTACTTAAGGAAATTAATCCTTACACGAGAACATAAAATGAAAGTCACGGGTCACCGTACTAAAAAGATTTTCGCTTAAATTTTTGAGTTAAATCATATTATGTTGCAGTCAAATACAACAAAACTTAAAGGCGTTTTCAGAAAACTCCAAAATATTGCTCGAGTTGTTGCTTTCTTGTACCGTTACGACCTATTTTCTGTGGACAATATATCTGAAATAACGCAACTGTGCACCAAGGTTGGTCTATAGGCTTTTTCATGTTTTCGTCCCAGAATTCACATCCCGAAGTTATTTCCTGACACCATGTGTATATATTATATTTGCTTATTTTCGAGTAACAAGATCTAGAAATGTTCGAGGTCCTAGTTCCACTTATATTTATTACCATAATGAAAACTTTAAAAAAACGTTCACGTAGTCTAAATTATAGTGACATTACTATGTCCGTTCTTCATTAGCTTAGTTGGTTTGGTGGGTTTAGAGTTTAGTGTCCCTTTCTGTACCGATGTTATAAGAGACGTGAGCCTTCAGTGGAATCCGAGTCCTTAGTGATCTGTTTATATTTCAAGGCTCTTCCGCCGGGTATCGAACCCGAGATCTGTGATCCAAAGGTGCGCGAGCTAGCCACTAGACAGACGAACGGGAAGGACTATTGTATTTTTAGAATGTTACCTATGTATGTTTATTCACGGGAAAGTTGGTTCATCGGGTTCAATCCATCGTTTCAATCTGTTGAATTTAGCATGAAGTAAAGTTGATTTTTTTTATTACATCCAGAAAAATATGTGTTCAATAGCTAATGTTGCCAGAAAGTAGAAGTAACTACCTGTCACGAATTTCAAATCCCAGTTACTAGAGGGAATTTTGTAGTTTGTATCCATGCAAACGTCTCATACAAACTTAGTGCTGCAAACGAAGGCTAAATTTCAACCATGATCTGTATCAAATTGTTGATCCTCCTCTTTGGAACGTACTAATATGAAATTAGTGGTTAGCAATAATTATCTAACTAGAGTTACTAGTAATGAAGAAATTGGCGTTCTCTACCTGATCTTTGCTTTCGCAGTATACATCATACAGCATGAAATCGCAAGAAGCAAATATTTCAAATTGTCTTGGAAGCAAATATTCTTTCTTTGTGACATTTACAGAAAATGTATCCGCTCTGCAGAAACGAAGGAAAGAAATGGGGTGAGGGTGGCACCCCGCGGCGTTCTACCACACTCATTGGAAAAGGACTTAAGAGGGGGAGGGAAATACCTGCCTGTCAGCACGACATCAGTTCGCGAAGATCACATTGGAACACACAACCTTCAATATATAGTCCATTACAATGTTACTTTAAAAAGTTCATTACTCTTGATCTACGTCATTAAGCGTGAAATTGAAACAACAATTCATTTCTATTGCTTTTCTGTATACATATGAAAAATTTTAAGTTGTTACGTACCGGTACCATATTTCGTTAGATATTCATGAATTACAATTTACATGTTATCTTATGGGGACTGAGAAACCAGTTGCAAAAGGTATAAGATCCCCTTAAGGGGATGTCTTCCCATCATCAGAGGCTTCAGAATCTTCATAAGATAACATGTAAAATTTAATTCATAAATATCTTAGAAAATACTGCATTTAGGAACTGGTAATTTTGTTGCCAAAGAGTAATACAATTCAGATGACTGTCACAATTTTGCACCTAATTACTTGGATTAATTGTAATGCATTCTTCCGTATTGAGTTACTGCAGGTAAAGAGTCAAAAGACCACTTGCAAACCTCATGAATTACTATGGATGACATTCTTTGAAGAACAAATGCTGAGGAGGGATGTATTATGACAATTTGAAAAGTGAAACCCGTGTCTACCCCTCCAATTTCATAATCATTTATGCCTTGAGCAGTCTCCCTTTCCACTCCCACCTCCCACTTCCCACTGATTTCCCACAACTTTACGACACAACTATCTGAATGTGCTTTTTCGGCGTAAGTTGGTATGATTCACGTGTCAACAAAATACTTCGTAGAACAAAGATAATGATCTTTGAAACCTCAGTATGGAATGTCTTTCCAATTGCTTTTCTACATCTTTTGTTGGTTAAAACGGATGGATTCTCCTTCGAAGCAGTAGCTTTAATCTCTTCCACTCACAAATGTACAACCAAAAAAAGTCTAAATGTTTCTTATATATTTGCCTATTTCTTTTGTTTTCTGGAAGGATAGATTTCTTTTCATTTTATAATATTTATCACAAAAACGCACACAGTGCGATGTTTCTGTGGTTAGAACGGATTAATTGTGTGTAGGGATGGCAAAAATCAAGTTTTCGTTTTTTTTTTTTTTTAAATAACTAGAGTTTGGTTTATCGAAACTCCATTATATATTTACCATATTCGCGTGTGTCAGTGTGTGACAAAAATAAATAAATAAAGTATTTCATGGATCATCACCAAATTTGGTAAAAATACAAAGAGTCAAGAATTAGGAAGTGAGTTTGTTATTAAAATAGTCTTCTCAAACCGAAAGTGTTTTAAATAAACCATTTCCGGTTTGATCATTGATGATCATAGATCGAAAAACGTAATACATATTAAGTTCCGGGTTTCTGTTTCGTAAGAACATATTTAATCTCTATTATTAACTCTCTACTAAAACCGGAAGTGGTTCATTCAACTATAATTTCTCGTTTCTATAAATATTGGTCTACAGAGAGCAAGAGCGGTAGATGAAAGCAGTTTTCTCCATTCGGATAGCTCTCAAGTGTCTCAAAAGTGCAGTGCAGTTACTAAATATATGACATTTGCAAACAACACATCACATGCAAGGGTGAAGAATAAAGCAATACGGGACATTAACCCTCTCAGGTGTTCTGAATACTAACAACAAATTGTTCCTAATAATACTGATGATTGAACAAAATAAGCAGTGTTTGCACTGTCAATCTTCTCTGTGCGTGGAGAAACTAACCAGTGATTCTAATAATAATATTAACCGATAGGTGTACATAATAAACAACTTTCCTAGTAACACGTTTAAGTAATGGGTGCAAATAATCAATTGCTCATGCACACTAGACAAGAAGACGAAACATCCACGAAATCATAGATGAGGTAGAGCAATACCAACATCATAGGCCGAACGAGACGAGTCAGACTGATCTGTATTGAAAACGAGACATGACAGCCCGAAATCTTGTCTCATGTGCAAAGCTACAATCCACGGTGTTTTAACTACCTATTGTATGTAACTGGTTGTGAGAAGAGTCACAAGTGTTACAACCGGAAACGTTTTGTTGGAAGGGGTCATTAATATATTGGAACCCTGAATGGGACAGGCGTTTGTGCAACGTACTATGCCAGCATTCACCTACTGGAACTCCTTCCCATTCCATTACACGTTGAAAACATTCTTCTTGATGTTCCAGGTTTTGATTTTCTCTCTTTCTACCCCTCGTGCATACAACGTGCTCATGACTGTACTACTGGGTCTCTAGTTTCTCATTCACGTCACCTTTACGACAGTATTGATACATTGCCATAGCGTGGAACGCCTCTTGCTACAGAGGTCTCAGACTGCATTGGCTACTATTCATTTCAAGAGGCCCAAGATTTTTTTTGAAGTAATTTCTATTTGTTTTAACGATGCTTAGAGTCCTAGACCAACAAAGAAACACAAACTTTAGGAAAAATTTTAAAAACTTTATTCTGTCACGTGAGACACTATGTAGAGTATTCTCTACATTGGGCCTTTATTTGAAATAGTGCATTTTTTAGTATAAGAAGTATAAGGTGTGTAATATGAAACTTTTAACAAACAAAAATGTTTTTTTTTTTTCTAAATGACAGTTCAGATAGTTGCTCCAGGCATATTCACATTTACAGAATAGAATACCATAACACTTCTTTAATATTTTTGAAGTTGTTTATGCCTCTAAAGCTGAGAAAATTTTTGAAAACACACTACAAAATTTATGTATTTAGTAAAGATTATTTTCGGAGTCATCACAATTATTGAATAACACAACCTTATTGGTTTCTGTGGAATTCCAAGAAACAACTTCTTGTTGGCTGCAAACACAAAAAGACGTTACATTCTGTGCAGTACGTTCTGGTAATTTTTTACATTTCTCATTTCTGCATCTGGGATAGTTGCTGAATTTTTCCATTGATAGCCGACATATGTTTTGCTACGCAGACTAGTTTCGGTTTTGGTGGCAATGGACTGATAGGTCTCCTCTTGCCCGTATTTCTTCATCTTCCTGCTTACGTTCTAGAGAATCATCTTCATCAGTGTAAATAAGTGTTTCTGCGATATTAATTTTGAAATCCAGAAGTTTCATCACCTCTTTTTTCGACACTTTTTGCTTCTTGCACTCCGTTGTATAAAGAAACCGACTATTTACAACTGCTAAGTCAAACATATGAAAAATCATGCGTATTGTCCATTTCTTGGTTGTTGATGACATCCAATAGAATGACAACATGCGGTCACATAGATCGACTTCCCCAATGAACTTATTATACTTTGCAACCACTGCAGACATTGGAACTGAAATATCTTCCTGCTCCTTCTTGCTCCACCTCTCACATGTACCTAGTGGTTCAATTCCTGCTTCACTGGATACCAATACAACCCTCGTATTATACCATTTAACTGCTGCCAAACCACCATGACTACTTACAACCATGTCATGGCTGCCTCTGCTTTCCTTCTTTAGTGTAGTGTCTGATTTGAGGAGACGCTTTGCTTCATTCGGTAGCCTATTTAAGATAATGGTTCCTGTAGATGGCAATTCCTTGCTGTTGAGAAAGTCGATTAGTTGAACAGACATAAAATATCGATCAAAATATAACCTTGTACCAGGAGGAATTGTTTTCATTAACTTTACAGCAGAGGCTCCACCAATGCGAAGTTCGCGAAATTCCTCTGTAAGTATTCCTTTTCCCTGGTATGGAAAGAAATCAAGTACACAGCCATCATGATTTGCTAGCACGAACAGCTTGATGCCAACGGGATTCGGCTTGCCTGGAACATACTGCCTTATTTTAGTTTTACCACTAAATGGCACCATTTGTTCATCAATGCAGACATGATAGCTCCTAGGTATACCGAGACAACCACTTCTGACCCGATCTAACGATGGTCGTATTTTCCACAGCCTATCCTTTCCTTTCTCTTCTTCTGAAATATCACTATCAAACAGAAGTTTCAGCCTTGACCTTAGACAGAAAAAATGATTTCTTGAGAATGTATTGCACACAATAGGAACTTTCGTTGCTTTTTGCCAATACATTCTTAACTTAGGATAGCCAAGACAAGACATATACATGGAAACACTAAAAAAACTTTTTAACTTCTGTCGCAGTAAGTTTTAATGGAAACGATGACAATGATAGATGTGTTTGTTCTGTTTTCTCAGCGCTAAGATGAAATATTATATCGTCGGTGAACCTTGAGAAGTAAGTAATGGGATCATGGATAGTACTATTATCATCAGAGACACATGTGTCCGGCAGTTTTGGCTCAAACTTCATCTTCTTCCAAATCCGTCGCCTTCCGGTTGAGATATTCTGTGTATCTTCAGTTGCTGAAATATCTTCATCTTTTCTGTTGAAGTAAGATATTCGGTCCCAACATCTTCACATACCCAGTCCTGATTATCAGATGTGTCTGCATCAGATACATCGGATCTATCCAGAGCATCTAAAATTTCCTCCGATGTCATACGTTTCCTTCCTGTCGACTTCCTACAAGAAATAAAAAATATTTAAATTAATTAAAATACTGTCTGACACTATGGAAAATCAACAGTAACACATGTTAAGAGACATGCAAGAAAACAAACGAAAAAAGTGTGCTCTAAGAATCTAGTAAGCAGTTCAATGACACGGATGGTCGAACCATGGGGCTGTTGAACAAATGATGGTGACGTTAACCAGTGCACCACTAGCTCCCCGATTACCAGTTTCTATTCTCTTCGCTATTTGAACCTATTTAAAAGCTATGAGACAAACTCTCATTATTCATTCCCTTACAAACACTTCGGAAGCTGAAACAGGCGAATTTATTAAAACTTTATCAGAACAATACTGCGAATCAATAATGAACATATTAACCACAATTCTGCATTACAATTACTCAAATATCTTACCGGTGCTGCACATGATTACAGCAAAATCATTTCCATAGCGGAATTTAAAAGTCTTCAATTTCGGACTTAATTGAAAATACGAAAGAAAAACAATCTTTCTAATCCTTCGTATGAACAACGAAATCTGCTTATTAAATGAAATTTCAGACCAAGATATCGGAAACCAAACAAGTTATTTGTCCATTCTTGTGCTTTGAGGAGCTAAATAAGGTACACAATTTATTTCATGCATGAATTCATTTCGGGAGGGTCCAAATTCAATAAAGATTAACTTACGTGTAGAATTACCCCTAAAATTAGACTAAATTTACAGAAAAGTCTGAATTTCGGGGGTTCCTCAACACCCGGAACCTCCCCCTCCGCACGTTTCTGTCAGGAAAGATATTAAAGAATACTGATATTATTCTCAGAAACCGTAGAAGCCCAAATGCATATTTGTTCACGTACAACGGACTTCAAAATTGTCTGAACGTCATGGCATTGGATGGAAATTGAATGTTCTCTTAAGTACTGACGGCCCAATGTATAGAGGATTCTACATGGTCGGAAAATATGAGCTGCCTTTCAGAAAACACAATTTTTCAACAACGTGATGCCATATAACTAAATTCTATAATACAGGGAACAAATATGAATGGAACTATTAATTACCAACACCTATAAGAGTCTAAAATAAAACTCACCTTTTGAGCTTCCTGGTACAGCGTCCATTTCGCCTACAGTCTCCTTTCAATAGAAGCGATTGACAACGAAATGACCTATGCAGACGAACCATCTGGTGACAAAAGTAAGAATTAAGAGCCAAGATATCGAAGAAGCATAATGTGCACTCACAGCGTTGCCAGCTACGACAATAAAATACACAGAATTTATGTATAGACCTCTCTACGCGGGGCCTCATGCCAGCATTCACCTATTGGAACTCCTTCCCATTCCATTACACGTTGAAAACATTCTTCTTGATGTTCCAGGTTTTGATTTTCTCTCTTTCTACCCCTCGTGCATACAACGTGCTCATGACTGTACTACTGGGTCTCTAGTTTATCATTCACGTCACCTTTACGACAGTATTGATACATTGCCATAGCGTGGAACGCCTCTTGCTACAGAGGTCTCAAACTGCATTGGCTACTATTCATTTCAATAGACGATGTGCGTCAAGGGTCACATGGCTCCTTTTCCGTATATTCTTCTTGCGCTAAGTTCAACATGGCGGCTTTTCAGATGACCAACATGATTCACTCTACTCCTTTCAGTGGAGCTATACATGCATTCCTCACATCCAACATTTGACCTTAATCCCACTACTCATATCAAAATTAACACGGTATTTCTAGACATTTTCTACATTCTATTTTCGCATTTTGCCCTCATTTCTCTCCCACCCTGTATACGGTCTGCCATTAAACACCCTCTTTTACTCTGTTTCTTTTGGTGCTGAATCCAGTGCTAACAATCATTTTCAGCAATTGAATTCGCCAAATCGGAATGTTCCCTTGTAGTCCGGTCAGAAACTAGAGGCCCCTGCATAATTAAAGGGGACCTTTTCTATTGCTGAAATTGAAAGTTTAAGTCCTTATTGGAAAATTTAGCCTGGAAGTCCTTGTATTTTTAATGGCTTTTGGACACCATCTTGGAAAAATGGCGGCTACTTAGAAATGATATTATTATAGTCCTGTTAGAAACTAGAGAGTGGTGCATAAGTAAAGGAGGCCTTTCTTTGGTACTGAAATTGAATGTTTAGATACTTATTAGAATATTCAGCTCGAGAGTAATTTTATTATTGTTGAATTATGGCCTCCATCTTAGAAAAATGGCGACTACTTGGAAATTCTACTATTAGTCCATTCAGAAATTATGGACCTGTGCGTAATTCGGAGAGAGCTTTCTTCAGTTTATTAGTAAAATTAAAAACTATCTTCCTTGATGGTAAACAACCTAGAAACTTTTGTTTCCTGAATTTTATCCGCCATCTTGAAAAAAGGGTTGCTATTTTTATCTTTTTTCCTATTAATTAATATATCACATACAAATTGTTCTGTCGACCTGCAGTTTTTTCTTTAATTCACCTTATTTTTGTTGATATTTTCTAAGAAATTATACCAGTGAATTTTGATACTACCACTACATGCACTTCTATCAGTATATCATTTTCATGTACCATATAACTTGGATAATTAATTTGTTTTATATAATTTATTTTATTTTTTAAAACATTCCTTTTTTGCGATTTCAGTTTATCAGGATGCTTACTTTGGTGGATAACCTTTTTTGTTGTCCTTAATTTTGTTCCAATTTTATTACAAATTAATGCAATAAAATAACAAACATCTAACATATTTTAGGACGTAAATACGAGGTAAAAACAATAATTCTACCAGAAACAGCTTCTAACAAAATTACAATGAAAGTTCATCATCTGTCTCTTCTTCATCGGTTTCATCTTTTTCTGAGTTGCCATCAACTTTCTACCTCTTCTGGCTCATCTTCATGCTTGTCTTCGGGAACCTGAAATGGTATATTGGGTAATTCTTCTCTCGTGTGAGTGATTGGAACAAGCATGCTTTCTTCAAATTTCCAACCATGATTAGTTGCCTTTAATTTTCTCCCTATTCTTCCATTTTTGAACTCAAATGCTTGTAAGTAAGCTCTTAAGCAATGTTTGAATGAGTCATCAACTGGTGGTAATCTCGGAGAATTACAGCCATTCGACAGTCGCCATTTCCTAGCTCAAGCATCACACAGCTCGTTGCTTACTGGATCATATAGATTAACCTGATGGTAAATAGCTTGAGTTTTTCATATAGTTTATCACTCAGAACATTTTCTTCATGTTTTCCTAACTCTGACATTGTTTGCAAATAGGTTTATTCTGTACCTTGAGAATAGTTTTCATTGGTTTCACTTTACCACATCCAAAATATCCATCAACAGTATCTACCCCCGTAAATGTATACAGACCAACGGCTGCAGATGCAATTTCTTTATTTCAAAAAAACTCGCGGCATTCGATAAAGCTTGGTAGCTCCCCTGGCTTCCTTTTATACCTATACATCTTTTGGTCTGTTAAGAAACATATATGAACTCAGAACCCATACATCTGTATCTTTGAAGTCGAAAACAAGATTTTCATCAGCTTCTATTCGTGCAGCGTGATAGAAGACACTAGTGTCAGCTTTCAAAACTGAACGTGCCTCGAAATGTTGCTATGGCACACGATTTTTAATGTTAATGCAACTTATATTCTTTGTAAAGTACCATGTCGCATGGAAATCATAATCACGCCATTCATTGAGAAGGAAAACTTGAAGTCTTTCTTTATTTTCAGCTTTGAAAAGAAATTGTCGCCACTGACCTCCTGAGGGCATAGAGTGGTTACCACTTTAAGGATATATGTTTGGAGCAAAGCCATGATGACGAGCTCGTCTTCTTTGTTCATATTGCTTTGGACTGACTGTCATGGCTTTATCAGCATAAACCTAGTTTATGAAATGAAAGGCTTTGGGTTCTGGATGTCGTGACTTAATATAATCGAAAATTCTGATTGCATATTCCGACCAAGTATTAGCAGAAAGCACGTTGTTCCAAATCATACTCACATCAACAAAAACTCCGTAAGCTGGAGGACAAGGCTCTGCCTCAAGATTTAATGTTGAAAGGAACTTTGACTTAATTGGCTTGTAAAATTCACCATAAGTTGTAAACAAAGATAAAGCTACTGGTGTGACTATAATACAAAACTCTTTGTAGAGTCATATGTGGTGTTTCTCCTCCAATAAGAACTTCAATGATTTGTTTCATGGCCTTATGGTCTTGTACTTGGCGTGTCTCTTGCTTGTTTTTTTACAATTTCGCTATGTCTGATATGGATGTGATATATTTTAATTTAGAAATGCGACTGTCAATAGGCTTGTTTCCTGTTGAAAGTCGTTCTAGAACCTCTTCTACAACCGCGTTTCCGTGCATATGAGATTCATAGATGCTTTTTATTGCTTCAGGAGAGGAAGGCTTTCCTGTACTAAGCCCACGAGAACGAAGTTGGGGCTGGTCAAGATTCCATGGATTTGAGTCCCATTCTTTCAGTGCTCTTTCTGTTCCCTCAATTACGTCGAGATCTTTTCGTTTCCTTGAAGGACCAATTTCAGGATGATAGTGATCATTTCTTTGTACTTGAGTAGTTTTCTGCAACTGTTTTCGTAAATACTTTACTGCTGGCCTACTCAGAATGCTTATTTCTATCATTGTGTGCTTCTTCGTAAAGTTTATCCAACCACCGCTTTTCCTGTTTTTCAATTCTTTATTCATCGTCATTTCGATAACTTGATCCGGAGCAAGTTTGCTGTAGCTTTCTCCACTTAATAAGATCGAACAAATACTGGCCATATTAGCTTCTTGATCTTCTGGCAATATCGACATCCTAAAATAGTAAAGAGAAAGAAATCGGTCGTAATTTATATTTCCATATGCTGCCAATAATAGGAGCATATTGCGGCAACTTGATAGGTATTCAGAAAACCTAGCTCCGTTTCTAATGCAGTGATAATGTTGGAAGAGTATTTCGACATCGTGAATGTAGGACAGCCAAAACTTGGTCATATTAGAATCACTTTCTAACACTTTCTTAAATAACTTGTTCACGAACGTCTTAAATGATTCAGATTGAACGAAGTCTTCATGTTCTTGTTCTGATTTAAATTCCAAAATTTGCTTGGCATCGTTTAGAATGACATCGACTTCTTCAATTACTCTTTCTAACAGCATTTGCAACAAGGCTTCTGCTGTTAATTTATGAAGCCTTATAGCTCTGTTGCAATATTTCCCAGTCATTGCCTTTTGTATACTTCCTGGAGCTATGAGACCGGATGCCACAGCCAGTTCTTTAATCCCACTTCCTGAATACCTTTTACCCAGTGCATTCAAATATGACATTTCAGTATGAAAACTACTAATACGGCAACAACTTCGGTCCATTTAGAAGGTTGTGTACATAGAAATTCTTCGATGATCCTGTATATTGCTTGGTCTGATAAATGGCATGTCCTTCACATCTGCAACTTTTTGACACCAATCTAGCATATCATTTACAACTTCCCTTGTGGGTGGTTGAGGATAACACTTGACGTTAAAAGTCTCCCATTTATCACTATTGCTATGAAGGGAACTATGAAATCCCGCAAATGAATCCACAGGTACATCAGATAATTTACAAATAAGTGCATGAGCAATGACCCGATATAATTAGACTTCTTATTTGTTGTTTATCTGCTCAGACTGTGGTTGAATTGATGTTGAGGTCTTCTTCCAGTTTCTCTTAGAGATAGAAGTGTTAAATCTTTTGTTCTCATCCTTGTTTGGAATATTCATACGTTCTCCTCCTGACGTTCCCGTCGCAGAGCGGAGTGCTACAGGTCGAGCCATTATAACGTTTGTGAAGTGACTTGTTTCTAAACATGTTAAACCATCTTCTCTAAAATCGTCATTGTTGATAACCACAGTAGCTGGTACTCCGGATACGATTTGGAATGGACACAGTAATCCTTCATCATCAGATATATTTTTTTTAATCTCCGCTCGCTTAAATTCTTCAAATTCCAAGGCTGATAATGCATCTAATGCATCGTTCTATGAAATTCCAATTCCAAATTTTTAAGGTTTGAAAAATTTCTTTGCTTCCAGTAACATCGTGCACATCCATGGATAACATTATTTGAAGTGGCTGTCGTTTGTTAGTTACGAGGTACATAATTGCTTGGCTCAGAAATCGAACCGCAGGTTTAGGTTTATCAGAAACCACAGCTCTGCTTCCTCTAATGACTGCTGACGGATTAGCCAGCAATGCTACAAGATTGTAAACATTATCAGGTATGCATCCACGTTCCAAATTATTCACGCTACAAGGCCAACTCATTGCAGTGTGGCTCTTATGCTTATCGTTGATGATTTTCGCAGTATTTTGAATCAAATTTAGGCTGTCGGTACCCCAGCTATTTATGGCACTTTCTACCTACGATCCTCCATGTTTATATATATATATATATATATATATATATATATATATATATATATATATATATATATATATATATATATATATATATATATATAGATATATAGATATAGATATAGATATAGATATAGATATAGATATAGATATATATAGAAAACTATTGATGACTAATTTCTTCGTTATCTTGACTGAAATCCAATTTCCTCTCCAAAGTGCTTCTCAAGATTGACACGTAAACCATGAATGGCAGATCTGTCATCACACGTGATTCTTATTTCAGCATCAGTAAGCATTAACTCCCGGTGTAACGGTTCATACTCAGGCAATAGTTCTCTCAAGGTATAAACTTCCTTCTTTATATCCATGTATTCAGTAACAACTACGAAGTTGAAAGAAAGCTTCCTTTTTCATCTCACAAATTTATTTCTGCCTTTCTCTGATTCGTTCTGATTTTCTGTCGGTTGCTCGAACTTTGTATACAGGCAGACAATAAACTTTCCAACAGAATTTTGTTTCTTCGCAGTTTCTAGTCTTTGGCCTGTGAGGTTTAATCTGCATATCTTGTGAATTCTACGAGGGAAACTTTCATTTTCAAAACGTTCATGAACCTTTACATATGACGATTCAATGTTTTCCCACTCTGCCGCTGTTTCTTTCAGTTTTGTCCATGTTTCGTCATTCGGTTGTTACGGAAGATTTTGTTTAGATGTAGAGGAACTCTCACAAACGACGCAAGCTTCATCATGTCTAAGCTTTTTCTTTTCAGGCTTTGAGCCCCTTACTAACGCTTTTCGTCCGATTCTATGAGAGGAGGTCTGTGGATCCATTTCTATAAATCAGCTACTACTTGACGTTCACTCTCAGTTGTCCTGTAAAACCAGAAACCCTAAAATTAGTAAACCGGTCAATAAAATTGAACAAAAAATATAAAAATTAAGCAATTATTAGTCGAGAGTTGTAATACGGTAAAATCCCAGACAAAGAAAAAGTTATGTTGGCAACACTGATTCATATGGAAGTGTATAAAATAGCAATTGGGACAGAAACAATTTTATTTTTTATTTTAACATTTTTTCTTTGAAAATATTTTCATGCCTCTTTTTATTTATAAGTTGTAGCTATAACTTTAATATGGCGGCCATTTTATTAAATGAGATGTTGGAAACACTGATTCGTACTGAGGTATATAAAAATGTTAGTTAGGACAGAAACAACAATTTTAATTACTTTTCAAACATTCTTTCTTTGAAAATCTTTCTCTGTCTCTGTTCGTTTTCACGTTACATCTATTACTTTAATATGGCCGCCATTTTCCAAACTGGCGTCCAAAACCACCAACATAAAAAAAAGAACTCTCCTCTAAATTTCTTCTAAAGGGCATATAGATGTAAGTTTCAGAAATAAGACAACGGGCTATTCACGGGCCTCAAGTTTCTGACTAGACTATTGCCATTAGAAGAACCTAAATCCTAATAGTAAATATTTATGCTAATAGATGTCACTACCTATTCTTTTGTTTGCTACCTAATGTTAATAGATGCGGCTGGCGTGTACGAAATTTCTTGAATGAAAATTATTCTGACGATTTAAAAGTAATTTAAACTGTATTGTTTCAATTAAATTATTTAAAAATGAAAAGTGATGATAAATAAACATGAACGTGCTTTGCTTTTTATTACTTCGACAACGATCGGCCATATTCAGAAGTGAACAATAAATAATATTTGAGTAAGGGTATGTTGGTTGGTGGAAAAGTCAAAAATAATAAATTTGTTAAATGTAAACGAATAAAATTTTTAATCAATCAAAATATTACGCATATCATTAGTATACAGAAGACTGAAGGATCGGAAGCAACAACTGGGGAAAATAGCTTCTTTGCTATCCACAAATTATTTTCAAGATCCAGTTTCCTTGGGACATTATTTAATTTGTAGCAATGCTAACAGGTGGCGTTAGTATCAAATTCTACACTCTTTAACTGCTATCTCTCGGAATTCGGCGCAACTGATGAATTTATAGACCGATCTTTACGATTCAATGTTTGTCTACGACGTTGTTAGACCGTCAACAGTTTGTTTACTCTAGCGTTTTAAGGACTAATTACTAAAGAATTTATGGAATCAGAAAGTGAGAGAAAACAGAACCTCGAGAAAGCCCACGGACAGGATGTATTCATAGTCCACCGCGAGGCCCCGTCGGGCATGGCTTGTACAGCATTTTCGTTTTATTTTGATCTCCATAATAAATGTTTGTGTTTTATGAATAATACATGTAGATAAATAGATAGATTGTGATGGTGATGCATACATATGGTGATGTAAATATAACATCACTACAGAGCTTCAATAAATAATTTCAGTTCGTTGAAAATAATTAGATATGATGCGCATCGGTTTCATTCTTATAATATTGATTATTCTAAATTGAATTACTACTAGGAATAACTGATAGATGCTGATGCAGACCTGTATAATTATACATTTTAATTAAAGGAGTTATGATCTCGAAGTGTATCACTGTGCAGATAATAAAATATAGCTAACACTGCATTAGGTAACCAAATATAATGAATGTTGAAGTATCTTTAGTTTAACGTCCCACGTTTATGAATCAAGGTTACGGGAAACAGTGATGATAATGGTGGAGTGACCAAAGTGGTAGGACGTAAAAGAACCCTGAATAAACGAACTTACACAGTGTTTGCCCACCGGAAGTAGCACTTGGGGAGAACTGATGTTTCCACGGACCCCACACGCCAAAGGGAGAACTCAAATACAGCCCCTGTAGACCCCGCTTTAGAATTAGAATTATTATTTCTTACCCTCTTTATCCTGCTGCAAAGTGCTTTTCTTGCCCATTAAATACACGGCATTAGTAAACTGAAGCTTTATGTAGAACGATTTTCCGCACTTTCAAAAGTTTTCGAGATAAAACTTATCATTTTAAAGGAGTAGAAAAATTATCATTGGGACGGATAAACTCAGAAACATGAAGAATGCAAATAATCATAAAAAATAATTTGGATATATTAATGTAAAAATCCATTAATATTTAGTTTTACATACGTTAGTAATATAGGTCACCTACGTAGAAGAGGGGAAACACCGTGATACCGACGCAGGTGCTGTGTCGTTCCAAAGCATTCCGCTTTTCCTTTCGAAATTGTATAAATACAATCTAAGTTGCTCCAACACCATTTATTTTACTTCTTGTATTTTTTCGTTGTAGATTTCTAACAGATATAACTTCCTATGTAAATATTTAAAGGAAATAGAAATAAAGTTTATGAAAACAAATGTTTTGCAAATAATACAGCGACTAAAGTAATACGCGACTTACGAAAATTTTCACTTACCTAATTCGACTTGTAGAGCGCAGTGGGTGTGGAGAAGAAAATTAATATAATATTCAAATTTCTAGTTTCATAACTATTCATTAAATCTTATCCTAAGGGTACAAAGGATGCGTACTTTACCAGTTATAAATAATAGAGAACGTTAAGAAATTGTATAAACACTTTGAACTGTCGTAGAAAACATCGAAGATGAAATTTCTGCGGAAGTGAAACAATACTCCTATTTAAAACATAAGTACACTTTCTGACAAAACTGAGTGTTCCAAATGGTAGTTAAAGTAAATGTTGAAAATGGTGACCGTCAGCATCGATACTTTTATGAGTACGAGTCTTGAGTGCATCTGTACTTCACTCCAAAGAGTCAAATGGGATTTCTGCATACACCGGTAAAATATCATCCCAAAGCCATCCGGCTTGCGAAGAGTTGTAACGGTCGGTGCACCTGTTTTTTACTCTGCGCCATAACAAAAGGTCGAGCGGCGTAAGAACTGCAAAGCGTTCAGGAAACTTAATGGGATCCTTGCGTGCTACCCTCTCGCCTGGTATCTTTTGACCCCTATGATGGTCCGGCGGGTCACCTTCTTGTTAACAAAATCTGTTGTTGCAGTACATTGCACAAATTGCAGGGAAAATGGAATCAACCAGATTGTTATATACATTTCACAAATTACAGCACCTTCAAAACGGAAAGACCCATGAGTACTCTAAGAGACAAACCACACTACACATTTACACGGGTAAAGTCACTGCCTTTCCAACAGTAATATAAATATTATCTTCATCCCATTATACACAATTACACCTATTTACAGTTTCAGTAAGTTTGAATCGTGCTTCGTCTAACCGAACAATGCTGCCCATAAGTAACGATTTACATGTAACCGCCTCCTAAACTCATTTACAAAATTGTATCCTGCGATCTAGGTCTTCGTGACTTAGATGTTGCACCAGCCTTTGAATGTGCACATGCACCTTATCTAACTTAAGTATACGTAGTACAATACTATCACTTACACCGCTCTCATGTGACGTTCGCCCTCAATATTATTCTGGTGAACCGTGAGAGAGTTCCATCAAAGAAAACTGACGATTCAGCACTTATATTCGTGCGAATTCACCCTTACCGGCATTTGTGCAAATCATACATTTCTCCATGAAAATCGAATTTGTCTCGTCGACGTACAATTGATGCTCTTGAAGGTGGATCCGTTTCACAATTACGTCTTCATTGTCTCTGAGACGCAGAAGTATTTGAAACTTTCAGTACAACTTAAGCTACTCCTACTTTCCAAAGCTCAAACATCTGTCTGTCATGTTGATGTTACTTTCGTGCCATTGACTTGGTTGCGCTGCTAAAGTGACGAGTCTGCTGACACACCTACTAACGAAGCAACATTACCTTTCCCAGAAACGTTAGCTTGTAGGTTGGATAATAAAATTTATATGATAGTTTAAAGTTATATACATTCTTTGACACAAAATGGTAAAGAAATATACAGTAATTTTGATATGTTGAATGCTCAAAGTTTTGCAGTCTTTTCCAAACAACAGTACAAGATTTCAGAAAGTATTTCTCGCTCATGTGTGTGTTCGGACCTTCAATGTAGAAAGTAAAAAAAAGTGACAAGGGTTTGAACCTTCAATGTTGATATCTAAAATTCAGAAAAAATAAATAAGATCATTTTTTCTTATATTTTCTTTAGCTTTTACCGCAAATAAACTTATTTATATGTGGACTAAATATTAAGACCGTTGCGGATGAAGAAAAAGGAGCGGCCGTGTTATCCACGTGTTTGCTGTGTTACTCCAGGGCGCTATATTGTTCCTTGTACTTGGTCATTATACATCACACCTAATACCGCTCCGATTTATACAGAGTTCAATTGTTGTATTTATACATATTCCATATACTGTTTTATTATGACGATGAGTCGTATTACAGTTTTAGTTTGTTAAAAATCAGGAGGTATTGAACTAAAACTAATATTGTGATGTAGACCGACTCGGATATAGAGTATAATATATTTAGAAAATATTTTGGCTTGTGTATAGCCCGCTCCCCCCAGTTCATTGTCACCGGAACTGGAAGAGTCAGTACTACTACTACTTATATCGAGAACAGAACCCAACCAACCCCTGCGGGGCTTCTAACCCGTTCCTACTACTATTGCTACTAACTACCACTACTACTATTGCTACTAACTACTACTACTACTGCTACTATTACTACTACCGCTACTAAAGCTACTACTACTACTTATAATAAAGCTTCCTTACCGCAAGATTTACATCTTAAATCTTTATAACATGCGATTCCGATTCATTATGAACTAGTATGAATCGTTAGAATCACTATGATTCGTTAAAAATCACTGGGGGGAGCGGGCTATACTCAATCCAATATTTTGTTTTACTTTATTAAATGATATGCTTGAGGTGAAAGGTTTATATGAAAGATTATAGTAGAATATTTTAATCGGATTGAAGTTTAGTGTTTCTTTCAACACCGAAGATATATGTGACATAAACCTACATCTTAATGTAGGATCCGTATCACATGACCTAACACCGGAAAGGGAACTTGTGTCTCTTGCTTGGAAGGCAAGTATGCTAAGCATATAACCATGAGGAATTTCTAGTATAATCAACAGAACATTATCTAATAGAACATCTAATACTGTATTGTGGTTTAGTTCGTAAATGCACTAAAATATAATTTATTTATAGACTACATTTTGTGGACTAAAATGTAGAGTTGTGATTAAGTCTAAATAATTTGTGCTCTAATAAGGCTGCTTCATGGAATGTGCTTATCACATGTGCATAATTACAAGCCTATGATAGGTCTACTCGATAATAGCAACGTCATAGAAATAGAAAAAGAATAAAGTCACAATTGTATTTGTATATGAGTATTTTAACTTGCTTAATAGCACCCACAATGAACATGAGTCAGTAAGTAAACACACAATATTCCTCTGATCCCTAACACAAGCCTTTACATACACTCATTCTATCTAGAATTTTATCTGTTATTCACTTGATCTCAGCACAAGATGCATAGATTTGATTGTCACTCAGAAAGGAGAGATTATTGGTCGTGCTGCTAATGGTGAAAATTTTTCTGAGATACCTGAAGATTTTCGATGTGATCCTACAGTAGAACTGTGAGGAATTAGCTGGGTCATCATGGGGAGCAGGGAGATAGAGAATGAACTAAGCCAAACCCAGAAATGAAAGATCGGATTCAAAATCAACGGTCCAAGATCGAGGTCTAGTTGAAGAATTACGGAACCATCTTTGCGTCATCGATCTGTCTTGAGAGACAAAGCAGTTGAATTACATTTCTACACGAGACAATAAGGTGACGTTTCATTGCAGCTGGACGCCATCACTCATGTCCAGCTATGAGAACTGCTCTCACAGATTACCACAAGGAAAGGTACTTAGAATCGGCTTTGAAGAATGTGGGTCTTCCACAAACCTGTTGGGATCTCGTTAGGTTATTTGACGAGGTGTACCTCTCTGATCAGCTAGAGAACGATATACCTTCCGCAACATGTCATTCGCATCAAACATTCAGGACTAGTTTCAGGTCACTTTTGGGGCTATATGATAGCTGCAGGTATGGGCGGGATCATTCCTGAACCTGGACAAATTACAAGTGGAACTTATATTTAAAGTGCTAAAGAATATGTTACTTCCGTCTCTACATGAAAGGTTTCCAGAACAAGAGGAATTCGTGTTTGTGCAGGAAAATAGTGGTGTTCGTACGTAGAGGCAAACTCAAGCATGGTTCGAAGATAATCCAGAGCTAAGATGTATAGAATGGCCTCGTCGATCGCCAGATCTTTAACACATAGAACTTCTTTTGCTGTTAATGGTTCAAGAATGGGAAGAACGCTGACAAACCCGTAACAAAGAAATTCTTTAAGCACATGTCATGGAAGTTTGGAATCATTTCCAATAACATCCAACTATATGCTCGAATCTTGTAGCTAGTATACCTAATCGTCTTGGTGGTTATAGCAACAGAAGGTTACTATATAAAATACTAGAAGTATTTCATTTCCAAATACATTTTTATTGGTCTTTTCTACATTTGTTCAATGGTAAAGAACTGAAATATTTTATTTTGTTCGCAATTAAACTAAAAGACTGAAGCTGAATTACATGTGTTATTTATTCTTCGTCAACTTTAACTTTGATTTTATTTTCATCCCAATGGCACGAAAGTAACATCAACATGACAGACGGATGTTTGAGCTTTGAAGAGCAGGAGTAGGTTGTGTTGTTAAGTTTGAAATACTTCTGTTTCTCAGAGACAATGAAGACGTAATTATGAGACTGATCCATCTTCAAGAGCATCAATTGTACGTCCACGAGGCAAATTCGATTTTTATGGAGAAATGTATGATTTGCACAAACGTAGGTAAGGGTGAATTCGCACGGATATAAGTGCTGAATCGTCAGTTTCCTTTGCTGGAACTCTCTCACGGTTCACCAGAATAATATTGAGGGCGAACGTCACCTGAGAGCGGTGTAAGTGATAGTATTGTGCTACGTATACTTAAGTTAGATAAGTTGCGTGTGCATATTCAAAGACTGGTGCAACATCTGTCACGAAGACCTAGATCGCAGGATACAATTTTGTAAATGAGTTTAGGAGGCGGTTACATGTAAATCGTTACTTATGGTTAGACGAAGCACGATTGAAACTTAGTGAAACTGTCATTAGGTGTAATTGTGTATTATGGGATGAAGATAATATTTATATTACTGTTGGAAAGGTAGCGAATTTACCCGTGTAAAAGTGTAGTGTTGTTTGTTACCCTGATATTACCCTGATCCTTAACACAAGCCTTCACATTCATTTATTCTGTTGAGTATTTCATCTGTGTTTCACTTGGTGTCAGCAAAAATGCTTAGAACTAAAGGCATTTTTATTTGACTGTCGCTCAAAAAAGCGATGTTATTGGTCCTGCTGCTAATGGTGAGAAATTGTCTCCTTGCTAAAGATTTTAAATGTAATCCTAGAACTCTGAGGAAGTAACTGAATCGCCATGAGAAGCAGGGCAACAGGAAATGGACAAAGTCTAAATTCAGATATGGAAGACCGCGGGCAACATCAACAGTACAAGATGAAGCTCTGGTTGATAAAGTACGGAATCATCCTTTGCGTCGTAGATCTGTCTTGAGAAACAAAGCAGTTGAATTAGCATGTCCACACGAGACAGTAAGACGACGGCTTATTGCGGCTCGACTCCATCACTCACGTCCAGTTATGAGAACTGTTCTCACCATGGGCGGCGATTTGGGGGGCAAAGGGGGCAGTTGCCCCCCCCCCTACTTTTTTTGAAATTACCCATTAATGTATATAGTTTGATTTGGAAATATAAAGTTTTGTAGGTGTTATTGGTTCATAGAATAAAAATGGTGCCATAAAATATTTGTCGTTCTATGAGTACGTATTGGTTGTCTTCCCGTGGAATTAAGAAAGCTACAGGAATTGCGTTTAAACTGCCACTAAAAATGACCCCAAAATTAACCTATTGGAGCGCCACAATTCGGACCTACTTTCATTTCTTCTTGCAATTGATCGATATGTTAGTCAGCCGCTCTGGAACTAATTGAGATAACATTTCGCAAGAAAAAAAAGTCCTTCGCAAGTTATTCTTTAATTGCACAAAAATCGAAAGTTCCTAAAATGTATTTTCTTCTTTCTAATAATAAGGAATATTTTGATTTGATTTTTTTCAGTTTAACATTCTGTTCAGCAGCGAAGTTATATGAGACGTGGACTTAATGATCAACGTGGAATCCGAACCACGTGAGCTCCCCCCGGGAATCAAGCCCGGGTCTCCCACGTCAAAGATGCGTACGCTAACCCTTAGCCACGAAGGAGCTCAGTAAGGAATATTAATTTTGCAGTGTAATATACGAGTTTAGGGGTGTACATATACAGTTTTGTGTATACAATTAAATTTAGTAAATTCAGCATAATTCTAGGTTTTAGGATTTTGTTGTATAACTGAAATGTGGAGTGACTCTAAGTATTGCTAAGTTTTGATATATTCCAAGAAAGTGAAAACTGTACTTAATGGCAGCGAACATGTTTCGGGAAGCTGCAAAAGTATTTATTTAAATGTCGTAGCATATGCTTATAGTATTCACTGTCATTCTAAGAGTAATAACACATATAATAGCATTCGTGGAATTAAAAATATAAGATGTTCATTAATTTCCAGTTTCAATATAACTTTTGCAAAACAAGCCACATTATTCATTACTATGATTATTTGATTAATATTATTCTTTCTGTTTATTTGTTTTGCAAATTTGTTATTAAATAGTCCCCTAATCTGATCACACAATTTTCCAGACAGATATTCATGAGCAAGGAATCAAACCTTTTCTTACACCTTCGTTGTTTATGAGTGCAAATGGCTAGTATCTACGTGCGTTGCTCTTGTCAATTTACTTAATAAAATATGAAACAAGATATACGGTATAACTTAAAAAGACAGTATCCTAATAGTTATACAACCTTTCGTCAAACAAAGTCTTACATGCAACCAGGAAAACTGACATTGATATCAAACATTCAGATCATGTCTTGTAACCCCCCCCCACTTTTAACGTCCAACCGCCGCCACTGGTTTTCACAGATTACTGCAAAGAAGGGCGTTTAGAATCCGTTCAGAAGAAAGTAGGTCTTCGAAAAGCCTGTTGGGATCTCTTCATCTGGTTTGGTGAGAAAGTGTTCCTTTCTGACCAGCAATAGACAACGATATTATACAGGCCACGCAAAGCACGATATCTTCTACAACATGTCATTCGCTCCGAACATTCAGGACGAGTTTAAGCTCATTTGAGGGCTATATGATAACTCTAAAACCGGGCGAGATCATTCTCATTCCTGGACGAATGACCAGTGCAACTTACATCCAACGTGGTCTAGAATACGTTGCTTCCGTCTCTATACGAAAAGTTAAGAGCAACAGTAATTCTTGTTTATGCAGGCCAACAGTGACGATTATGTCTCGAGGCAAACTCAAGCATGGTTCGAAGATCATCCAGAGCTAATATGTATAGAATGGCCTTCTCGATCGCTAGATTTTAAACCGATAGGACATCTTTTGACGTTACTGTTTCAAAGAATAGGAAGAACGCCAACAAGACCGTAACAAAGAAATTTTTCAGACACAGTAATTTTACTTTGGAATTATTTCCAACAACATCCAACTATATGCTTGAATCTTGTAGCTAGTATACCTAATCGTCTGGGTGGTTATAGCAACAGAGCCTGACTATACAAAATACTAGAATTCTTTCATTTTCGAATATTTCCTTTTTCTTGGGCTTTTCTTCTTTTGTTCAATATTAAAGAACGTAAACATTTTATTTTTGTTCTCAATTAAGCTCAAAGACATTTGAAGCTGAATTAAGTATCTTATTTATTTTTTGTTATCAAATTTAGCTTTGATCTTATTTTCGTCACAATTAATGTTCAAGAGACCTTTGGAGTTAGAGTTAAATGTTTTAGTTCGTTTTTATAAAAATCAGTTTTAATTCTATTTTCTTCCTAATTAATGTTAAGACTCATTTGATGCTAGGAGTATGTGCTTTATTTATTATTTACAAAATTACGTTTTATCACTACTGATGCAACGTGTTGAAGAAGCGAGTAAAACTTTTTTCAACTTTTACATTTACGTTACCTTTCCCTTTAGCAATTTCTGTCCCAACCAACAGTGGTAATTATCATTCTTTCAAAACATTTCACACATTGCTTTATGAAATCAGTTTTAACAAACGCAGAAGTTACTCGAAATTGTAATCTTTAGGTTGGCTGAATTTCCCCCAACTTTCTTACGTAACACCATAAACAATGCGACAAACTAAAGCCTGAAAGAAAATATACCTACTATTTCATGAAAATTAGGAGCGTTAGAGAAAAAAAATATTGTTAACACTTTCAGGAAATGAAATGAATTCACGCTTTTTTCCTCTGACTAATTTCAACTCTAAACAATAGCTGTAAGCCTGTAATTTGAAACAAGACATGTTCTGTTTCATAAAATTCAAGTGTTCACGAAATATTTCTTGTTACATGGAGAAATAGATGAATTGTAATCCCTTATTATTGATTAATTATGATTCCAAACAGGGTAGATGATTGGGAATGTAAAAAAAAAATAATATTCGACATATTTGTATAGAGAAAGAGGATTGGGAGGAGGACCACTGCTCATTCTTGGCTGATTCTAGCCCTAAAAAGTTAAACTTGTTGATAAACTGGAAATAAAATACACACCATACTCTTTAAAATTTGAATGCTTTTTACAGAAGTTATAGTGGATCATCTTTTTAAAGTGGCAAGGTAAAAAAAATTCAACATCTAATTCTTGATCGTAATTGATTCCACTTAATGGGGATGATGGAGAATCCGCAAAGAAAATATACGCCATGCTGCTTCGAAATTGACTCATTATGGCGAGAGTTATTGAAGAAAATTATTTTATTATAATATTTAAATAACGAAGTTTTGAAATTCATCGAAAGTTGGTCCCTTTTATGCGCTTACTCTTTATCCATTTTAATCGCAACCAGTTCGCACGATCTGGATGGCCTAAAGAAAAAATACACTAAGTTTTGTCAGAATCAAATGATCTTCAGTAGTTGTGCCTATACTGCAAAATTGTTTTGTTTTTAAATGTGCAATATGTGCAATTGATGAGTATTGCCTTTTTTCAGCTCATTATTGTCGATATAGTTAAACCTCAAAATAAAAGGGTTATTGGTTGAAGCCACAAGCCAATCTTCATTAACTATTAAAAAAACACGATAGTTATCGTGAAAGTGGCAAACAGATACACACATACAAATGCCGGTTGAATCTAATTGTAGAAGCTACGTTAGCTTCAACCAGTGGCGGCTAATGTTATTGTTGCAGCGTTGCGCAACGACCAAAGTATTTCAAGAAAAAAAAATATTATTAGCAATAGTAGTAAAGAACAGAAAAAATACTTTATAATACTCCCATATATACTTTAAATAACATATTTTTTTTACTTCTCTAACTGTCCGTTTCGTTAATCCGTTTTAAAAAGCGAAAAATAATCCGTCACAGAGTCTCTAATTTATATTGTGTTGCAGCGAGCATGCAACGACTAGATTCCTTCAGCGCGGGAATTGGAACAAATGTTAAGTCTCATTTCCCCTATCTCAGAAGTTAAAGGGTCTGGTCGTTGCAGTGCTTCTGCAACACAGCACGGTTTCCAGTGAACGAGAAGGTTTTTCGCGCTAAATAAGATTTCTAAATTTTATTGCACTAGCAGTTAACAAATGGAATTTGTTTTTATGCATTCATATTTTTATATTACGGTACTTACACTGAAGCAAATCAATATAATGACAATTAAAAAAAGTGATTGCAGAATTACAAAATAAGAAAGAAAATATCTAGTAGAGGAGAAAACAAATGAAAGTAGACCCGCATTTACAAGTTAATTCTTAGCTTATGTTGATAATGAAAATTTCTTCTACAGTAATTTGTGAACCAAATATTAACAAGTCAATATGCAGAACCCCCCCCCCCTCTGTGGATAGCATTTTAGTATATACATATTTCTTTTATAAAATAAGTATATTTTATACTCTTGATAGAACTATATGGTGGGGAACGTCATATTGAATTTTGGACTAGTTAGCAATGCTTAGAGGCGTAGCCACGAAGGGGGTCCACCGGGTCCGGACCTCCCCAAAATTTCGAAACTCGACTAGCATTTGTAGACTTTCTTAATGAACTATACTTGTTTAACAGAGAAATGATTGATGTAAGCTAAATATTTTATTTTACGCCTCATCATGTACTCTTTCTTTTCTTATAGAAATAATCGTTCTATCATTTTTTCTAAAAATATAGGTTACAGTAATTAAGAATTACTTATCTTTTCGGGTACAGTAAAAGACAGGTTCGTTATTACGTAGACATATTGGACCTTCCTCAAATACTTTGGACCCCTACCAGCTAACATGTTGTTCCTATATCTGGCGGGTTTCAAGGTTGCTTTCCAGAACGTTGATAAAAATTGTTTCGCCTCATGTGGAAGTATATTGTGTTCATCGTGCATTAACAACCAAGACGGATGATTTGGAATGTAGTTTTTTCTTTTACGCACATGTGTGTGTGTGTGTGTTGATATATGAATAGGGTTGCCAACTCTATAAAATAAAAAAAAACCGACACTTCCTCAAAATTCTCTATAATATAGGTCTCAGCGTGAAGTATCTCTGTTCGGGCCTATTCATGGAAAGGAAATGTACTATCGTGAACGAAAGTGCATTAACACATATATTCTGTATGTCCTTAGAACATTCACTAATAAGCTTAATAGATACATTGTGCTATAAATGAGAAACTGAAATTGATCAATCGGCATTGATCAATTTATTGTATTTACCAGTAACTACCATTCCTTTAAAATTATCGAAACAGATGAACAAAAGTATAATAATCTTTACGTGACAATTTTGGATTTGGAAAATGAAATTCACTCTTTAAACATATAGTCTCTACTTCAACTATACGAAATTGCTTTAAGAAGGCCTTTTCCACTCTTAATAAATGTATAAAGTTCCTTGAAAGTAAATTTCAAAATTTCCCTGATACAGTCCCTGTCATCTCTCTAAAATTTTCTAAACAGGTGAACAAAATATATTAATCGTTGATACATGGTGAAAGGTAACAGTTTTGAGTTTACAGAATGACAGCTACTTTTCAATACCTATACTTCGAACTAGATACAAATTTGAAAAAAAAAACGGTTATAAAGGGGCTGGTGAGAAGTTTGTACCCGTCACCGGCTTTAATCAAAATAACATCAATTTTTCCGGCCAGGCCAATGAAAAGCCGGCCAGTTTACAGCCCAATGTATGAATATGTGACATTCGCAATTCATATACTAGTATCTCTTTTGTATCAGCTGTTTTGGTTATTAGTTATTAGATTTAATTTTATTGTGTGTGCTTTAATTCTGTACATAACCTACAAATTCTGAATGAATTGCATATCATGACTTCTGTAAATAACTTACAAAAAAAAATGCCCAGCTTTCAACTGAGGAAAAACTTACAATTAAGGCTTAGACAAAACAAGCAAAGTGCAATTCAGGAGAGTGTTAAAAAAAACGGTTTAAGTTTACAGGTCACCTTATGGCAGTAATGTTGTATGCACTAGGTACATTTCCACAGTTTATTTGAAATTTTCCTAGATAAATTGTGAATAAAGTGTGTTCAATGTACATTTTTTTATATATAACATTAATCTCTGCTACGAACTCTCTTCAGTCTACACTGAAGAGGAATTCGGATCACTGTCAGAGACTGAGTTTGCTAGAATTAATTGTTCACAAAAATCTAGAAAAAATATTTAGTGAATCTACAAAGCTTCTGATATTAATATTAACTGTACCTATGGCGTCAGTAAAAGAAGAAAAGTTCTTTTCCACATCAAAAAGAATTGTCACTTTCAAGAAATTGAATGACCCAAGAAAGGTTATCACCATTGGTTATGCTTTCCATCGAAAAAGACCTGACAATAAGAATACTAGAGTTCAACCAGCATGTATTAGGCAGATTTGTTCCAATCAAAGAGAGAAGAATGAACTTACTAATTAAATAAGGTGCTTAATCGGATTAAATGTTCTGCATTTTTTTTTATTTTTTAAAAACAGATTTTTATTTAATTTAACATGCCACATAGCATTTGCATCTAAATTTATGCAGATTAGTCAATGAGTCCACTTTATATCTTCTGTCTCCGATCGTTCGTACTGCAACACCCGAAACCACAAACCACCGGCCGCCACTGGCTTCAACTATAATGTTATTGTGCATTCTAGAAGTGAGAATTTTTTTCCGGATTTTCATCGCCTTATCCTTGATCAATTTCAATATATTTCATAAAAATGGGATGTTTTAAGAACATTTTCTTGTATTAGTTTTTTAATCAGAGATGCATTCACTAGCTCGTTATCGAGTAGGTTTCAGAATCAAGCAATAGAGTTGTGGGAAACGCTTATAGAACTTGTTCTTCGTCTTCTATCAAAATCTACCACTTTTACAAAAGCTTTTTATGGTCATATTTTTTTTAAATTACATGCAAGGAGTTAAATTCCTTCCATCATGCTCGACTAGAAAAAAAAAGCGAAACTTTATTTACAAAAGTTATCGTGGAACATATTTTTTCATCGGTAAAATAAATCCATTTATTACTATTTATGGACTGGACCTGCAATCTACCTAGTTCTCTCTCTCTCTCTATTTTAACACTATATATATCTGTAACACTATTGTAAGTTTTCACTTATTTTGTAAATTTCAGATATATTATAACCTGATGTAGTGTCATTTCACGAAATAAACTTTATATTGAATTGGCAAAACTGTTAATCTGGTTGAACTGACATGTATGTCTTCTTATCGATGTTTGAATGGTGAGAAATATTAGCATTTTGTATTTATTAGTTCAAACGTTAGAAAGGCATATTACGATAAATAGTATATTTAACAGCATACACACCACATTCCCAGACTACCGAGACTCTATTATATAGTTTCTAGTGGCTGATTGTAAAGTCTACAACACAGTCTACGCCATGTGGCATCTAAATCGAATCATTTTTGTGACTTACCAAAGAAAATTATTTTCTGAATATTATATTATTTCTATGATGAAACTTCAGAATTTGAGACATTTTACTTACCCTTGACTGGCTTGAACGCAAATATTTCGGTCAAATAAGGTCATTTAAACGTTTAAATGAGGTCATTCAAACGACTGAAGTAAACAGATTTTTTTCATACCATTTACTGCTATAAGGGGCAAAATATACTATCTCGCTAAAAGAAACATACATTTTCTTTTGCGACAGATAATAGACACGCAACTTACTGTTCTCCAGTATGCGTAACACCACTTACATCGCACTCAGGTATCTTTGCCTTCAGGATTATTGTGGTGAAACCTGAAATAGCACTGAAACCGTAGATTCAACACTTACAGCCGTGCGAGATAACCCTTATGCGTCTTTGAAAAACACTGCTCCTTGAACCTGGAATTTGTCTCGTAGACGTATAATTGTTACCCTTGAAAATGAATCAGTCCAATATTCATGTCTCCATTGTCTCTGAGCGGCAGGGACACTTTCAAACTTCCTGTACAATTTAACCTCCTTTTGCTCTTCAATTTTCAAACATTATTCGCCATGTTACTTTATTGCCATTGACTGGGTTGTGCAGTTAGAGTGATGATTCTGCTCACACATGTTAACGAAACATTACTTTTCCCAGAAATGGAACCGTATAGGTTGCAAAATACATATTCTATAACAGTTCAAAGTATGTATACATTTTTTTACCCACCCGTAAATGCAGTATCTTGAAATAAACAGTACAATATTTCAAAAAAATTCTCGGCCATACTTTCAATGCAGAATGTTATATTTTAAATAAACGTTACAAGGGTTTGAACCTTCAATGTTGATATCTAAAATTTAGAAAGTAAATAAAATCATTTTTCTTACTTTTTGTTTAGGTTTTATCGCAAATAAATTAATTTATATCTGAAATAAATGTTAGTATCTTTGCGGATGGAGAAAAAAGGAGCGGCCGTGATACCCACGTGTCTGCTGTGTTATTCCAGGGCTATATGCTGTTCCCCTATCAGTTTTTTATCCATCACACCTAACACCGCTCCAGTTCATAACGTGTTCAATTGTTGTATTTATAATTTATACACTCTTTTATTACAGCGATAAGTTATTATTTTTTATTTCGTTAAATATCAAGAGGTATTGAAAAGTTAAATATCGTGATATCGAAGCAACTGAATATAGAGTATGATATATTCAGAGGGTTAAGCTTAGAGTTGCCCCTCCGTTTTTTATAAAAATTAGGAAACTTTACAGCAGAAATGGGGTCAGGAATGGTGGTTTGGAGTTCTTATGTTATATTTAGGTGTGAAAGTTTGACGGTAAATTTATGTTTAATACGAGAAAAGATATAGAAGTGGGTACTATTTGCAAGACGCGGAAGGTTTCGATGACTGAACAGCATGGTAGTCATATAGGATGTGGAATCGCTGCGTTGAATATATTTCCGCATTGAGTTTTACCGAATTATATAAGAATAATGAAGAAAATATATTAAAGTTTCTTGAGAACCATGGAATATTGAATTTAAGTGATAATTGAAGCTTATATGAAAACCTGTTCCAGTTACTGTTCTAGTGTAACTAAAGTCTTACCAGGTAACCTAAACTAATCAAACCTAACATAAACTAACCTAACTTAACCTACCCTAACCTAACAATCTTTATGTTTTAGCTGCATTTTTGTAGGTTGGAAACTGGAGGGGCAACTCTAAACTTAAGCCTATTCAGAGAAGATTTTGAATTGACTTTCTTATATGATATGCTTAAGATGAAAGGCTTACGTGAAAGATGTTAAAAGCATCAAGATATAGTATGCTAAAATTTAAGGAAACAGTGATCTCTTTAGAACAGGCAAGTCTGGTCTGTTCTGGCAGAAAATTCAGACAGTGAGAGGCGCTTTCCTAAGCAGTTTCATGAAGTCAGTCCGCTGAGCCTCACGTGAGTTGCAGATTCCTGAGACATCAGTGCACCGCATCCTACGTAAACATCTTATCCGTATGTATATATAAAGTCCAGATCATGCAGTCCCTACAACCAACGGAGTGTTCATTATGACTTCGCTGTTGCCATTCTGTCTGAGATTGAGGAAGATATTGTTTATCTGAAAGGTGTCCTTTTCTCAGATGAGGCCACATTTCATTTAAACAATGTTAACCTACAGATTGCTAGGATCTGGAGGTCCAGGAATCCCTACGTTGTTTTTCAGACCGTCAGAAATAGCCCTAAGTTGAATGTGTGGTGAGGTTTTATCCACAATAAAATCATAGGACCTTTTTTCTCCAATGAAAAGACAACCACAGGTAATACTTACCTTGATATGTTGCAATTATTTGTTGTGCCAGAGATTCAGGATATTCTGGACTTATAAGGAGGGTAACCGAAGTGTAAATCTCAGATTGAAAAATGTTTATGCAGATCCTTAGGGAGGCTCATGGAATAAATATCAGCACAACAAATTTCGGACATATTTGGGTGATTCAGTGTCTCATTTGCGATCGGTCTTTTGATTTCAAAATTGACTTATTGTTGTCGACAATAGTTGTCATTCGTCTTCATTTGTGTAAAGATACTTCAGTTGTGGGTCGGGGATCCCTATATATGTGTGGGGGGATCTCACTCACAAGTGTGATACATATTTCCCCTTCATTTTGACAAGCTGGATTCAAATATGTCATTAAAAGCACTTTGTTGAGCACATGTATGGCAGAGGTCTCTACCTAGTTTCTGGGATGCTGAATCACACAAGTTGAAAGAACTGAAGAACCTGAAATAGGAGTTTGGCAGAATCAGTGCTTACTGTATGGATAGTATGTTTTACAGAAATGAAACGCTCATCCGTAATTACTATCAACAACGATACTACAATGTAGGTGACGTCATATTCACTTTGAATTGTGTTAATATTTGATATTTTGTAATTAACGATTAATGACTTTTGTAATAATGACTTTGGATTACCCAGGGTGCGGGAACGAGGACCCTTCTCCATTTGTTTTCCCAACTGCTGCTTCAACGAAGCCTCTCTGACCATAAGCAATGTATAAACTAATTTAGACATGGACAAACTTTGTGCATGCATTTATTAGGTACTTATGAGTATTTTAAAATTACAAAATAAGTTTTCAAAAATAGAGAACAATCAATTTTATATTGTTGTGCAAACAAACTAAAGAGTACCCAAAACGGGGTAAAAAGCCGTTAAAACAACGAAAGGTTGCGTGCACAACGTTAAATACACTCACAGTTCATTTGACGCTGTTTGACGCTGTTGAAACCATGAGCGACAAATCTGATTACTCCATTCGCAAAGTGCACACGTCCTTGGACAGACGTTGTTTCGAGTTATCGTTTTATATAGACTAGTCTTGGGCTAGCTGGGGACTCCACGATATGTTATTAAACTTTAAGACATACGAATGAAATTTTACACACACATTTACGAACCTCTCAAGTTCAAATTACAGTTCAAAGTTCAAATTACAGATGTCCAATATGTCCTCCATGAGCGACACGAACAATATCACATCGATACTCAAATTCCTCCCATACTCGGGCAAGCATGTCCTGCGTAACTGATGTTATGGCGGTACGAATCCGGTTCTTCAACTCTTCCAGGTTCTGTGGGAGTGCTGATACATAAACGTTGTTTTTAACGAAACCCCACAGGAAGAAGTCGCAGGGTTTCAAATATAGAACCAAATTTAGAACTTTACTTCTATTACTTCTTCTCTAAGGAATTTGCTGTAAAACTAATGGTTGAGACGCTAGAAGGCAGGCAAAGTTTGTCGAAAAACGTGAGGGAGATAATGGTTTCTGGTTTTCGCAGGCGGATGATATCTCGAAAATTATTGGAAACAGGAAAAAATACAATCTTGTAGGAAATTTTATCACCTTTCATTTTGAATATAGAGATAAATCAAAGAAAGTGACTTTCTTTGTGCCTTTGGCAACCCTCTCAACTTGTACGTCCGAGGGCTTGTAGTATGTTTATCCTCTAACTACCCCAAACGCAGTCCTGAAATAAAAAATATGTTCCTGACCATGTGCTCTACACCCACTTCATTGACTGGATTACTGTTATTGTTTATTTTGCGTCCGTTTTCAGCATCGAGACTAGATGAGACCTACACCTGATGTTTAAGATGAAATTCGAATCACCGTAATGTGTTCAATGTTTTTATTGCTCTCCCATCGGGAATCGAACCTGAGACCATATGCATTAAAGGTACACCGAAAATGTTCAAATGTACAGAAGTTATAAGAAGAAAATAATAAAAACATGTCAACAAGGCATATAGACAAATCATAGAATCTTACCTTTCACACAGAAGTTCCATCTTTCTTTTCTAAGAAGTTACATTTGAAGGTAATATGATGACAATAAAACACTGTTAGTTAATCTTATACCTGGCATAAAGTGCTAGCTGCAAGAATTAATTTAATCTACATTGTTGATGCTTTAAAAAAATCTAATAGTTCTCTAGTATATTTACCAGAACAAATCAAAAACGAAATTAAATTTTTAATATTAACATTACACCTCTCGATCTAATCACCTCTCGAGCTTTATGATTCCTGACGTTTAACTGAGAAGTAGTGAAAAAGTTTCGGTTGAATGGAAAGCTGACAAAAAACATATGAACTAAAAATTAAGTTAGGATAGAGGAAAGAAATAAAAGGAAAGGATAATTGGAAGGTGAGTTGGATAAAGATGTTAATATTTATTTAGAAGAAAGGTCTGTAGATGGGATTTTCATGAGGAATTTGAATCGAAAATTAGCAGACTCTAACAAACTTGAAGAAAAATTTGTGAAGAAAATTAGATTAAATAAGTTAGTATTGTGTTGCTCGCCAACGAATCGAATCTACTGTACGGCTCTTTTGGATGAGCAAGTGAGATGTGGTTAATCTATACTGAGTCACGATTCTTTTGGAGTTATGGTTCCTTGGGAGCCATAGTTCTTTGGGAACTGTTGTTCTTCGAGAGCCGTGATTCTTTGGGAGCGAAAATGTTCGAGAAACGTGTTAAATGATTGGAAAACGTGCTCTTTTAAAGTAATGCTTAATTAATCGGCGTTGCCTACGGAATGTAAAAATATATTTGTAATTTCAGAGCCTATAGTTTATTACAAAACATAATATCCTCGTTATATACCTTCTTCTGAATTGTTATCTACCTGTTGGGAATATAGCTGTCAGATGTTAGTAAATCTTCAACTAAGATACATTCTTCGAGTTTTCATAGTTCATTCAGTTGTAAGGAAGTGCCAGAGGGAACTTCCATGAATGTCTTCTGGTGCTGAGGACGTATTGCGTTGAAATGAACTATTAAGTTGGAATGGAACTGCGCAGGAAATTAAGTTGCCAGATTTGACCTAAAGAAACAAACAAACAGGAAAGTAACCTAACAAACCCACTGGGTAAAAAAAAAAAAAAAGTTTTGTGAACCTTTCATGTCTAATCCTCTGTCAGAAAGATCTCTTCCCCACACAATGAATTCCCTTTCCAGACTACATTATGAACAGAAATCTAATTTGCTACAACCACTCTAGAAACAATCTTACCTATTACGGACATTGCTTTTAAGACTCTTAAAGCTTTATGGAAACAAGATTTAATGATAGCTCTACCTGTAGCACGTCTTCTAAGAAACAATGAAAAAAAGAATAGAGAAGAAAAAGGATTTGATCCCTCTCTGCATTAGCTCGGAGGTTATCCGAGAATATCTAACACCAACGCGTAATGACAACACTCTTAACACCAGCTGACATGGTGTGGGCACCAGTTAACAATAGTATCCAAGCAAACCGTGTGAAGAGGAACAACACGTATTATCATGTGGGTTTAAGATTAGTTAACACATCACATCGTATACAGTATGTCGTTCCCAATCCTCAATGCAAAGGACAGGCAGAGAATAAATAAAGGTTTTATAAATAGATCGCTTTTTAAAAAATAAAAATCTTCCATACGTAACATTTATAATCTTATTCCGAAATTAGATACGAGACTAATGGAGGCAAAACGTATTGAAAACTAGAGGACATCTGCTATATGTGCCAGCCAGTGGCGGATCCAGGATATGATCAAGGGAGGGGCTAAACCATAATTTGCAGTTTTATCCAGTGTAAAGCAGAAATGAAGCCCATTTTATCCAGTATAAACCTGAGCGTCAAGGAGGGGGGTCTATAGCCCCGTAGCCTCCCCTTAGATCCGCCCTTGTGTGCCACTGTGTGAAAAATTTATAATCGTCATAAGTTATAGTAAAAATAATGAAAAAGGAGTTTTTATGAGATAAGGAATTGTCTTCTTGTTTTATTATTATTATTATTATTATTATTATTATTATTATTATTATTATTACTAATAGCAGTAGTAATAAAAGTAGTAGTAGTAATAAGAGTAGTACGGTAGTTGTAGTAGCAGTAGTAGCAAAAGAAGATTAGTATTCTTATGCACTACTGGATCTTGGTTTAAACCAGTTTGACTTAATATTCTGACGAATGTCTTTAGCAAGTGCAGATTATTGGAAAAGTTCTTCTCCAAAGAACTTCCTGACCGCTGAGAGATGTCCAAAATTACGTATCTTTGTAGATTAGTTACATGTTCTGCGCCTATCTGTTCCAACTGTGTAACACTGCTTTCAAGGCAAATAGCTGTAGCTGAGAAAATGATTGCCCCTACTGTAACTTTCTGACATGTTCCCATCTTGTTTATTTCGTCTGCCAAGTCTATATACTTTCTAACTTTTGTACATAATGTATATTCATATGTTGTGAGCATATGGCACTGGCACATCTATGAGGGCTACTTCTTGGTTATTTTATTGATACCTAGCTGAAACGCTCGTTCCTCGCACAAGATAATAGATTTATGGAAAATATTTCACTTCTATTCATCCTCTCCCACAGATCCAATGGAACATTAATGACAAAACCCCATAAGATATATTTTCAGAATAAACTTTGATCCAACTACATTCCTTTTAATCAAAAAAGCATGATAAAATCTCACAGGATAAGGGAATGTCACGAAGCGGCTCCGCTGAGATCCAAACGAGACCATGTGTTTGCATTTGATATGTTATAACTAGACGAATTCCAAAGCTATATGTGCCACCGAGCGGGATACCGTAAGTTAAAACACATTTTGTGACGTAAAAGCTAGCTGAGAGAATAGTTTGAACCAGGTAATTTGTTCGAAAAAGGTTAGGTATATGCAAGGGCGCCGATCCTCGGCAGAGGCGAAGGTGCCCGGGCCCCCCAAAGTTCATGTGGGCCCCTATTGTGTTTATGAATATACAATATTTGGCATAATTTGAATGCAATTTGTCTTAATATCCTCATATATATACCTTCTGCATCTGAATGCCTCCCCCCCAAATTTACAGAGAAAACGGCGCCCTTGGGTATATGGAAAATTTAACGAACACGTATCCCATCATTTTAAGAGCACATTCTTGGGGTTAAAAGGTTTTCTCCCAGGGTCCCCCTGCAGGGTCCCAAACGGGGTCCAACTCAAAAGTTTCAAATGGTAAGAGGGGTTAAGTAGCACATCATTTGAAATCTGTTGTGAAATGAAAGAAGATGGAGCACGTCTCGACTCTCGACTCGAGCAACCTTGTGCTAAATGACAGCTGGTGAAAATGTAAACACAAACTTAATTTAAAAGTCTACGACCACCTTGAATCCAAGATAACCGCTTAAAGCATATGTCGAAAGTATAGGCACTCTATACTGCTGAAGCTAGGAAAACCAAATTTGGCATGAATGTTGATCAAAAAGGGTAGATGCGAACAGATAGGAAATGTTCAAAAACGCAACACGAGTTCAAAATACCGCACTATGTATCATACGCATGTTCTGCTCAAACCACTGAAGTTGGAGAAGCGAAATGTGGAATTTATGTTTATTGTTAATAGTAGATATCCACAAAAAGGCAAAGACGTATCATCTGTAATCCAATATGGCTGCCATAATGGAAAATGAGTTTGTATGTAAATGCTGACAATTATGTTGTATCTGACAATCACAGCCAGTGGCGGCTAATGTTAGTGTTGCAGCGTTGCGCAACGACCAAAATATTTCAAGAAAAAAATATTATTAGCAATAGTAGTAAAGAACAGAAAAAATACTTTCTAATACTCCCATATATACTTTAAATAACATATTTTTTACTTCTCTAACTGTCCGTTTCGTTAATCCGTTTTAAAAAGCGAAAAATAATCCATCACAGAGTCTCTAATTTATATTGTGTTGCAGCGAGCATGCAACGACCAGATTCCTTCAGCGCGGGAATTAGAGCAAATGTTAAGTCTCCTTTCCCCTATCTCAGAAGTTAAAGGGTCTGGTCGTTGCAGTGCTTCTGCAACACAGCACGGTTTCCAGTGAATGAGGTTTTTCTCGCTAAATAAGATTTCTAAATTTTATTTCACTAGCAGTTAACAAATGGAATTTGTTTTTATGCATTCATATTTTTATATTACGGTACTAATACTAAAGCAAATCAATATAATGACAATTAAAAAAAGTGATAGCAGAATTACAAAATAAAAATGAAAATATATAGTAGAGCAGAAATCAAATGAAAGTAGATCCGCATTTACAAGTTAATTCTTAGCTTATATAGATACTGAAAATTTCTTCTACAGTAATTTGTGAACCAAATATTAATAAGTCAATATGCAGAATCCCCCCCCCCCTCTGTGGATAGTATTTTAGTATATACATATTTCTTTTATAAAATAGGTATATTTTATACTCTTGATAGAACTGTATGGTGTGGAACGCCACATTGAATTTGGGACTAGTTAGCAATGCTCAGAGGCGTAGCCACGAGGGGGGGGCATCGGGTCCGGACCTCCCCAAAATTTCGAAACTCGACTAGCATTTGTATACTTTCTTAACGAACTATACTTGTTTAACAGAGAAATGATTGATGTAAGCTAAATATTTTATTTTACGCCTCATCATGTACTCTTTCTTTTCTTATAGAAATAATCGTTCTATCATTTTTTTTTCTAAAAATATAGGTGACACTAATTAAGAATAACTTATCTTTTCGGGTACAGTAAAAGACCGGTTCGTTATTACGTAGACGTATTGGACCTTCCTCAAATACTTTGGACCCCTCCCAGCTAACATGTTGTTCCTATATCTGGCGGGTTTCAAGGTTGCTTTCCAGAACGTTGATAAACATTGTTTCGCCTCATGTGGAAGTATATTGTGTTCATCGTGCATTGCGTAACAACCAAGACGGATGATTTGGAATGTAATTCTTTTTTTCTTTTACGCACAAGTGTGTGTGTGTGTGTGTTGATATATGAATAGGGTTGCCAACTCTGTAAAATAAAAAGAACCGACACTTCCTCAAAATTCTCTGTGATATAGGTCTCAGCGTGAAGTATCTCTGTTCGGACCTATCCATGGAAAGGAAATGTACTATAGTGAACGAAAGTGCATTAACACATATATTCTGTATGTTCTTAGAACATTCACTAATAACCTTAATAGATACATTGTGCTATAAATGCGAAACTGAAATTGATCAATCGGCATTGATCAATTTATTGTATTTACCAGTAACCACCATTTCTTTAAAATTATCGAAACAGATGAACAAAAGTTTAATAATCTTTACGTGACAATTTTGGATTTGGAAAATGAAATTTACTCTTCAAACATATAGTCTCTACTTCAACTATAGGAAATTGCTTTAAGAAGTCCTTTTCCATTCTTAATAAATGTATAAAATTCCTTGAAAGTAAATTTCAAATTTTCCCTGATACAGTCCCTGTTATCTCTCTAAAATTATCTAAACAGGTGAATTAAATTTATTAATTGTTGAACATGGTGAAAGGTACCAGTTTTGAGTTTACAGAATGACAGCTACTTTTCAATACCTATACTTCGAACTAGATACAAATTTGAAAACAAAAAACGGTTATAAAGAGGCTGGTGAGAAGTTTGTACCCGTCACCGGCTTTAATCAAAATAACATCAATTTTTCCGGCCAGGCCAATGAAAAGCCGGCCAGTTTACAGCCCTATGTATGAATACGTGACATCGCAATTCATATACTAGTATCTCTTTTGTATCAGCTGTTTTGGTTATTAGTTATTAGATTTATTTTTATTGTGTGTGTGCTTTAATTCTGTACATAACCTACAAATTCTGAATGAATTGCATATCATGACTTCTGTAAATAACTTACAAAAAAAAAATGCCCAGCTTTCAACTGGGGAAAAACTTACAATTAAGGCTTAGACAAAACAAGCAAAGTGCAATTCAAGAGAGTGTTCGAAAAAAAAACGGTTTAAGTTTACACGACACTTTATGGCAGTAATGTTGTATGCACTAGGTACATTTCCACAATTTATTTGAAATTTTCCTAGATAAATTGTGAATAAAGCGTGTTCAATGTACATTTTTTTTAATTATAACATTAATCTCTGCTACGAACTCTCTTCAGTCTACACTGAAGAGGAATTCGGATCACTGTCAGGGACTGAGTTTGCTAGAATGAATTGTTCACAAAAATCTAGAAAAAATATTTAGTGAATCTACAAAGCTTCTACAATTAATATTAACTGTACCTATGGCGTCAGTAAAAGAAGAAAAGTTCTTTTCCACATCAAAAAGAATTGACACTTTCAAGAAATTGAATGTCTCAAGAAAGGTTATCACCATTGGTTATGCTTTCCATCGAAAAAGACCTGACAATAAGAATACCAGAGTTCAACCAGCATGTATTAGGCAGATTTGTTCCAATCAAAGAGAGGAGAATGAAGTTACTAATTAATTAAAGTGATTAATCGGATAAAATGTTCTGCATTTTTTACTTTTTAAAAACAGAGTTTTATTTAATTTAACATGCCACATAGCATTTGCATCTAAAGTTATGCAGATTAGTCAATGAGTCCACTTTATATCTTCTGTCTCCGATCGTTCGTACTGCAACACCCGAAACCACAAACCACCGGCCGCCACTGATCACAGCTGACAATTATGTTGCATCTTCATTCATTCGACCCGTTAAAATAGAGAGCTACGAGTGACTCTACCGAAGTACAGAAGTTGTTGCCACCAGGCGGCAGCTCTAATAGCCGCAGCCAACGATTGCAAGCATAATAGAACGGAAACTATTATTGTATTTTTTTATTATTTACCATTTATATTATTTCTTATTTTTTTGTTATTCTCACTTTCGTCTTCTATCCTGTTTGTATCATACATAAATTAGTCCGTCGCTGTGAACTCATCTTTCATTTCACAACAGGTTTCAAACGATGCGCTACTTAACTCCCCATGCCTTCGAAACTTTTGAGTTGAACCCTACCTGGGACGCTGGGACAAGACGTTTTTACTTTAAATCGTGGTACTTTGAAAATTATACCACACGTACTTTTCTGTTTTCACATTTGTCTCACCATTTCCGATTTATAAGAGTGGTCATGGACTTTTCAATTAAGTTTTGTTTACATTTTGACCCGCTGTCATTTTGCATAGGATTGTAGTAGAGAGTTGAGACATGCTCCATATTCTTTCATTTCATACCAACTTTCAAATGAAGTGCTACTTAATCCCCCTTGTCACATGAAAATTTTGAGTTGGACCCCGTTTGGGACCGTGCGGAGGACCCCTGGGTAAACTTTTTACCCCAGAAACTGTGGGGATGATGGGATGCGTGTTCGTCGAGTTTTTCAATCTACCCAACCGTTTTCGAACAAATTACCCTGTTCAAACTACTCTGTCAGCTAATAGCTTTTAGATTACAAAATATGTTCTAACTCACGATACGCCGCCCGGTGGCACGTATAACTTTGGCATTCGTCTAGTTATAACATATAAAATGAAAACACAATTGTCTCATTCGGATCTCAGCGAGTCATTTTCCCGTGATGCGATCGCAAAAAAACGTCGATTTCAATTAGAAAATTATTTACCGAGTTTCATCGTCCTAACTTAAAGGGCTCGTGAGATACTGTATTTTGGGTTGAAATTTTGATCCCTGCTGCCCCTTAAGATATGGTCTTAAAGCAAAGTTACGTAACAAAACCTATTTCGAAGGGTGCATTATGGTACAGTCCGCGGCATAAAATTTGTTACAAAAATTCTAAGTCCAAGTGAATAACAAACTCTTGCCCAGTTTTCTTATGCATTCCCGCAATACATGTATCAATCGATTTGTTGCTTCTAGTATTTATTCCAACTCCTCCCCGTTCTCCACCTCTCCTTGTCTAAAGCAGTGTGTGTGACGTAGTACACTCTTTCCATTCAGCTGAAAAAGAAACAGGAATCAAGTTTACAATGTTATAGCTTTAAAACAGTCTTTTCCATTCGTTTGTTCTGAAATATTTTTAAGAGCCTAAATTAAAGGAAAGTCACACAATCTTCCCAGAGCTTCATAAATATCTTTAGTTTCATTCTTTTTTTTTCCTTAAAGAGTGCAAGCTAGTAAGATGCTCCCTAAGGAATCTATGGAAATTGCCAAGAGCTCTAAAATATCTACGGACAGAAACGAGTTTTATTCAATGATTCATTTAATTTATTTTCAGTAAGTGCAAGCAAATGTTTCAGGGGCGTCATTTGGGCAGGAAGGAGGGTGTAATTCCCCCTCTCTTGAGCTTCATAAATACGTATTTTTTGATCAAATGTATAGTAATACACTAATAAAAAGTGAAAATCTTATGTCGCCGGACAATCTCTTCCTCCCCCCCCCCTCCCCAATAAAGTCTAAAAGACACTGGTTTTAACAACAAACCTATAGAGTTACGATAGCACATTGCTAAAGAGCTTACATTTGGTTTCAAGAGTCGAAGGTTTGCTCTCAAGCCATATGACTTCCTGGGTGACATTGAGAGAAAGAGAGAGAGAGGGATTCAAGTATGGAGACAGAGAGGGATGATTTGTATACACAGACTTAGAATTGGGGAAAAAATTATCGGACAGTATTCGTATTATGACGAAAATTCTGATTTTGTGAAAGATAAGAAGGGAAATTTTCGGACTGCGAGGATCACATTGGGCAGTTGTCGAAATAATGTGGAGAACTCTTTTTAGAGCATCAGATGATTACGAAAAGAGAGAAAGATCTTCAGAACTGAGGAATTAAGATTTTTAAAAATTTGGTTTCGGCGACGGGTTTCGAACCACGAACCTTGCAGTCATCGAACCATGACTTTATCCATTCTGCTACGGAGGATTCTATTACTCATTCACATACGTTTCCCTTAGCTGCGTTGAAAGCTACCTTAAGGGGATATTCCAAAAGTTGACTCCGTAGATGCGCCGTTCAGTTAGGACGTAAACCTCTTGTAACTTAGTTACAATGTGCAAAATGAACTTCCTCTTCTTCAGGACACTTTTTAAAGCTTTAAAATTTGTTACTATTGTTTTAATTAAGTTACATTTGATAGAACCATCTGATAAAGTAGTGCCAAGCCCTGTGCGTCATTGTCTGTTAGGTGAATGGTTAATGTAAGTTACTCCTATCGTGGATGGTCCGAGCTTCCAATCAAGACCATTCTTATTGATTATTTTATTTGAGCTACGCTCATACTGTATATTCCACAAGTTCAAGTTTGAAGTAATGTAGTCACAGCTAGTTTAATTCGAAATAATTTTCCAATTATATTTGTTACTATATTTACATGGCACTCCTCACTTGTTTGTAGCCCTGCATAAATGCAAAATTGTTTTAAAAGTATATTTTACTTTCAAGTATTATTGATTTTTTTTAAATTGTCCTTCAAATTTATTTTATAATTATTTTCTATTTCTTAATTATAACATATTTTCTATTTATATTGTATTCTATGTTACACGTTTATTATTTACATTTTATGTCTTACCTTTGAAGAGGAGCTTTAGACAATTCAGAGCAGCAGGGACATACACAGGATGCAGGCCTTGGCAATCCAGAGCTTTTGCCCCCACGAAATCACTACTTTTTTGTTTGTATATATATCTAATTTTATAGATGGTGATAGCAGGAGCGGATCCAGGGGAGTGTGTTTGGGGTGATCGCATCCCCCAGAATAGGGAACTTTTTATACTTTTTATTTTAAAAATAAAACATATCCTAAGTATTTTTCATCTTTGTATTATAAACGTAAATTAAAACCTAAAGTAGATAAGTCTTACTTTCTTAAGAAAGTTAATTCTACAGAAGAGCTCTTTCTCATTTTCTATTTTTTTCTTTTCTTTCTTTTCTTTTCTTTCTTTCTTTCTCTTTTCTTTTCTTCTTTTGCAATCCGCTCTTACCTTGATTTGACTTCGAACGACCGCCCCTCCCAAACAATCATCCTGGATCCGCCCCTGGATGATAGACATTTTAGTAAAATATGCCCTCAATCGCTGAAATAAATTCCTGTCAAGCTTTCGATCGCTGAAATAAATTTCTGTCTACGGCCCTGCAAAACGGCACTTTAGGGAGTGATTAGTTAATAATTCCTCCCTGGAGCAATGACACTTCCCCAGAAGTCATATCTCCGATAATTCAGAATGTGATTTGTGCATTATCACTTTTCACTCTCAGTGTCTTGAAACGCACCAAAAAGGAACTGTTCTGAAGTATTTACTGGTTCTCCGTATGACCCCATTTCAATATGGCCAACCTTGGACATATACACATCTGAAATATCACCTTTTATGTCAGTGATCCCGAAAACTATCCATTCGACACAAATATAGGATATTTTCGATTCTTTATTCCTGTCACCCTCCCATTGTCAACTCGAAGCCAACCAAGGCTTATTTTGGACTTATATAAGATTATATAAGAGAGTTATATAAGATTAGATTTTTAGTTATTTCATTCTAAGTCAAAATTTAAATCAATCTTGTTCTTCATTACTGTTCGAAAACTTAAAGTTGTTGCTGCAAGAACGTGATAAATTTTTTTCAGTAGACTTCGCAGTCCCCTCCACAGCTTCTTTTTCATGTAAGGCTAAAGTAGTCTCATTTTAGACATCGAGGAAAAATAGTGGAATTACGAATTTTCAATGGGCCCCGTTTTACTCTGGGCTCCCTCAACGCACTGCCATTAGTTACGTCACTGTTCAGGATGTATGATGCAGCTTCTGCTTTTAGGAATGGTTTCTAAGGCAGTACGAGTTTTTTTTAACTGCTGTGTGAATTAAGTTGTATTTGCTAGAAGTGTCGGTTAAAGGAAACTAAAGATCCTACACTCACACACAAATAATCTCTTTCGAAACTCTAACGGAAAACGAAACGAATCGTCCTAAACATGTTACGCTTTTGAAGAGAAAAAGAGCAAAGCAGTAGTTGCACATACGCTTAATGGTGTTTCTTGGATACAAATTTATAACTTTTACAAAAGTCATGTTCACGTCATGGTTTGATAGATGAAGGGTTAGTAAAAGGAATTCTTACGCTGGTGGTCGTGGGTTCGAATCTCTGCTCTTCTTGTTACTTTTTTCTCTTAGCTACACTTAGTTTGTGCATTCCAAACCTTGAAGTTTGGTTTGGATTATTTATGAAAGCAGGTAGAGAATTAATTGTAGTCGAAATTAGTTTCAAATATGAGATTATAATTACATATTTTGTCTTTAACTTATTACGTATCAATTTTTATATCACATTTTCCAGTCTTTATTTAATTCATCTTCCGGTGTAATACAATGAACATTTGCAGAGCGACGTCAGTCGGATGAAAGTACTATATCCCATTTTTACTCTAATATACCTAGGTATTTGTTCATATATTTATAAATTGTTTACTAAGTAAAAACTTATGGCGGTCCACATTATGTATCATATAATAGACCGTACGAAGGGGAACATAGCAGAAGGCGTATTGCAAATATCCCTGGTGATAAAAAGTAGGGGTCTTCTTCACTAGATTCGAACCACTGTTACAGGCGGTTTTGGTTTACATAGCAAGCATAATACCACTCGGTCACCAAGTCTCGCACGTTAGCCTCTTTATTAATGCAGAACATACTGAGACACTTACATTCACTGGTGTCACGTAATGTATTTCATAAAATTGTGTTAATAAGTGGATCGAATTAGGTAGCCCTCGAGAGGGCTGTGGTGTTGTGGGCGAGCATTTATTAATAGTGTGTATAGTTCCCTTAGGACTCGATTACAGCTGCCATACGCCGTGGCATTGAATCCACCAGGAGAGAGATATAGCGTTGGGTGCAACAGATCGACCACGCATCTTCAACACGCTCCCAAAGATCATTAGATGTTCGTGGAGGATTGTTCGACCAGGTTTCTCGCAATGTTCTTGCAACAGAGGCCCACATATTTTCAATAGGGTTCAGATCTGCTCCATGAGGAACCCAGTCAACTATTTCGACATCAGGTTGCCTCTGCAACCATGTCTGAACCACATTTGAATTATGTATCGAGCTATTGTCTGTTGCAAATATAATATAACGTCACCTACATGAACTTTTATTTCCGGAAGCGTTTCATCCAGATGTTCCACATGCTTGTGGGTTTTTAGGCGACCAGGAATCCTGTAGATTCCAACGAAATTTGCAGCCTTGCATATCCATGCCCAACAGTGGACGGTTACATGTCCCATTCGACCAGAACGGGAAACGTATTCAGAGGCATACCTTTTTCCAGGGGGACGGTAAACACGCTTCGGCCCGAAGTTTGCACTGGAAAATATTTTTTCGCCTGTGAAAACGACCTCGTCTCACACACGTGCAATATTTAACTGTGCAAACGCCAGACGGTCAACCATGTGGTCTTCTGTTAGTCGCTCCTTAACAGCTGCCCTGTATGATCTCAAACCAAAGGATTTTCGTCTACGACGGACAGTCGTAACATCGCCTGGGAAATTGGTTTCCTCTCGTAACTGTCGGGAAGACATGAAAGGGTGCTCACGGCATTGGGCAATTACACTCTGGTCTTCTTCGCAGAGGAAACTCTTTGTCGCCCAATTCCTCTTTTACGTCTTACATCTCCTGTTTCATCATATCTCCCCCACCACCTCCGTGCTGCAGCACGGTTAACGCCATATCTCGCGCCTGCCTCGCTATAGTTCATGCCCGCATGCTCAATTAAAGCAATCACGCTGCTTTTAACAGAAGCTTCGTAGTGAGCCATTTTCACACCAGAAGCAAAATGATAGCTTTGCTTAGGTCTTTGAACGGAACGTGCTTCATGTGACGTCACGTAACAAGGCGGAGTTTCCTCTCATTGCTGTAGACGATATCGTACGCCCTCTGCTGGGTGTTTCGTGACGGAAAAAGTGCTTTTAAGCAGTTCATGGCGACCGCTTTGAAATCAAATGTAAAGTATGAGAATTAAATTTGTCTTATCTGTAGTTTGGTGTAGAGGCAAAACAAAATTGGAAACCAAAGGTTTAAGAACAACTCAGATTATTAATATAAAACAAGTCAAAGATTATTAACTTGTATTATCATACAAGAAATGCGAGAATTTTGAAACAAAGAAAAATAACTTAGAAATTAGCAACTGAAGACAAAAAAACTAACTTAAACACACTAAAGGGTATGAGTAGGGGGATTAATGGGGACGTCAGCAATGAGGCTATATGTCCCCGTCTCGATTAACGCGAGGGATGGATTTTACTATTTCACTTTGACGGAATAACGTAGAGGATGTAGAGGAGGGGGAAGATACATAACAGCTATAAATATAAAAATAAAAGTGACAATGTTCGGTGGTGAATAACTCTTGAACTACCCGATCGTTCTCAATCACATTTTGAACATAGATGAAATTCGAACCTGGGAAGCTTTTTGTTATTTCATTTTGATGTTAGAACTTGCGGAAGAGGAGGGGAGGGTAAATATATGAAAATGAACAAAACTTAATAACTCTTGAACAATCCGACTGATCCCAATCAATCAAACATTCAATATAGATAAGGTTCGGACCTGGGATGTTTTCATTTTTTGCCTTGACTGCACAATGTAGGGGAGGGGAAGGGGGGACTATGTAAAAAAATAAAAATAAAAATGCTGTCTTGGTGACTTCATCACGCTTAAACCACTGAACTGATCTTAATCAAATTATCAACATAGATGAGGTTCGGACCTGGGGTGGTTTTTATTATATCCCTTTGATGGTAGAACGTAGGGTAGGAGGAGGGGAGGGGAGATATCTATAAAAATGAATAAAACTTAACAACTCTTGAACCACCTGATCGATCTCGATCTAATTTTCAACATAGACGACGTTCGGGCCTAGAAACTTTTGTTTTAATATTTTCACTTTGACGGTAGAACATAGGAGAGGATAAGAGAAGGGGAGATTAATATATAAAAAATAAATAGAACAACTCTTGAACCATCCAACAGATTTCGATCAAATTTTCAACGTACATGACATTCGGGCCTGGGATATTTTTTGTTATACCGTGCCCCCAACATGGAGAGGGGAGAGGGATACATAAAATCATCGAAAATGACCAATATCAAAGAGTGTTTAGTAATAGTAAAACCATAACATATTACTATTTTTCTTTAATTTAGCCCAGCGAAATCGGGGTGCGACCTAGATTCGAGGATGTCTAAAGTTCGAGTAGTTATCGAGAAATAATTAAAGATATTAACGTGTTATTGAATTACTTTGCTAATAATAATAATAATAATAATAATATTATTATTATTATTATTATTATTATTATTATTATTATTATTATTATTATTATTATTATTATTATTATTATTATTATTATTATTATTGAAGATTTGATCATTCAAATATTGAAAGATCAAAATATTCAAATACCTTAAGACAATTAAACGTGTGTCATCGCCGACTAATGATCACCAAAAATTCTAAATTTAAACAAAATATTCACACATGGTTCCGACTTGAGAACCTCCAGATTATTAGCTAGCGCCTTGAGCACAGATCTACGCTCTATATGCGCTAAATGGTGTTTTAGTATGTTTAAATTAGATTTCCTTGCCTCCAGTTACAAAATTCTAAGTTAGTATTTTTCGTTCTTTCACAATTGCTTTCGATGTTTTTTAATCATATAAGTCAATAATCTTTGGCATAGTTTACATTAATAACGTGGTTGTTCTTAAACCTTCCGTTCGCTATTTGGTTTCTTCTCCTCACCAAACTACAGATATGATACGTTTAATTCTCATACTTGTCATTTGGTTTCAAAGCAGTCACCATTATCTGGTAAAGCAATTTTGTTCGCCACGATTCATGAGTTTTGTAACAAAACACGTCAAGAAAAGAGTTAAATGAAGGCTGCAAGAGTTTATATTGTGTATTGTTGAGTATTGTGAGCTAGTGACAAGCATGTAATAACGTCTCGTATTTGAAAATAATGTTAGCTACTTTTAATTCACTAACTGGTATTAGATTTAATTCAAGCTTAAAGAATTGGAATAAACAAACTCAGTGTAGCTTAAAGAAACAAAACGTAAGAAGAACGGACGAGATTCGAACCCTGGACCACCAGTACAAAAATCCTGTTTACTAAACCCTCACCTAACAAGCCATTAACTTCTATAAGTTTTAAATTTGCAAGCAAATGATACCATTATACGTTTGTGCAATCAATGTTTTGCTGTTTTCCTCTTCAAGAACGTAACATGTTTACGACGATTCGTTTCGTTTTCCATTAGTGCTTCTAGAGAGATGATTTGTGTTTGAGTATAAGATCTTTTGTTTCCTTTAACCGACAGTTCTAACAAATACAACTCAATTGAAACAGCTGTAAAAAAAAAACTAGTACTGTCTTACAAAGTATTCCTAAAAGGGAGAAACTCCATCGTGCACCCTGAACAGTGACGGGAGTGCGTTGAACGAGGTCAACAGCAAAATGGGGTCCATTGAAGATTCGTAACTCCACTTTGAAGGGTTTTAATTAATTTCACACTTTTTCCTCAATGTCTAAAATGTAACTACTTAGCCTTAGATGAAAAGGAAGTTGTGAAGGGGCTATAGACTGTGAAGTCTACCGAAGAGATTTATCACGTCCTTGCAGCAACTATTTCCAGCAAAAGGGAATAAGTACATCAGACCTAAGTTTTCAGAAACGCTAAAAAACCTTCCCGAGGCGTATTTGTATTTGTTTCAACACGTGTATAACTGATTAATTGTAGCAAAAGAACTGACAAACTCTAAGACAAGAAGAAGAATCTTGTATTGTAGCACTGCAATTGGTGAGAAAAGCTTAAAAGTGGAAAAAATATTTTTATGTACTTATTCCCTTTTTCCAATCAGTGGTTCAATTATGAGCCTATATTTTTGAGATGTTAAAAATAAGAAGAAGAAGAAGAAGAAAACTTATTAACTGGTAGGTTACGCTGGACTCTTAATTGTGTATATGGAATAATGGAACGTGGGGTTATACAGAGGATTTTGGATTTCTGTTGGCGATCAACTAATCTTTACCCTAGTAGGGAATACTGGTTGGTCCGGATTTCGAACAGTAATGAAGATCAAGATTGATTGAAATTTCAACTTAGAATGAAATAAACAAAAATCTAATCTTATACAACTCTCATTGATAGTAGTGTTCCGTATTTGTTTAGACGCCTATTCTTTTATAACTTTACCTATAGTGCATGGGGTCCTTGGTTCGATCCCAGCTCGCGCTGAATGAACTTTATTATGGACAAACACCGTGTGCATGAGTTTTCTCGGGTTTCTCCAGTTTCCTCCCACTTTCTTCATTAAACGATTTCATTCGTTTCTCACCACCACTGTCTCCATTAGCGTAGTCGGCATTACGTGGGACGTAAAACTTAAATATTTCGTTTCGTTTTTCTTTTATAACTGTATCTCACTTTTTCTGTGACGAGAGCATCATCTAAGCGAGTATTCAGTGAATTAAACCACTATATTCATAGCACAAATGTACAGAATGAAGTTTAGTTCTTTGGCAATCTCCAGCATGCAGAGCAAAAAAAGCTAATACATTGATATTGAAACAGTAGTTAACGAATTCCTCTGCGAAAAAGATCACCCGTACTGTTGTGTTTCAGATGATAATTTATAATTATACTTAGTTGGATGAAATTTCTCCATAGTTGTGGGGGCGAGATACTGAAAAAATCCCTAGCAAGAGGTGAAGGTGATATGTAAAAGTATTCAAATACGAACGAAATTAGTGTCGAATTCATATGCAAAGATGAAAAGTGACACTGTGGATGCTGCGGAAGTCCAAAATAAGCCTTGGTTGGCTTCGAGTTGACAATGGGAGGGTGACAGGAATAAAGAATCGAAAATATCCTATATTTGTGTCGAATGGATAGTTTTCGGGATCACTGACATAAAAGGTGATATTTCAGATGTGTATATGTCCAAGGTTGGCCATATTGAAATGGGGTCATACGGAGAACCAGTAAATACTTCAGAACAGTTCCTTTTTGGTGCGTTTCAGGACACTGAGAGTGAAAAGTGATAATGCACAAATCACATTCTGAATTATCGGAGATATGACTTCTGGGGAAGTGTCATTGCTCCAGGGAGGAATTATTAACTAATCACTCCCTAAAGTGCCGTTTTGCAGGGCCGTAGACAGAAATTTATTTCAGCGATCGAAAGCTTGACAGGAATTTATTTCAGCGATTGAGGGCATATTTTACTAAAATGTCTATCATCCAGGGGCGGATCCAGGATGATTGTTTGGGAGGGGCGGTCGTTCGAAGTCAAATCAAGGTAAGAGCGGATTGCAAAAGAAGAAAAGAAAAGAGAAAGAAAGAAAGAAAAGAAAAGAAAGAAAAGAAAAAAATAGAAAATGAGAAAGAGCTCTTCTGTAGAATTAACTTTCTTAAGAAAGTAAGACTTATCTACTTTAGGTTTTAATTTACGTTTATAATACAAAGATGAAAAATACTTAGGATATGTTTTATTTTTAAAATAAAAAGTATAAAAAGTTCCCTATTCTGGGGGATGCGATCACCCCAAACACACTCCCCTGGATCCGCTCCTGCTATCACCATCTATAAAATTAGATATATATATATATATACAAACCAAAAAGTAGTGATTTCGTGGGGGCAAAAGCTCTGGATTGCCAAGGACTGCATCCTGTGTATGTCCCTGCTGCTCTGAATTGTCAAAAGCTCCTCTTCAAAGGTAAGACATAAAATGTAAATAATAAACGTGTAACATAGAATACAATATAAATGGAAAGAGTGTACTACGTCACACACACTGCTTTAGACAAGGAGAGGTGGAGGACGGGGAGGAGTTGGAATAAATACTAGAAGCAACTAATCGATTGATACATGTATTGCGGGAATGCATAAGAAAACTGGGCAAGAGTTTGTTATTCATTTGGACTTAGAATTTTTGTAACAAATTTTATGCCGCGGACTGTACACCAAAATGCATTTCAAATGTTTATCCACTTTGTTGTGATGCTATCACAAAAAATAGACAAGATCGCTCTTAATCTGGTGAACTGGTGAATTATATATATATATATATATATATATATATATATATATATATATATATATATATGTGTGTGTGTGTGTGTGTGTGCGTGTGTGTGTGTGTGTGTGTGTGTGTGTGTGTGTGTGTGTGTGTGTGTGTGTGTGTGTGTGTGTGTGTGTGTGTGTGCTGTAACAATTAATGTTGTAAACGTCGGGAGCTGACGCTTGTCCTTGTGATAAAATTAAAAGTATAGACGAACCTGGTTGTGAAAGTACCTCGGAGCTATGACCACCCGAAAATTTTCGGAAAATGGAAAAACAGCCGTACTCCAGAACAAAATGTAGGATCGAAATCGGGCAAAAGGGAATATTCATTATTTTTAGTCGTAGATTCATTAGTGTATAATCGGATGTAGTGCAGTGACGGTGCAATGGTAACTCTCAAAGAAACTGGAGTATTCCTTCGAGTATTTCATCAAACGTTGAATGAGGAAAATGATAGAGAATCAAGTACAAGATTTCAACAATCGAAAGTAATAGTACATCGTTTAAATTTGATCGAAAAAAAGAGAGAACCACATGTGTTTTACATGTATTTTGTATCAGCACAGAATAAATGTTCGGAATTAGAATTTAAATGAAATCTTTAACGTGTCACAGTTATATCTTTTAGATTAATGGTAACGGATGATAAATGAACGCCATGGTGTCCAAGTTAAGTGTGTGTAAAAATGGAAAAAATAACTTTGATCCAGATTAGGTTTTTAGCGATTGTGCATAAGACAGTCAGGCGGCAATTCTCATGTATGATGAACGAGAAAACAAGAGATTCTTCATACGACAACAGTAATTCCCACAAATTATGTGAATACAATTTGGGTGAAAGTAAGCTTCATTAAAGGATATCCTCGTAATACGAAATTCCATGAAAGATAATAATTCCGTGCAGAAAAGCAATGAAACGACTAAGCACAAGCTGTTGCGCGTGTTGCACAATGATACAAAGAAATACAGTTTCAAACTACCGATTTATTCTGTTTCGTACAAAGTAGGATAACTTTGAAATACTCAGAGGTACCTTGTATACACGACTCCAAAAGTGCATTACCACCTGCAATTCTTTCCCTGCAATAGCAGGCAACCCAATAAGCTCGGCGGTTGGGTTGGTTGCGAATTCGAAAGGCGCTAGACCAAACCTCAATTTTGTAATAAATATATCAGTGTGGCAAACTGCAAATAAGAGAATAAAACAAATTGTTAAAAATGACAATTTTATTACCGTGACGGAGTTGGATGACATTAAAAGTTACAAAATGATCCTACTTCAGCAGTTCAAACAAGGTCAATTGCAAGAAACAGATATCAGAGGAAAGCATTTCTCTCCTCGCCACCACCAAAAAAAAGAAAAATCATAAAAAAGAAAAAGAGACATAAAGTTACGTAAGTTTTAATATAAAAGTCCCACTCTAATTTGTGAAAGTTGACACCCGAAAGGCAAGAACAACTGAACCAAAGTCAATGAAATTGTGCACAGATATTGCAGACGTAAAACAAAGGAATACGAGTTTCGTATTTTCCTGGAAAAAGGGTTGGGTGAGGCACGGACCCCTCCAAACCTTTCATCACGAAATATGAAAACTGCTAGTAACAGTATGTCAGAATTGTGTAAAAGACATGAAGATTTGCAACGAACCTTTTTGTATGGAAAATACGCAAAAAGAAATACGGGCTTTTTAAATTTTCTGCGGAAAAACGGATTTAGGGGCAAAAACTAGCATCCAAAATTTTGAAACTTGACGTCCGAAAGGCAAGAAGAAGTGAACCGAACTGAACGAAATTAAGCACAGATATTGCACACGTAAAATGAGGATACGGGTTTCGTACTTTCCTCGAGAAAACGGTTGGGTGGGGCACGGACGCGTCCAGATCTTTGATCACGAAAAATTAAATGTGTTGGTAACAGTATGTCAGATGTGTGTAAAAGAACATCAAGAATTAAATCAAAGTGCGAGTATGGACAATACGCAAAAAATAAAGGAATACAGGATTTTCTATGTTCTTTGCAAAGACGGTTTTAGGGGGCAAAACAACTTACCCCCAAATTTTGAAATTTGACGAGCGAAAGGTAAGAAGAAGTGAACCTAAGAGCAAGAAAGTTTGCACAGATATTGTGAAAATAAAATATGGGAATACTGGCTCCGTATTTCCTTAAAAAAACTGTTAGGTGGGCACTGACCCCACCTAACATTTGATCACGTAATATCAAAAGTGCTAGTAACAGTATATCATATTTGTGTAAAGGACATGAACGAAACTTCACGTACGGGCAATACGCAAAAAAAATGGAGAAGGGTATTTTCTGTGGAAAAACGGTTTTAGGGGCAAAAGCTATCACCCAAAATTATGAAACTTGCTGCCGGAAAGGCAAAACGAAGTGAACCGAAGTGAATGACATTGTGCAAGGACATTGTAGACATAAAATAAGGGAATATGGGTTTGCTATTTCCTGGAAATAAGGGGTCGGTGCGGCACGGACCCCCACTATCCTTTGATCACAAAATATCAAAAGTGCTAATAACAGTATGTCAAATGTGTGTCAAGAACATTAAGAATTGCAACATAACTCAGTGTATGGACAATACGCAAAAAGTAAACGAATACGGGTTTTTCTAAGTTCTGCGGGAAAACGGTTTTAAGGTGCAAAAGCTCCTACACTAAATTTTGCAAGTTGAGCCCAAAAGGCAAAACGAAGTGAACCGAAGTGAGTGCAAATGTGCACAGATATTGTAGACATAAAATGTGGATACGGTTTTCATATTTTCTTGGAGAAAATGGTCGTGTGAGGCTCGGACCCCTCCAAACCTTTGATCACAAAAAATTAAAATGCTAATAACAATATGTCAGAAGTGCATAAAGGACATGAAGAACTGGAACAAAACGTTTTGTATGGATAATACGCCAGAAATAAAGCAATATGGGTTCTTTTATGTTCTGCTAAAAAATGGTATTAGGGGGCAAAAGCTCACACACAAAGTTTTGAAAATTGACGCACGAAAGGCAAAAAGAAATGAACCGAAGTGAATGAATCTCTCCACAGATACTGCAGATACTGTAGACGGAAAATGAGGGAGTACGGTTTATTATTTTCCTGGAAAACAGTGTTGGGTGGTGCATGGATAATACGCAAAAAATAAAGGAATACATGTTTCTCTATGTTCTTCGAAAAGACGTTTTTAGGGGGGAAATTTTGCAATTGGGCGCCCGAAAGGTAAGAAGAAGTGAACCGAAGTGAAAGAAATTTTGCATCGATATTGTAGAAATAAAACGGGGGAATACGGGTTTAGTATTTTTCTGGAAAAAGCGGTTTGGTGGAGCACTAACCCATCCAAACCTTTGATCATGAAATATCAAAAGTGCTAGTAACCGTCTCTGAGATTTGTGTAAAGGACATGAAGAACTGCAACGAAACTTTGTGTATGAAGAATACGCAAAAAATAAGTGAATATTGTTTTTCAATTTACGCGGAAAAACTGTATTAGGGGGGGAAAAGCTCTCACCCAAAATTTTGGAAGTTAACACCCGAAAGGTAGAAGAAGTAAACCGAAGTGAATAAAAATTTGCACAGATATTCCATACGTAAAATGAGGATACCAGTTTCGTATTTTCACTGAAAAAACGGTTGGATGGGGCACGGACCTCTCCAAATCTTTGATCACGAAAAATCAAAAGTGCTAGTCACAATATGTCAGATGTGTGTAAATGACATGAAGAATTGCAACATAACTCAGTGTATGGACAACACGCAAAAAGTAAACGAATACGGGTTTCTCTCAGTTCTGCGGGAAAACGGTTTTAGGGGGCAAAAGCTCCTACACTAAATTTTGAAAGTTGAGCCCGAAAGGCAAAAAGAAGTGAACCGAAATTAGTGCAAATGTGCACAGATATTGCAGACATAAAATATGTAAACGGGTTTCATATTTTCCTGGAGAAAATGGTCGTTTGGAGCACGGGCCCCTTCCAAACCTTTGATCACAGAAAATTAAAATGCTAATAACAATATGTCAGAAGTGCATAAAGGACATGAAGAATTGCAACAAAACTTTTTGTATGGATTATACGCCAGAAATATAGCAATATGTGTTCTTTTATGTTCTGCTGAAAAATGGTGTTAGGGGGCAAAAGCTCACACACAAATTTTTCGAAAATTGACGCACGAAAGGCAAGAAGAAGTGAACCGAACTGAATGAAATTAAGCAGATATTGCAGACGTAAAATGAGGATACGAGTTTCGTATTTTCATGGAAAAAACGGTTGGATGGGGCACGGATCCCTCCAAACCTTTGATCACGAAAAATAACATGTGCTGGTAACAGCATGTCAGATGTGTGAAAGGACATGAAAAATTGAATCAAGTTGCGTGTATGGATAATACGAAAAAATAAAGGAAAAGATTTTTTAAAATTTACTGTGGAAAACGGTTTTCAGGGGCAAAAGCTCAAACCCAAAATTTTGAAAGTTGATGCCCGAAAGGCAAAAGGAAGTGAGCCAAAGTGAATGAAATTGTGCACAGATATTGTAGACCAAATCGAGGAATCCGCGTTTCGTATTTTCCTGGAAAAAACGGCTGAGTGGGGCACCAATCCCTCCAAACCTTTGATCACGTAAAATTAAAAGTGCTAGTAACAGTATGTCAGTCAGATGTGTGTAAAGGACATGAAATATTGAAACGAAACTTCTTGTATGGATAATACACAAAAAATAAAGGAACACAGGATTTTCTATGTTCTTCGCAAAGATGGTTTTAGGTTGCAAAACAACTTACCCCCAAATTTTGAAATTTGACGCCCGAAAGGTAAGAAGAAGTGACCCTAAGAGCAAGAAATTTTGCACAGATATTGTAGATATAAAATGGGGGAATACGGGTTTAGTATTTTTCTGGAAAAAAAGGTTTTGTGGGGCACCAACTCCTCCAAACCTTTGATGATGAAATATCAAAGATGCTAGTAATCGTATCTGAGATGTGTGTAAAGGACATGAAGAATTGCAACGAAACTTTATGTATGGACATTACACAAGAAATAAATGAATATTTTTTATTTTCTGCGGAAAAACGGTTTTAGGGGCAAAAGCTCTCATCCAAAATTATGAAACTTGCAGCCGGAAAGGCAAAAAGAAGTGAACCGAAGTGAATGAAATAGTGCACGGACATTGTAGACATAAAATGAGGGAATATGGGTTTGCTATTTTCCTGGAAAAAAGAGCTGGGTGCGGCACGGACGCCACCTAACCTTTGATCACAAAATATCAAAAGTGCTAATAACAGTATGTCAGATGTGTGTCAAGGACATTAAGAATTGCAACATAACTTAGTGCATGGACAATACGTAAGAAGTTAACGAATATGGGTTTTTCTAAGTTCTGCAGGAAAGCTATTTTAGGAGCAAAAGCTACCACATTAAATTTTGCAAGTTGAGCCCAAAAGGCAAAACGAAGTGAACCGAAGTGAGTGCAATGTGCATAGATACTCTACACATAAAATGAGGATACGTATTCATATTTTCCTGAAGAAAATGGTCCTGTGGGGCACGGACCCTCTCAACCTTTGATCACAAAAAAATTAAAATGCTAATTATAGTATGTCAGAAGTGTATAAAGGACATGAAGAATTGCAACAAAACGTTTTGTATGGATAATACGCCAGAAATAAAGCAATATGGGTTCTTTTATGTTCTGCTCAAAAATGGTATTAGGGGGCAAAAGCTCCCTCCCAAAATTTTGAAAATTGGCGTCCGAGAGGCAAGACGAAGAGAGCCGAAGTGAATTAAATTGTGCACAGATATTGCAGATATTGCAGAGAAATGAGGATACGAGTTTCGTATTTTCCTGGAAAAACGGTAGGATGTTGCACTAACCCCTCCAAATCTTTGATCCCGAAAAATCAGAAGTGATAGTAACAGTATGTCAGATGTGTGTAAAGGACATGAAGAATTGCAGCATAACTTTTTGTATGGACAATACGCAGAAAGTTAATGAATACAGGTTTTTTTCTGTACGGCGGAAAAACGGTTTTTGGAGGCAAAATCTCCCAAATAAAATTTTGAAAGTTGACTCCTGAAAGGCAAAAAGAAGTTAACCGAAGTGAGTGAAATTGTGCACAGATATTATAGACATACAGTGAGTGAATACGGGTTTCGTATTTACCTGGAGAAATCAGTTGGGTGGGGCACCGACCCCTCCAAACCTTTGATCACAAAAACTTAAAATTGCTAGTAACAGTATGTCAGATGTGTGTAAAGAAGATGAAGAACTGCAACAAGACTTTTTGTATATACAAAAAAATAGAGGAATATGTTTTTTTCTTTTTTGCGGAAAGACGGTTTTAGGGGCAAAAAAGCCAAAACCAAAATTTCGAAAGTTGACGCTAGAAAGGCAAAGAGTGAACTGAAGTGACTGAAATTTGGACAGATATTGTAGACAAAAAATTAGGAAATACGGTTTGCGTATTTTCCTGGAAAAAACGGTTAGGTGGGGCACGGACTCCTCCAAACCTTTCATCACGAAATATCAAAATATCTAGTAACAGTATATCAGATGTGTGTAACGGACATGAAGAATTGCATCAAACTGCGTGTATGGACAATACGCAAAAATAAACGAATACATTTTTTAATTTTGGTTAAAAACGGTTTTGGGGGGAAAGCCCCTGTCCAAAATTTTGGAATTTGACCACAAAAGACAAGAAGAAGTGGACCAAAGTGAATGAAATGTGCACTAATATTGAAGAGGTAAGGTGAGGGAATACGTGTTTCGTATTTTCCTGAAAGAAAAAAAACTTTTGAGTGAACTGAGGCGTTGAGTTACGGGAGGAGTGGACCGAAGCGAAAGAAAGATATTGGATATGTAAAATATGGCCTTTCGTGTTTGACAAGTGTCGTGCCTCCATCCGATTTCTTCAAAATTGGCAGATCAAGTAACAGCAAACACAAACAGTGTAGCTTATTCTATAGTATTTCAGGAGGCACCTTTAACCCTTGGAATGTTTTTTCCGCATAAAGAAAAACACGTGTCGATTTATATCCAGTTTGCTATTGATATGCCAAATTTGAAGGAAAACCGGTAGGAAGACTTGAGAAACACGAGAGTCCTTATTTTACATATAATATCTACACACAATTTGATTTGCTTGGGTCCACTCCTTCCTGAGCTATTTTTCCTTTTTTTTCGGATGGGACCTAGGCCCCAACACTGTTTTTCCGCAAAAATTAAAACATGTTTCATATATTGTTTTGCAAATAGCCCCTTTACGAAGTTTCGTTGCAATTCTCCATATTCTTTAGGAACTTTTGCGTATGCTTATTTGCACTTTTGATATTCCGTAATGAACAGTTTAGAAGGTCCGTGTCTCACTCAACCGCTTTTTCCAGGGAAATACGAAACCCAATTATCTCATTTTTCGTCTACAATATGTGCGCACAATTTCATTCAATTCGGTGCACTTCTTCTTGCATTTTGGGCCTCAAATTTCAAAATTTGGGATGGGGACTTTCGCCCGTATTTCCGCAGAAAACAAAAGAAAAACCGTATTCGTTTATTTTATGTGTATTGTCCCTACACAATGTGTCGTTCCAATTCTTCATGTCCTTCAAGCACTTCTGTTATTAGCAGTTTTGATATTTCACGATCAAAGTTCTGGATGGGGTGTGTGTCCCACCTAAACGGTTTTCTTTTTATCAGCAAAATAAGAAAAAGGTATTCCGTCATTTTATGTCGACAATATCTGTGCACAATTTCATTCACTTCGATTCACTTCCTCTAGCCTTCTGGGCCTTAACTTTTAAAATTTTGGGTGATGGCTTTTGCCCCCTGAAACCGTTTTTCAGCACAAAATAAAAAACCCGTGTTCCTTTTTTTTTGTATATTGTTCATACACAAAGTTTCGCTGCAATTCTTTGTATCCTTTACACATATTTGTCATATTGTTACTATCACTTTCAATATTTCGTGATGAAAGTTTTAGAGGGGTCCGTTCCCCTCCTAGCCGTTTTTCCAGGAAAATACAAAACACGTGTATTTTTAGAGATGGCAGGAATTTTTCCATTCGATATTTTAACCGTTATTGAACTTGTGGAATGTAGATTTTACATATGGGATAAGATAACAGACTCTTTCAAGGACAGAATTGAAAAGCAAAAAGCATGGCGAGAAATTTATGCAAGCCTTGTCCAGGATCTTGAGTTCATGGACAAAAAGAAACCAGAAACGACAGGTATGTATGCAACAGCGCAAATCTGTCTTCAACATTGGGGGGGGGGGACGGGTAAGATCGTTCCCATATTATATATATACATATATAGCGATGTTCAAAATATATCTGTAGCCGAGAAACAATGCTGTAGAGGATTATTGGAGCGGAATTGTCTTCAACATTGGGAGGCGGGTAGATTTGAGGCTTATTCTGAGTGGGCATTAATTTCATCTCACTTTCCTTTCTAGCGATCGGACACAAATAATCAAATTTCTCTCCCAAAAAAACACATTTCAAATCGGATTATTGGGGAGGACATTCTCCCCAGTTCCAAGATTGGAGGGGACATGTCCCCTTCATCCCCTCGGGATTTGCTCCAGTGTATGTATGGAGCAATGTAAAACAGAATTACTAATTCGAATTTTATCATTTAATCCACTATGGCATTAATGTTAACTACATGGAAAACAAAATAATATATATACATGTGTTTTCATTGGGAAGGCCGATGGGGGCTGAATTTGAACGTAAACACTAATCGGGGTTGTCACTATACATCTGAGCAATCCCGATAAATATGGATTCGACACAAATATTGATCATTTTCTACTACTTTTACATGTCCCGGTAAACGCCCCCTGAGACCCCTTTGGTTCGAATTGTGAAAAAATCGCCTCTGGCCTCCAGCCGATACAGCGAAAACTATGAATGTGACACTGAAATCTGCCATTTTCTACTACTTTTACATATTCCGATAAAAGCCCCTATGATCCTCTGGTTCCAATTTTGAAAAAAAAAAAACACCTCTGGCCAGCAGCCGATGGGGGCAGTATTTGGAAGTCAACGCCTGTGTGAGTATCACCATTCATCTCAGCGACAATGAAAACTATTGATTTGAGACTAATATCGGTCATTTTCCATTATTTTTACATGTCTCGCAATTCTCCACCCCGGTGACTCCCGGCCCGCACACAATGGTGGCTGAATTAGAAAATCATCGCTAATGAAAGTATCACCATTGATCTCAGCGACCGCGAAAACTATGAAATCGATACTAATATCGGTCATTTTCTACTACTTTTACATGTCTCAGTTGACGCCCTCCTAAGACCCCCTGGTTCGAATTTAGTCAAAAACGCTTCGCCTTGGTCTGGGACCTGAACCAAAATTTGGTAACTCTCGGTCAACTTGTCTGGTTCCTAGGCCGGTTCCGGTTAAAAAAAACTCTTCGTCTTGATCTGTGGCCTAGACCAAGCTACCCGCGACCAAATTTTGAAAACTTTCGTCCACTCGTCTGGTCCACGGGCCGCACACAGATAGAGAGACAGACACTCAAGCAAACTCTATTTTATTTATATTAGAAACGTCAGATCCACCGTTATTGTAATAGAGCGGTGCTTGAGTGATTGATCGTAGAAATTCAAAATCCAATGAGTGATAATTTCATAGCCTTGTTTTATTACAAATTTAAACTCTTTAGTCAGTAGAGAAGAGGGCATGATTCATGGGTCAGAGTTGACGACAATGGGTTTCGGTGGGTCTTGGGTCACAGTGTGTGACAGTGGTTCATGGTGGGTCGTAGGACAGAGTGGGTCACGGTGGGTGGTGGGTCAGTTGGTCGTGGCTAAAGTTTTCATTGCCTCACACTCTCTCTGAACTACAGTGTTGAAAATTAATCAGTGAAAATCAACTGCAATTGATCAATCAATTGAAAGTAATTGCTGTGGAAACCAAAAATTGCAATTGAATTAATTGCTAATTAATTTCAATTGCAATTGAATGACTGAATTCAATTGCAATTACTTTCCACTGCAATTACTTCCAATCGATTGATTAATTGCAATTGATTCTCCTTTATTAATGGCCAACTGCAATTAACAATTAACCATTACTTACTTCCGTTGTCAATAGCAATTAACAATTAAATTTACAGATTAATTGTTAATTGTCAATTCAATTGAAATTTGCCCAACACTGCCACTCTTCTCTTCGCTGTCCCGATCCGGCCCTTCAAACTCTTTTTTTAATTCTATCGAAGCCAGGATTTTACTTCTATCGAATGTAGAGGATTGCTAGTGGTAAAAACGATGCATTCGCCGTTCTGTTGGAAGGGGGCGGCTGGTGGAATGTGCCGTAAAATTTTACGTTGCCCCATAGGAAAAAATCTAGATTCGACACTACTATATATATATATATATATATATATATATATATATATATATATATATATAATTGAGAAACACTATGTTTGTGACTCTAAATCTCTAAAAATAAATAAAATTTAATAATTCCTAAACCACTCGACCGATCTTGATCAAATTTTCAACATAGATGAGAGTAGTAATCGCGGCACCTGAGGACACTTTGGACTTTGACCCCGACTTTTATGACGTCATAGGTCAAAGGTCAATGACCTTGGCCCGGGGTCAATAACCTAGGGGTACATAGGATCACCCCTTTTAGATTTTGGTAGGGGTACCATGGCCCACCCCCTAAATTTTGGCAGGGGCACCTAGGACCATCTCCCTTAAATTTTGGAAATTGCCAAATCTAAAAATTTGGTGTGGTAGCCTAGGACCATAGTATGTACTTCTATCAGTAGTGGGTGTCTATGTCATTCCCTTTCATGGGTAAAAAAACTGCCAAAAATTCAAATTTCGGGGTTTTTTGACCTAATTTATCCCCTTGGATGAGGTGTTATTATCCTATATGGTTATATGGGCGTATACAGGGGTCCACTACCTTTCATAAGATATGGATATATTAATGCACCCCTTGAAAAATTTGGGAAGGGTACCTTGGCCCACCCCTTAAATTTTGGAAATTGACCAATTTAAACATTGGGTATTATAGTACTGCACCCTAATATGTATTATGATAAATTTGGGTGGTACACCTCGTTCCCTTTTAGGGGAACAAAATTGCCAAAAATATAAACGTAAGCAATACGTTGTACCACGTGTTTGTTCTTTTGGCCCAATTTATTTCCTTGGATGAGGTCCTATTACCTTATATGGTTATATGGTTATGTATAGGGGTCTATTCCCTATCATAAGACATAGGTACATTTGTGCACCCCTTTAAAAATTTGGGAGGGGTACCTTGGCCCACCCCTTAAATTTTAGAAATTGACCATTTTACATATTTAGTATAATAGTACAGGATCCTAATATGTATTATGATAAATTTGGGTGGTCCACCTCGTTCCCTTCTAGGTGTAAAAAATTGCCAAAATATAAACGTAAGCAATACGTTATACCACGTGTTTTGTTTTGGTCCAATTTCTCCCCTTTGATGAGGTTTTATTACCCTATATGGTTATATGGTCATGTATATGGGTTCATTTCCTATCATAAGACATTGGTATATTAATGCACCCCTTGAAAAATTTGGGATGTGTACCTTGGCCCACCCCATAAATTTTGGAAATTGACCAATTTAAACATTGGGTATTATAGTACAGGATCCTAATATGTATTATGATAAATTTGGGTGGTCCACCTCGTTCCCTTCTAGGGGTACAAAATTGCCAAAATATAAACGTAAGCAATACGTTATACCACGTGTTTTGTTTTGGCCCAATTTCTCCCCTTTGATGAGGTTTTATTACCCTATATGTTTATTTAATACTAATTTTTATTAATTAGACTAAATACTTAATTAATAATTATTTATTTTAGCGTTATGAATTAACAATAAAGTATTATCCTGGCTTATATGGTCATGTATATGGGTTCATTTCCTATCATAAGACATGGGTACATTGATGCACCCCTTGAAAAAATTTGGGATGGGTACCTTGGCCCACCCCTTAAATTTTGGAAATTGACCAATTTAAACACTGGGTATTATAGTACAGGATCCTAATATGTATTATAATAAATTTGGGGTGGTCCACCCCGTTCCCTTTTATGGGTAAAGAACTACCAAAAATTAAATTTCGGAGGTTAATGACCCCTTTGATAAGGATTTAACATGTTATATGGGTATGTACAGAGGTTTATTACCTTCATATGTTTATGTGCCCTTTTAAATTTGGGAATTATCAAATAACAAAATTCGGTAAACCTTTTCTAGGACCCATTGGTGTTCCTCTTATGGCCAAATATTCAAAATTTAAAGGTTATTGACCGGCTTTATTATTGAATAACTACAGGATTTATTACTTTTTCATAAGACACAGGTGTATTTGTGTACCAATCTTTAATTTTGGGAGGGGTACATTTCTTATTGTCATATCAATAATTGGTAATTGTTCTTAAAATTGGATAGTATCTCATTCATTGGGTAAATCATTGTCAAATATGAGTATGATCACGTGATCAGTTATTGACCTATGATGGGATTAGGAGTCCAGGACATTGGTACATTTAAACTTTGTAGGATAATTTGAGAATGCGTCATTGGTTTCGATTATTCCAGCCAAATATAAACGTAAGCAATACGATGTACCACGTGATTGACCTTGATGAGGTAGTGTACAGGGATACATAGCTAACCTTATTGAAACTTATGACTCACAGTCTTAAGGGAATACATGCTACAACACTGGCAAAGTTATTGTTGATGTAATTTGATTGGTTGATCACTATCTTTCGTGCAATCTGATTGGCTGATCACTATCTTTCGTGCAATCTGATTGGTTGATGAGTTTCAAATCTTTGCTGCATTCAGTTTTGTTTTAACATTTAAAAAGTTTGAAACTTTGGTTTGACATTTTTTCGTTTGATATTTTTAGTTTAAAAATGTTTGTTTCGAAAATTTTTGTTTGAAAATTTTGTTTCAAAATTTTGTTTCAAACTTTTCGTTTGAAATTTTTGTTGAAAAATTTTTGTTTGAAAATTTTGTTTGAAATTTTTTTTGTAAATTTTTGTTTCAATTTTTTTGTTTAAAATTTTTTCGTTTGAAATTTTTCGTTTCCAAAAATTTTTTTCTGTTTAAAAATTTTTGTTTGAACAGTTTTGTTTGGAAAATTTTGTTTCAAATTTTTTTGTTTGAAAATTTTTGTTTGACTTTTTTTTAAGAAAGTTTGTGCACTCATTAGTAAAGAACCGGAACTGTTTAGAACTAAAACCTCTGGCAACATTGTGGTGCAATAAAGCCGGTCAATAACCTTTAAATTTTGAATATTTGGCCATAAGAGGAACACCAACATCTACAATGGGTCCTAGAAAACGTTTACCAAATTATGTTATTTTATAATTCCCAAATTTAAAAGAGAACAAAAACATATAAAGGTAATAAACCATATAACGTGCTAAATACTTATCAAAGGGTCAATAACCTCCGAAATTTGATTTTTGGTAGTTCTTTACCCATGAAAGGGAACGATGTGGACCATCCAAATTTATAGTGGTACATATTGAAGACCTGTACGAAGATACCAAATGCTTATATTAAACAATTTCTAAAACTGAGTGGATGAGTCAAGATACCCCTCCCAAATTTTTAAAGGGTGCATCAATGTACTCATGTCTTATGATAGGGAATGAACCTATATACATGACCATATGACCATATACGGTAATAAGACCGCATCAAACGGGATAAATTGGGCCAAAAACCAAACACGTGATACAACATATTGCTTATGTTTATATTTTGGCATCTTTTTTACTCATGAAAGGGAACAAGGTGGACCACCCAAATTTATCATGATACATATTGAGGTCATGTACTATGATAGCGAATGCTTAAATTGAAAAATTTCCAAAATTTAAGGGATTGGCTATGGTACCCCTCCCGGGGTGCATCAATGTACCTATGTCTTATGATAGAAAATGGACCCCTATACATGACCATATAATCATATTAGGTAATAGGACCTCATCCAAGTGAATAAATTAGGTGAAAAACGAAACACGTGGTTGTACTAAAATTTGGCAATTTCGTACCCATGAAAGGGAACGAGATGGACCACCCAGACCCATGGTCCCTGGCCCGGGGTCAATGACCTAGGGGTACATAGGACCACCCCCTCTAAATTTTGGCAGGGGTACCATGGCCCACCCGCTAAATTTTGGCAACTTTAGGACACTTTTTGGCCCCTGGGTCCCTGCCTCAGGACCCATGGTCCCTGGCTGGGGTCAATGACCTAGGGGTACATAGGACCACCCCCTCTAAATTTTGGCAGGGGTACCATGGCCCACCCCCTAAATTTTGGCAGGGGTACATAGGACCACCCCCCTTAAATTTTGGAAATTGCCAAATCTAAAAATTTGGTGTGGTAGCCTAGGACCACAGTATGTACCTCTATCCGTATTGGGGGATCTATGTCGTTCCCTTTCATGGGTAAAAAATTGCCAAAAAGTCAAATTTCGGGGGTTTTTGACCTAATTTATCCCCTTGGATGAGGTGTTATTACCCTATATGGTTATATGGGCGTATACAGGGGCCATTCCCTTTCATAAGACATGGGTATATTAATGCACCCCTTGAAAAATTTGGGAGGGGTACCTTTGCCCACCCCTTACATTTTGGAAATTGACCAATTTAAACATTGGGTATTATAGTACAGGACCCTAATATGTATTATGATAAATTTGGGTGGTACACCTCGTTCCCTTTTAGGGGTACAAAATTGCCAAAATATAAACGTAAGCAATACGTAGTACCACGTGTTTGGTTTTTGGTCGATTTTATCCCCTTTGATGAGATGTTATTATCCTATATAGTTATATGGTCATGTATATGGGTCCATTTCCTTTCATAAGATATGGGTATATTTGTGCACCCCTTGAAAAATTTGGGAGGGATACTTTGGCCCACCCCTTAAATTTTGGAAATTGCTCATTTTATATATTTGGTTGGGTGCATACCTGTATTGATAAACAGTTTATTTGTGATCAAATGGACATTGAGTTTCCACCAATTGATATTGCAATAGATCTTAAAAGACTTCAATTGGAATTTAAATTATATGCTAAAGACAAACTAGTGCAAGAAGTTCAAAATACATTGTATCGACAATATCCTGAACCACTATCTGGTATGGATGTATGTGGAGTGTAATAAAATGATCCATTTCAATGAATTGTTTTTTTTCAAGTACAACCCCATATTCTGATGTGTACTATTGCACCACAATGTTGCCAGAGGTTTTAGTTCTAAACAGTTCCGGTTCTTTACTAATGAGTGCACAAACTTTTAAAAAAAATGTCAAACAAAAATTTTCAAACAAAAAAATTTGAAACCAAATTTTCCAAACAAAACTGTTCAAACAAAAATTTTTAAACAGAAAAAAATTTTTGGAAACGAAAAATTTCAAACGAAAAAATTTTAAACAAAAAAATTGAAACAAAAATTTACAAAAAAAAATTCAAACAAAATTTTCAAACAAAAATTTTTCAACAAAAATTTCAAACGAAAAGTTTGAAACAAAATTTTGAAACAAAATTTTCAAGCAAAAATTTTCGAAACAAACATTTTTAAACTAAAAATATCAAACGAAAAAATGTCAAACCAAAGTTTCAAACTTTTTAAATGTTAAAACAAAACTGAATGCAGCAAAGATTTGAAACTCATCAACCAATCAGATTGCACGAAAGATAGTGATCAGCCAATCAGATTGCACGAAAGATAGTGATCAACCAATCAAATTGCATCAACAATAACTTTGCCAGTGTTGTAGCATGTATTCCCTTAAGACTGTGAGTCATAAGTTTCAATAAGGTTAGCTATGTATCCCTGTACACTACCTCATCAAGGTCAATCACGTGGTACATCGTATTGCTTACGTTTATATTTGGCTGGAATAATCGAAACCAATGACGCATTCTCAAATTATCCTACAAAGTTTAAATGTACCAATGTCCTGGACTCCTAATCCCATCATAGGTCAATAACTGATCACGTGATCATAATGATTTACCCAATGAATGAAATACTATCCAATTTTAAGAACAATTACCAATTATTGATATGACAATAAGAAATGTACCCCTCCCAAAATTAAAGATTGGTACACAAATACACCTGTGTCTTATGAAAAAGTAATAAATCCTGTAGTTATTCAATAATAAAGCCGGTCAATAACCTTTAAATTTTGAATATTTGGCCATAAGAGGAACACCAACATCTACAATGGGTCCTAGAAAACGTTTACCAAATTATGTTATTTTATAATTCCCAAATTTAAAAGAGAACAAAAACATATAAAGGTAATAAACCATATAACGTGCTAAATACTTATCAAAGGGTCAATAACCTCCGAAATTTGATTTTTGGTAGTTCTTTACCCATGAAAGGGAACGATGTGGACCATCCAAATTTATAGTGGTACATATTGTAGACCTGTACGAAGATACCAAATGCTTATATTAAACAATTTCTAAAACTGAGTGGATGAGTCAAGATACCCCTCCCAAATTTTTAAAGGGTGCATCAATGTACTCATGTCTTATGATAGGGAATGAACCTATATACATGACCATATGACATATACGGTAATAAGACCGCATCAAACGGGATAAATTGGGCCAAAAACCAAACACGTGATACAACATATTGCTTATGTTTATATTTTGGCATTTTTTTTAATCATGAAAGGGAACAAGGTGGACCACCCAAATTTATCATGATACATATTGAGGTCATGTACTATGATAGCGAATGCTTAAATTGAAAAATTTCCAAAATTTAAGGGATTGGCTATGGGACCCCTCCCGGGGTGCATCAATGTACCTATGTCTTATGATAGAAAATGGACCCCTATACATGACCATATAATCATATTAGGTAATAAGACCTCATCCAAGTGAATAAATTAGGTGAAAAACGAAACACGTGGTTGTACTAAAATTTGGCAATTTCGTACCCATGAAAGGGAACGAGATGGACCACCCAAATTTATAGTAATATATATATGTATATATTAGGGTCTTATACTATTATACCAAATGTTTAAATTGGGCAATTTCCAAAATAAAAAGGTGGGCCAAGGTACACATCCCAAATTTTTCAAGGGTGCATCAATATACCCATGTCTTATATTGGGAATGGACCAATATACATAACCATATAATCATATAAGGTAATAGGACCTCATCCAAGGGGATAAATTGAGCCAAAACAAACACGTGGTACAACGTATTGCTTACGTTTATATTTTGACAATTTTGTACCCCTAAAAGGGAACGAGGTGGACCACACAAATTTATCATAATAGATGTTAGGGTCCAGTACTATAATACCAAATATATAAAATGAGCAATTTCTAAAATTTAAGGGGTGGGCCAAGGTACCCCTCACAAATTTTTAAAGGAGTGCACAAATGTACCTATGTCTTATGATAGGGAATAGGCCCCTATACATAACCATATAACCATATAAGGTAATAGGACCTCATCCAAGGGGATAACTTAGGTCAAAACCAAACACGTGGTACAACGTATTGCTTACGTTTATATTTTGGCAATTTTGTACCCCTAAAAGGTAACGAGGTGGACCACACAAATTTATCATAATACATGTTAGGGTCCAGTACTATAATACCACATATATAAAATGAGAAATTTCTAAAATTTAAGGGGTGGGCCAAAATACCCCTCCCAAATTTTACAGGAGTGCACAAATGTACCTATGTCTTATGATAGGGAATAGACCCCTATACATAACCATATAAGGTAATAGAACCTCATCCAAGAGGATAAATTGGGCCAAAAGAACAAACACGTGGTACAACGTATTGCTTACGTTTATATTTTGGCAATTTTGTACCCCTAGAAGGGAACGAGGTGGACCACCCAAATTTATTATAATACATGTTAGGGTCCAGTACTATAATACCAAATATATAAAATGAGCAATTTCCAAAATTTAAGGGGTGGGCCAAAGTACCCCTCCCAAATTTTTCAAGGGGTGCACAAATATACCCATATCTCATGAAAGGTAATGGATAACTATACATGACCATATAACTATATAGGATAATAACATCTCATCAAAGGGGATAAAATCGACCAAAAACCAAACATGTGGTACTACGTATTGCTTACGTTTATATTTTGGCAATTTTGTACCCCTAAAAGGGAACGAGGTGTACCACCCAAATTTATCATAATACATATTAGGGTCCTGTACTATAATACCCAATGTTTAAATTGGTCAATTTCCAAAATTTAAGGGGTGGGCCAAGGTACCTCTCCCAAATTTTTCAAGGGGTGCATTAATATACCCATGTCTTATGAAAGGGAATGGACCCCTGTATACGCCCATATAACCATATAGGGTAATAACACCTCATCCAAGGGGATAAATTAGGTCAAAAACCCCCGAAATTTGACTTTTTGGCAATTTTTTACTCATGAAAGGGAACGACATAGACCCCCCAATACGGATAGAGGTACATACTGTGGTCCTAGGCTACCATACCAAATTTTTAGATTTGGCAATTTCCAAAATTTAAGGGGGATGGTCCAATGTACCCCTGCCAAAATTTAGGGGGTGGGCCATGGTACCCCTGCCAAAATTTAGAGGGGGTGGTCCTATGTACCCCTAGGTCATTGACCCCAGCCAGGGACCATGGGTCCTGAGACAGGGACCCAGGGGCCAAAAAGTGTCCTAAAGTAACCCCATTACTACTATGAGGCTCAGGCCTGGGATCGTGTTATTTAAATTTGACGAAGCAACGTGGGGCGGAGAAGGAGGATATATATATATATATATATATATATATATATATATATATATATATATATATATATATATATATATATATAAATCCATTTATATAAGACAGAAAGCCACTATTTTTGTAATTTAATAACTCTTGAACTATATCTTGAATATCCGACCGATCGCAATCAAATTTTCAAGATATATGAGGTTTGGATCTGGAAACATTTTTGTAATTTCACTTTAACGGTACATCCTAGGGGGAGGGGAGGGGGACGTATAAATAGAAACTAATAAAACCTAATAACTTTTGAACCACCCAACCAATCTCGATCTAATTTTCAACAAATATGAGGGTCGGCCTTGGGTGTTTTCTTATCGTTTCACTTTGACGAGCCAACGTAGGGGAGGGAGAGGGGGCAGATATATGTAAAAAAAAAAATATAAATGTCTGACTCTATGACTTCATCAATCTTGAACCACCCGACCGATCTAAAACAAATTTTCAAAATACATGAGTTTAGGGGCAGGGATTACTTTAGGCTATTCACTTTGACGAAGCAACGTAGGGGAGGGCGAGAGGGAGAGAAATTTAAAAATGATCAAAAATGACCAATATTAATGTTGAATCCATAGTTTTCGGGCCCGATGAGACAAACAGTGACACTTCTGATGCTGTTTCAATCCAAGTTTAGCCCTAATAGTTGGGAAGGGGAGGGTACAATGGAGGAGAGGGGAATAAACGTTTAAAAATGATCGAAACTGAGTAATATTAGTGTCGAATCAATAGTTTTAGGAGTAGCTGAGATTAACAGTGACAATTCTGATTTCGTGTGCCGCAGCACGGGGGAGGGGGACACATATATATAATAATAATAATAATCGAAAATAACCAATATTAGTGCCTAATCCATAGTTTTCGGGATCATTCTAATGAACTGTGACATTTTCGATCCGGTTTAAATGCAAAATCAGTTCCGCCACTTGCGGGAAGGGGAGAAATTATATATAAAATGATCTATAATGGCCACTATCAGTGTCAAATTTATAGTTTTCTGGGTCGCTTAGATGAACAGTGGTACTTTCGATCATGTTTAAATTCAAATTCAACCCCACAACTTGGGGGAAAGGGAGGAAGGGATATTTAAAGATAATGGAAAATGACCGTTAATTAGTGCTGAATCCACATTTGTGGGGGTTCGCTGAGATGAACAGTGACACTTTCCTTGCCATGGCCCGCAACATAGCGGGGGAGGAAGTATATATATAAATGACCGAAAATGACCATTATTGGTGTCGAATCCATGATTTTTGGGGGCGCCGAGATGATCAATGATCTTTCCGATGCTGTTTAAATCGATGCCATTAAAAACGAAAACAGCATATTTCACGGGTACTAAACACATGAAATACGGAGTTGGGCTTCTAAATTTTCATTTTAACTTAGCAAAGCGGGTAATATATGCTAGTAATACTAATAAAGCTCAGGTACTGTCCTTTCTCTATTTCAAAACCACCTATTTTTTAAATCTCTTTCCTATAATATCTATTACTGGAGCTATCAGTATATTTTTGTTTCTCGTCCTTATACAACACCATGGTTATAAAGGAAGGTTTTTTAATGTAGATTTGGAACTTGAATCTGATAGGTCGTTCCCAACCATACTATCTCGCCTCCAGAAAAACTGGATTACAGTGCTGAGTTTAAAGCAAGAAATTTCTCTCTCTTTTGCTAAAAAAACTTTAGTTCGCATACTAGTCATAGCACATGTTTAGAGGTTTTTCAACGAATCTGTATGAGACGAGACCTGCAAATGACAAAGGACTGAAAGTTGAGCTTACACCAGGAGTCGAATCTGGTATCATCCTAAAACAAAAAAATCCTAATGGCTGACTACTTTAATGCTCATAAATCATTCTAATGTAAAACTTTTGGGTGAGCCCGACCCCCTAGACTCCCCGTGGATACGAGCCTGTGTGGCCCCCACCCTCGAACACAATTTTCTGGAAGAAAGCCTCTATTCTTCCTTTTGTCTGTCTAGTTTACTGAAAACATGAAAAGCAAACTAGGTCACAGAGCATAGAGTTGGAAATTATGGACATGTTGCATTGCAGACATATTTCGTACCCTTGTTGACTTTGGGAGGTTTTCCAGGCACAAAATTCACCTCGGAGTTATATCTCCTATGGTGCTCAATATGAGTTGAGTTGATTTTGTCGTCCCTTTCAGCAGCGAGGCTATATAAGACGGGACCTACTGATTAATTGAGAAACCCGAACTACATGAGCTCTCATCGGAATCGAACCCGGGTCTCTCACGCCAAAGGCACGTACGCTAACTACTTAGACACGAAGAAGCTCGGAGCTTATATTAGAAAAGAAGAAAGCACATTATGGGAATTTCAGTACAGACAACTAAGTACGACGACTGTTAAAAGAATATTTTTCATCTTGAATATATTGTAATAATGGTCAATCTTATTCGATAATGTCATTTTTTAAAAAATAGCATTCTCTTTTCTGTAACTTACTACAGTATACAAGTTAAATTTCACACAGTGTGCAAAAGAGGGGAATGGATTACAACGTACGATGGGCTTCGTTCGCTTCCTATCCGATGGACAAAACCTTTCTTGTAAAATTCAGCGTCTCAAAGAACTTGTGTGGTTGACTGATAGCTACACATAAATTGACAGAATTTTAGTACTGTCTGCCTGAGGCAAAGTCTTAATTTTAGTACTGAAGCTGCCTGAGGCATAAAAGCAAGCACACCGCAGGCGTGGTGGCTTCTGTGCCTCGTAACATTGTGTTTAAAAAACAGACACAAGGTCACTTGTCAGTGCTTAGTTCTTTCTAAAGCAACTGATAAGGCTTTTTTTCTTTTATACAAATCATATTGTTGTTTGAAGCCTCTTTATTCCTTACAAAAACAATATAACCAGATTCATGGGAACCCACAGCAATTGTAATAAAAGTTGGAAAAATATCTGTATCATTCAGATACTTTATTATTATTAATATTATTATTATTATTATTATTATTATTATTATTATTATTATTATTATTATTATTATTATTACCACAATATTTTTCGTTAGTCCTCACAGAAATTAATACTTAGCAGCAGGGGTTAAAGTGCGTGGGAACGCGGGGGACCCTATCCTCACCTCCAAAATACTGTGTACGGCGTCCTCCCACTTCCTAAGCAATTACAATGGGCAAAGATAGGCATGGGGAACGGCGTGACATCATGCCGCTACCTACCGTACCCTACCTTTTCAGATGATTCTATCCCATCTAGCCTAATCCCACCTCCCCTAACGATTTATCAGCCACTTATATCTCCAAAATAAGAATGTCTACCATTTTAGGCGAGATGGGAATTCCCATCTTACTTAATCCCATCTCGCCTAAAATGGCGGTAGGATGCAAGGAGGGAATTTCTGTACTGAAGAGGGAATTCCTCTAATAGAATTTTAACCAGATATTTCAATCAATATTGGCAATCTCTGTCAATTACAATATAAATGTATAATAAGTACTATACAAGAAGAAAGCATAGGGGGAAGGCGATTTAGTGAATTTAGTTCACTTTTGGTTTGTTTTGGGAATACTGGAAATTGATAGGCAAAGAGAAGCTAATCAGAAACAGGATAGAAATATAGAGGGTGTTTCAAAACAACACTTACAACGTTTGAGAGCTCATTCCTGACACCATGATAAGACAACCTGGGTGCACAATGCTTCCTTTTGGCTCTATGACCAGCCAAAAACCAGTCGGAAAAATGCCCAAAACATCCCTAACTCGAGAACAAAATGTCGGATCGAAGTCGGGGGAAAGGAAATGCATATTATTTTTAGCCATGGCTTCCATTAATGCACAACCCGATATGGTACAGAGGCAGCACAAAGGTCACCTCAAATAAATTGAAGAATTATGGGGATATTTTATGAAACGTTGACCGAGGCAAGTTAACTAAAATTAAATACGATATTTCAACTAACAGGAATCTTAGAACACGGTCATAGTTACAAGAACATCATTAAGATTATAAAAAAAGCTAAGATGGACACATTTGATTGATCTACTTTGTCTCAGTATAGAATTGGCTATCGAGGAAGAACTGAAATTATTTAAAGTCCATAAAGTTTAAATGCTATGTCTTATAGGCTAATGAAGACAGAGAGATCACGCATGACTATGGGGTAGCGTCTGCGACTTTCGCATAGGAGACCCGGCTCCGATTCGCAGCGGGAGCGCAAGCAGTTCGTATCTCACGTTAATCCGTAGCTCCATATCTCATGTAATTTTGCTACCGAAGGGATGCTTAACTGAAATCCGATCCAATAATAAAGAGAGGTAATAGATGGATGCTAATTTTTGGGAAATAATTTGTGAAATGAGAATGTAGGAGAAAACAGAATAATTCACGGGTACGATGGTATCCACTACAAATTTTATAGTCTGGGATCAAACGAGGTCCATCCCACACCAGAAGTAAGCGCTCTATCACTAAGTCACCGTGCCCCTACTTTGGAGGAAACACTATGATTCTGACAGATGTATCGATATACTAAATAATGTGTGTGATAAACCAACATACAAGAAGTACAAACGGTCAGAATGTGGGATTCGTTGAGTTTCCTTTGTGTGAAAATGGTAAGTACGTTTTTCTATGTCAGTTATTCTTAACTGGATGCCCGCGTCTCTTAGGGACTGGGGGAAGACATGGTCACTCAGTGTTAAACACTTGCCTCTGGTGCGTGGGGCCTCTGGTTCGATCCTCAGCCAAGAAATTTTGTGGTTGACACCATCGTATCGTGTGTGGGTTTTCTTGGGATACTTCAATTTCCTTCCACATTTTCATTCCATCATATCTTCCATCAACATTCACTTGCCTTAATCATTGTCTCCCTTAGCCTAAAGAGCATACTTCATTTCATTTTACAGGGGTTGCTTACAGTTTGTCGGTGGGTTACCGTTAAGATAATTTTTAATAGGTTGTATTATTGACACTAATATTTGTAAGAAAGAAGGAGTCTATAAGGCTCATAATTTTCGAAAGGCTTAGAACTACAATTGTACATTGATTGTAAGAAATGCTAAAGGTACGGACTAAATTCGATTTGTGAGTCTTTTAGCATTAATAGTCGTATTATGGACAAGAAATAACTCACATATCTACAAACCAAGAAAACTAACAGTGAAATTTGATATTCGACAGTGAAATATAATAATCTTCACAACTTGGATATCAAATTTCGAGGTTAGTTTCCTTGGCTTTGGACATGTTCAACTTACATGTGTTTTCGTGATAGTCCAAACTTTCAACATACGAGTATCAATCTCTTAGATTTTCGTAAATAACTATGAAGATTATCCTAAATCTAACAAATAAGTACAGATAACGATCAATAAAGTTCATAATTGACTTTTGAGAGCATGCTAGCCCTAATTGATATATCACGTCACCACCTTTCCATTTCCAAAATTATCACAGATTTCAAAATGACGGATTTCAAGGTGCCGCCAGAGGTTCGTGATCTACTCTGCCCATTCTTCTTCTGTCAATATGTGAAACTATCACCGTTTGCATTGTCTATCTCTCACTATTTTCATGATTCAACAGTTTATTTGATATATTTCAATAACATAGCATAGCTTTCCTATCCATCAATTTTGACCCTCTCCGTTTCTTATGACGTTCAGCCCTTATAATTTTGCAAATATACATATTTCCATATCCTCTATCAGTTGCACTACGTCTCATCCCGCAACTCGATTCATCCATTTGGACCCTTTACTTGCCAGACAATTTTTATTGATGGAGAAACAAGGAAAATAGTTCTACAATGACTGACAAGTAACACTTCCCAAGTGTAACACTCCGATTTTGATAAAATTTGGTAGGTCGATACTACAAATAAAATAAACGAATACGTGTATTTTTATTTTCTGCGGTAAAGCCGTTTTAGGGAGCGAAAACCCAGACCCAAAATTTTGAAAGTTGAAGGTAATAACAAGTGGACCGAAGTGAAATTGTGCATAGATATTGTAGACATAAAATGAGGGAATACGGGTTTCTTATTTTCCTGGGAAAAACGGTTATTTGGGCCACGGACCCCTCCAAATCTTTGATCACGAAATATCAAAAGTGCTAATAACAGTATACCAGAAGTGCCTAAAGAACATGAAGAATTGCAACGAAATTTTGTGTAGTGAAAATATGCAAAAAAAAAAACTAATGCGTTTTCTACTTTCTGTGGAAAAACGGTAAAGGGGAAAAGGCCCCCACCCAAAATTTTGAAAATTAATGCCCAAAAGGCAAAAACAAGTGAACCGAAGTGAATGCAATTGTGCACAAATATTGTAGAGGTAAGATGAACGAATACGTGTTTCGTATTTTCCTGAAAAAAAAACTTTTGGGTGGACCGAGGCGTCTGGTGGCGGAAGAAGTGGACAGAAGCGAAAGAAATTGAGTGTGTATATTGGATATGTAAAATAAGACCTTCCGTGTTTCACAACTGTATCCATCCGATTTTTCAAATTTGGAAGATCAACAGTAAGCACAAACAGTATATGTACTATTTTATAATATTTCAGGAGGCAGCTTTAACGCTTACAATGTTTCCGTGATCAAATGTTTGGAGAGCTCCGTGCCCCACCCAACCGTATTTTTCCAGGAAAAAACGAAATCCACATTCACTTATTTTGTGTGTAAAATATCTGTGCACAATTTCATTCTCTTCGGTTCACTTCTTGTCTTTCGGGCGTAATCTTTCAAAATTTTGGGTGATAGCTTTTGCCCTCTAAAACCGTTTTCCACAGAAAATAAAAACATTTATTTTTTGCGTATTGTCAGCACGTAAAGTTTCGCAGCAATTCTCCATGTCCTTTACACACATTTGACCTAGTGTTACTAACACTTTTCATATTTCGTGATCAAAGGTTTGAAGAGGTCCGTGCACCACCCAATCGTTTTTTCCATGAAAACACGAAACCCGTACCCTCATTTTACGTCTGCGATATCTGTTCACAATTCCATTCAGTTCGGTTAACTTCTATTTGCCTTTCGGGCGTCAACTTTCACAATTTTCGGTGCTCGCTTTTGTCCCCTAAAACCGTTTTTCCGCAGACAATTAAAAACTCGTATTCGTCTATTTTTCGCGTATTGTCCATACACAAACTTTCGCTGCAATTCGTCATGTCCTTTACACACATCTGACATACAGATACTAGCACTTTTGATATTTCTTTTTCAAGTGTTTGGAGGGTTCCGTGCCCCACCCAACCGTTTCTTCCAGGAAAATACGAAACCCGTATTCTTTAATTAGATGTCTGCAATATCTTTTCGCAATTTCATTCACTTCGGGCTACTTCTTCTTGCCTTTCGGGTGTAAAATTTCAACATTTTGGAGGAGGGAGCTTTTGCCCCCTAAAATATTTTTTTTCCACTGAATATAAAAATCCGTATTCATTTATTTTTGCGTGTTGTCCATACACAAAGTTTCGTTGTAATTCTTCATGTCCTTTACACATATCTGGCATACTGTTACTATCACTTTTGATATTTCCTGGTCAAAGGTTTGGAAGGGTCCGTGCACCACCTAACCGTCTTTTCCAGGTAAATACCAAACCCGCTTAAGCACATTTTATGTCTACAATATGTGCAAAATTTCATTCACTTTGGTTCACTTCTTATCTTTTGGGCGTAAATTTTCAAAAGTTTGAGGTGGGTACTTTTGCCTCCTGAAACCGCTTTTCCGTAGAAAGTTTAAAAAACGACATTCCTTTGTTTTTTGAGTATGGTCCATACACGAAGTTATGTTGCAATTCTTGATGTCGTTACACACATCTGACATACTGTTACTAGAACTTTTGATATTTGATCAAATGTTTGGGGGCTCCATGCCCCACCCAACCGTCTTTTTCAGGTAAATATGAAACCCGTATACTCACATTTTATGCCTGCAATATCTGTGCAAAATTTCATTCATTTTGATTCACTTCTTCTTATCTTTCGGGCGTCAACTTTCAAAAGCTTGGGGTGAGGTCTGTTGCCCCTGAAAGAATTTTTCAACAGAAAATTAAAAAAAAAACGTATTCCTTTTTTTCGCGTAATGTCTATACGTAAAGTTTCGTTGCAATTTTTCATGTTCTTTACTCACATTTGACATAGTGTTACTAGCACTTCTCATATTTCGTGATCAAAGGTTTCGAAGGGTCCGTGCCCCATACAACATTTTTATCAGGAAAATACGAAACCCGTATCCTCATTTTACGTCTGCAATCTCTGTTCACAATTTAATTCACTTCGGTTCACATCTTCTTGATTTTCGTGCGTCAGCTTTAAAAATTTTGCGTGGGGACTTTCGCCCCGTAAAACCGTTCTTCCACAGAACATAAAAACCCGTATTCGTTTAGTTTTTGCGTATTCTCCATACAGAAAGCTACGTTGCAATTCTTCATGTCGTTTCACACATCTGACATACTTTTACCAGAACTTTTGATATTTCGTGATCAAATGATTGGAGGGGTCCGTGCCCCACCTAACCGTCTTTTTCCGGTAAATACGAAACCCGTATACCAATATTTTATGTCTACAATATGTGTGCTAAATTTCTTTCACTTCCGTTCACTTCTTTTTATCTTTCAGGCGTCAACTTTCAAAAGTTTGGGGTGGGTACTTTTGCCTCCTGAAACCGCTTTTCCATAAAAAGTAAAAAAAAAAAACAATATTCGTTTGTTTTTTGCGTATAATCCATACACGAAGTTATGTTGCAATTCTTGATGTCGTTACACACATCTGACATACTGTTACTAGAACTTTTGATATTTCGTGATCAAAGGTTTGGAGGGGTTCGTACCCCACACAACCTTTTTTTTTTTTTTTTTTCAGGAAAATATGAAGCTAGTATCCTCATTTTACGTCTGCAATCTGTTCAGAATTTCATTCACTTAGGTTCACTTCTTCTTGCCTTTCGTGCGTCAGCTTTCAAAATGTTGCGTGGGGACGTTTGACCCCTAATATCATTTTTTCACAGAAAATAAAAAAAACAATATTCCTTTGTTTTTACACCATGTATTCTTTTTTTTTCAGCAGGTTGTCAATCAATTGGTTGTGATTCTGGCCTCACCCACAAAAAGCTCTTATTTCTGGGCTTTTCGTAATAGCGCCTTTTTGTTCATTTTGAATATCGCATTTTTAGCACTTTTTTTTTTAAAAAAAAACTTGGTTTTAAATAATGTGCCGAAATAAGTGAGGCCAGCTTCACGCAAGTACTGATAGCTCGTACTACCCGATAGCAGCGATAATAGGGAAATAGTTATAGTTGAAAATAGAAACAGCGTCTGAAAACGAATTCTTTTTTATTTATTGAAAAATAGAGGAAGTTCAGGCGAAAGGAAAAAACAGGTTGAAGTGTCGAATAGATTCCCGGTTTTGAAAGCTTCAGAGTGCACTACATATACTAGTCGATATTTGAGTTCAAAGTAAGGGTAGCGTTAAAATTTCAGTAAGACGAAAATTCGGGATGCACATTGAAAAGATTGGGGTACGTGCATTGGAAAAATTGAGGAAGTAGAACGGAAACACAGGAATAAATTATTGTTTGACCAGGAATACACTAAGCTAGCGGAGAAGAGACAAATAGGTAAAACTGCGTTGACAGCAAAATCTAAATGATAAAACTGCTCAAAAATCAGGCGAGAAACTTCCGAAACTTTTAGAACAAAGTAAATTTTGGACATCTAAAATTATTGAACTTGAAGATAATAGTAAAAATAAAAATATTCGGCACACATCTAAAGCTAGTAACAAATTTTAGAAAGACTATCAACCTCGTGCTTACATATTAGAGAATACGGATGAAATAATTCTCACAGGTATAGATAGTGCAGTAGACTTTCGATAATCCGTCACGTTCGTGACTTTGCCAATGCCGGATTACTGATATGACACATTATCGGGCAGTGCCTTCGTAGACTAATGCATGATGTTTGGCAGCAAATATCGTTAACCAGAAACAATAGGTTACCGCTAATCATTTCAACTCAAGTAAACCAAAAGTTAATTTTAGTTTTACTGTAGACCAACAGTAAATTGGATTTTAAAAAGTCCGCCGAACCATCGGGCATTTCAGACTGTTGAACTAACAGAATTGGCGGAAAGATCCATAATTTGCAGTATTACGATGTTGGGGATTTTCCATGTATTTAGTTTTCTTTGCATTTACTTCTAAACCCATGTCCCTGCAAACGTTCGATAGAATCTTTGTATTTCTTTTTAAGCATGCAAGCACACTTATTTACTTTCAGTTTCAGATAAGATACAACTGGAAAGTATGAAGGAACTACTAGTAAGCCTTCATATAGGCTAATAACGGAAAGTTCAACCAATGAGTCAAACTTTGAATTAAAACGGAACATTTCATTCAAAAGCAATAATAATATACAGCCGCGGATCCACGATATGATCAAGGGAGGGGCTAAACCATAGTTTACCGCTTAATCGAGTGAAAGAAAGTAGGATTGAAGCCCATTTTATCCACTGTATACCTGAGAGTCAAGGGAGAGCTAAACCTCCTATAACCCTTCACTTGGATCCGCGCCTGATAATATGCAACTAACTTTTCAATATAAATTTGATAAGCATGGTTCCAATGCTATCGCTAGAAACTCGACGATTGATCAATGTAACCTCTTGGCCGTGTAACTGGTTACACCTCGCAATAATTTACTCAGCACTTTCGGGTATTTTTATGAACCAGTGTAGTGATTCTGTCTTGAGATTTATTGCTGAAGAAAAGTTGAATTAATTGATTTTAAACCAGACATTTCATACTGTAGCTCACATTTTTTTCAGCTGGATTAATGTAGCACATGCAATATTATTTACCTAGGTACAATGTTATTCAATAAAGTACAATTTTATTTAACACGGAATAACACAATGTAATCCTTGTAATCCCCTCTCCTGTGAGAGATTTATCTGTTTGGAACATGCATCCTTGACACAAACAGGGACAGGTATTTCAGGAATCAAATACTTATTCGTCAACGATGATTGCCAGCTCGTTGAAAATAACCGCATCAAGATTCTCCTGTTTAAGAAGTGCAACCTATCAGCATACAAATAAAATAGTAGAGCTTGATTAGCTTTCATCTACTTTTATTGTTATCTCCCTTTATACTGTTTTCTAATAACGTTATTAAGCCAGTACAAAAATTAACATTTCATTCTATAAACAACAAGCGTAGCCTCAGAATTTACGTACGTGTTCCTTCGGCAGTTCCTCGTCAGTATAATTTCAAAACGATGTGAGTTAGTTTTACATGCTACACATCATGTACAACATATGCATATCTGACAGAATGAGATCCGCGGTACGTATGTATACAACTTCACTAACCAACTTGAAATACACGATTACCTAGCTAAACATCTGATTAATATATACGGGATCTATAAAAAGTTAACAGATGTGAAGAAAATTGATAGGCATTTTACACTTCGACGGAATTTCGATCCGGAGGATCGAAGGCAGGATGACTCTTACTTATTCTTGCATTTTTCTATACATTTTTACAACAAATAACACAATTTTAAAACATTCATTATGAAAATTATAACGTTATACTCCATTTCCACTTTATATATGTAAGTACAGTATGTAATTACAGATATTTTATAATCTGTTTTTACGTTAACAAAGGAAAATTTGCGACGAACTAATATTCTTTTCTTATTTAAGAATAACAATGAAGAATTCTGCTTCCAGAATTATTCTCTGAACGCGCATATAAAAACTTGCGTACAGATGTCTTATGGAGGCAATCCTAATATTAACACTTTTAACAGTAAATTAACTTAATAATTCATTTTGGATATAAATACGATAATTTAAAACAAACGGAAATTAAAAATTATAAGGTTAAATAAGAAAATTCCCTTAGGGAATACAAATAATAATCCTGTAACAAAATAACGTTTACACCCTGCTTATCAGATACAGTTCAATTAGCCAGTAGCGAAGTACCACCGCTCTCCTTCCTTGTATTAGTTAAATGCACCAGCTGTACTTGATCATCAGATTAAGAAGAAAGATAAGTATAGGAAATGGCAGTTGATAAAATAGTCACTTGAGAAAACAACCCTATTTCAAATACAGCACCCCGGTACCTCAATTATTTATTCGTTTATTTCCGAAAGACGTACAATCGGTTAGGAATTAAACTCTGTACTTTTTTTTATTAAACAAAATTTCACATACAAGAAAAACTGATTAGGTTAATAAAGATGTGCTTAAATTAAACGATGGAAGTGCTACACGATTTAAATATTAAGAAAAGTGCAAGTTATGACAAGAGTGTGCCCTTTGGTAGGAATGAAGCTTACAGCCCGTTTAATAAGCTCCAGGACTACCTAGAAAAAATTACTTTAAAATGTCAGAAAAATTTATTACCACATTAATTTTCTATATGTCCCTTCCCCATATCTGCTGTAGAGGCTCTGGATCGCCCTAGAAAGGTCGTCGACTGGAATGCTGTTTAGCACCGTCGAATAGATGCAACATACTGAAAACGTTTCCACCCGAGGGAATTTGAGCTTAGGGAAAAGTATGAATTTCGTTGGGACTAAATCAGGCAAATATGAGGATTGTTCGAGGATTGTGACCCTTCTTTGGTTAAAATCTAACGCACAAAAACTGTGCCGGTCCTCGCCAGTTTTATTTAGTGTCAATTTTCATCCAAAAGAAATGTCACAGTCCTTGAATCCCTATATTCGCATGGTTTGACTCCAGTGGTATTCGTGCTCTTTACTAAGCTCAAATCTGCTTTCAAAAAGCAGTGTTTTGAGGATGTTGAATCCTTTCAAGGGAATGTGATGGTGGTGCTGAACAGCATTCCAATCGACAACTTTCCTAGGGCGTTCTGCAAGTATGTGGCTCAGAAACGAGTGTATGTAGAAAATTAATGTGAAAATACTTTTTCTTGGAAATAGCTCCAGAACTTACTTCGAAATAGTTCTAATATTTCGAAGTAGTTCCGGAATTTAATGAAAGCAATATGTATGAGTATACAAACCTTGTTCGGAGAGGCAGGGATGGCCCAAAGTGAGGTTAATGCTATACGACGGTTGTAATCCAAAATGTCATCATAGCCTGAACTTTCTGTAAAACCAGAATCGACCAGGACAGGATCGCCCACGACCAGGATCGCATCGTGTGAAAACATTCTAACGACACTGAAATTCTGGACAACCTAAATTAGTTTCACATTTGTTTTCAAAGGTTTAAAAGTGTTATATTGCGTTTAATAAGATGTTTTGAATTTTCAGATTCTCATTATGTTATAAATTATGTTAAAGGCTGCTTTTAATTTTGGTTACACGACAATAGACCTACATCATTTCGATGTTATCTCGCAAGCAACTCATAACCCATTAGTCCAATAGTGGTCATACTTTTTGTCAGCTAATGTTCACCCTTTGTACGTTATATCATGTCAAGTATGTTTAGCATAATGATTACAAAATGGCGGACATTCACAAAATGGTGAATTAATTTAGCATTGAGAGCTGGAATATGTAAATGTATATGTTGAATACATATTTGTTATATTGATTGAATAAGTCTTGATCACTCGATCCAGTTTTTCTTACCTGTATTAGTGAATCAATCTTCACAAAAATCACCTCCATTATCTGTTTTTCTACTACTACTAATATTAAATTTAAAAAAGAAAAAGAAAATTATTATTAGAAAAATATTCTCTCTTATACACACTAAATTGTGAATGTATAACATACACAAAAAGTTTACGTATTTGATCACGATCTAAAATAAAAAGAAAAATGCCACGGTGGCAAAGTGGGAAAAACGAAGCGGTAGAGCTTTCGCCCCTGGTAGGTGAGGTCCCTGGCTTGGTCCCTGCTCGGGCCAAGTGGACTTCGTGGTGGACAAACACCGCGTGCGTTGGTTTCCTCGCTTTTTTTTCATTTCCTTCCATGTTATTCATTCTACCATTTCATTAATTTTTCATCATCATTGACTCCTTTAGCACACACAGCATGACCGTGGGACGTAAAACTCAAAGATTTCATTTCATTTTTGACGTTTACTTAAAATAAAAATGGACTGTATTCTACGTAATTTTATTTTCTCTTCTTTTGAATCCTATTACACATTTACTTCTTTAAAATGATATTCATTGCACTAAATATGAATAGTTAGATTGGATCCTTCAGTGGATCTTTATGATCCGGCGATATGTTGAAATAAGTATCAATTAAAATTTCCGAATTCCTAGCAACCCTGTCCAAACCGGGGGATCACGATGTGTGGCCAAGGGGATAAGTACATGAGTGTTATACTATCAATTTTTATGATTTTCTTCATTTTAAACAATTTTACTTTTAGACATGTTATCCCTGTTCAGCGTAAGCTCTAAACTCCGATAAACAAAATATTTGTGTCCTTCCGCTTGTCACAAATACGATTGGCTAGTGATGTATCACTCGCACTCCCCACGGGGAGGAGCAAATTATAAACGTGCATTTTGACAATACTGTCTCGTGTTGTCCAGATACTTACAGCAGCAGCAGAAAAGAAGGAAAAGAAACTCGAAAGATTAAAAAAAAAAAAGTATTTGAATTTCGCTCGTAAACAATTGTTGCTTAGTGAGTAAAGGTTTGCCTTGTTGCTGTTTCATCACAACACTCGCGGAACCGGGATTCATGCCAGTCATCTTTCAGACTTTAAAAGCAGAACGCGCCTTCACAGTTGAATTGGCGCCATAATTACTGCGCATGCTTAGTGTTTATTTCTATTGTTTCATTAGCCACACTCGATTGCAGTATTATTAGATAATCCGTATTATATTTTTGTCATTTATAATAATATAGCAGTTTTATATGAAGCTTCATAGTAAAAGTAATAATCAAATCATATGAACTATTTTGCGGAGGAGTACAAGCGTTGGTAGGACAACAGCAAATCAGCGAGATTTAGTTTCACGTGGCTTTGTTTATCGCAGTTTAGAGCTTACGCCGAACAATGTGTAGTTTAATACAATCTAAGTTATTTAGGACAATTATATGCCTGGTGCCACAATCTCCCGTTCTTTCTTACAATGTTTACCGGGATATTACAAAAATTGATCCGATTTCATAAATTCACTGTAGGTTTATTATTGGACATATTGTAACAAAAGTTTGCAGGCGTATTGAAAAACTAAGAAAGTTTTTTTTTTTTTTTTTTTTTTTGCAGGTTTGCTTGTGATTTCTGCCACGAGAGAGCAGCAGTGAGCATTTATTGAAGAAGGCCAGAGGTGTAGAGAAAGCTTATGTTGTGCTCGAGTTTCATTCACAATTCACATTAGTCTGTCCTAACAGTGCAACGGCATTTCCGAACGAAGTTCAACAAAGATCCACAAACTGTCAAGTTAGGTCGGCGATGGTGTGCACAGTTCACAACTACAGGATGCCTCTGTAAGGGAAAATCAACTGGTCTGCCTACAGAGACTAAACAGAAGATTTAAAAACAGATGGATAGGCCGTGGTAGGAATGATAACCAGCACTTCCTGTCATCCCGCTATCCGGATCTAACCCCATGTAATTTTTTTTGTATGTGGTTATGCGAAAGATAAAGTGTTTACGCCTCCTCTACCAACCAGGGGCGGATCCAGGGGAGGCGACCGGGCGATACCCCCCAGAGGGAAACTTTCTTATTTTATATATAAATAAAAACCTATCCCAGAGTTTGGAGCTCTTAAAAGTAGCTCTAAGTAGCAGTATTACAGCCCTTCCCAGAAGTCCGTCCTGGATCCGCCCTGTTACCAACAAACCAACAGAACTGAGACTCACATCGACAGTGCTTTCCATAGGATTGATAGGGATAAGTTGCACGAGTGTGGGAAGAACTTGATTATCGACTTAATATCTGCAGAATCGCGAGGGAGACACATATAGCGCACTTTTAATACATTACAAAAAAAAAAAGAAAGACTGAAGGTCTCTACACTGCTGTTCTTTGTATGAGGTATGCTGATGCATTGAAAATTGAAGTAGATTATCTGATATGCACCTCCATGCTCTGTCTACTACATCGTGTATCCATTATGCACTGTATATTGGTATTGTATGATTAGGCCTATAGCTACCAGATGTTAAAATGCATAAAAGAATCAATTGTCTATCTGGATTTTCTTTCTTTAATAATGAAATCAAGGATATTATAAAGTATAGGATCTGCCTATATATCTATACAACAAAATCGTGAAGTCATACGTCACAGTGTCGCCGCGTCCACTCCGCCTGCTTCGTCCACTATGGTCGTAATATTTTGAGCCACATTCATGACGGAGACAAGAGTAGCCAACCAGACGTGCCGATTTTTTTTTTTTTTTGTTTTTTTGTTTTTTTGCTTGATTTAGTTCATAAGATGAAGATACATATGGACAGATCCTCTGTTTGTTAACATCCTTGAATAAAATGGAATTTAGCAATAGTCAATTCGGACAGCACCATCATAAGCATCGCTGACTCTGTATGTCGGCATCCCGCGTCTGCAATCTTAACTTTCCTATCTTTAATAAAATTATGGACATTGAAGCGACACATTTCTATCCGGAATTTGTATAGCGTCGAAGAAGGCTATAAACGACTTACCATGGCTTCTCTTCCAATTGCAGCACCTATAAGACGAACGGATTTTTTTTTTCTGTTTCTTCCCAATTTCCAACGAAATCCAAATTTCCAGACTATTATCTAACACAGTGACGAAGTATGCAATTGCTAAAACTAATAGTTCAGTATCTACAGAGCGTATAACAATATTTTTCAAACTGTTTTCTACCCTGTTCTCCGAGCTGTAGTGTTATTTTTAAATAAGCTTTTTTCATGACCAGGATAATTTAGTTCAATTAAGAAAGTTACAGCAGCAATTTTCCTTTTACGACTCGTCCACTTCTGAAGTGGTTACAAGGTATGAATTTTATGGTATTAATTGCCTTCTTAACAAACCTTGTCAATTTCTACGAAGTTTAACATATGATAGTACTTATCGCCCGGTTACTTCACATCCTTCTCTGTCTGGTTTCATCTTTAATGCATGGTGCTTGTATATATCCCAAATCAAATCAATTTTTGTAAGCCAAAACTCTCAATTATCGATGCATATGTAAGTATGAAAAATGTGGATGTAATGATCATTATTTCTCTAAAAGATTGATGAGGCTTTAAACTGTTAGTAAGAACTTCACCATCATAAATTGAGCATAACCACTTTTAAGATCTTGCTTTTTTTTAAGGTAAATTATAGCGTTTCAGTCAAGCGGCTACAGCATCATTTCTATTTATCATAGGATCATGGTTCATACCTTGTTTTTTACGCAATATAGCAACCTTTAAAATGATACCATTCACATTTCACTATCATGTCTCCCAGGTGGGGAATTTCCATGTAAATCGAGATTTTTCTCTTAAAATATTTTTTTCATAATTTGAGCCCCTCTGGAACCCCTTGTATTAACGCAGAGATCTGAAAATCAACTGAAAAATATTAATGGGTGTACTAAATTTCAAGCTTTTATCTTGAATAGTAAGGGCGGGAAAATATTTATCAATAATCCTCACAATGCCTCAGATTACTACAAAATACCATGACCTCAGGTACAAAATTTCCTGAGAAATCCATATTCATCCTAGAATCATGGTTCGTCCATTATTCTCTTCAGAATAGAACTGCGTTTCAAACGGTATCCTTCACATGTCTCTACCATGTATCTGAGGCGATAAAATCGCGAAGAAAGGGATTTTTTGTTTAAAATATTCCTTTTTAAAAATTTTTGCACCTCTGGACCCTCCCTGTGTTAACGCAGATATCTGGAGAAAAATCTTATAAATACTACTCAGTGGAATGAATGTTTGTGCAAAATTTCAGTCTTCGAGGTGCAAAAGTAAGCCTGCCATAAAATAATAAAAATAGGTTTAACAAAAAAACCAGGATCTCAGGTAAAAATTTCCTGACATGAATATTCATCCTAGGATAATGGTTTGCCTATCATTGTCTTCAGAGTAGAACTACCTTTTAAATGATACCATTCACATGTCTCCATCATGTATCTGAGGCGGGAAAATGGCGAGGAAAGGTATTTTTGGTTAAAATATCCTTTTTTTAAAAAAAAAAAAAAGTTGCCCCTCTGGACCCCCCCTGCTTTTAACTCAGAGATCTGAAAAATCTGATAAATACTAATCGGTGGACTGAATGTTTGTGCAAAATTTCAATCTTCTAGGTCCAAAAGTAAGGCCGCAAAAAAAAAAAAAAACATACCCACAATACCCCAGATTCTCGTATAGAACAGGATCTAATTAGCCTATTATCATGGTTTGCCTATCCTTCTCTTCAGAATAAAACTGCCTTTCTGACGGTATATCATTCACATATCTACATCATGTATCTAAGGAATAAAAAAAGCGAAAAAATGGATTTTGGTAAAAAACAATCCCTTTTTTTCCTTTTTGCCCCTCTGGACCCCCCTGTGCTAATGCAAAGATCTGAAAAATCTGATAAATACTACTCGATGTACTGAATGTATGTGCAAAATTTCAATCTTCTACGTACAAAAGTAAGTCTACCAAAAAGATAATGAAAATAGGCCTAACCAAAAATGTATATATTTTTAATGTTTAATGACATCATCACCTCCCATGTCTCGACGCAAGAAGACGTGAAACCATACGTAACTTGTTCTACAATGACTCTATACTTAAAAAAACGGACGAAAAAGCTCAAATAGGAGAGTTATAACGCAAAGTTGCACAAAACACCCGTATGGTATAAATTGTACTATAAGATCTTTTACAGGTAAGAATTGAAATGAAAATTACAATGTGTGACATCATTTTAGATTACAGCCGCCAATATTGAATTCACCTCATTTTTAGTAATACCTCCCCAACTTAATAAAATTTAATATCCATAATCCGCATTCCTATCAAAGGGAAATGGACGGTCATACTTATCACAGTGGAAATTCGGTGTACTTTGTTTTTTTCTTTTCTTTCTTTTTTTCTTTTTTACCTCACAACTCCACTGAAGCTCAAATTAAAGACTGAGTGTAAAATTGAATACGTTATAAGGAAATCAAAGACAGTAACTTCTGCCTAGAGTTGAATGGCAATCGTCAGGTTATGGTTTATGTTGACGATGTCGGTATGATAGGGTACAATATGAGGAGCATAGAAAAATGCAGAGTCTACAATGACATCGGTTTAGAAGTAAATGCAGAGGAAAATCATCGTCATCATCACCATAGATACTCTGCTATTATTGGCAGGTCACTTACCGCAGCTGAGAAGCTTCCATATTCCACGGTCCTCCGCTAACCTCTTCATCTTTACATATGATCTTTCTGTTTTAATACCTCCCATTATTTGTAGCCTCTTTTGCCCCTTTCCTCTTTTTCCTGCCACCATACCCTCTAGCACGTCCCTCTTGATATGGTTTCTTCTTAGGCAATGTTCCAACCAGTTTCTCTTTTTCTTCTCAATAATATCTAAAAGTGTTCTTTTGTCCCCCACCATTTCTATCACCCTCTCATTCGTTTTCCGCTCCACCCAAATAATTGTTCCCATTCTTCCCTACGCCCGCATTTCGAAAGCTTCCAGTTGTTTTTCATCACTTTTGCGTAATGTCCATATTTCTGCCCCATACAGTACAACACTCCACACGAAGCATTTTTGAGTCTTTCTCTCAACTCAGGTCCTACAAAACAGTCTTTTCTTCCTCCTAAATACTTCTTTCGCCATTCCTATCCTTGCTTTATTTCACGTTTACTCTTCATATCATTACTAAGAACACTGCCCAGGCATCGAAAACTATTCATTTGTTCTATTTTCTTCCTTCCCACTTTTATATTTCACACTGACTGCTTCGTTCCAATCATCACGTCTTTTGTCTTTCTAACATTTATTTTCATCCCATATTCATCACAGCCCTTCATCATGTTTTCTAACATCCTATTGATTTTCTTTCAGATTCTGGAACAAGCACCATATCACCTGCAAAGCTTATTAATCTAATCATTCTACCTCCTACCGAAATGCCATCTTCATCATGTGTGTTAGAGATGCTACATCATGTATGCTACGTCATGTATCATGTAGATTTTTCACTATCTCTTCTAGATATATATATTAAATAATGTTGGCGAGCGCGAGAGACAGCATTCTTGTCGAACTTTCCTTACAATTGCAATCTCCTCTGTCAGTTTCTCCCCTATTCTAACACTTACTTGTTGATTCATATATAAGTTTCTTATGAATCTTTGATCTTTCCATTCCAACCCAATCTTCTTTAGAAATCCCAATAACAATTCCCAATTAAAGCGATGAAGAGCCTTGTCTAGATCAATAAATACAATGTACACATCTTTCCCTTTTTCTATAAACTTTTCAGCGATCTCCCTTACTTCTCCTGAACCCGAACTGCTGCTCCTTAACTTTTTCATTTGTTCTTCCATACAACCTTCTGTTCAGTATTCGGAGCAGAATTTAAGCTACATGAGATATGACACTAATAGTTCTATAATCCTCACATTTCTTTGGGTTCGATTTCTTACCCATCGGTATCGTGATCATCTTCAGGAAGTCTTTTGGCCACTCTCCTGTTTAATGTATTTCATTGCATAGTCGGAACAATTCTTTCTTTCCCTTGTCTCTTATATTTTTAATGAATTCGATTGGTATATTACCTTTCCTGGTTGCCTTTCCATTCCTAATCTCGGATATAGCCTTTTCTAACCCATCCCGTAGAATACTGAATCTTTATCATCCTCGCCTACTTCAGTATTTACTTCAACATCCAGAGGAGTTACATGGAAATTCGATGTGACCGTAAATACTTAATACTTAATACCGATAAAGTTGTGAATACTTTAAAATATCAAACAATACTTTCAACAAAGTGAATACTTTCATATATTTAGGACCAACATTGAGACCAAAACTACATCCACGAAGAAATTAAATGTCAAAGAAAGTAAGGAATTACGGTTATTATTCAGTTCAAACTCTTTGTTTTCACGAATTCTGTCGAATAAATTAAAGTTTAAAATATATCAAGCTAAGTATAATTATGTTTGATGTACTGTATGGTTACGAAACATGGTCGCTTACTTTGAGGAAAGAACACATACTGAAAGAATTCGAAAATAAAATATTGAGATGAATATTCAAACTTAAGAGTGACAGAAATACGGAAACTTCATAATAAGAAACGGTAAGTTTAGGCCAGAAACTTCATAACGAGAAACGGTTTGCCTAATATTGAATGAACATTAAGTCAAGGAGGCTCAGGTGGGCAGGTCATGTAATCAAAATGCAATAAAGAACAAATGCTTTCAAAATTATAACTTGGAATCCAATTAGAAACATACTAACATAAAGACATAGATGCGGATAGGACAATATGAAGATGAATCTCGCAGAAATAGAAATACAAAGTTAGCGGATTCAGTTGGCTACGGATAAAAGACAATGGAGAGCTTTTATGAATGCGGCGTTTAACCTCGGATTCCATATCCCATAGAAAATGTTAGTTATTCTGTTGGAACATATTAGTTATTTATATACCATTTGAAACAGTACATTGTCAAGTAGCAGATTATATCTGTTGTTTGTTTTCGCTTAATGATGAACCCATGAAACACTCTTAAAGTGATACATATACTCCTAACAGTGATACAAATATTACTAACAGTGCCGCAAATATTTCTAACAGTAATACACATATTCTAACACTGACGCACATACTCCTGACAGTGACGCATACACTCCTAACAGTGATATACATACTATAACAGTGACGCACACATTTCTAACAGTGATACACACACTCTAATAGTGACGTATACTACTGATAGTGATACACACACTAACAGTGACGCACATATTCTTGACAATAACACACATACTCTAACAGTGGCACACATACTCCTAACAATGATACACACTTCTAATATAACGTACATACTCCTAACAGTGATACACATACTATAACAGTTAAGTGCATACTCCTAACAGTGATGCACATACTCTAACAGTGACATACTCTCAACAGTGATACACATACTCTAGCAGTGACGCACATACTCCTAACAGTAACACATACTCTAAAAATGGGGCATATACTCCTAACAGTGATACACATAATTCCTGACAGTAATACACATACTCTAACAGTGACGTACATACTTCTAACAGTGGTACAAATACTCTAACAGTGACGCACATATTCCTGACAGTAAGACACATACTGTAACAGGGGTGTACATACTCCTAAAAGTGATACACATACTCTAACAGTGATACACATACTCTAACAGTGACAAACATACTCCTAACAGTGATACACATAGTCTAACAGTGGCACACATACTCCTAACTTGACACACTTCTAATATAACGCACATACCTCTAACAGTGGTACACATACCACTACACTGACGCAATATTCCTAACAGTGATACATATAGTCTAACAGTGATGCACATACTCCTGACAGCAATTCACATATTCTAGCAGTGACGCGTATGCCTAACAGTGATACACATACTACTAACTGTGACGCACATACTCCTAACCGTGATACACATACACTAACAGTGATACACATACTTTAACAGTAACGCACATACTCCTAACAGTGATACACATACTTCTTTCTAACAGTGATGCACATATTCCTAACAATGATACACATTCCTAACATGGACACTGAACCTTCTAACAGTGATACACATACTCCTAGCAGTGATATGTATACTCCTAACAGTGATGCACATGCTCCTAATAATCATATACACCTTTAACGTGAACGTACATACTTCTAAGAGTGCTACACCTACTCTAATAGTAACACAAATATTCTTAACAGTGATACACATACTGCTAAAAGTGGCACAAATAATCCTAACATTGATATACTTCTAACAATGATACATACAATGATGCACGCTTCATAGAGTCTTATTGGTGAAAGGAACGCTAAACATCAATCCAAACGTGTATAAAACTTTTCGGAAAGAGCATTTACATACAAAGATATACTATCTGAAGAAAAAAAATTAAGAATTTTGCACATAACTGTTCTCGATATCTATACCAAAAATTATCAAAAATGTTTGATTTTTACTTTTTTCCTGTTCTTGTTTATATTATACCTAATACGAAATATCGTAAGTTATTGTTGATAAAACTAGATTTTCGATTCTTGTGTTCACTGTTGTCGTTACTAAGAGCTTGAAAATTCAGTGCGGCGCTATAGAGTATACGAGACAGACGTGGAATATTGAAAGTCCAATAGTAAAAATGGTTGATGACTTCAAGAATTCTTTTCTTGTGCTATTTTCGAAACAAATCAGATTTCCGTTCATTGATAATCCTAGAAATACCATCAGCTGCGATAGGCGTTGCACAGAGTACCAGAGTCAGGACTCCAATGGTAATATAATTTACACATATAAGTACGATGAAGAAGTGGTTACACGACTTTTTATCTATACGTTGAGAGCTTACTCTGTCACCTGGTTTTCAGTTCAAGACATGTGTGTAAAATGCATGCTTCCATATGTCAGCATTCGCACTGATGTACGTAACTTTGTGATGTTGAACAAGGAGCCTTCTATTGGATATTTTCCAGCAGATGCTTCCTGCGAATCCAATGAAGATGATGACAATGACCCGGCCATGTTACACTGTACCGATGAAGAGCTCCATTTCGTAAATAGCATGCCTGATCATCTGATACATAGTACCAACTCACTTACAACAGTAGCTTCGGATGATTATCAAAGCAATATCTCAGAGAATGATTCTCTAAGTGACATCCCAAAGTCGGAATTCGATGGAATCATATTTGATTCGTCTGAAACTACAACACACAAACGGAAGAAAAAATCTTGGTGACGGCGACTATTCTGTTGCTTCGCTGGTTCGACGCCAGTCTAGGAAATCAATGAACTTCAAGAGGCTCTATAAAGAACTATTGAAGCCCTTGCAACAGGGTTGACTATTCAGCTGCTTATATCTTTTGCTGTCACTGTTTTCAATAAACCCTGATGGTCTCTAGATACTTTAAAACGCACTTCACCGTTTTGGAAAAGAAAAGAAAAAAATTTTTCTTGTAGTTGCCGTGCCTTTGCACAAATTTTCTTTTAGAAAAATGAAGAAAAAATATTAAAAACATTTTGCTAATGACAATACGTACAGTTGAAACGTGACTTATCATCCCATTCTAAAGATACACTTTGGACAATAATTGGATATATATTGAATTTGGAATATACTGAAAAATATTTAAACGCAAAAGGAACAAAAACCATTAGAGGATGATACACGACAGAAGTGTCTAACTGCGAAGAAATGGGAATTATCAGTTTCTTCACATTGAAATTATAAAAAAAAAAAAAAAACCAGTCAAATATGTTTACAATTAATTGGTTCGAACTTTCTTCGCGAATATATGGTCTACCACATGTGGAGATATCCTATATTATATGTTTTCACTGTGTTCTGTTTTGTTGTACACTACTTGTAAAGAAACGCTGTTTCTAATGATTCAATGTGTTAAGAGCGATTTAATGTATTGGATGGTATGTTTTGTGATTCACCTGTAAACGCATGTGACTGTCCATATACGTAGTAGTGAAGAAAGGGAGCTATATTTTTGGAAAAGAATATATATTTCGAAGTAATAGCCTACTAGGTTCTACAGAAGAGGACAAAAAAGACGAGAAGAAACTGACACTGTATGGATAAATGGATAGAAAGTTTCCTGCATTATATCTTGGAATAATATTTTGAGGGAATTACTCTTTTAGAATTTCTCAGCAAGGGTATTGAAGGGAATTCCTCTTTTAGAAATATTTAGAATATTATTCAACTCAAAAATGAAGAAAGAAAAAAATCAATTGTTACAGCTAATCTCATATTCTAGTAAATGAATGTTCTGCGATAAATTTGTCATAACTTTTTGGTGTAAAAAAAATATTAAATAAAACCGTTGCTGAAATCCGACTTATTATTTATAATGCTTTTGAAAGGGTTGACAAGGGGCATGTACCTTACATGGTCATAGTATAACAACAGTTTCCAACCTCTGTTTATAACATTAACAATGTATAAGCATTAGAATTTACTTAAAAGTGTCAATGGAAATGATAGACAAAAGTGTTGATAAGACCTTATATCAATAAGCTTCATGACTCCTTGCACAAGCAGAAATTTAAATAACTCGAAATTTTATAATAACCTAAGATTTGTCGAAACCAAATATGAAAAAAATTAGCTTATAGTTCATGCCTCGGTCACTAGATGACTCTCAAAGTAGAATTTAGAAGTTTCATACTTCTACTAACTTCAGACATAAATTTTATTCATATCAGAATCTTGTTACTTAAGTAAGAATTTACGTTTGTTGAACTGATGTAACGCGGTGACTATCTGTACATATCGGTAGATGGTATGCACGAGTATAACTGTGCACCAAGAGGGTAGGAGTGAGAGGTTGAACAACAGGTGTCAAAATATCAGACTGGTAGCTCACAACACGTAGTTTCGCAGAAGTGGAGCTTTCTGATTCCGTGATATGTGACCTCTTGCCACATCTCTCCGTAGCAGGATGCACTATGAGAATGATCACAGCGGCTTCCTAGGAAAACGTTGCATATATACGGAGTCATTTTGAATAATAAAGAACTCCTTAATGGTAAAGATCTATTTGTCCGTGATTACCTGTGAACCAAGATATGCTCTTATGACTCTCTTCAGACGTATCTATGGAGTCAGGAAATTAGAGAAGAGTGATTTACTACTATGTATTTCTCATGACGTGTCATAGTGTGGTGGCGTATTTTATAGACTGGAACTATCATAAATGCAGTCCGTAGTTTCTCTGTATTTGGACTCAATTGTCCTCATGCACGATGTGCATCTTCAAGATCTCTAACACCAGAATTTCCAGGGATTGGAATACGCCCAGTGTGAGATCAGACCAAAGTCCTGAGTGCTTACCAATTATCCTACTTGTCGAGGCAGTCATGCTAGCAAGTCAAGTCTTTTCCAGCTCTGTAAGCATAACACTCGAGCGTTATAAGGTAAGCTCACCTTCCACCAGTGAACGCACCAATTACTGCATCCCACGACTTGACCACAGCCCAGCAGAGTCCAATCCAATCCGGAATCTCTAGGCATGCCTAGGGAGGGGTTTTTGTTCATTCCTGGCTCTGCCTACCTCTATCGTTCAATGGCAACACTTAGTAACTAAGGTACTTCCAAACCCAATGGTATATATAGGTCACCATTTGGGACGGGCCATCACACTCTCTCAGAGTCGTTCAAGTAATTCGTAATTTCTTCTAATTACTGTAGAGGTACGCTGTACATTACCAGATCCAATGGGTGATGTAGACTGTGTTCCTTTAAAGACAATGATCATTTGGAAGCGGGGGACGAAGTATTGATTCCATTTCCTCTCTTACTTATTACGAGGGATGATCAAATTAAAACCTTAAAGTGCATTACATTTTAGAATGTAACAATGAAAAGGAAATCTTACTTCTTAGTTTTCAACGTAGTACCTTTGACGTTGAATGCAAGTATTCAATCGCTTCGGAAGTACATGGATACCATGTTGGAAGAATTATTTTGGCCGAGGTTGTAGCCACTCGTGTACCGCATTTTTCACTTCTTCATCACTATTGAAATGCTTGCCTCCCATCATTTCTTTGAGTGGTCCAAACACATGAAGTCACTGAGGGCAAGGCCTGATGAATAGGGCAAATGAATGAGACACTCAAATTTGATGTTATCTATAGTCTGAATGGTCAAACAGGCAGTATGCGGTCGAGCATTGTCATGCAGTAGGAGGACAGCTGAGGACAAAAGTCTGATTGCAGGGTGAAGTTGATTTCACAGCAGTTTGAATACGAGGCACTGGTCATTGTCACTCCTTTCTCCATGTACTGTTCTAAAATTACTCCTTTTGTATCCCAGAAAAGAGTGAGCATGACCTTTACTGCTGAGGTTGAGTGCGGAATTACCTATTATTATTATTATTATTATTATTATTATTATTATTATTATTATTATTATTATTATTATTATGTTTCGGTGAAGAGATATGTGCCCATTACTTACTCGCTTTTTTTTTTTTTTTTTGGTTTCTGGTTGATGAGAGTGAACCCAGGTCTCATCGCCTGTAACAATCCTGTCCAGAAATGCATCATCCTTGGCGTTGAAACAACGTAAGAGTTCTTCACAGGCGTCAACGCGACGATCTTTCAATTCAGCAGTCAACTGAAGAGGGACCCATGTTGCAGACGCCATATTGAAATGCAGAACATTATGCACAATATGTTGAGTTGAATCAAACTAACATTCATGATTGAAGCCATTTTTTCAGCGTAATACGTATGTTTTCCTTTACAAGCTGTTCCGCTAACACATTGTTTTTACCGGTCACTACGCGGTTAGCCTGTCTCGGTCGAAGCATCCTCCATAGATACTATGCCACTTTTAAACTTCCTATACCATTCGTATACTTGCTACAGAAACAAACACGAATCACCAACTTTGCTGTCATCCTGCGATGAATTTCAACTGGTTTCACACCTTCACTGCTCAAAAAACCGGATTACCAAACGCTGTTCTAGCGCGGTGCAGATGGATGGTGGGACAGCCATCTTGATACTGACGCCGTCGCTTTCGTCGTTCTCTTACCAACACTCTGCCATTTGTCGGTCATTATGAGCAACTTAAGACATATTACTGCTACATATCCAAGCAATCACCCAACTTTACTGCATTTGATTGCATTTTTGAGGTTTTTATTTGATCCTCCCTCGTAGTACTACTGAAGTACGAGAATGCGTTAGGATACTGGTATCCCATTCCGAACCCAAGAATAAGCACAAATCTCTAATTGAGGACTTACCACTTTATCCTCCCTGTAGGGTATTTGATTCGCCCCCGGGCACACCAACTATCCCTCTTTCATACGTGTTGGAGTACTACGTAGTTTTATCTTCCGAACCCAAGGGCATGACCTAGATGCACATTTCGGAAATAGAATGTGAGCCTTCACCTCCGCCAGTAGAGACAGCAGTTGACATTGTCTACCTCGATGAGACTGTGACGAGGTCGCATGTATCCTCTCAGCTCCAATGTTACTGATTAGTCGCTGTTTGGATATTCGGTCGAAGCTTTTATTCCCCAATAGGTTGTTCTCTAGTCTTAACGTGCAGTCCATAGATAGAAAGCATTACCAGCCGGAAATACGAGAGTAACTCACTTCCCGAGTCCTATCTCCCCGTCAATACCATACATACTATAATGCATGTGCTCAGAGACAACCCTTCCCCTTTCTCAGCACAGGTTTGGAACAGGCCATGGAGGGGTTGGAGTTAGGATTTAGACCACTTGGACATTTGTAGGTCCAGGTCGAAAGATTCTCCTGCTGTATCTGGTACGTGCATCGTCGATGCAATTTTCTTCTTTCGCCATGACACTTTGCTTCTGCAACGATTTATGTTGGAACCAAGGGCGCATATTTATGTTGGTCAATGCAATCCTTACAGCACGTGACCTATTCTAATGTGAATGAACTCTGACAGTGGAAGCCTGTCGGTAAAGATGACGAATACATTGGTAATTCCAAATGTCTGCAGGAAGTTGAATATCTCACTTGCACTCTTACCTAGCTTATGCACAACTACAGCCATTATTCTCCTCCTCCAACTGAAATTAACAAACGGGGCAATTAAAACATTATAATCACAATATATCATACTCTATATCACCTCTAAGTGTCATGTTCATGGTGGGTTTTTAAGTTTACGCTAGTTACGATCGGTATGATTTTTTTTTTTTTATAAATTTATATCAATTCCAGGAAATACTGAAAGTGATGAACCCTATTGTTTTTCTTTTATATGCAAATGACTGAAGTTTAGATGTAAAACAAACGCATGTACACTAGTAGAAGTTTAATATACAGAACAAATTTGCTATAGCAATCAACATCTTTTTGCCAACATGTGATCAGTTTCATAATCGCGTCGTTATAAAAGTATCATCTTGACAACAAAACCTTACCCTCACCCCATCATTAGAATCACAATGAAGTCCTTTCAGATGTTTCTTAACTTTCGGAAAATAATAGAAATCTGATGGGGCCAGATCTGAACTGTATGTAGGATGAGATATGACAGTGAAACCAACACGTTGAATCTTCTCAGTTGTCTTTGTACTAGTATGAGGGAGATCATTACCATGCTAAATGAGAGGATTTCACTTGTCAACAAACTTGTCGATTTCATGCTTCCACTTTTGTAAAAGTATTACAGTATTAATCAGAGTTGAGTACCCTTGGGCAGGTATTCCATATACACTATACCATGAAAATTCCAAAAGACTGTAAGCATGCTTGCTGCTTATGATACAGTCTTAAATGTTTTCAGTACAAGCGATCCTTTGTGACAATACTCATGGAGGCTCTCTTTTCTCTGGGTTGAATATGGTCTACGCAAGTTTCATCATCTGTGATAATATCGTTCAAGAACTCATCTGTTTGCAAATATTCTGTTTCATGTCAGAAGTCAATTTACTCTGCACCTGCCATTCATAAACTGTTTCATATCCAGATCTACTAAATACAGGGTGAGTCAAAAGTCATTTGACACCTGCATAAGTTTGAAAATCGACGGGAAAAGTAAAAAGTGGTGATGGGAACAGAGGTTTGATGAGGGGCCGTAACTTTTGGAGTGTATGTCATTCATGGCCGCCATCTTAAAATCCGTCATTTCGGATTCAAGTAATTTTTTTAAAAAATGGGAAGGGGGTGTATGACACATCAAATAACACTAGCTTGAGCTCAGGAATTTAGTGGTGTAATTTGTTTTTTTTTTTTTTTTATCTTGATCTGGAAACTGGGTCAGTGGGTCCCTCACCAACTGACCGCTACGAGCCAAGTTCTAAGACTGAATATCTGTTCATCTTTGTTGACGCGACACAAAATCTGTCCAATTTTGGACTGTATATTGACTTGTGACGAGAAGTGGGTCATGTATGACAATAAAAGACGGTCATACCAAAGGCTATCACCGAATGAGCCGAAGCCTTTGACTGCGAAACCGAACATCCATCAACGCAAGGTCTTGCTCTGTGTTTGGTGGACTACAAACGGTATCTTGCACTACGAATTCTTGGAACGTGGTAAGACAATTACCAAAGATGTGTACTCATCATAACTGAGAACGGTATCCACCAAACTGATCCAGAAACAGCCAGCACTACTGAACAGAAGAGGTGTGCTCTATCACCAGGACAACGCGCGTTCTCACACCGCAAAACAGACGCTGGAGGTAATCTCAGAACTTGGTTGAGAGCTTCTACCTCATCCTCCATACTCCTCAGATGTCGCCCCTTCGGATTACCATTTATTCTTAGCCATGGGGAACTTTATGCGTGGCAGGCAGTTCAAGACTGAACAAGACGTCAAAAATGCAGTTGCTGAGTTTTTCGAGTGTCGGAAACAAATATTCTACAAAACTGGCATTTACAAGCTTGTTGAGCGCTGGGAGAAAGTTGTAGAAGCAAATGGAGACTATTTTGCCGAATAAATAAACCGTTAAAGCCCTGTAATTGACAGTTTTCTTTCATAGTATAAAAGAGCACGAACTTTCTTGTTTCCCTCTAATGTATAGAGACAGAGAGGTAACCCTACTAGCGTCAACCTTCAATGTAATTATTTTGCGCAAATCAAAATGTTTGTGTGTATTAGAAGTAATGATTTCGATAACCCTGTAGCAATGCACATAAAAACAGAACGGTCGCTCAGAAGTCTCATAAGTTCGGCGACCACTGATTTAGAAAACGGCCAACTATGCCCAAACAGAAAATTTCAAGTGGAAGTGCACACAGGGGAAACTTACAGGAGAAAAGTGAAGCTTAGCATTGAAACTCAATAAGAAACAGATTTTAATGCAACTGTAATCGGTCAACATCAATTAAAGCGCAGTTAAACAATTTAAATACGCATAAGAAATAGCCGAGCGGTTGTGGTAAAAAAAAAAAAAATCTGTTAATCAGATGTTAATGTGTTCAAATCCTGTAAGTAGTTACGTTTTCTTCGTTCGCGCACATTAAGTTTTGTTTCTTAATAACTTCCAATGGTAAATCTCAAATCCTTATTACTTCTTTCCTCGTGTTCAGTTCAACCTACAATTTTATACTCGTATTTAGACATTGTTGACCATTCTCTAAATTGTGTCCAAGTTTTATCAAATTCCTAGTGAGAACCAGCTAACCATTTTCCTATAACTACCAAATATGTTCAAAAATTCGTTTCAAACGGTTCGTTCGTTCGTTTCTTGTATTATCAGACATACAACCACGATGTGACTTTTGATCAAGTATTTGGAATTTGACACCTTTTCCCTTTGAAAGCCTATTTTTTTGAAGATGATGAGGGATATGCTCGTGTATTTTAAAATAGGGTGTTTACTAGCCTACCTAGTTAGGGGCTCAAGAGATAGCCTACTGTCGGCTTAACTTTTAAATATCTCTTATGATAAACGTGTTAAAGAATGTAACGTGATAAAAACTCAAATGAAGCCAAATGCTAAACACAATAGGCCTTATGCAGAGTCGTTTAGACGTATGATTAGAGCCATACTAAAGGCCTGACTACAGCAGGAAACATATGTTAGCGGAAAAACATTAGTTAATTAAAAAACATTTCAAGCAGTTCTTCCGTTTCACTGTAATGACAAGACATACCTCGGTGTCATCATTTTAACATTGAGTAAAAGTAATGGAAATTGCCTCTCTTTTCCACTTAAAACCTAACTTTCTGAAAACGCTTGGACACGTGCCCACTCTCTTTAACAAGAATTTTATATACCAAGTTTCAGTTCTCTAACGTGAGACGTTCTATTTTTGGCGTACATTTTTAACCCCCTATCCTTCAATAAGATACCCATTTTAATAAAAAGTGACACCAATCCAGTCCGAAGTAGGTGTTAACTTTCTTTAAAGTAAATCTAGTAACATAAGTAAGCCTAGTATATAGGTTTTATTAAATGTGCTAAAATTTTAATTTGTTATTGAGTCTGAGTATATTTTTGCATATAGTATAAAGGTAATCAAGGAAGGTCTGACGCTTTTTGTGGAGGTCTGTGTTCAATTGGCCCTCACACCGAAGTTGAATGCGAATGATATAGGTAAGGTGAAGGTTGGTAGTTGATGTTGGTATATTCAACATACTACCTAGTTGTGGGAGTTCAGTTACACCGTGAACTTGCATATGAACACAGTGAACATAGAAAATCCACAGAGCGTCATAAGAGCGTGTATACTGTACGAGTTCAAACTGGAGTCAAACGCCGCTGCAGCGAGGCCGAAGATATACCAGGCCCTTGGAGAGAGTGTCGTGACTACGTGGGCAGTGCAGCGGTGGTTTAACAAGTTTAAGGACGGTGACGAGACATTTGAAGACGCATCACGTGCCGGAAGACCAACACATATAAAAAATGAAGACCAGGCAGCGATTGAGGTGAACAGTGGCCAGACATGTGAGGAACTGGGACTCCAGTGTGAGTGGAGAAATCATTTGGCAGCACCTGCATCAATTTTGGAAGCACTACAAGTCGGCACGATGAGTTCCACATGGTTTGACTTCGGACCAAAAGGCAACGCAAACAGACGCCTGTAATTCTTTGCTGTCTCGTCTTACGAAGGAGCCAGTTCTGGACAGGGTGTTGACATGTCATGAGAAGTAGCCCTTGTACGAAGCTACACGACGCCGTCATCATTGATTAGCATCCTACGAACCGGTCCCAAAACAGCTGAAATCAGCACTGCACCAAAAGAAGGTCCTCCTGGGTGTTTGGTAGACTGCTCGCGGCATCGTGATCGGGAACTGCTACCAACTGTTCAGAGCGTCAATGCAACTGTGTTCTGTCAGCAGTTGAGCCGTGTTCAAGAAAAACTCAAAACTCTGGAACCAACACTTCTGAATCGCAAAGGAGTCCTCTTGTTAGAGGACAAAGCAAATCCCCATTTGGGTAGGTTGATCCAGGACACGATTCTACACTTTGGATGGGAAAGACTATTGCATTCGCAATACTACCCAAACATTGCACCATCCGATTATCACCGGCATCATTCCTTGGACGATCGCCATAGAGGACGCGAGTTCAAATCCCTAGTAGAGGTTCAAAATACACTTGATACCTTCTTCGCTTCACAGCCCCCCAAGTTCTACCACGATGGAATACATGGCCTTCAAGCACGTTGAGAGAAGGTCGTTGATACTGATGGGGACTATGTATTTTTGATCTTCCAGGTACGTCTTAGGTGACATATCGATGTTCGAAGGTGATGGATGAAAAAGCAACAGAACTTTCTTGGTTACCTTTATATTTTAGAAGTAGCCAAAGATTTTTTAGTCTAAAGTGGTATGAGTTTTCTTATTTATTCTGTGGAACATGTGGCTGCTTAGTGAGCTTGGAGGTCGAGCGTATAAATACGGTTTATGTTAAGGGGGTAAGAGAACTTTATTTTTGATCATTATGACGAACGTTACATGTCTAAGGTATCTGGGCACTGGGTTCCTCGTTTGCTTACACCTTTTCAGAAGCAAGGACGGCGTGACCTTTTCCAACAGATGATGACGCTGTTGGAAAAGGATGAAGAGGATTTTTTTACTGTTATCTGGAAATCATGGATGAAACGTGGATATATCAGCATGATTCGGAGACCAAAACCATGAGCATGCAGTGGAAGCACCTGCCGATTTCCCCTTCGAAAAAGGCAAAGGTGAAAAAGTCAGGGGGAAAGTCATGCTGTCCGTCTTTTGGGATTCTCGTGGGGTAATCCTCACAGATTACCCTGCAAAAGGACAAACCGTGACTAGGAAGTACTTCATCAATCTCCTGGACAAATAGCAAGATGCTGTGAAAACGAAACGCCGCGGCATGCTCTCGAAAGGCGTTCTTATCCTAGCTGACACTACACTAGCTTATTCATCTCAAGTTGCTGTCGGCAAAGCAAGGACGTGTGGCCTCTAGGTATTGCAGTAACCGACTTATTCTCGCGACCTCGCACCCACTGATTTTTTTTGTTTCCTCAAATGAAGAATCTGTTGCGTCGTCGCCATTTTGACAGCACAGATGACGTCATTCATGAGGTGAAAGAGTAGTTTCAAGCACAATGTGCAGATTTCTACAATGAGGTATTCGTAAAGTGAAAGAACGCTGGAAGAAATGTGTAGATTTGGCTGGTGATTACATAGAGAGGGGGTTAACAAGTACTACACAACAATCCCTGAATCATGATTTTTTTACTATGATAATTAAAACTTTATGATATCTTCTCGTACATCGAAAAAAATTTTTAGAGGGTTCTATAACATTAATAACGTTAGACCAGGGCCGGCGCTAGCAGTTTTGCCGCCCTGGGCGGTACTATCACATGCCGCCCCTTTAATCTGCAAACCTTATTTTGACAGAAGATGTTCAAATGTCATGAAAAAGATGCCCCGTTTAAAAGCATGTATGAAATGGAAAAGTAAACAAAAAATTGAACTACTTCTCTCGAATGCTTACGTAATATTTGAGGGGCCACGATGGCTCAGTGGAAGAGTGTTCAGCTGTGGTGCATGTGGTCCGTGGTTCGATCTCAGCTCGCGCCAAGTGAATTTTGTGATAGACCGTGTGCGTGGGTCCTTGGGGTTCTCCCGTTTCCTACCACTTTCTTCATTCCACCATTTTCATAATTTCTCATCATCAGTGTCTGCTTTAACCTAGTCGGCATAAACGTGGGACGTAAAACTCAAAGATTTTTTTAAATTTTGCTTACATACTCCATATATGACACAATATTTAGTATGCTCGATTTTGCTGTGTACCTGTGATGTACAGCAGCGCATACAGAAAATAAAACAAAAATGCTTTAGTCACGGCTAAGAATTTTAATTTTTAAGCTTATTTTTATATCGAAAGGTGTTTCCAATAGAGTATGGAGCACAAAGATAATAGAGTGAATCAGATATCACGGCAAAACTAAGTGATTATACTTTAATTGAAAGAAACTTCTTGCTTTGATACGAGCAAATTCCATTATCACATTATCCAATGTTTCAGCCAATTCGTATTCTATTGATATCGCTAGACTGCATAAGCAGGTTTTAGACGTGCAAGAACGTAAGTAGTTTTTAATAAACTTAAGTTTCGAGAAACTTCTTTCTCCACTTGCCACTGTTACCGGTAAGGTTAACAGAATCCTAAGTCATGGGAGCAAAGTCATGTCCCTTAATTAATTTTTAAGTCCGTTTTGGTGACCTTTCAGGCTTAATTATAGCGGATAACACTTTCAGTTCGTCTTTCAAATCATTGAGGTTAATATCTTTCGATTAGGCATTGGCTGGCAAGTTTAGTCACTTTTCAGACAAAAGTTCAGGTGGTATATCTTTAAGATTATTTATATCGTAAAGAAAATCGAAATACTCGCTGTGATGTTCAAGTTGCTCAAACCATTCTCTTAAAGCTAACACAATCACGTCTAGAACTTTGTAATTAAAATCGATCTTGTATCTTAATTGTGGATCTTCAATAACTTCATCCTCTGCCTCGTACTGAAACTGTCTCTTATTCTTTCGACTTCGAGCATGCACTGTATTACCTATCTGTGGATCATCCACATCTAATGCTGATGCCAACTTTATCGCATCAACTAAGTAAGATTGAAACTTTGCATCATTTCTTCTCCTCTCAAAGTACTCAAATACATTTTCAAGAAACCCGACTGTATCCAGCACATGACAATCAATGCTTTGGAGACTTTTGCTTACTATGTTTATGTGGAGTAAAAAGTCATACCAGATAAGGAGTGAGCGAAGGAAAGTAGCCACGCAGCTGGTTTGCTATACACAGAGCATCGTGAGTGACCATTCTATCTGAAATATTGTCGTTACTTATTTCAAGTAAGGCATCATAAACCTTCCCTATTTGATATCTAACACGTAAGTTAAGTCAGAGCATCAATTCGGCTCTCCCATCTTGTAGTGCTTAATGCTTTTAAAATGAGACTGCTAATATGTTCCTTTAGTATGGCCCAACGTTGAACTTATACAAAAACTGAAACGGCGTACTGAGGTGCTGTAGCTGCATCATTAACGACAAGGTTTAATGAATGACTACTGCAAGGAACATAGAAGGCTCGAGAATATATTTCTAAAATGCTCTTCTGAATACCTGAATGTTTGCCTTTCATATTGGAACCATTGTCATATCCTTGGCCCCTCATATCTTCGATAGGAATGTTCATTTCCTTTAGATGTTAATTATTAGTACTTCTGTCGGTCCTAGGCCAGCGGTGTCTGTTACCGGTACGAAACCAACGAGTTTTCAACCAATTTGTAAATTAATTAAAAACTCGCTGCTAGAACCTAAATGTCTCTAGATACTGTAGGCTAAACGCACTGTCTCAAGTGGAAGTGTACCTTTTGCATATTTGCAGTGGAGCGTTAGAACATTGCTGAATAGAAAAAATATGAAAGACACCTTGAAAACCTTATCCACCCTAGCTGAAAATCTTCGCCGCAGCAAGGGAAATATTGAACGAGATACCTATGGCTGGTAGTTCGATAATTGAAAATGAAGGGGAATGCTGTGAATTTCCTGAGTAAGTAATTTCCTGAATGTGAGTGAAGTAAGTTCAATTACATTCTCAGGTAAATACAGTTTTATGTTTCCATTTGTGGGCCTATTACGAAGCATTATATTTTGATAGTATTCTTTTCTTTTTCATATTTTGCCGCCCATTAGACTTGCCGCCCTGGGCAGTGGCACGGCTCGACCCTCCCTCGCGCCGGCCCTGCGTTAGACTAACGGGGTAATGCACATTCGAAGGCCTACCTTTGTGTCGAATACTAGTCATCATATGACGTATTTCGAAGAAGTAGAAACAAGTTATTTAAAAAAATTAAAAATTTGAATTTTTTTGAATGAACTTTATGCTTGGATAAGTATCACTTCTAATTACGTACAAAACGTTCTTGGAATTACATAATTTTAAGCAGTGTTGAAACTTTAACAGTTTTTACTATATTTCCAGAACGGCTTGAGATATCAAATTGCTATAAAGTTATTGTGCTCTTAACACCTATTGAAAACCATCTATGTAATTTGGCCAGATACTTATCCAAGCAGTTTGTGGAAATAAATGCTTTTGAAAAAAAGTCAAGTTTTCAATTCCTTGTAAACTTTGTTCGCATTCATTCGAAATCCGCCATACCAGGATTAAAGTATTAGAAACTAAGTATGTTGGATGCGCATTGCCCAGTCTGTCTCATTTGTGATATTTCTGCTGTTGGGGCAACCAAAATTTCGATGTTTGTAATACTGTGGCGCCCTTACTTTACCACACTCATGACACGTGTGATATTGTTAGTTTTCGTTTAATATCTAGATTTGAAACATGCAATAACCTGACGTAGAACCGTTTGAAAAAATATAACCTGATGTTGGGCTGGCAACACTATAAATCTCGTGGTAATACAAAGTATGCCAAACAATGTCCCTCTGCCGATACTTGCATGGTACCAAATTTCAACATTTTTTGTCTATTAATTTAAAAGTTACAAAGGTGTATCAAGATATATGATCTACCCTGAATACAAATAAACGCACATACACACATACACACATTATCTCATAGAGCATATAATCACGCTAGATCCTAGCCATAATAGCTAAATACACGGTTCTGATTGGTTGGAGTTCTCTGTTTCTCGCCACGTAGCATATATATAGCAAAAAATCAAAAGCCGAATGCTATCGACTCTCATAGCCGATCATGCAAGCGAGGGGGCTAGTACTGAAAATTGCTTTTAGCGTGGGGCTCAAACCGTGATTCAAACCCGACCCAAGGAAAGTTTCTTTATTTTTAAAAATTTTCATAACACTTTTTCTATTAAAATAAGATGAAAATAATACTCATTTGTCCTTGTACGTAATATATAATGAATAATGGTGCTTTTTCCACCATTTACCTAGAGCTTAATGATAGCCCTTATAAACAATGACGTTATGAACCTATAGAAGAGTAAGAAGTGTGGCCGTCGGTAAGCAAGAGGTTGTAGGGATTTAATAGGGAGATAGAGAGGGGGAGGTGCCGAAGACAGCATGAGTGGGAAGGACATTGCACACTGAACTTTATTGATTTTTAAAAAATAATTTACTTACCACTCGAAACATAGCTGAGCGAGCGTCAGCGCGCAAAGGGGGTTAGAAGCCCTGCAGGGACGACTCGCTCAGGAGAGTAATGCTCCCGGAAGTACGTTTTTTTCGCGCGCTACTCTAGCCTGCTATTTTACGCGCTATCCTAGCCAGTTTTTTAAGTTGGTCACAAAATTTATATCATGGAGTATAAGGGGAACAAAACAAGCCCTGCGGGGCTTCTAATCCGTTCCTACTACTACTACTACTTATCTGCAAAATAGTAAGTAAATCACTTTTTTGAGTATTATTTTCATATTATTTTAATTTAAAAAGTGTTATAAAATTGTAAAAAAAAATGTAAAAAGAACTTTCCTCGGGCCGGGTTTGAACTGACGCCAAAAGAGATTTTCATTAGTAGCATATAGCGCTAGTCCACTTTAAAAAAAACTGACTCACCGAACGTGTTCCAGTAACTTACTTAACTACTTATATCTAATTTTACTTGCTTTACTCATTTTTAACTTGCTTTCTCCATTTACCAAAGCGACAGGGACACGAACACACAAATATCGAGGACAGTTAAAATCACAAAAGTAGTGGTAAAAGAATGAATTTCAAGTACATTGGATGCACTACAATATCTAGAAACTTGATCTACATATTAATGCTATCTAAAATTCCCAAATGAAAGAAGATTGAAGATGTAAATCTACTAATCAACTTAAAGCAGTCAATTGAACGTAATAACTCCTGAAGATTGAGACTTCCTGGGAAAGTTTATCTTCCTTTCGTCTCTTTCCAGTGTTTACTTCTCACAGCTAAACTACCAATAGTGGGAAAATATGAATCTTAAATTCAATTTTCCTATAGTATGAAGATATATTTCAACAATTAATGGAGATCATCCTTACGCAACAAAATCTCAAAAAGTTATTTACATGTATTTTCTGCTTTCATAAACTGAAGTGTACCTACTTAATTTCTGCACTTTATATACACACTATAAAGAAGAAATATTTTTTCCGGAAAATGTTCTAAACTTTCTCTCATAATTTCTAGCTGTGACAAGAATCGCAAAGAATAAATAATTGCTTATATGCTCATATTGAAGGGTTTTGAGTTCGACTCTGGTGTCATTTCAGGTTCCGTTTGAGGGAAAGAGAGAAATACTATCCGATATAAGAGAGTTGTTTCAGGAAAGTCATGGCTATCAATCAAATTTATATAATTACTTTTTAGTCTCCTCGCCAATATTGAGGTGAAACATCTAGAGATCCTACCAATATTACCTCTTCATTTCTGTGAAAATGTAACGAACTTACTTGACTTGTCATGGCAAAAAGTAAATACAGAAATATAAATTAAATTAAAACATCTGGCATTGGAAAAACGTCTGATGTTTCGGTTAACATGGGCTGGTAACAACTGCAACGCCGGGATTTAGGCGGTGGTATATTAGTATAAGCTCTGTACTACATGAGAAGCAGTAAAACAGCAGTGGGCAGTGAACTGAGATCACCAGTTCATAGTCTAAACCCAGTGACCTCTTCTGATTTCCAAATGGAGGAAAATTGTTGGCGCTTGGTTATATGGTGCGAGCTAGACGAAAGTTGCTACCTTGTTGGGTGTGTCGCGAAGGACAGCTTTCAAGTTGATGATGGCCTTCAAAAGTCACGAAAATACCACATCGGCGAAGATAAACAGAGGTCGGAAGAAAATCTTCAGGTCCCGCCGACCATTAATGTGGATTATCAGTCAAGACCAATGTATGACTGCGGTGTAAATGACGGTGGAATTCTAGCAGTGTCTTCTACAGTCTTTGTTGACAATCACAGTCCATCGTGATTTATATGTCTTTACATACGTATGTCGGATTGGGTCGCACAAACAAAATCGCTGATAACGGACAATAACGCTTTATAACACAACGCAATAGTGCCGAGAGCATTCAACATAGACTCTGATGACTGGATATGTGATATGGTTAAATGAATGATCATTCACCTTATTTATATGTGGTGAACGTCCAATGAAGCGTATGATTCGCAGCGTCTCCGCATGACGGAAGCTCCATGACTTGGTGGCGGCAATATCCTCGTTTTTAGTGCCTTCTGTGCTGACGCTAACCAGTCGTGTCACTGAACTGATTATATTGCCATTTTAAGTAAACTATGTGCAGCCTATGGTCAAAGATGTTGTATCCTGGCAATTGTGCCTTATTTCAGGATCATAATGCACCATTCACATTGCTGAAACTGTTGCGGCGTGACACGAAATTCGAACATCTTATATGAACAACTTATTGAAGAAACTTCAGTCCTTTTTGTTTTCATTCTCGGCCAAACATCTAAAAAAAAAACACTGAAACAAGTGTTCAATTATTTTAAATATGAAATCCAAATACCAACTTCCTTGTCTCTAACTTTAAAAGATACAGATATATTGATACCTTATTGGCATAATTGCAACGCCACCCCTTTATAGTTTTTGTCCAGAAAGTAATGAGACTGATCATGACAAGGCGTTTTAGTCGTCAAGAGCGCATCCTTCACGAACGGGATTGATGCTACCCGGACCGAGCTCTGGTAAAGCAAAGGTCGCTTATTGTGCGAGAAACAAAGTCGAGATTTTTGGAAGCTCAAAACGCAGCTTTCGTTTGTGAAACAATACACTATTAATCAAGTTTGAGAGAAGTTTATCACAATTAAGAAGCCCTACCGGGACCAAGTCCTGTCAAGGGTTCAGGTTTTCCGTTGGGATGGAGATTACAAGAACGGGCGGGAAATCGTGAAAGAAGATGAACGTTCTGGACGTCCTTGCGCAAGTCGTGTGAATAAAAATTTCATGAAAGTGAAGGAACATCTGGACCAAGACTGTCGTTTGGGTGTCACAGTGATAATCAAGAAACTGAATTTACCCGAAACAGTGGTGAACGTAATTCTAAGTGAAAATTTGAACATGTCCAAGATTTGTACAAAGTTGGTGACAAAAGTCCTGCATGAAGAATAAAAGAAAGAACGACATGACATTTCCCATCAAATGTTGATGTAAGTGTAGAGTGAAATGGATGTTTTTGACAAAGTAATAACAGGCGACGAAACATGGATATTCCAATATAACCTTGAAAGCAAGTGGAAAAGTACGGAGCGGTACACCAAAGAGTCCCAGAGCCCCAAAATGGGAAGGATTCCAAGTCCAGTATCCAGATAATGCTCATTGTCTTCTTTGACAAGAAACGAACAGTACATAAAGATTTTCTGCCTTAGGTGAATACTGTCAACGCCGCTTGCTACATGGAAGTACTTGAATGCTTGCTTAAGAGAGTCAATCGGGTCCGACAGGAGATTGCCAAATTCTGAAAGCTCTGTCACGATAACGCGTCGAGTAACACCGCGTTCTTGTGACTCGACGCGTTATCTCTGGCTAGAATCGGCTTTAGTATGTTGTCGTAGCCATTGTACAGTCCTGACATGAGCACAGTGGACATTATCGTATTCTCTAAGCTCAAAAGAAACTTCAAAAGTTGTCATTTTGACGATGTTTTGTCCATGCAAGCAGCAATGATTGTCTTCTGAGAGGATTGTTGGAAACAGCCTTCCAGGAAGCGTACACTGTGTGCAAATCTTGTTGTGTCGATAGCCAAGGAGAGTATTTCAAAGAATTATAACAAGTTGTACCAAACGAATCAATAAATTTTATTTCATGGACCCAGTCTTATTAGTTTCAGGACAAACCCTGTATTTTTCCAACTCCTTTTCTTCCAGGATTTAAGAAAACTCTGAAACTCTGAGATTAATTATTTTTAATGAAAAGTCTGAATAACAAATTTCACGTGTCTTCGGTTAAGGGATACCGAGATGAACATCTTACAATAATAGAGACCCCCATTCTCCCTTCCAAGTCGAATTTCCAAAAATTCTCCCTTAATGGTATTTTACGTCACAAATCCTACGTATTGTTCAATTTCCAGTTTGTAGCTGGATGCATTGCAGTCATTCACTCTTTCATTCAGTCAGTCAGAATTTCTTATTATACTAGTATCGATATATAGAGAGACTGTTACGAGGATTGCTGTAAACTACTACTTAAAAAACGCTAGTGTTCCGATATAAAATTCTGAAGAAAATACTTTTCTATGGTTAAATTACTATCTTTGATCGTTTATTTTTACAGTTGTTTGAAGAACTACATGGGAAACCGTTGTTCAGAATGCGTTAACACTACTTCAGGACTTCAGTTGACACAAATCCCTCACAAAGCATCTTATTTTACATGTGTCGGAATAAGAAGAAAGCATTAGGTGTTAAATCTGGTGAGTACGAGCAATGAGACATAAATTCGTTTTATCGAACTCATTGATGACCTCTGGAAACAAATTGTTGTCTATCACTCAGCATTTAGTTCTTAGATCTTCTAAAGTTATGGTTGCCACATGTTCGGCCTAACCAAAGGAACAAGCAATCATTCGCTTGGCAATATTCCTGTGCCTTTCCAAATTGTAATAGTCCCTTAAGACAATTATAACATTATGCTTTTACATGAAAACAACGATTTTTATGAGATGGGGACATAATGTATATGGTCCGATATTGATTAAGATGTTGCATTGAAGAGGATAAATGAAAATGGATTATATTACCACATATAAATTTCAGTTACAAAAACTGTAAGAGATGCAATAAGTACAAATAAAATACACAAGGAACAAAATTATCACTTACAACATTTTCAAAGTGTCGACATGAGCCTTCTCTTGAGGAATAAAAAATAGCTTCCATAACTGAAAATAAAATACTATGCAATTTTACTGGTAAAATGTAGAAAGGTTTTGTACAGTTCATACTGATAGGCAGTTATGACATATGTAAAAACAAGATGACTGAGGATATTGAAAATGAGCCCACATTAGGATTTCATGCATTGAATCCATTCTTCATTCGTTAAAATGTTTTTGTGATAGTTTTAAACACACTAAGCAAAACATGGCTTCACCAGCCTCTTCATCTGTTGAATGTTTACTGGCACTCGACCTATTTTACTGTTTTATTTCCACGTTCTTTCTCTCCTCAAAATCATCAATTTTCTGCATGCTGAATTGTGGCTTGAGGCAAACATAATTATATGTTTTCCCCATTTTTGTATCTCCTACTTTTCAGATGTATCTATGAAAACGAAGCTTTTCCCTTCCTTTTGCCTGTCATGTGAGGCTCATTGATTGGCACAGGTGCTTTAGGTAGAGGCAGGACAACTACTGGTGAGAATTTCTTTTAAGTGCCGGGAGTAGCCAACATCTCATACACTGAGGCCGTAGAAGAATTATCGTGTGGCAAGATGTCAGCAGTAGAGCTGCACAATGGGGTTAGGTCTACATGTCTCTCAGTAACTAATGCTGGCACAAATTCAGTTTCATAAAAACACATTTTTGTTGAAGGGCACATTTGAGTCACAGAAAATCCTGACATTATATTTTAAAGAGTGGCAGCAAGAGCTAAAACGACAAAAGCTATTTCGGTGATATCATAAATTAGCATTTCTTACCTGAATTATTTTTCATCCATTGATTAATGAGAGAATTTAATAGTTTTTTGAATGGACCATAAACTCGACGTTCAAGGATTGTAATTTAAGAGAACAATTTAATGGGTTGAGTTGAGTTGATTTTTAATTTAACGTTCCGTTCAGCAGCGATACTATATGAGAAGTGGGCCTACTGATTAAAGTGGAATTCGAACCACACGAGCTCCCGCCGGGAATCGAACCCGGGTTTTCCACACCAAAGGTGAGTACGGAAATTAGAGAAGCACTATTCCGTTTTCCTTACAAAAATCAATGACTAGAATGTATAAATATGACTCATGACTGCTAATAAAACTAACACTTTGTTCTCCACACTAGGCCTGTCATGTTTAGCGGAATATTTAATGAAGAAAAAATCTTGGAGCATCCATCCGGATATATTTGCTGCATCTATATTGAAATGATCACGATAATACACCCTCCGGAGTGCAAACACTGGAGGGACATTATTACAACGTACATTCACTGTGAAATACATTGTAACTAAGCTACCTCTTTCAGCACTTCTGGTGGCTTCTACTTGTTTTTTGCCTTTGGTCACCACAATTTTATTGGACGTTTGGATGGTAGTAACAAACATTTTGGCATAGTCGTTAGCTTTCTTATTTCTAGACTACAATACAAATCTGAACAAAACTTAATATAATTAGTGAGACTGGTTTCTTATTGTACGGTAATATTTTTTAATATACGAGTTATATTTAATTTTTGGAAAAGCAACAGGTTCGTATTTACCAATTTTTCTTTCTTACAAAATCTGTACAGACTTACAGACACCATGTTCCTTGGGATTGAAGCGAATACTTTTACCAGTCTTGAAAACAGTGAGTGCCACCTCTTCCATGACTTCTTGAGCTTGAACATCGGCTTGTCGTTCGAACTCCCTTTCTTCTTAGCATTCTGAAATAACAGAAATATCATTATAATGTACAACTTTTATATTGGTCTTAATGCAAAAGAAAATAATTTTGACAGGATCACCAAAGAATGTGGACAACCAACTAAGTGTTTGGGCTACATTTCCAAATTTAAAAGTAGGTCTATTTTAAAATATATAATTTCCCTACCTGAACAAGATACATAAGTCATTTATTATCTGAACATAAAAGGTATATTTATCCGAATTTTATGATAGTGGAACATTAGCGCCACTATAAGTAGTAGTTTACAGAAACATTTTCAGCAGCTCTTGTATTAGTATAGCATGTTTTCGTCATGCTGCTGTAAAACCTTTTTTAATACTTCAGTTGCATCTTGTTCCATAAATGAAGGTTAAAAAATTGAAAAAGGTCGTCTTTTCTGCAGTAATTTACTTTAAAATGTCATTCCTTGTTTATAGATATACTCAAAGTTAATCTAGTACACATGTAAATGACATAATATCTAACCTCTTAGAAACACGAAATTCTTTTCCATTTGTGTTTTGATTAGAGAGCGTGACCATTTTCACATAATTCTCTATCTTGGGTGCACATCATTATGCGTTTGTTGCGTGCCATGGGAATATGGTCGAACGCTCTGAACTGGCTTCCGTTAAACACCTTGACCCATCGAAAGTTGTTACGCTTCGAAACGTAGAAGTGTCTCTTTCTTTTTAGTACTTTTATTCTATTTTGTTTTATTTTTATCTATATACACAGTAATGTAGCATCAACAGCTACTCAAATATCACATCAAATTCTTCAATGTATATACAACATGTGTGCAATGCAGTATATGTACACGAGACAGCTCTGAAGAATAACAATTCACAGTCTGATATCGTCCACCGTTAACCGCATTGAAAAGGTAACATCGGCGAAGCAAATTTTTCCACGTGCGGTCAAACATACCTAAAATTTAAGAGGTGACTACCACAGCAACATTAACTCGAGCAACAAGTTCTTCGGTTGTCGTGGCTGGTGTTGCATACGAAAGGCGTTTCATACCCTCCCAAAAAAAGAAATCAAGGGGCGTGAGTAGGGTAACGAAGTAGTCATAACACAGGCCATTCTCTCCCAATCCAACGATCTGGGAAAGTTTCATTTAGGTAGGTCTGCATATTCCTGTCAAAATGTGCATGTGCATTGTCATGCTGAGATCACATCTACTCTCTTATGTTTAAGTTTACATGTTATAACAAGTTTGGGAGAACATCATGTAAAAATAATACTCCCACAAATATGATAATAAATGTGGTCCTGCCACAAAATTATCCACCATACCACACATGGCTATTGCTACTTTCAGGACGGTGTATGATTATTCAAACTACGCTGGCTTCAAATTTCACTCTCCATATGGTGCAATTTCCTCCGATTTCACGTTGGGGATTTTGAAGAGATCTTATCTCTCGAAAGCGTATATGGAGACCTGGAAAAAACACAGGGAAAGTTAATCTCCTTTGGTGGTCACGGTCACGATATGAACGCCTCGCCTCTGGGCTATTACTCCTTGCCTCTCCATAAATGAGGTGTATATATGCTCGTGGACTGGGTAATCTGCTATTGCGCAGGCACGTACAGAGTAACACAATCAATTTTACTTAAACACCAACTTCTACACTTTTATTCTACCGTAAATGCCTGGCCACAATCCCCTACTGCTGAACGCAACACTTCCTATTCTGTTATACAGCAATTCAACATGAAACACCAAAGCATCAGACTATATATATCACTCACAAGTATCGTAGATGCCTACTAGAACACAGCCACGCTAATTGACGCCATTCCACAGCAAAACTGCCAGACTGCCTTCTGCGAGCCACTCGCAATTGGCACATAAGGGACGATAGTTCCGTAGTGTACGACCAAAGCATCATGCCCTTAGGTATTCCATCCAACTCCAAGGTACATTAGAACGTCGAAAAAAGATTTCCCCCCATATTTTAGATGTAATTCCACCGAGCTTTCTGCTAGAGCAATGTAGTTTTTCTTAGCTCAGAGGTAAGAGGCAGTTTGAAAACTCCAAAGAGGGTGAAGACACTCAAAAGGAGCGTTTATTCCAGACATGTTTTTTGGGGGGCACTACTCCCTGAGCTCTGAGAGTGCCCCCCGGAACATTTTTTTTCTGAAAGAACGACTGCTCGAAAGTATCCGTGGAAGAAGATTCACTAAACGGATAAATCAATCAAGTATACTGTTCGAGCGCATTTCTTTGTATCGTTATACAACGTGTGCAGTACAACATCTGTTTTGTCCATTCTTTTTGCATCTGTACAAAGAAGTATCATTTCCACGGAATTGCATATTACGAGAAGGAAACTCTTTAATGAAGCTTACTTTTGCCCGATATATATTGACACAATATTTAGGAATCCCTGTTGTCATGTGGAGAATCCCTTGTACACTCGCTCATCACATATGAACTTTCAATTTTTGGATACTACACTCCTATGCACAATCGTTTTAAACCAAATCTGGATCGAAAGTTCTTTTTTTCCATTTTCACACACTAGTAACTTGGACAGGAAGCCATTAATTTATCGTCCGCCCCCGTTAGCCTAGAAGATATAACTGTGGTAAGTTAAAGACTTCGTTTTGATTTAAATTCTTCTTTCGAGAGTTTATTCTGTACTGAGATAAATAGATCAATCGCATATGTGTATCTCTCTTTCTTTCGAATTCTAAGTTTTTCTTCTAACTTGGCGATTGAAATATTGTACTTGATTGTTATTCGTTTCCCTTATTCAACATTTGATAAAATAAGCGAAGGAATACTAGAGTTTTTTTTTTTTTTTTTTGAGTCACTCTTGCGCTGCCATTTTGCTATATCCGATTTTGCACTAGTGGAATCTACGACTAAAAATAATGGACATTCCCTTTTACCCGACTTCGATTCGAAGTTTTGTTCTTGAGTAATGGCTGTTTTTGCATTTTTCAGACAAATTTTCGGCTAATCAAGGCACCGAAAGGAGCCATTTTTACACCCAAGTTGGTGTATACTTTTCGTTTTATCTCGGTGTTAGGAATCACCTTTCGATGTTTGTTACATTAATTAAGTTAAACCCTATATACATATGGACGCCATATTATCTATTACAATCACCAAACTTGTTTAGTAACATAAATAGCCAAGCTGTGAAAACGTCTTTATTTGAGAAAAACTTTCTACTCGTAGTTCTTGTAATAATTTTTTGTCAAACATAATGAAGCTAATTATAACCCATAAGTCCATATAACTATATTTTAGAAATACAATAGGCTGATTATTCGAACACTGTTCTAAAACAATCAAATTTGTAAATAAAGAGCTTTAAAAAGATTTGAATTGTTTAAACTGCGCTATATCGATTACGCTTAGCTACTGAAAGTTTTTTTTTTCTCAATAAATGAGTAGCAGCACGAAAAGCCCCTATATTATCTTACCAAATAGGCCTACATGTTAATTGCTTTATTGGCTTTACAGTATACATTTTTTTAAATGATTGTATCCTTTCTATACCAATAGTAACTGTATGATTTATAATATGATGTTTTGCAGGCCGCTTCTTAGAAGGGCGCACTGTAACCTTTGCAAGTTCTTTACCAACAGCCACTATGTGAATTTACTATACAGAATTGGTATACAGAAGAGCAACTAAAATCACTTATCTATAATGTGATGTTACGTAGGGCGCACTGTACCGTTCACGGGTTCTTTATCAACAGTAACAGTACGAATTCATTCTACAGAGCTGTGCTATACAGAAGAAGAAATAAAACCGCTTATTTTTGATGAGGTTTTGCAAGGGCGCCTTAGGTAAAGGGCGCACTGTACCCTTCAAGGGTTCTTTACCAACAGTAACAGTATGTATTCATTGTACTTTGTACGGAACTGTGCCATACAGAAGAATAAATAAAACCGTTTATCTTTGATGTGATTTCGCAAGGGCGCTTTATGTAAAGAGCGCACTGTACTTATCACATGTTCTTTACCAATAACAACTGTAAGAATTTGTTATAAAGTAACTTGCACCTTTATTTGTAATGTGATGTTTAGGAGGACGCACCAGGACATGTCCCGGTGGGCCAGCACGGACCTGGTCGTGACTACATGGACAGTGTAAGCGACGGTTTGACAAGTTTAAGGACGGTTGCGAAACACTCGAAGACATACCATGTACGGGAATACCAACACACGTACAAAATAAAGATCTTCAGGCAGCCATTCAGGCCAGACATATGAGGAACTGGGACTACAGTTCAATGTGAGTGGAGTGCCATTGGACAGCACCTCCATCAACCTGGGAAGCACAACAAGTTGGGTCGATGGGTTCCACAATGATTTGACTCCGGGCCAGAAGGCAACGCGAGCAGACACCTGAGTTTCTTTGATATCTTGTCTGAGGAAGGAGCCGTTTTTGGACAGAGTGTTGACATGTGATGAGAAGTGAATCCTATACGAAGAGGGTCCTGTGAGAGGCGCCATCATCATTGGTTAACATCCCATGAACAGGTTCCGAAACAGGCGAAACCAGCACTGCACCAGAAGAAGGTCCTCCTGTGTGTTTGGTGGACTGCTCGCGGCATCGTGCATCGGGAACTGCTACCAGCTAGTCACAGCATCAATTCGTGTGTGTACCGCCAGCAGTTGAGCCGTGTTCAAGGAAACTTCAAAACTCTAGAGCCAGCACTTCAGAATCGCAAAGGGATCCTTCTGTTACAGGACAACGCTAAGCCTAACGTGGCTAGGATGACCCGAGACACCATTCTACGGCTTGGATGGAAAACATTGTTGCATCCGCTATACTCCCAGGACGTTGTACCGTCCGATTTTTAGCTGTTCCATTCCTTGGACAATCACCTTAGAGGACGTCATTTCAGATCCCTAGTGGAGGTGCAAAATACACTTGATACCTTCTTTGCTTCACGGGCCACCAAATTCTACCGCGATGTAATCCATGGCCTTCCAGGACGTAGGCAGAAGGTCGTGGATGCTGATGGGGACTATTTTTGATCTTCCAGGTACGTCTTAGTTGACATACCGATGTTCGAAGGTGGTGGGTGAATAAGCGACAGAACTTTCTTGGTGTATTCTTTACATATTCATCTAATAAAATATCTTTGTTAAAAGTTAGAAGAAATTCAATATAAAACCAAAAAAATATGTACTAGTTAAGAGGCAGTGACATTGTGAAAGAACGACATAATGGAAATTATTTTTGAAATCATATGTGAACGACATAATGGAAATTATTTTTGAAATCATATGTGAAAAGTATCTATATAATAAGTGGCAGAAATATATTATTCACTCTACTTTATGCAACTGTATATAATAATGATAGTCATTATAATTCGTCGAGTACTTACCTAGACATATAGCCACGAAGAACTTTTTGGAAAAATACGTATCATAGTAGTTAAAATGTTGAAAAGTAGCCTGTCTTTGCTATTATTGTAAACTGAGCGTTGGTGTCCAGTAAATGTATTAAACTCATCAAAACTTGTTTTCAATCCGTGCTTGAAAATGAATTCTGGTAAATGTCTTAGATGAATGAACGTTCCTGTAGAAAATCAGCGTGGGAGGATGAAAGTTCCATTGGTTACTTATTTGCGTTTTATTTTACAGGAAAACTGTCCATTGTAGCTTATATGCATGATTTAATTGTTTTCTGTTCTTCTCTCCCTTTCTTTGGATTCAGTTTTGGTAAGGCTACTTATCACGTTAGCGACCCTTTTGTCAATTTGCAAGTAAAGTATATTTAGTTTCTGTTCGGTAATCGGCCTCGTTGGAAATAATGTTATTAGCTTATAAGTGAAATATAATAATGCGAGTCTGAAATATCAGTCTCTCCAGCCAATTACTTCTCCGCTAGTTCCAAGTTCAAGTCTTCCTTACATTTTGCAATTATGAGGAAGTTACTCTTGGAAATAAGCATACTAATCACAGTGAATCATTTAGTTTAGTATATAGATAATAAAAAAATACATTTAAGAAAGTGTGCTTATGTTTGGCATTATACATATTCAGGTGTATATGCGCAGGTAACGTCAGTTAATTAAACATTACTTGAAGAAATGAAAATGAAATGAAATCCTTGAGTTTTACGTCCCACGGGTTACGCCGGTTAGGCTAAAGGAGACGGTGATGATGAGTAATGAATGAATTGGTGAAATTAAGAAAGTGGGAGGAAACGGGAGAACCCGAGAAAACCCACGCACACGGTGTTTATCCACCAAAAAGTTCACTTGTCGGGGGCTGGGATCGAACCCGAGACCCCAAGTACCAGAGGTGAACGCGATGTAAAACACACACTAGTCGAAAAAGAATCCAGATCACTTAGAATACAGTATATCGCCAGGTTCGAACAAAATTCGCACCACACAATGTGTGTCTCTAGAAGTCATGCTCATCTTAATTTGACGATTCCGGACAGTAAACGGTAGGTTGATTGTAGTCTCCATAGAGGTCATGCTGCTACTACTGTAACTGTGCTCGGATAACAAGACGAGTGTAGTTAAGGTGTATCACACTACGTGTCTACAATTCGAAGATAATGTCAGAGTAAGTCTATTGTACAATTAAGTAGTTTCAAATGTGACCGTAAACGAGACAGTGAATATATTACAGTACGGCTTCGCGCGTCCCAGAATGTCCAGTCGTTTGGCGACTCCCGCAGAGTATGCACGACCCTTCACCCTCAAGCAATACAGCCTTGCACTGTAATACCGGTAGGTTTAGAAAATTCTCTCTCCGTCAGTCACCCAACGATTCGAAAAAGCGCAATTTGCCTTACTGCAACGGTCCAGATTCGGGAGATTGCACCCGCGAGAAGACACAAAATGCAATGATGAAAATAGGTGAGGGCATCACCCACTTTCACGTACTTGTTGCCAGAGATGGAGTGGGTCAGTGGGTTGTGGGCAGGGAGTAATCTACACCCCCCCAACACCCCCCTAACACCCCTCCAAATTTCTTTACACACACCCCTGGAATACTCCCCCAAATCCAATTGTATCAATCAGTATCATATAGGTTATTTATTACATCAAGTTAAAAAAGGTTTAGCGTTTAGGAAAGAAGGCAATATTCTTATTTATTTATTTCACTTCAAAATACGAAGCGACCTCGTTCTCATGTACGGCTTCGAGAACCACATGACCTCGTTGTTTCGGGCGGTGTTTCGATCGAAACAATTGACAAAACAGACCGCTGATACCTACCCTCCTGGGCTCCGCGGTCGTTTCCGGGAAAAGAGATTGATGTACAGATGCAGATTACTAAAATTGGCAACGTCTTGAGCGATCATTCGCCTGCCTCCTCCTCAATAAGGAAAAATGTGATAATATAGTAATAAGCCTACATCAGATTCAGTTGGTAAGTGCTACTCTGGAACAGGCTTGCAACCAGAAGGGGGCTAAGGAGAGCCTAGCACTCCCTAAATTTTTATGTCCAGTCCAGAGCTCAATACAAAATGCACAATTTAGATATTTATAAGATAATTTTTAATGATTTGACCCTTCCTAACATATTCATGGACCCCAAAGCTCTGTGGCTGGTTTCGAGCCTGCTCTGCAAGTGGTGTATCAACGGACGGACGTTACATGGGTGTAGTCAAGATGTATTTAGAAATGAAGAGATCGATCGAAGTACGAATTAAAATATATATTTTTAGACTGAGTCTAGTGTTATCCAGGAACGCATTTGGCACTAGCTTAATTTTTGTAAAGTATATTTTTATTCACATAAATTCATTGAGCGGAACAGGGCTCATAGCGAGTCACTTTTTTTAAACTAAAATTTACTTTTTTTTTTCAAGTTGGTCACTAAAAGTTACTTCTTTAAAATTTGTCACTAAAAGTTACTTTTTTGAGAGGTAAAGTGACTTTTTCGTGTGATTTATGTTTTGCATTGGCAGTTTTCTAAGAAAAATATAAAAAGAAATGAAAAAAAGGCAGAAATTTGTTACTCATTGCTCTTCTGAAAACTTCAGAACTTGCTGCCACATGTGAAACGGTCACCTTTATTCTCACTTCAGTTTTTATTCTTTCTAAAGCACAGTGGACGGGGTTGGTGGATGCTTAAGCTCTCAAGGTGGGGTTGAGAAGCCTTCTGTGTCTATTCTTTCTTCTATCGTAATAGTCTTTTAGTTTTCTCTCGTAATAGTTAACACTCCGTTGTGTGTGTGTGTTTGTGTGGTTCATCATGTTCGTCTTGTGTTATGCTTCTTGTATGTTCTTCTTAAGAGTAGGTGATGAATTTGAATATTTCACGTTTTTGAGTACTCTTAATGCGAAGTTAAATATAATGTCTGGGATGAAGAAATTCGGAAATAGGCCAGAACTGGTTCTACTTACTCAAAAGCTTCTTACATCTGCTAAGTCTGCTTACCGTAACTACAAAGCATACTTAGAAAACCTAAGAAAGGAGGAAGCTCAAAAGGAAGAAGTAAAGAAGAAAAGATGAAACAAAACAACAGAGAGGTGATGGAGAAATTGACAAAGGAAAAAAAGGGTATGATGAGATTTTTGGTCACTTTTTTGTGTGCTTTTGGCCATTTTTGGTCACTTTCCACTATTTACAAGAGAGCAGACCACTATGTGCCCTGGGATTATTAAAATTAGGGTATATTAAAGAAGACAAAACAGAAAGATACAACATATTCGTAAATTGAAAAACTGGATTTCTGGAAAACAACTAAATCAATGAATAATTTTCTTATGAAATATATTCAGAGCCAATAACGTAGCCAGGAAGGGGCAGGAACGGAGATTAAGAGATCAAATAATATTACAACAATTAACGTTAACAGCAGGGTTAGAATATTAAATGAAATGAAATTTGAACTATGTACAGTATTAATTACTAAACGAATGTGATTTCAGCGTGGGACGAGTGAATTTTTCCCAATTAATATTAAAAAAAAAAACACTAAAACTTGCTGGGGTGAATTACTTGAAATAATAGTAGAATTTTGTAAAATAATTAGACTACAATAATTCGTATGTAATCAATTCACATGTAATTACTTGGTAAAATAGTGGAGGTTAATTCCTAATACAGTGAAACCTTTTTTAACGGGCATCTCTCAATAGTGGACGTCTTCGTAAGAGAACAAACTTTCTTATTTTTCCATGCCATAAATATCTGTGATGTGGTGTTATGAGAGAGAACCCTTCCTTTTAGGGACACATCTCATTTACGTACAAATAATGGGTTTCACCGATGTCCGTTTTGAGAGGTTTCACTGTAATACTTAGTTTAATAGTAATACTAAATGCTCAAATGTGTGAACTTACTTTATTGAACCTACCACTGCAAAGAGTTGATATTATTATTATTATTATTATTATTATTATTATTATTATTAGTAGTAGTAGTAGTAGTAGTAGTAGTAGTAGTAGTAGTAGTAGTAGTATTAGTAGTAGTATTAGTAGTAATAATAATACTAATAATAATAATATTGCAATAGTTGTATAAAAAAATATAATGTTTTCTTGTTTGAGTTTGTTTAAAAATTATATCACTATTCTGAGAGCACACACCCCCTTTTATTTTGAACACCCCCCTAAGTAAAAATTTCTGGCGTACTTACTGGTTGTGGGTCAGTGGGTCAAGTTTTCTGAGTGGCTCAGTGGGACGTGGGTCAACAGCATGTGACCCACTGTCACCTACCACCCACCGTGACCCACTGCGACCCACCACCCACCATGACCCACTGTGACCTACGACCCACCGTGATCCACTGCGACCCACCACCCACCATGACCCACTGTGACCCACCACCCACCGTGATCAACTGAGACCCGCCATCCACCATGACCCACTGCGACCCACCACCCACCGTGACCCACTGCGACCCAACGACTCAGTATGATCTACAGACCCTCTCTGCTCACTGCATTGTAGACAGTATCTTCTGAAGAATGGTAAATATGTCTCCGTTTTACTTTCAAGACCTTCATTTCCCTTCCTTTTCCACTTGTTTCTGTCTACTTAAATGAGGTGAGTACATCTAACCAAGTGAAAAAAGAACTTCAGGTACTTTTGAATATTGATATTTTTAATAGTAATAATAGCAATAGGACTTACACTACAACTTGGCTTTCGAGACCTGTGAGTTTTTAGAGCTAACTACTGGAAAAATACATTTTTGAATCACTGTAATATATAAATTATTATATAAAAAATTGAATGTAGCTCTGTGCGCCTGAACATCACGGTCAAATTGCAAAGTCAAATGAAATTACTTTTGGTATATAGTTAGGCCTTAATCCAAATTGGGATGTTATATTGCTTTTATTATAATGCATAATATCCTAAGGAGGTAGTGGGGATCCGAATTTTTGCGGAAAAAATGTGTATCTCGCAAGCCGTTAAACTTACGGAGCTGAAATTCAGTGTATTAACTCTTTATTGAAAATAAACAGAATGTGTCCTAGCATTTTTTTAAAAATTCTCCTTTATGTGGAGGGGAAGGGCACTTTCTATATGGAGAATTTGTAGTGAGTTGGTTTGTAAAAAAGATCGAAAACGATCGATGTTATTTAAGAAAAAAATCAGAAACAAAAAATACAGTGCTTGCCTTCATATATCCATTGCTTTCTGCTATAATAATTGCTGAAGCTTATGTTTATTATATGGGGCGCTTACAGCACAGGGCAATCAACCCATAAAGTTGTGAGAAAAATAGGCATAAAATTTGTACTGTAAGCTTAATTACACGGAAATTTGAAGTTTGGATTGTACGCATAATTGTATGGAAAATTTTACACTTTTGTACCCTTTAAGTTGGTCTACTTACTTTGATTTGGAACTTTGAAATTTTATCCTTTTTTCCACTGAAAAGTATTGATAATTCAACAAGGAAATAATTATACTATGATAATTTAATTGAAATTCATCGTAATTTGGCACATGACAAACAGCAGTGTGGTAATTGAAATTGAAGAAGGAGGGAAATTCCCATTCCCCTCCGAACACTTTCCAGGAACCTCGTTCCCTTTCGCTTTCTAGACGGGGGAGGGAACTTGGTAATGGTATCAAACCTTCATGTGTAATTACAAAAATTAAATTTATAAACAAATAAGAAATCATCAGTTTATCAGGCTTTAATTGATAATTTATTCACAAGATTTCCTATCAAAGGCGTGGTAGATGAAGTTTCTGTTCTACATGGGTCGACATTGCCAACTGACATGGTCGATATGAAAAAGATGTTGTATGGTGATAGAGAGATGATACTTCTTGCTGAGTATTTCAAACCTGACCAAGCAAAATCGTTATCAGACTTAAGTCTAATAAGTGGATTGTCGATGAGAAGTTGCAGAAATCGGGTAGAAGTATTATCAATTTCCACGACAGAGTGCGAACGGGGATTTCCCCTTATGAATTTACAGATTGATATTAGAAATAGACTAACTGCTCAAACATTGTCTAACTTGTTGCTCATCAATGTCAATGGTTCACCGCTAGACAAGCTCAAAGTAGACGAGCTACTTATTTCTTGGCTGAAGGATGGACATCATTCCACTGCGGATGATTTACCGCCAAAAAGTTACTAACAGGAAATAAATCCGATTTCAGATTTGTTTTAAGGTGGAAAATTACGAGTTACGGAAAATGTATATTTGTATTACTAATGGCTTATTTGTGTTATTCAACTTTGTACCTAATTTTTAGTAAGTCTCTTCTTTGCTTTAGGTAAACTACTTTGAATAAATATTCATAATAATTGCAATTATGCATATTTGTAACTTAAATTTAACGCGGTGTTTTAGTGATTACACAAATTACAATTATGAGCATACTTTATGGAGATGCTCTCACATAGGGTACCCGAGCACCTTTATACAGAATGAAGAACTGATTTTTCAAGTCTTTTGTGAGAAAAATACTGTGAACTGAAAAACCATAACCTTTTCCATATTGTACAGGGGTATTTTCCTTGTGAATAGAAGTTTCTTGTGGAATGCGTTCAGAAATTAACACTTGCAAAAATACTCTCTTAGTACAAATATATTTTAGGCACACAATAATTTCCCCCCACCTTGAACTGTTTCAATTTCCTCACTGACAAACACTTTACCATTTTATATCGTAAAGGTCAGATACACCGTTATTGTAACAGAGTGGTGCTTGAGCGATTGACTAGAAATTCAAACTCCGATTAGTGACATTTTCACAGTCTTGTTTTATTACAAGTGTAAACTCTTTAGTCAGTTCAGAAGAGGCCGTGGATCGTGTTCAGAGTTAATGACGATGGATTTTGGTGATTCAGAGTAGGTCAAGGTGGGTCAGAGTGGGTCACGGTGGGTGGTGAGTTAGAGTGGGTCACCGTGGGTGGTGGGTCAGAGTGGGTCACCGTGGGTGGTGAGTCATGGTGGGTAGTGGGTCAGAGTCGGTCACGGTGGGTCAAGTTTTCATTGACCCACGCCAACTCTTCTTGTTGCATTAAATGTTACACCCTCGTCTTAATGATGTCATGCTTTCTGGACATAGATCAAATAACCATGAATACTTTCGGTGCCATTTATTATTAAAAACTAAACATACCTGAAATGTTACACCAAATTACAAGGTAACCTTGCCCCAGTAGTGTAATTGGCTCGTAGAATTGATTCGAAAGTTCTTGCAAAATCAATGTCTTAGTCCAGATCCCCATGTGAACGTTCAGTTCGAGAGATTTTTTCTTTTTTTTCTTCTTTTGTCTGGATCAATAAATACCAACATTAAGATCTCCGAAGCACTCATTGTCAGTTTCACTCTTGGGTCGATGTCCTGTATCGGTAGTTTTGTAGGACGCATCCTATCTCGCGATGGGATGCACATAGTGAGTTGCAGATCTGGACACCGGGCTGTGAGTGGGAATGGAAGACGCTTGGGAATCTTCACATTTTGGTCAAATTTGAGTTCGATTTTCCGGAGATGATTGGTTTGATGGATGGTCAGTGAGTGTTGATAGCTTGCCGCCTGGGCCCAGTGCGTTCGCGATCACCAGTCGGTGACACATTCACGCAACCATAGTGTTAAGAAAAGTGAACGACATACAAACACATCGGTAGTATCATCATCATCATATTTTTTATTATTTTTTTTGTAAAATTGGCGACACAGCCAGAATTTGTTTTTTCAATCTCTCGCGAGTGCTAAGTGAATCACACGAAAAGAGCAGTGTAATGTAAAGGGGAATGTTATGACAGTCAACTTCTTGAGCGATGCATGGTCACTCTTGAATCTGTATATGTGTAACTTGGGGAAAAGAATATCATGAAAAGAGATGTCTACTGGTAGCAGGTCAAGTATGGAATCCGGTAGCCCAGACGAATACGTGTGCTGTAGTGACGAAATACAGGGCTATAGTGTATACTGTGATAGTTGTTCAGGATGGGTGCATGCACAGTGTTACAATATTTCTGACGAATAGGTCGAAGAATTAAACAAAAGCAGTGAGCCATGGTTTTGCAAAACGTGTATGGCCAAACAGTTGACGGTGAAATCTTTTCCAAAGTCACCGGACAGTGGAGATGATCGGAACACCACAACACACGATTCGGGAGAAACAAATTTGCAGGATTGTGGAAATAGCGCTGGAATTGCAGGTTCAACTGCACCCGTGACCGACATAGCGGAAATGTTAGAACGTTTTAGTCGAACATTGACTTTAACTTTAGATAAGAAATTTGAAAGGGTTGACAGTGGCATGAATCAAAAATTTGATATGTGTAAGAACAATTTTCAAATTATCAATGAAAAATTTGATACTCTAAAAATGGAAATGTTACAAGTAGTAAACGAGAAAGTAGACAATGTAAATAAGGACGTATCGGATCTCCCTAGCGAAGTTTGCGATTTGTACGCTTGGGTGGGGGAATATCAGGATACGATGACAACACGAGTAGACACCGTTGAGGTAAATCTCCGGTTGTCAGTGGAGAAACAAAATCGAAGATGTGATCAGCTCGCCAAAGAGCTATCGCATCTCGAGACAAGCACTCAAAAATCCTCCGGTGTCCTCGAGGCTAAGATCCAAACTTTAGTAAAAGATCAGGAGCAAAGAAAAACATGTCGGGTCGGTCGCAAGCGGTCGCGTGACTTTGTTGTTTGTGAAGGGGTTGAATCTGACGGAACAGATTCCGACACCCGAGTGGATGTACCAGTCTCTTCGGTTGGGGAGACTCGTACTGTCCCAACGGTGACGGTCTCTGTCTGCCAGCCGACTAACATTCACGCTACAAATGTCTTGCCATTTGAAGTAATTTCCCATTCTTTGGTCATGAGCAATTCCAATCCCACCTGTATGGAAACCGTAAGTTGTCAGGTTGGGTCTAGGGTTTTGAATCCGTTGTTGACGATGTCTCAGGCTTCGGTTTCGTCTTCCAGTATGTGTAGGTTGAATCATGTGGTGTCAAGTACTGCCGCAGATAGGACTTCTTCGTTTGTTGGAATTCCGGAGGGAGCATGTAGTCATACGGTGGTATCGATGACAGACAACCTACCTTTCGGACCAAATTATACACAATTACTCCATTCTCGGACAAAATTATTCAAATGCAAAGAGCCCCGTGATTGGCTGCAACTCTCCCCTGAATCCCTGCAGATACGAGGGATGTTCTATGAACAGATCTTTGAATTTTAGATTGTCGGAATTAAACCATCTACCAAACTTTTCTGGAGAATATGGTTTGGCCAGATCTTTTCTTGAGAATCTAGAGGAGACTTTCAAGGTAATCTCTGCGTCGGAGTACGAACGCATGGTCTTAGTACCTTGCTGTTTGTCAGCTGGAGCCAAAACTTGGTACCAAACCGTCTGTAAACATATAAATTGCTACGCTGATTGTGTACGTTTGTTTAAAGAACATTATTTTTCGGCCCGAATGGAACGCTTACAAAATAAATTTATTCAAGGAATGAAATTTGACCGGTCTAAGTACAAGAGATTAACGGACTTCGCATGGAAAGTCATGGCAGAGTACTATGCAGTGGCGCAACATACTGACGAGACAGAGTTAATCGAGATCGTCTTAGATTGTCTGCCAGCTGGAGATGCTAAGTTGTTGCGAGCCGTGGAGCCCAAAAACATTCAGCATCTAATAGTAAAGATAGCGGATATAGAAGGTCATCCGGAACCAATGAAGCCAGTGTCGGACAAGAAATTCAAACGTCTTCACATTCGGCAGGCTAAGATGGGAAAAAAGCCGGAAAAGATCGGGAAATCGCAGCAAACAAAGGACATTTCGTCGCAGACGGAGGAGGACGAAGGAAAGAAGAATGGAGACTCCAAGGGAAAAGGAGAAAATGGCAATCGATTCTTGGGAAACCGAGGTCGAAGGAGAAATTTCCAGGCCAGAAGACCTTGGTATAACAATCGAAGGCAGAACTGGGGGAATGGAAATCAGAATGCCTCATATGATTCCAACCCAACTTATCACTCGGGAACTATGAACTTCGGATGTAATCGGGGTGCATCTCAACAGTGCGCGCCGAATCCGAAGCACATAACGGGAACGGAAGCCTATCCAGGATATATGCCGAATTTGCCTCCTGGAGGGGGAGTGGCAGCTCCCACATCCACTCCTTCCCCAGCGGTGAACATGGTTATGTCCACTGGTTGGCCTTCGCAGTATACAACGTTTATACCGCCGATGGCTCACCCACCGGAAGCGAATCGGAATATTTGGGAAATGAATGTCGCAGCCCTCATTAGGGGAGCCTGTGGACTGCGATATGGATTCCCCAACTCTTCAAAAAGAAGAAAGTTCGATAACGAGAAATCAAAATTTTTGTTTGGAAACAACCTGTCCGGAAGTTAATCTAGAACCTCAAAATTCTAAATCAAAGGTTTCGGCAACTTCCGAAATTCGGGGAAACAAATCGGGCTCTGTTCTCGGTTCGTTTCGTGATAGACGAGAGTGAGTGTGACTCCAGTGTGGAGAAAGGTGTTCTTTAATCTTATCCCTCACCCACTCTGACTTGTTCGGTAGGGGAGTTATCTTTGATTTGTATCTTGGGTTCGGGAGCGGACACGAATTTGCTCTCAGGAGATGTTTGGGGACGAATAAAAGAGATCTATCCTTCGGCCAAGATTGGACCGAAATCCAACATTTCTCTAAAAGGTTTTGCAGAAGACGAATCATTCCAAGTTAAAGGTTTCCAAATTTTAAATTTCACTATTCAAGATTGTGTCTTTGAAGTCCCGGTCTATGTGGTTCAGAAGCTAAAAACCACATTGTATTTTAGGTTTCCCGTTTTTCGTTAGATACAATGTTTCTCTAAATTTTAAATCTAAAGAAATCTCGTTTGAATCAGATTCGGGACAGATTATTTCTATCGACATGGAACATCAGCATTGTTGCCAGGTTACTGTTTCAGAATTATCATCAGATAAGGAGGTCGATTCTTTATTTCAGCCATTCGTTACGAAGGAAGAACTTCGAAACTGTTTCTCAGAAAACTGATCTCGATTCAGATTCTCAGGAGAGGTTATCATCTCTGTTAGTTCGATTCAGGTGTCTCTTCACAGAGAATCCCCGTGTCATAAAGGTTAAGCCCTATAGAATACAGCTTTCCGACGACGTTCCAGTGGTAGGAAAGTTGTATCCTGTACCCATTCATCTTCAAAATAAGTTTGAGGAAGAGTTAGATAAGTGGGTAAAACTTGGAATTATTGTTGAAGGTCGTTCACCTTACAGATGCCCTTTGCATGTAGTGCGTAAGGCGTCTCGAGAGCTAAGCCCCGTGATGGATTTGCGTGGGATCAACGAGCGTGTGGTGGCACCCCGGATTCAGGTCGAACCGATCTCTAATGTAATCGCACGAGTCAGTGGTGCAACCATCTTCACCTCGTTGGACTGTACGCAATCTTATCATAGTGTGCCGATCCATCCAGACTTTACAAGTATGTCAGTTTCATTTACAAAAGACGTCAGTATCAGATGAATCGTTTAACCATGGGCTTGAAATCATCACCAGCGATTTTTCAATCTGTCATGCATACCTTTTTCGGATTAGAAACCTTCAAAAATTTTCTCATAGTACACCTTGACGACGTTCTTTGTTTTTCATCTTCTATCGACGAACATTTCCAACACTTAGAAAAGGTTTTCAACACTCTTCGTTCGGCCAATCATTCTCTAAATTTTCTAAAATGCAACTTCTTCCAATTCGAAATTTCTTTTCTCGGTCACATCGTTTTAGGATCTTCTGTAAAAATTTATCCTAAAAGTAATGAGGCCATCCGTCACTTTCCCCTTCCACGAACTAAGAAGGCTCTACGGAGATTTCTTGGTCTCATGGGATGGCGAAAGCGCCATTTCCCAAATTTCGCAGGTTTAACTGCTCCGTCTACGATCTTCTCAAGACGGACCGGAAGATAGAGTACTCTTCGGAGTTATTAGAAAGGCTCGATCATCTGAAAGAACTTCTAAGTAGTCCTCCTGCTCTTGCTCAATCTGACTTCAATTTGGATTTTCACCTGTTCAGTGATGCCTCTGCGGAATCATTGGCGGGCTACGTGGCTCAATATCCCCCGGGGCAGGATGACCCGGAGGTTATTGCGTACGCGAGTAAGCGAATAAAGCTGCATGAGGCCTCCTTATCGGTCTTTCAATTAGAGTTGGCAACTGTTCTTTTCCTCTGCAAGAAGTTTTCATATTTCGCCTTAGGACGGCGGACTACGGTCCATTGTGACAATGCTGCAGTCACCTATGCTTTCAGTCTTACAAATCTGGATGCTCGAACTGTTCGTCTTCTGCTCAAACTGCAACGCTTCGATCTTGAGTTTGTACACACCAGGGGCTCTGATAATGAAATCGCCGACCTGTTATTTCGATATCCTCCAGAGATTCCTGAGGCAGAAGAGGATCACTTTATAAATTTCCTGACCGCGGAGGACGCTGACCTCTTGGATGTCGCGGAACTGAGGCGAGAACAGAGGAAAAATCCGTATTGTAGAAAGCTGCATGCCATTTGGAATGGTTCTCGAGACAATAACAGAATGCGTGTGGAGAAACATTTTGTCTACGTTAGAAATTCTCAAAATTCTGTTTGGCTGCTGGTCATTCCTGCCAGCTTGGTGAAAAACATTGTTTCGACAATCCACAACAAAAGCCATTTTGGTGTGAAGCGATGTTTGTCGTTCGCTAAGGCCATGTTCCACTGGAAGGGTATGCGTGAGACTTTCACGAAGTATATTCAAGAATGCCTTCTTTGTGCACGCACTAAGTACTCTTACAGGGTGATCAGAAAGGAACCCTGCCATGTTGAGTCTTCTGCTTCCTTCGAGAAGCAATGCCTGGAACTGGTTGGGCCCCTTCCTAAGAACCATGGTTACAAGTATATCTTGTCCATCTTGGACGTTTACAGTCGCTTTGTGTATTTCTTCCAACTCCGGATGGCACACAGAAGGGAGATCGTGGCGGTCCTTGAAAAAAGATATTACTATCAGTTGCCTTACCATAAGTACTTGGTGAGTGACCAAGGTCAGCAATTCTTATCGGACGTCTGGCGAGAATTTTGTAAAAAACACCGAATCAAACATATACTTACCACGCTATACCATCCTTCCTCCCATGGCATTATCGAGCGCAGACATCGTGACCTGCATCGTATTCTCCACCTTTATTGTGGCGAAAATCAGTCCAAATGGAGTAACTTTCTAAAAGCCGCCCAAGATTTGTGTAACCATAACTGGTGTGATGCACTTGGATGTTCACCGACAGAGCGTTTCTTATGCTACTCTGCATCCAAGAGTTTTAAAGAGAATTTGATCTGGCCAAAGGAATCACTACGGATCAGTGAAGACAAGAAGCTCGTTATATCGAGTCCAGCAACTACGCCAAAGAAAGAGCGAAAACAACAAATACATCAGGATACCATTTTTGAAGGCTCATTGGTAATCGTCAAAACACATCACGTGTCGTCCATAGCAAAGAAGGTGTTTGCAAAGTTTATGAAAACTTACGTCGGGCCATATATCGTTATTTCCTTAAGTCGAAATTCGGTGACCTGATGAAAAGAGGAGAGAGTTGTTGGAAGGTTGAACCTTCAAAACATGTCAGAAAACAAATGTGAAAAGAATCTGTTTGTAGGTTAAGTTTAGATTAAGGCATTTTATTTTTCTCTTTTCCTTTCTTTCCTTCTTATATAGGGTATTCATAGACTTATTGTTAGGATTAAGGTTTCTTCAAAAATTTCCAAAATTTTATTTCTTGTATTTATCGGTGCATATAGTTATGGTATCTTGTGATTGAAATGTTAGGTTAAAGAGAAAGAAAAAAGAATCTCAACAGAATCTCAAAAAGCTTGTGTAAAGAGGTAACCTAATGTGTATAAATCCTCTATGCTTGCTCCACTTGGAGAGCACAACATTAGTACGACCGAGAATAATACAATAATTCGAAATATTAGTGTATAGCACATAGAAGGGAAATGAGATGTATATGCCTATATGTAGTATAGGGTGTTTATTGTGTGATTAATTTGTCTTCATTGTGAATAATTTGTAGATGTCATATAACACGCAGAGTTGAATAAATGTTCAATAGAAATTGACTGCGTGTAAAGTAATACTCACGAGATGGGAAGAAAGTAGAATGTTATTTTATTCAATTTTGTACTTCAATTGTCTCATTCAGATGGGTTAAAATTTCATTCCCAATTACCAAACATTGCAATATTTTTTCTTTTGTTTATTTACTTTCTTGTTATACAGAAATTTAGTACAAATAAAATGTACGAGCCGTTCAAGTGCAAAGCTCATTATTTAGTATTAAGTAGTAAATTAAACTCAGTTGTGTATTGTTAGTATGTAGTATACGAAATTTTGAAAGCAGTACGTACATTGTGTATAAAAATCAAAAGTTTATCGTTTAAAACCTACGAAATTGATTTCACTTAGTGTGGCCGGGGTTGAAATAACAGACCTGACAGAAATTTATTTCGTTAGAACCAAGTAAATTCAGTTTAGGCATTCAGTGTACAAAATTCAATTCCGTTGCGCTATCTAAAATCCAGTTCGAGAGATGTTTTCTTTTTATTCTTCTTTTGTCTGGATCAATAAATACCAACATTAAGATCTCCGAAGCACTCATTGTCAGTTTCACTCTTGGGTCGATGTCTTGTATCGGTAGTTTTGTGGTACGCAACCTATCTCGCGATGAGATGCGGATGGTGAGTTGCAGATCTGGATACCGGGTTGTGAGTGGGAATGGAAGACGCTTGGGAATCTTCACATTTTGGTCAAATTTGAGTTCGATTTTCCGGGGATGATTGGTTTGATGGATGGTCAGTGAGTGTTGATAGCTTGTCGCCTGGGCCCGGTGGGTTCGCGGTCACCAGTCGGTGACACATTCACGCAACCATAGTGTTAAGGAAAGTGAACATCATACAAACACATCGGCAGTATCATCATATTTTTTATTTATTTATTTATTTTTTTGTGAATGGAGCAATTACAAATAGTCGAATGATAGTTCCATTGAATTGCTGATCGCGTGTCATGTCAGTGGTCCATCGGTGGTAAGGCCTTATCTAACACGGTTAATATATTTACAATGGTTTCTACGGAGACCATTGGTATAGAGATGACATGAAGGTGAGGGTTAGCATATTCGTAGTGCAGAGGATTCAGGTCCGGACTGCATTAAGACAAAATGAAGTCAGGAATGTGATGCTGAAGCCACTCGAGCTGATCTGGCCTTGTGGGCGGTAGCAGAATCCTGCTGGATGGTCCAGGATTGGTTGTGAAACAGTGAACTACTTAACTTCTTCACAATATGCTCCAAAACGGCCCGCTTTCGTACACTCGGGCACTGGTTGTAACTACATTTTCGCAAAAATGTAGCTAGGTGTAACCGGAATAACTCACTTCCAACTACACTATCACTGAGGAGGGATGCTGGGAATTCTGAACATTTGGAATCTTCTTAAGGGTTTCCTGAGTGGTTGATGCATACACTCGATCGTTTTACCGCTTGAACAACTGTTCAGTGGTGAATATTTTCTAATCGGTGAAAATGATTTTGTGATTACCATTGTGAGCGTACCGCTGCAGGAGACATCTACATTTTATCATTCTGAGCTTCTTTAGGCGTGAGTCAAGGTAATGTCCTGTATCTCGGCGATAAGCTCGTAGTCGAAGGTCCTCGGATGGAAGCCTGGACATTGACCGTTTCGAAATGTTCACTTCACTGGCCATGATAACCTGCTTTCTTACTGCATTTCTCAGCACACGAACCGTCACTGCTTTTGTGGCTGCTCGAGTCCTGACACTGGACGACCCGTTCTCGGACGATCCCGGTTTTATTGAAGCGCTCAGTTTTACGATACACGAACATACGACTGATTTGGAGCTTTCGTAGCGTCTTGAAAATGTCACTTGCAGATTGTCCAACTCTATATATAACGGTGTCATAACAACACGCTGTTCGTAGTCGCCCTATCCCATGGTTCCACCTGCGACCCAATGCTTCCTCTTGCACAAACAAGCACACAATGGTTCAAGGTTTCCGTGAGCACACTGGCGGTTCTTTCCTTCTCCTCTCAGATGTACAGTGTGCGTCAAAATTTTGTAACAGTATTTATGGCTAGACAAGGTATACAAAGTAATACTACATTTTAATAACAAATAAAACATTCATTACTTCCTACTATTTCTTTACTTTTTCTATATAAGTACTTTCAACCATTATTTATTTCCTCTTCTATGAAAAAAATTTGGGGAGGTGCGTCTCTCTATCCCGCCCATGTTTTCCAGTGAAATTCCGCTTTAGTCAAGATAGTGATCTGATAACATTGATGTTTCTTTCTAGCCATAATAATAGGTTATTTGGTACAAATTTAGATGCTTCGATACAGAAATGGCATTAGGAACCTCTATCTTGACACAGCAATTATCTGTTTTAATACTATCCATTAGCTGAATATTTCTCTATCTCCTTGTTTTACTTTCATCATACCACGTATTCAGAAAACACTTTTTTCTCAGAAGATTGGTTTCTTATAAGTTGATAACCATGTAATAAACATATGTCATTCATTTGTTCTTTCTTCCTTCATTTCTCTACTTATTTTATTTGACTAAAAATTTCGTCTCCTATACACTGAGAAAAAAAGGACTAGGATTTCCGTGTGGATACATCGTATTTACGCGGGTGGGCTCCTTAAGTAATGTAATTTCATGTATAAAAGTACAGCAAGTGGGAACACCATGCCAAGTCTGGAGTTCGGCGTCGAACTAGACTCGCTGTGATTGGATAATTTTATTCACATGGTTGGTTTGGTGTTGAAAACTATTACTCTCGTAAGGTAGGGAGTCACAGATTTAGAAAGAAGCAGGAGGGAACAATCGTAGGAAGGTGGTAACAACATTATATACGTAAGTTACCACCGTCGGAATGGGTATGGCGTTAATTCTAGATTTGAAATGGTGGTCCTACAATACAAAATTTTCGCTGGACGGTGGTGTAGACAGTACTACGGATGAAACAACATTACTTAATGAGGTGACGCGCGTAACCTGGTAAAAACAGCATTTACATGCCGACTGGAGTATGCATTTCTCTCAGTGTACATTTTTTTAAAGGAGTACATGTCCCTCTGTCCTCCCTACGAGACACCCGTGTCTCCTCCAATTCGCTTCATCTCTGTGTACTGAAACAAAGTACTAAACTTTACATTGCAAGAGCCTATGAAGAACTCTGACCGGACACATGCCTCACCGTCTTGCCAGTGACACATGATCATTACATTTGCTTTGAATGTCATATTTCTAACATTGTCAGGGCAGGGAAGCTTCTCAATTAATACAAGTGAAATGTAAAATCAAATATTTATGCTGCACAACATTGATGCATTCTGAATTAATACAATAAATTATTTTCAATAATATCTTACTCGAGGAGATTTAAATCCCCTTAGAGAAAGATGTTATCGGAAATTAAAAATTTACTGTATTAAGTACAAAATCACACTTGTTCGGAAAAGATATGAGATTGAGTTCTTGATACCCTATGATAAAATTCTGCGTACGCCACTGTCCCCCTACGTTCACCACTGTTAATTTTAATATTGCAGATAGGCCCATGCTCTCTATTAATATACGGTTGATAAATATTTGTAAAAATTTCCCTCCATTATGTTTCTTTCATAAATAGCATTTTGGGAATAACAGTATATTCTTAACATAAAAAATACTGGACTAAGCTTACTCAGTGGTCAAATATTCACCTCTGGTGCGTAGGGTCCCTGGTTCGATCCTAGCTCTTGGCAAGTGAACTTTGAGGCAAGTGAACTTCAAGCTCTTGGCAAGTGAGTGGACAAACACTGTCTGGGTAGGTTTTCTCGAGGTTCTCCCGTTTCCTTCCACTTTATTAATCTCATCACTGTCATCATCCATCTAATGGGACCTACTGGGTCCGTACCTTTCCCAAAATTTCGTAACTCTACATATATTTGTACACTTCCTTTGTAAAACTATGGTTGTTTAGCAGAAAAATGAGTGATGCAGCATAAACATTTGATTTTACACTTCAACCGTACTCTTTCTTTTCTATAAAATAATCAAGTTCTATCATTTTTTTCTGATAATGTAAGTGGCAGTACTAACCAACTTACTTATAGTCTTTTTGGATGCAAAATAATACCGACTCAATACTACATAGGCAAAGCGTCTTGGAGTTGGACCCCTCAAACTTGGTACCCCTTCCAATAAAGATTTCTGTGCGCGCGCCTGACTTTAATGCATAATCGTTAGACATTAAATTGAAATAATTAAATTAAAGATAATGAGTAATACTGGCTGGTCAGATATTGTGTCAACAATAGAAAGAAACAATAGAAGTTTGTTTAAAATTATAAAATTTTGAATTTGCTTTATTTGTTGTAATAATATAAAACCCTATTTCCATAAAAACATACCTAGAAGATAAACGACAGGTGAGTTGATAATAATTTCTTTCTCTCTTTTTATATTTTTTTAGTTAATCCGTTTGGAAAATTTACTATAAAATGTTCAGAATTTGGATTCTTGGAGGGAAACTAGTACGTATGCGAGATTTTCAATAGGTAATATTTTTCATAACTAATAATATATAATCTCCGGGGCGATTCTCTGGCAAGTGGTCCATTGTCAGTAAATTTTCAAAATTAATTTGAAACTATGATGTTTATGTTTTTCTATTAAGAAAGAGTGTAACTATATACTGAGACATTTAAAATATTTTTGTAAAATATATCTATTAGGTTTTGACCATATAAACTTTATCTGTTCTACACCATGCTCAATGCTGTTCACATATCCCAATTTTCAAATAATTTTCTAACTAAATTCTAAATCTGTAATTATATGAATAATAACAAAAAATATGAAGTGGACCTTTGGCAAAAATTTGATAATTTATTTTTAATTAATATTTGATTCTGGTAGGCAAAAATCGTAGTTTTCTCATGTCATGTTTTGCTGTCCCATGAGTCACGGAAAACATGTATTTTTCGTGTTTCCTTTGTAATTATAGAAGATAAAGTATTGCAATTTTTGCTCCAAAGTAGAATTATTATTAGCTTGTTAGTGGTACTTATTAAATTTGTTTATTATCCTCCTTATTTACTTAATGAGGTATAGAAATGTTGTCCCGTGCGTAACGTTACGCACGGGACATTTACAGATTTATGCAAGGAAGTGAATAAAATTAAGTTATTAAGATTTCAATACCTGTTTATTGTTATTGAGGTTAAACAATTAACAATAAACTCTTTATTGACTCAAAGAAACATGAATTTGCTGACAGAAACTAAACTAAACATAACTACCAAACACTTAGTACGTTAAGTTACATAAAAACATTTACCACGAGGTTTAAAATCATATTATCATGATAAATCACACTTTTTTCTTTTCATTAGAAAGGTAGGTATCTGAGTTGGTTTGACAGTCTTGTAGGGTAGAGGCAAATGGGTTCGCTTCAAAACTCTTTACTTCTTTACAAAAACGGCTATTGGTTCTGGAATTTTTATAGTATATTCTTTCAACCTTTATCAGCAAATTAGGTGTTTGAAATAAATTTAAAACTTGATCGAATGAGACATAAGATCTGTTCTTTTCATCAAAACAAAACCTTGTACAACTGTTGTCCATGCATTTCAGATTTGTTACTCTGTATGTCCGCATTTTCTTTTACATCACTTTCAGACACACATACATACCGATGTTTAATCCTATTTTTGGAAGAACCCCAATCAAATTTCACTAGGAGAAATACACCTGCTCTAATATTGCCCATTCTGAGCTCGACAGTTGGAGGGTTTGAATATCATTATGAACATCGTCTTCAAAGTTGTATTCTGAATTAATGCCGCTCTCATCACTTGAACATATCATTCTGTACACTGCACTCTTTTCGTTTTCCTTGAACCAATCTAACGTGAATAACCTTGTTCTTCACATTTTAGTGTGCTTTCCTCTTCTAAATGGTCAAAAACGAAACAATGCGGAATGAGTTTCGCAAAAGGAACGTGAGAGGAAAAGAGTTAATCTTTTAACTTGCCTATAACGCTGCATTTTCACTTTATTTTTCAGTCTCACTTTGTTCCTATGTTTAAGTCTTGTCCTATGTTTGTCCTAGTCCTAGTCCTTTGTTCCTATGTTTCTAGTTCTTTCAGCGTCACTCATTGCTTTTGTTGATCGATTCAGTTCATTTCTGAGAATATTACTTGGAACAGAGTTACTTGGCTGTGAATCCATATTACTTACTTAAAAAACTCACACTAAAGCAAATCTTCAGTATGAAGTAACAATCAATAATACCAAATAACCAAAAACCAACTGTCTCCGTTCAATTCACTTTCCTGCATTTCATCTGACAATGGCAGCGTTCAAATGACTCAACATTTGGTAGGTACCACAGAGGGTCGAGCAGCACAACAGTTGAACAACATTATGTGGTTTGAACGCCATCAATCAGCACTCAGACAAATACCCCAAAGACATAGTAACAGCACAAAGCGAGTTGCCTAGCAAAGTTCGACTTTGATATTTTGGAATGTAATACTTTGGATTCATTTAAATTAAATTATGGATGCAAAGTTTTAATGCTTGTTAATGTCCAAAATGTTAATCTTAAAATATCAATCTCTCTAGTAAGGATATTGCATAATAACAGTCTTAGAACAACCAAACAAATGCATGGTTACTTTTCTGTCCCGTGCGTAACGTCCCGTGCATAACGGTGAGTCGAAAAAGAAAACATAATATGAAGCTAATTAAACTCTATTTTCCAATTTAAAAATATATTGGACAGTAAGGAGAATGAATGTAGAACACAAGTGATGACATATAAAATGAAAATGCTGCCATATATCGCAGAGAATATCCAATGAAATTGAGATTGTCAAAAGAGCGCATTGTCTGAGTACCGTGCGTAACGCTTAATTTTGGCTTATAAATCAAATTTGCAATTGTTTTGAGTGTTTCACTTTATTTAACTATGCACTAATAATTTCCCCCCTAATTTTGACGAACTTTTTATTTTATTTGAAAATACATTTTTGTTTAAAAAAAAGCAGTTTTGTGTACATATGTCCCGTGCGTAACGCTGAGAATCGCCCTACGACGAAGTTTGAATCACTGTTTTAAATTTTTTTAGTAAAATATTCGTGTATATATGTAGCTATATAGCTGAATATTGTGAAATTTGGCGGTAATTCTCATATGGAATTGGATATGATTGTCCTAATTTAACAGTCAGGAAGATTAACATAAACCTAGCTATAGACCCTATTAGGGATTAGGAATGGACGCCACTATTTAGAAAAAATAGGCGTAAAATCTAGTAATTATTGAAATAACAAGGAGCCTTCAAGCACTCAGTCTCCTACTTTTTCAGGACAAGCGTGATTAGTAGGTATATATACGAGGATTGATTGAAACTTCGTGGCCTGATCTGCAAAAGTAGAGGCATTACTGCTGTATCGCCAGACCAATTTGAAGATCGAAAAAAGTACCAAAACGTACTACACTCGGTTATATTTGGTTGGATTACATTACGTTACGTTAGATTAGGTTGTTAGGCGTGTAGTTTTACTATACGGATCCATAATATAAGTAGTAGTAGTAGGAGGAGGAGGAGGAGGAGGAACGGGTTAGAAGCCTCACAGGGGTTCGTTGGGTTCTGTTCTCGACATGAAATGGGCAAATTAAAGACTTACCCAAATGTTTCGGTGCATTTTACAGTCTATGGATCCGTACAATAAAACAAGTGTACCTCTCCGCGAAATATTCCATCCGCCTCCACATACAGTGCCGCTTACAACGTTAAAAACAATCAGCAAATACAACCTTTTTCTTAACTTTTACTATTCCCCTTACCTGACTTTCACTCATTCTTCCTCACAAACTTAAATAAATTCTCCAATTGACTCGGTAAATTTCCTAAAACTGGTCCGGCGATACAGCAGTTAAACCCAAATTAGAAAATATTTGGATAAGTTATGTTTAATTTTTCCACGTAATATCCCTTGACTGAGATATATTTACGCCACCTCTCCAATAACGCTTCTATACCACTTTTAAAAAAATGATTCCTCGATCCCTGCAAAATATTTCAATACAGCACTTTTCACCTCTGTATCCGAAGAAAATCGATGATCTCTCCCCCCAAAATTTTCAGATTTCTAAACAAGTGAAAGTCCGAGGGGGTAGATGAGACGAATAGGGGTGCGACAACAGTTCGAACCCACAGGAATGAATTTCTACCATGGATACAAGGGACGTGTGAACGCGCGCGCTGTCCTGGTAAAACAACACCTTTCTTTGCAACATTCCTGTCCTTTTAATTCTGGTTTTTTCATGCAAATATCGCAGGAGTTTGCAGTAGTATTCAGAATTGTCTATCTTTCCCTTTTCCAAGAAACTAATCAGGATAATGCCCCTAGCATCCCCCAAAATGGACGCCATAACCTTGTTTACCCACAAAACGTGTTTGGCTTTCTTTGGAACAGGAAATTAAGGTCGTTTCCACTGCTGCGATTGTTGTTTTGATTCCAGTGTATGATGCTGTATCCATGTCTCGTGCATATTTACAAATCTGCCAATAAACTCCTCCGGATCACTTGCAAACAGTTACAAACAATCTGGGGAAAGGGTGAGTCAATTTCGTGTTCAATTGAAAGTAACTTGAGTAAACATCTCGCGGACATCTCAGGAAACCCTAATTCCTTTACGATCAGTTTTGTGCTCGCTAATAGGAAATATATACTGTCTCAGCTATCTGTCGGTTTGATTCTGCGGTCATTCAAAATCAGGTCACAAATTTTATTGACATTTTCTGTAGTGGTCGACATTAAACGCCTGCTGCTGTGAGGGTCATCTTCAATCCTGCTTCTGGTACACTTAAATTCAGCTACCCACTTTTTCAACACGGAATATGAAGGCGAGGAATCAACTAGTGCCCCTACCATGTCCATACCAATTTCCTGTGGTGTTAAGCTCTTTTTATGCAGGTACTTAATGACAACTCGATGCTCGATTTTCTCTATGTGAAAAAGTTTCGTCACTTCTTCCGACTTAGCGCCTTACAAACTCCTCCCTTGAAAATAGAGAAGTGAAATTGACAAAGTGGATAGATTTTCACGATAGATGATGTTGACATAGCTGTGCAAGCGTGTTTATACTATTCGTTTAAAAAAATAAATTGAGTATCCAGCAGGATGTGCATTTTACAATTCTGTGGTGGTTTATTTAAGAGGATATAGGGCTGAACATAATTACACTGGCTGTCATAAATTAAGCAACAAATGGATACTCAGGTGTATAAGGAAAGTAAACGCATGCTGGTGAACAAACTGTTATTGAAATTAAAAAAAAAACACCTATTTTACGTCATACAGCAAGGAAAACCACCAAATGAAAGTACACTCGTAGGGGGAAAACATTATGCTGGACGGCGCTGGCACTGAAACTGGAGAACTTTGGAGCCGCAAAAGGATGGTTTACTGACACTAATAAGGGATATGATCACCGTGAATAGCAATACAGGATTCACAACGTCGTCTAATGCTGATAATAAGTGTTTGTACCAGCTTATTTGGTATCTGGGTCCATTGTTAACGAAGAGCCCGTTGAAGATCTTGGATAATTCGTGGAGGAGGTATAAGGCTTACAATGCGTTACCCTAGGGCATCCCACATGTGTTTGATCGGATTAAGGTCCGGGGACCTCCATGGCAACTCCATTCGTTGAATATAGTGTTGCTCCAAGTACTGATAGACCAGTTGTGCTCTATGGGGACAAGCATTATCGTCCTGTAGAATGAATCCCTGACCTCTAGTACGGGTACAACGTGACGATCCAAAACGTTATCCCTTTAGCGTTGAACTGTCATTGTGCCACGCGGGAGAACATACAGATCAGTACGTCCTCCAAGCAAGATGCCACCCCACACCTGCACCGCCATATCTATCGCTTTTAAGAATATTGGATGTATTGTAACGGGTCCCTGTTTCTCGCCAGACCAACCTGCGTCGAGAATCACTGTCCAGAGAAAATCTAGAATCATCAGTAAAGAGAACTAACTGCCATTATTCCTGGATCCAATTCACATCCGCTCTTGCCCAATTTAATTGCTGCCACTTGTGACACTGGGTAAAGGGTACAGACACCATTGTTTTTATATGGGGGGAGCATACAAAGCACCTTCGTAAAGTCACTTGCGTACTTTACTCGTTGATAGAGGACGTCCAGTGGCAACAACAGCTTCCACAAACAATTGAGTTGCTGTTGCTGACCTGTTTCTTCGACTTAAAAAATGGATATATCAATCATCCCTAGCCGATGTCACACGCGGTCGAGTGCCACTGTAACTTCTCGAAGCATTTTTCGGTCTCTAGAACTTGCTCCATAACCTGCTGACCACTGCTCAATCAACATTGAGTCTCCGGAACACGTTTGCCCGACGCTGCCCTGCTTTCAATCTACAGATGGCACGCCAGCGTAATACGTCCCGCAAATGATGCCTCGTTGCCATATTCGCTTGTTTCACTCCACTATACTTGCTTCTGCACTCTACACACACTCTCAGCCAACAATTCCATGCGCTCATGTTGTCCTCGCCTGTACCTAGTACTCTATGAAGTCGTATGAGGGCAGCATAATCGTTAGTTCTCCCGCACAATCTTTTCCCGATCATTTGTCAATGCTCGTTGTATTATGATATTCATTTTCTTTGCATTTCATCCCCTTCCTGCATAATTTCTTTTTCATTGCTCATTTTGTCTGTTGCTTAATTTATGATGGACAGTGTGTATTGAGCTTGTCTATAGTCTCGGATAGTTGTTAACAAATTTCATACAATATTTTTATTTTGGGGGTTAAGGAGGCCCTTTTAAGTATTAAATGTTTTTTGTGATTTCTATTTAATTCTTAAATAGCGTGTTATTGAGGCGTTTATTTTTAATATGGCGTTATATTTAAAATGTTCATAACTTTGGAGTAGTGCCAGTTTCGGTCGCTCAGAAGGTTACCAGCTACTGCGGGTTGTAGCTGATTAGGCTTTTTAAAGTTGACCATTCAATACTTAATGTAAACATAGACCTACGTAATTCATCATAAAGAGAAGGAAATAACCACAATGTAAACTCTCCGCCACCTAATATGCACTTTTCAAGCTAATTGGTTAAAAAAAAATGCCTGGTCCAGCGCTTTCGGCACCCCAATCCTCAATACTACTCAATCCAATTCACCTGTCTTCGATCTCTCAAGTTTCACAGTTTATCGCTACCAAAATTGGCCCTCTTGTGCTTGATAGCTGTCATGTAGTAAATTGAAGATTATAGTGATGGCACATGAGAAAGTAACCGAAGTCCTCAGTATATTTTCTTTAAATTATGCTTAAAACTTGACGGCTGCCGAAATTGAGAATGGTTATTATAATTTGCTAGAGTCAAGTTAATTAAACATGATGAAAAACGTCGCAATCGTCAAGGAATCATTTAAGATAGTAGACCTACTATATGCTTGGCTTTCTAGCTTTGGTTGTGAAAATACCTAGGAATGCCTATAGTTTAATGGTAATGTTCCAACTAGATCAATAGAATTTGAGGAAATTGAGGGAAAATAAGTTGAAACTCGTGAGAAACATTGAAAAATATATTTTAAAAATATAATTATACAAAAAAGCATATTCGAGTTATATTTAAGGAATAGCACGGTGACAACGATCAACACAGCATTCGGTTAGTAGAGCTTGAACAAGAGAACAGAAGACATACCGTATTGGCAGGTGTCACTCTGCCTCATCGACGTCGGACGTCGACGTAAATGTATTAATGTACTTTATTCAATGGAGTCTCATGGTCTTCCTACGGAAAGGGGGTTCCTATACTGCGAAATTTGTGCACATGCAAAGCATGCCATCAAGACAGTGATATGTTTGGGGGAACAGAAAATAACCATGCGCAGGGACGATCGGCAGGTGGCACACCATAGTGTTGGCTAAATAATGGAGCATAATGGGTGTAGAACGGTTTGAAAGCGTCTGGGAACGTTGTGCTGGTGCACACATAGCTTTACGTTGACTTAAATTGACCTAGAACCACAAATGCCTCAGGCTACAATGGACGTTTGAACACAGTTGCTGGCCTGTTGAGCGATGCAGAAGGATCGTACAGCGATATTGGCTGAATACCTATTAGACGCTATCGAGGTGAGCGTAATCTGTTAACGTATGTCGAGTATCATGGGAGGCAAAAGACATGCATGGTGTGAGACGACAGCATTGAGTACAACGCAAGATATCGTCTGCTACCCATTCAGAGCAACCTCACCAATGACCGATACATGAGAAAAGTTCTTTTACACAACTTCGGATGCTATTTCAACAGGATAATACCCGAGCACATGCATCCCAGAATGTAGAAGTCTTCTTTTTCATATATAGTTGTCATTCTATATTGTCCATGTCGCTGATTGAAAAGAGTAGTTATTGCAGATAACATATGTGTTTGAAATCAAAACCTACCAACTTTTTTCTTCAGTCTCCCACCTTACTTTCCAGTAGCAGCTGCAAATGGAGCTTAAAGCTCATTGTTGCCTATAGCACGGCCAACAAGAGATGGTCTCTGACGTTTCTTACCAAATGTGGTGGGACATTGCAGCCCCTACTTTGATACCAGTGTTACCAACCACGATCACTCTGTCTTATACCATTAATTAAATTGCCACTACAGTTACACCGAAAAAAACCTTGACACGCGAGTAGTGGCAATGTTACTGCGAGCTGTCAGAGACGTTCTCTTACTGGACGCACTATAGTTTGTACTGAACAATTTCTTAAACTTATTAAAAGTTGTTTCGGAATAGATGCTTAACAGTAACTGCAATATTTTTAAATATCAACTCACAGATTTCAGTCACAATTCCCCATGTGAATCACTGTCAGACCAGCTGAAAACATTTCTAACATATTTGACAGAACTTCAAGATTTGGGAACGAGGGTAGGAAATAAGAATTTAAAAGTTGTGAAGTAGGCCTATTTTTACTTTCGTTTTTCATAATTTTCGTGCAGGTTATCTTTTGGCTATGAATTAGTAGCTTGTAATATAGTGGCAATTATTAAAATAATCGAACCTCAAGGGGCGTAGTGGCTCAGTGGTAGAGCGTTCATCTTTGGTGCGTGGGCGGAGAAATTCAGTCCCAGTTCGCAACAAGTGAACTTTGTGGTGGACGAACAACATGTGGCGGGTTTTCTCGTGATTCTCCCATGTCCTCCCACTTTCATAATTCCAGCATTTCATTCATTTCTAATCATCATCGTCTCCTTTAGGCTACACGCATAAGTGTAGGACGTAAAACGTAGGAGATTTCATTTATTTTTTATGTAATCGAACCGTAGCAGAGTTGGAAGAGCGCTTGCTTCGTATTCAGAATGTTTTGACCACTTTGACTCGGGTTTTCTAAGATTATCCTGAGTCGCACCAGGCGAATGCCTGAATAATACCTTAATTAAAGGCTCTGCCTAAAATCTTCCGCATTCTTGTCTCTGGTTGGCTTGCTTGTTGAGGCACGTTATTTGTGCAACGTCACAGGTTTAATCCAAGTTGCCAGTCTGCACAGAAATATAAATTTCATATTGTGGCTCACACAAAACATCCTATAGTTCATTTCCATCATTGCTCTCATCACTGTCACTAATATTATCGGTTTCTATAATGACCTTTCGAGTATCGCACGTCTATTCCAACTCTTAATACTTTTTTTTATGTTTTAACACTGTTTCACATACGCTTCCACAGTGCAGAAAAATGTTACCGACTTTCTGTTGAATCATTCGAATTAGTCACGAATATTTGGGATTTTATTATGCGAAACAATCCGTCGTTTTAGTGAACTCCAAATCATTTCTATTGTATTGAACACACAAAAGTAGGGCGGTAGTCTGAGTACTTGGTGACTTCAAACATCGCTAGAAGGTCTACTACGTATTTCTATTCGACATTTGCAAATTTGACAGTATATAACAATATCGCTTTTATAGGAATAGATTGAGGAACGGTAATACTATTTTTTATGAATAAAATTATATTAGCTATTTTGTATTGCTATTTCGAATTTTCTCTAAGTGGTGGAAATGGCAGCTAGCGTTATCCATTACGATCACACACTTTTCATCTTTTTTTTTTTAAATTAACTATTCTATAAACCATCGTTTAGAAAGCTCGGCTGTCATATTCTAGTAATAATCGGCAGATGATGAAGCACTATTCATCATAAACAAAAGTAAACATCCGGGAAACCATCCATTTTCACTCGTTTTGATCTTGAAATTGAGACATCCAGACGACATTTATGATATTTTCCTACCATCCTTTCTACACTGTAGCATGGGTATCATATCATGTCTCGTGAAGATAAATTATTATTATTATTATTATTATTATTATTATTATTATTATTATTATTATTATTATTATTATTATTATTATTATTATTATTATTATTACCTGCAGCTCTATAGTTGTTTATGACTTGAAGATATTTATAACACAAAGCAACGGCGAGGATTCTATAATAACTTGTCTATTCTGTAGATTTTTGTACAGAAAACCCAAATTTTTAATTTATAAACAGTCTTAAGGTTTCTTCTCGGCAAGTAAAAATGCAGTCCATACCTTCAGTTTCTGTTTTCAGTCTTTTTAAAAGCGTTTCTGTCATAGGAACTTCCTTTTTCTGTACACTTTACATATTTGTTTCCTGCACTAGATCACACACAAAACCATCTATTTTTTCAATTTGTTTCGTGTGTTTTGTTTTTGTAGGAGATCTAATATCATAGGTAACAACATGTCTGAAGCCTCACAGTTTTTCCACTTACGCCTTTATCTATAGCAGTTTCTTTGTAGACATTACTTACAGTTCTTCTTTCCATATAATGAAATACATCATAGCAGTTTCTCATCTTACTTATATGCGTACCTATCCCAGATTTTCGGAGTTCATTTGAGGATTCTCCAACTTCACGCAGCACCGGCCTACGACCACCACAGGTTATTCGGAAATGAATTGAAATGGAATCTTTAGTTTTACGTCCCACTGTTATGCCGGTTAGTCTAAAGGAGACGGTGATTATGAGAAATGAATGAAATGGTGGAATGAAGAAAGTGGGAGGAAACGGGAGAACCCCAAGAAAACCCACGAGCACGGTTGTTGTCCACCACAAAGTCCACACGGCGCGAGCTGGGATTGAACCAGGGACCCCAAGCACCGAAGGTGAACGTTCTATTACTGAGCCACCGCGCCCCCCTACACAGGTTATTCGGATTAAAATAGTAAAACTTAATAAGTAATTCAAACAAAATAATAATCAGATGTATACGACCAATTAAGAAACAATAACCGACATACATATTGAAATTCAATATTTTAATGGAAATTAAAGATATGAGATTTGTCTTAGAACTTAAAATAAGATACCAACATATGTAATTCAAGAATGAAATTGAACATTATAATTATGATAAATGAGATTCATATAGCTGTAACTTTTCACTAACAATTATTTCCAGTTGTGGATTAAGTTGAGTTGAAATTATCAACAACGACTTCAAATATTCTCACCAGATAACTTGGATCTGTAAATACATACTGTGTATTTTATTTCCAAGAATGCTTTTTCACACAAATAAGTAGTTCCGAAAGCGGAAAGAATGTCACAAGTAAGTTTATGCAACCAATCAAAATGTTTGAATGGATGACTCTTATAAATTTCCAGTAATTGTGAATTTATTTATTTATTTTCATTAAAATTATCGCTACACTACAAATCAGTCATTTCGATTTGAAATTCTGGGATAAGGGCTTCTATATAGACGTTAAAAGCATTTTAAGAAATCTTACAGGTGGGAGGGTAATTAAGTCAGGGCAGGTGGCCGGAAGGTGACGCCCGGGGAAGTCCGACCCAGATGGCTTCCCATGCACACAAGGACTTTCACTTTTAGTATATATAACTGCGCTCTAAGATATCTCTTTCAGTTGGTGTCTGATGAAGACAACGTTACGTTGTTGAAACTGTTACACTGGAATTTAGTTTTTAATAAACAAGTGTATATACTCTGGTCAGAAGTGTTTATTATTTCTTTAGTGAGCTCCAGAGTCGTGATGGATAGAGTTGCATATGAATTGAATTTTCAACCCCTTCACTGAGCTCTATGTGTTGTCCGGAAGTGTCTATTTTGTATTTAATTTCTGTTCATGTGTTCGGCATCAGACGGGTTACAGAAATAATAGTGGTATTCCGAATACGGTCTTCAGTTTTTATAGATTATCTATCATTTCTCTAAAATACTTTATATCTTTGTTGTACCCGCGAAGAAAGAGAAGTCCAGAGGAATAATGTGGGTATTTGCTTACGTGGGCTACGCTTGAAATAGTCCTTATCGATTCTATATGTTCATTGCACACTCGAGGTTTAAAACTATCGTGACGTTTTACCTCACTCCCTGTCTATAATAATGTTTTCCTTCCATACCTTGACTTCGTGAGGAAGGACCCTTGTGAAACACATGGCGAAAGTTCCATTGTATTTGCACAATACTTCTTATCTCTAACCACCACACATACATAGTGTGCTGTTTCCTCAATCAAAGCCATTTTCTAAAGCTCCCTTATGGCTATGTGGATAATGTCCGCGCCTTTGGCTTTGAAACCCGGATTCACGGCAGGAGCTCATATAGTTCGGATCCCACATTAAGCTGTAGGTCTATGTCTCATTTGGCCTCGCTGCTAAACGGGACGTTAAACTCAAATCCAATCCAATTAAGCTACACTAGCACCAATTTCACAAATTAACTACTGCTTTTGCAATGCTCAGCTATCCAAAAGATTTATTTGTTGAAATGTGTAATGACTATTTAAAAGTTGTCAGTTAGAATACGAATACCCTGAGTTATTTTGAGTTTTTAGAATAGTAATTAAATTGCTTTAAATTGTATGCTAGTTATTATTTATTTGTTTCATTTCCAGACTATGTTTCACTGAAACATTTAAGGAAAGTAGTCCTTCAACTGGCGAAAGAATCTGTCTTGAACCGAGTGGGTCACATGCGCTGCTTAGGCAGCTTTGGTAAGCTCCTTATCAAGTAGAATAAAATAAATGTATTTCTTCTGTTGGCACCTTGATTAAAGAACCATTGTTTGCAGGTTCATGTAACAGAGAAACATATCATTAGGGAAAATATATTAAAATCATTATGTTCAATTTAGCGTATCGAAAACGTGAATACAAAATTTCAATTATAATAATTATTCACAGTACAATTTATTTTTAGTTTAATGTTTCTTTTCAGCATTAACACTGTATGAGACATGTACCGACAGTTTGATGGAATCCGAATCAGTGTAGAGCTCCGTGACTATTGGTTTCAAATTTTAGCAAATCATACATGAAGATCTAGACGTGTATTGGGGAATTCGAGCCGAGGATTCACACACAGGACCAGGAGAATACTCATGTTACCATTAGCAGGAAACCGAAGAAAACAATTTCCAATGATCCGACAATTTTGGCCAATATCATCACGGTTAACGGATACAAAAAACCGAGCTGTCATCCCATTGAAAGTCGATTGGATTCCCAAGATTCGACAAGCCCGATTCTGGTGAAAGTGCAACTTTTTTTTTTTTTTTTTGGACATATTCGGGATCGTACATCACAAATTTCTTCCATACGACTAAACTACCAACAAGGAGCTCTACGCAGCTGTATTATAACGATTACGCGATTCCGTTCGTCGTGAACGGTCTGACAAATGGGGTTTCTGGATAGTGACATTTGCATAATGAAAGTGCTCTGTGCCACACTTAAGGAATGATGTTCGACTTCTTGCTCAAAGACATCATCTCCGTCGAACACTAATGCTCTTACTCATCGGATCTGGTTCCCTGTAACTTTCCCTGTTTCCTACAATAAAATCCGCATTTAAAAGAAAACTATATGTCCATTCAAGACATTTAAGATAATACAAGGGAACTCCAGCGCATTCCGTAATTTTATCAGATGATTTCATCAGTTTGATTAGATCAGATCAATGATATGTTGCTGTACGAACATGTAATGAATATGCAATTAGGCATATAATGAATATGCAAAACTAGATATATTCACAAAATCATTACAACAAATAGTGTTAATTATATTCAAATTATTGTCCTTTGGCACATCAACTGTCCGTTGGTACAACCATTGAATTATTCATAAACAAAATCCAATTTTAGAAAAGAAATGTATAATAAATCAAAATTATTTGAGTAGAAACAGTAGATGGACGTTATAAATATACTGAAATATTTACTTGCCACCTTCGTTTATATGCAGCAAGATAAATAGTTCCAAATATTGAATAAAAATGATCTTCCCGCTAAATTGTTTTGTTGCTGTACACAATTATTTTACGATATGCAAATCACTCTTGAGAAAATGACTTCACAAAGAGAGGAAAGAATTACCAAGGAAATTTAGGAGGACTGTAGCTGCGGTATCTTTAGCATACGTATGCTACTCCTGGAATAAGCAACCTCTCCTATACATTGTTTCTTCTGAGTTTAATCTGGGAATTTTAGTAACATTCTCATTGTATTATTTTATTGTTTTCTTCTCTCGGTGTCTTACATTCTAATCACTTCATTTGGAAAACGAAAACAAATAGGGATATTACAAACAAAAAGATCTATTGCAACTTCATGTTACAAAGGGTCTAGGTCAAAACTCCCACACTCAAGAAATGTCAAAAAGCCCACACAATCGCTCATAATTCCCACACAAATGGACAAATCTCCCAAATGCACGAACGGTCATAACTCCCACAGCCAAAACCCCCACACTCAAGAAATGTCAAAACACTCATACATAGCAACGGTCACAATCCCCACATAAATGGTCAAAACTCCCACACAAATGGACAAAACTCCCACACGCAGAAATTGTCACAACCGCCACACAAATGGACAAAACTCCCACAAAATCGGACAAATCTCCCACACTTTGAAATGATCCCTGTTGCAAGTCTTGTAAGTTTCACACGCTAAAAATAATAAAAAGAAGTACAAGGGTTTTTGATCGTTCGTGCATTTGGGAGATTTGTCCATTTGTGTGGAAATTATGACCGATTGTGTGGTCATTTTGACATTTCCTGTGTGTGGGAGCTTTGACTGTGGGAGTTTTGACCTGCTCCCGTCAAAAATGACAACCTTCTATAATCGAATTGTCTGCTCAGATTTTGATTCCACTAAGGGGATCATACTGTTGTTATAGAATCTAAAACAGTGTCTAGTTGTTATGAAAGTAATATTATAACTTCTGCTACAGTTCTATTATGATTTTATCACGTGACGCATACAGGTACATCTATCTATACGTATATGCAAAATAACTAGGAAACAAATACCCACATCGATAGAAGGAACAATTATTTTATCGGTAATCTTATTTTCCGTACTGTGTATGGGCTCAACTATCATTAATTCTCTACTTTTACTGTGCACTTGTCCAACTACTAACAACTCTGGGTGGCGTAACTAAAGAAAGTTTTATCTAACTAACAGAGGTTATAATTTCCTTCTAAAATTATTAAACTACTAATATGTATTTACAGTTAATTACTGTATTCGGGTCATACAGAGTTTATTTCTATCATACTTGAACATGAAAATCGTTTCGGAAAATATAGTATTTAAGAAAAGATAAGACTTTAAAATGTTGAGCGATTAGTATGCTCTGTCTTGCTGTCAGAGATTTCGCAGAATATTGGGTTTCCAGAATGGGACTGGCGGTTTTTAAAAGTTTTAATATGGTCAGAGATACAGAAGAAAGAAAAGATACATTTTAAAGGAGAACTCAAAAAGTTTATTTGATCTTACTTACAAGTCATTCTAATTCAATGTAACTCCACGCGAGCTCCATTTGTAACTACGTAACTGAGCTCCGTTTGTAACCGACAATATCTAGCCTGAACTCAATCTCTCTTCACGTATTCTGTAACATCTGAGGTGTTATTGAAGCAATCGCATTCCTAATACGGTTCTTCAGTTCATCAAGGTTACGCATCTTTCCACCAGAATACACAAAGTCTTTCACATATTCTCACAGGAAGAAGTCCAGGGAGGGTAACATCAGAAGAGCGTGGAGGCCACCTAATTGTCCCATCACGGCCTATGCAACGGCCAGGAAATTCAGTATCAAGGTACTCCCTCATTTGTAAGCTCCAATGTGGCAGGGTACCATCCAATTGGAATATCACTTGAGGTTGCAAATGTTGTAACTGAGGAACAGCAAAGTGTTGAAGCATGTCTAAAAATACATTTCCTGTTATGGTTTGCTCTATGAAAAAGAAGGGGCTTATAACTGCATTATGTGTTAAAGCACACCAAACATTCAATTTGGGACTGTCTCTAGAATGTTCTATGTACGCATGGGCTTCTCAGATTCCCATATCCTAACACTGTGTCTATTAACACAGCCAGACAAGTGAAAAGTTGCCTCATCAGAGAAAACAACGTTCAATAGGAAATTATAGTCATGATCAATCCTGTCCAGAATTTCAGTAGCAAATGCTGCTCTCTGTGGCTTATCGTTGGGCTTAATTTCTTTCAACAATTGCACTTTATACGCGCGCAAACGTAATCGTTTGTGTACCATATCGTGCACTGTTGACTTTGGAATTGACTGTTCGCTGCGCGAATTGACTTCCTCGGGCTACGTGAGAAATAATATCTCATAGCTTCCACATTTTCTTCTAACACACACAATTTACCATTGCTCTATTGTTTCACTACACTCCCCGTTGATAAAAATTGATCCTTCCACGCCTGGATGCTGATGCGTGATGGAGGATCCTTGTGGTAAACACGTCGAAAGTTTCGTTGAACTTGAACAACGCTTTTTGTCTGTGCAAACAACTACATGCATTGCGCCTTTTTCGACTGCCTATGCCGTTTCTGATTATCGACGATACTAGCGCCGTCACCGGTAGTTGTTCAAGTATGAAAATGTGCTGAACAAAGCTTTTTGAGTTTTCCTCCAATATGAATGTTTTTTTTTTTCTGTATCTCTGACCATATTAAAACTATACACTTTTAAAAACCGTCAGTCCCATTCCGGACACCCTGTATTAACTACTAAATATAAATTATTGCTGTTGTTCGTTTTCGTTTGATTCTTAGACTGAAATTATGAATATACAAAATAATTCATCCAAATGCTTATAAATTATAAGAATTTGAATTTATGAAGGTTTACTCAAACGTTAACAATAAGTGTGTTTCTGTATTGCTTACTCATCGACAAAATCACTTTGATGTTTTATACTTATTGATAAGTTCTGTAATAAGTACAATAAAAAAAGGATTCTCAGCTAGTAATCAGTTTCTTCCAAAATGTGATGATGGTACCAATGATTGATAGATAAGATAATTGAAATATCTAATATTTTAAGATGTGTAGATTCTTTCAAGCGTTTTGTCTTTACAGGCAGATTCTCATTCGTCAGATCTATCGATCAAAGGTATTTGTTTGGATCCAAAAATGAATGAAAGTTAATAAAAGAATCAAGATGGATGGAAGAAGGAGTTACACATGTTTTAAGGAGTAATGGATCAAACATGATTACATCTTTCATATTATGGAATTCAGAAAAAAAAAAAAGAATTGACATTCATTGATACAGAGAGAAATTGTGTTCTTATAATACTTAATCACGTCTTCATCAAATTATAGGAAGAGCTTCGACATAATCATGAGTAACATAAAGAATACATCTGTGGAACAGATATGATAATTCCTTGCTTTTAGAATACAGTGATCTTATGTATCTCTAATATATTTTTAAAAAAGAAAAAAATGTTCATTTTAAGATGGGTTTCAGAATTCTTGTGATTCGTTTAGTCAGAAGAAGATTGTAGTAGAACTAAATTTGGAGAAGTAACATTCAATACGAACTATTATTCTCAAAAGCAGTTATTCTTCTAATTTATTAGGTTTTATATATAAAAGAAACTAAAACTGTGTAAATTGATACTATCTATTACGAATCAAGACAATTTTTGCGAAACCAGAATTGCCAATAGATGTCAATGTAAAGTGAAAGAAAAGTCAATCAAATAAACGGCCAGAAGAATCTAGAAAAGATGAAGTTGAAAGAATATACAATCGTATACAATTTTCGTCAGCACAATATTTTTCTTGGTTTTTCCATGAAGATACGTTATTGAAGATAGAAAAATACATACTCACTCAACTGTGAAATACATGAACAGGAATCTTCGAGATGAGATGAAATACTTGCAAAAGTTCGTGACACACTTATGCCAAGACAAACTTTTCTACAAAATATTTTATGATTAGTTGCATGTGAACAATATAAACGAAAACTCAAAACTTATTGAGATTTAAATTCAGAAGAAACGAAGAAATTAAAGTTTTTAACTAGCAGTGTTTATCCAAAGAAGAATCTACAGTACAAAGTTGCTTACTCAACACTTAGTGAACCATTGTAGAGTCATCAAACAGCTTCCAGTGTTTATTTTAAGGAAGATGCTGTAATGTTTCAGCGCTTGTCATTGATTGTTCAACACTTTTTAATCTCCTCAAGACTTTGCTTTTCACTCTTTATAGTGCCTCTGAAGCTATTACACTCAATATTGCCGTCTAATTAGCAGAGGATTGTAACATTACATGTTCGAAGAACTGAAACATCCAACACCTGCAATAAAGTGTTACTGGTTGTGGATTTTGCAACCAGCTTCTACGTTAGAACTGCTGTCCATGCCTGCTTTAAATATTGGATATTAGTAAGTATAATGTTAGATCTAAACATTAATTTACTGTAGCAATTTCTTTCTTTTCAGAACAAACAAGTTAGTTGAAGAGTCAAACATTATATCCAGGAAACTCGTTGAGCGAATTCAAATTTACCACAGTTCCAGACTTTTACCAAATTCCTTCGAAATGACTTTTCAGAAGTCAAGACTTAGTTAAATCGCTTTCACCTGCCCGAAAAGTGTCGGTTCATCTTATTCGATGGAAATTGTTAGAAAAGCAAAATAAAAAATTAGAAACCACAAGTTAAAAGCAATTAGTCAATTTTACACACAGCTTGCTTTCACCAGTAAAAGTTTCCTTAAAATTGTCCAGTAGCACAGGCCAACGAACTAATCTCTCTGATCTATTGGTTTTAGTATAATCATTGCTGAACTTGGCCAATACTTACAAGAAATGATTGGAAAAGCAATACTGTTTGTATTGTTGGCTAATGATTTTACTTAGCGTTTACCTCTCCCCTTTCGGTGGTCCTGGTCCTGGTGCAGTTTCATACAATGATGGTATTTCGTCTGTATAAATTGGGGATAGACCATGCTGTCCCCAATGGTCTATCCCCATTTATATTATATACATGAATTTAAGCTAACTATATACGTTCTGTTTTCTGGAGATATTCTTTTAATTACTTATAGTTTGCTTCTATTAGTTATTTTTATCAGTTATTCACTTACTGAATTCTATGATCCATGATTTTGACTGACAAGATAAAAAGAGCATATAAAAACAACAGGAATTAAAAAAAAATGATACCGTTGATTTCTAAATTGTTGTTATTGGAAATGTTGAATTCCAAGTTCAATCTAGTAGTAAACAAGTTAAGGAACTCTCACAGAGAACAAAACTTTAATATCCTTCATTCTTTTCAGCTTTTAGAGGTCTCCGATGAATCATCTTACTCTTGCCAACTACCTTAAAATTCTACATAAAGAAGAGCCAGGTGTATTTCTTCCCTCTCAAGAAGGTAAGCTTTCTCTTTATCTTTGTTTAATTATATTCACTCCCATCAAATGTGAAATCTTGGTTTCGATTACAATGGGTATAATTTTTATTTCTTAAAATGTTACACATATTCTCAGTGTTGTATACCCATTTCTATAAACATTTTGCTCCCTTCTAACGAAAAGGACATATGATGAAGTATGATCTTGGGTTCGGTTCCTGATGAAGGCGTAGAATTCTGGTGTTGGCCTACTATCCTGAGCCAATCGGGACCATTGGATTAACAGGTAATGAACTCCAATCTATAAAGAATGGCAAAACGTCGAAGGGCTGACAATACACCAACCAACTGAAATCCGTTTAATCGTCCATAATACTTCGTGGCTTGAAACGATAGAAAAGAAAAGTAGTGGTTATTATCCATTTAGCATTAATTGGTTGGGTTGAGGTTTAGCGTCCCTCGCAGCATCGACGCTATATGAAGCGTGGAGCTAGAATGTGTGATCCGAACCGCATGAGCTCCAGCCGAGAATCGAACCCGGGACGCAAGCATCGAAGATGCGTATAGCCATGAGAGAACTCAATGATATTAAAATTACTGTTTCTACGTAGTATAGGAGTTTGGAAAGAATTTAACCACTAGCCAAGAAAGACAGAAAACACTTGAAGGAAAAGAATAAATGAAATACAAAATGTTATATTTTCGGTTCGGGAAAAGGCGGAGATGCTCAGCCAGTCAAGAGGAAGTGTATTGTTGAACAGGATCCTATGGAAAGACATCATGGAGAGCACACAATTGTAAGTAATCCTTTAAGATTATAAAGTGAGGCATTCTAACACACAATTGTGAGTAATTACCATTTATGAGCTTAAACTGAAGCATTCTACATATTTAGCCGCGTAAAATCAAAAGTGCATTTTCGTGTCGGTGACTCAGCCTGAGACTGCCGAAAATGGTATGCTATATTGAGCTCCTCAGGAACATAGTGGAAGCGGACCCTCCAAAAAGTATTCGTGCCATTGCAGACGACTAGATATACACCTTATAACTGTCGTTCGCGGTTCTCGTAATCTGTAAGGTGAAAAAATCGAGTAAGTGCCATATGAGCTGACACCAACTGACAAGAATCCTCATCTGGATGTGTGCAGTTCTCTGAGTGTATTGGGACATTTCTTGCATCGGAGTGTCAATTGGATGAGAAATGGCTCTGCTACGACAGCAATGCACGGTTAGGACTGGTTGGACTGTAATCAACAAAAGAAAGAAAAAAAACATTATGGATTTTATGATTTTAGTCCATATTAAATTGTCTTTGTTTTTAGTTCTAATTATCTTCCACATAATTGTGAGAATAGCATATCATTTTTCTAATCTTCTCTTTTGTCTGTTAGTATTATACTTTAATCTTGGTCCTTGTGTGTGTGCAGGTTGATTATATTATTCCCACTTCCATGTATCAACTAAAAATTCTTATTCCGTTTTCTTTCAGCAGCACAGCTCATTTCATGGAAAATTGCTTGGATAGTATATTAAACAGAATCATCATCTTCGGTATTCAGTGAAGTAATGGGAGTCAAGCAGTCCATAATGCACGGTGATCTGCACTACCTTTTATCAGTGTTTCGTAGCTCTTGCAACCGGTATCTTCTATTATCAGGTGTATGTGCTGTAGTCTAGGTCTTTCCCTAGGATTCTTTCCCTCTTTCAATCCTTCTAACAATGTTTTAATTAGTCATCATGTCGTAAGATGTGTTCACATCATTCATTCCTATTTTCTCGTAACATGTTTAATAGGCAAGTTCCTTTCTTCTCGAATCCCTTTTCAATACTTTCTGGTTTCTTACTTTGCCCACTCATAAAGTTTTCAAAACAAGTCGGTAGCACTACATTTCAAAGGCTGTTATGCGTTTCTTATCTATCTAGCCAAGCGTCCAGTTGTCCTATCATATAAAAATACTCTCCGAACGAAGGTGGGTAGCAAGCGCTTGCGAATTTTGATATCAATATTATAGGAAGTAAATATATACTGTTTGAAGCTAAAGGCGGACTTAGCTTGTTTTATTCTACTAGCAACCTCTACTTTAAATCTTCCATCCGGTGTTATCTTACAACCAAGGCACGTGAAAGATGACACATTCTTCAACTTCTGTTCATCAATATAACATCTTAAGTTTGTTTTGTTCTTACCTTTGTCTTAGCTGTCTTAGAACGATTGATCTTCATATAATAATTTTTGAGTACTTGACCAATCATATTAACCACGGCGTCCTATTCTTGCTAATCTTCTGCTAACACAACTATGTCATCGTCAAATCCAAGGAAGTCCACTTTCTCACCATGTACCCTCACTCCTTTATTATATATATATATATATATAGTCTTTCGTAATTCGTCAATTCTGTTGAATATATCCATTAAATAGAATAGGTGATAAAGAAAAACCCTGCTTTACACCATGCCTGATAGCAGCTTATTCAATGTATTGAAAGGTTGCATCTTATCACAACAGTTTCATCTCTATACAACCGATGTATTACCCGCCTATTTCTATAATTTACAATCAGCCTTTTCAGCACTCTAAACATAGTTTTCCAATCAACTCTGCCAAATCCTTTTCCACATCGACAAAGGCAATATACGAGGAATGACCCAAAAGAAACAGAATTAAAAGAGCGCTGCCGTTCCTAGGCGTAGTAGAGAGTTCTCCTGCTAGGTGGGTCTAGTAGAGACCTTCCCAGATCAGTTGGCCAAGCGCCGTCTGCGTAGGAGGTTAACGTTTGATCGTATTATTGTTTTTCTCAACTGTTCTCGTTTGCCGCCTGCGAAATCGTTATGGCAGATTCAAAGGAACAAGAGTGTGTTTGCTTCTTACTTGGAAAATCGGAAACGAAAACTTACCAAATGCTTCAACAGGCTTTCAAGAAGGATACTATAAACCGCACACAATTTTTTGAGTGGTTTGGGCGCTTTAAGTGTGGTGAGATGAGTGTTGAAGATCATGCTCGTTCTGGGTGCTCTTCATCATTTCGAAACGACGAAAACATCGAACAAATCTGCCCCAAAATCAGCGAGGATCGTCGTTTCATGATCTATGATACTTCAAAATAGGCAGGAGTGAGTTGGAGCTCGTGCCAGAATGAGGTTTTGCAAATCAGACATGTTGCCGGTAAGTTTGTTTCTCGCCTGTTCACACAGGATCAAATCATTCGTCTGAATTTGAGCCAAGACTTGAAAAATCAGTTTGAAAGTGATCCAAACTTTTTGACCAACATGATGACATTTTCCGAGAAGTAAACAAAATCTAAAAGGAAAATGTTTTGATGTGTAGGGGCTGTAAAAAGAACTTCGCAGAGCGCATTGGACGATATAAAAGTTCCAGAGTTCCAGAGGTGCTTCAAAAAGTGGGAAAGAAGATGGGAGAAATGAATCGCATTTCATGGAGAGTACTTTGAAAGATACTGAAAGAATTTTGTAAAAAGTGTAATAAATTATTTTTTAGAACGAAAGTCCGGTTTCCTTTGGGTCCTCCCTCGTACGTACCTTTATCTTTCGTATCCTCTTCTCCAAGATTAAATATAAACCCAATATCCCTTCGCGTTTCCTCTTCCTCTTCTGAATTCAAATTGATCATCTGAATGATAGATTCCAGCTTTTTTCAAATTCTTCATAGAACGATAGCCGTTGGCATTTTCGACACATAAGTTACTAAGCTCACAGTTCTATAGGGTGTTCTTTTTAGAGGCGAAGAACTTTATGTTGAAATAAAATATAGAGAATTGTTTTTAATATCCATGAAATTGACTTTATTTGACCACTGGGAATGTGGCCATCGTGGCTGGCGCGTACATGGGGTAATCTGGAGATCCAATTTTCACACATTCTTCGCAGTAAATCAGTATTTCGGCAATAACGCATCGAATGTTGCCCTCCAACTGCTCGATTGTTTCTGATTTCTCGGCGTGGACATGCTACTTTACATATCTCTCGAGAAAATAATCTAATGGCGTCAAATCGCACGAAAGAGGTGGCCAGTTAAATGGTCCATTTCGTGAAATTAATCGTTTGTCGAATTGAACCAGAGATTTCAAAATAAATCTGCGCAATTTGCAAACGTTTCATGATGCGTGAGTCTATTCGTGATGAATTGCGAAAGCAAACTAATCTCAAAACAACCAAGAACTGTAATGTCAGCTCTCACAGAAAACAGTGTTGCCAGTTTAAAGTTCTCCATCTGTAATATACATTTGTTCACACTTGATAGCGGACGCTATTTTGCATGATTATACAGTAACACACTTTTTATAACACAGAGTGTATTCTGTGAGCCACTTCAGTCAGAAATAAGTATTCTGTAGAGAATATATTCATTCAGTACTGAATTTAGACATAGAAAAGAGTAGAATAAAATATTTTATTGTCGTTAAACCTTACAAGCAATAGACAACGTCCAGTTGGTATATAAATATAAGTAAGGTTATCTATCAGTAATAATAATCAACCATAATATACAAAATTCAGTGATGGTTAACCCTTTTAAATTATGGTGGCACAACACTTGTGCCATGGCGTCGACCTTCGGAATTTGCTTTATAAGTCTCTAGTAAAGCTTTTTTACACTGGGTATTTTGCATTCATTCAAATATGGAAGCATCATAGAATATATTTTATGGGCACTTTGCAGCCTCGCGTGCTCTGTCTGGAGGCTGTGACGTCACAAACATGGACGATAGGTTTAAAAAAGGGTATATTTGAGAATTTTTTTCAAAAAATCCCTGACACATTACGATTTACCCTAGAATCATGGCTGGTACCTCGTTGGTTTCGTTACGAGACAGGCTTCCGAAATACACCACTCAAATTTCCCTATCGTGTACCAGAAGCAGGAAAATCTCGTCCAAAATGGAAAGAGGGATCTTTTAAAGAAAAAAATCACTTTTCCCCATTTTTCTCTTTACAAGTACACGATAGCGAAATTTGAGTGGTACCATTTGAAAGGCTGTCTTACGCTGAAAAAAATAATGTATGACTCATGTTGCTAGTCAACAGACGTGTGTCAAAAATCTCGATTTCTTTATTTTTTTTTTTCATATTTTACACATTTTTAGTCAATCACTTTAGTAAAGTATCTACAGCATTATCACTATTTATTCTAAAGTCATGATACTACCTCGTTTACTTTGGCATGAACCAGTCTTTCAAAGGGAACCACTCGCATGTCTCTAGCATGTACCATAGTGGAGAAAATTCGCATAAAAGGGAACTTTTTTTCAAAAAATCCATTTTTCCCCGATTTTGGGCCCCTCTGGCCGGCCCCTGTGTGAACCCTGTGAAAGACTGGTTTTGGCCAAACAAAACGGTGTATCAATCATGTCTCTACGATAATTAGGGATGAGTCAGGAAATTTGTATATAAAAATGGGTTATCCATTGCTCACATAGGGGAAAGCTGATACTGTTTGCACATGGGGCAATATTTTTTTCCTCTCTTATTTTTCAAGATATAACATTGAAACTTCGTACAGTTATTACACATAGTATGTAGTATGTTTGAGAATTTTTTGGGCTCTGTGAGTTGACACAGGGGCCGACCAGAGGGGCCCAAAATCGGGGGAAAAGGGATTTTTTGACAAAAATTTCCCTTTTTCGCAAATTTTCTTCACTATGTTAATGCTAGAGACATGTGAGTGGTACCGTTTAAAAGTCTGGTTCATGGCAAAGAAAACGAGACACAATTCATGTTCCCACAATTAACATTCTTGATGATGATGATGATAGTATAGAAATTCACTAAAAAGGTATTATCAAGGGAAAATATGTAAATCGGCTGTAGCATCAAAACTATTCATCCCAGGACCACTTTTTGTATCTCATTCTCTTCACCATAAAGCAAAGTTTTTTAAGTAGCATTCGCATGATCGTGTCCTATACCAAACGGGAGATATTCACGATAAAAAAAGGGATTAAAAAGGGATTCCCTTTTTTCCCACTTTGGGCGGAAATTTCGTGCATTTGGTACATTTTAGGAAACTTTTACGGACACAGTTGGAAACACTGCTTTACTGGAAACAAAACGGGATATGAACCATGATCCTACGATAAATAGTCTTGACGCAATAGATGATTAAGTGAAAGTCTACAAAATACCTCAAAAAAGCCATAATTTAAAAGGGTTAATGTAATAATAAAATATAGTAAACTTATCATTACAGAGGTGTTCAACCTTACCCCGAGTTGACACTCATTCTTTTTCTTTTCTTTTGGTTAGCACTCGCTCTATAGTTTAGCATATAAGTCCATATGTTAACTAATGTTACTGAAACTTAAGTGTTTTGTGGTAAAAGGCTAAGAGGTCATGGTGTCAATTTTATAAATTATTAAAATTTATTTCATAATCATAATTTCTCACCATCATCGTCATTCTAAATATTATAGATGTGAAATATAAAATTGAAGCAATTAAAATTCATTAACACTGAAAAAAAAATAATTTAAGCGAAAGAGGTATTGAAAGTACAAAGAAGGGAATAATCTACAAACATAATTTTATTTATTCATCCCACGTGTTCATTCTGAAGTTCAACATACATATTTAGGACATTATTGTTTAATAACTTTTCAGGAAGAATTACTTGATTCTAGCCTGCAGAAAATTGCTCTTTGTACAGAGTGTCCAATATACAATACAACCCGGAGTTTGGGATAGTAGAACTTTTAACCCTGAAGTGATACACAAATAATGGTTATACCAAAATGAAGCCTTGTTCATGCGTATATTTTTAAACTAAGAAGCAACGATTGAAGCACACTAGGAACCACACAGTGTTGCCAGATTGACCGAAGGCAAATCTCTTTTATTTTTTTATTTTTTATTTCATTTTTTTTTTTTTTTTTTTTGATTGCAAAACATGTAAATTGACTGATAACTCATATGTGTAGATGTTCTGTCGTTAATTTTCAGTTTGTTTAGTTGGAGTGGCTTGGAAACTATAGAGCAGAAAAAAGAATTTTTCATTTCCATCGATAACTAATCGGATGAGGCCTCTGTAATGGGGAACTAGGGAAATCGTAGTTTTCATAAATTAACACTGAATTGGCAACCCTGCTGATGTTTCAGTGCATCAGAAGGTGTGTTAAGAATCTGTCTACATTATGCAATTCCTGAAAACAACGAAAAACAAACTTTGAAATTATCATGATAAAAGTTTTACTTACATGCACCCGGCAACACTGCTATTCATTTCTATGGGGCTATTTAAAGCAAGAGATATACAAGAACAATTCTCGAACTATTCAAGACCTGGAAACGAACATTCTCAGTGCCATTGAGAACATTAACACTTTTAATCTTCGTAAAGTTGCTGCCAACCTGGTGAAACGTGTGAACCAGTGTTTGAATCAAAACAGGGAACACTTCCAGCATCCGCTGTAGAGCTGGTAACTCATTTCTGATAGTAGCAGTGATGCCGGGTGCATGTAAGTAAACGTTTTATCATGATAATTTCAAAGTTTGTTTTTCATTGTTTTTACGAATTGCATGATGTAGACAGATCGTTAACACACATTTTGATGCGCTGAAACATCAGGAGGGTTGCCAATTCAGAGTGTTAATTTATGAAAACTAAGATTTCCCTAGTTGCCCCTTACAGAGGCCTCATTCGATTAGTTATCGATGGAAATGAATTTTTTTTCTGCTAAATAGTTTCTAGGCCACTTCAACTAAACAAACTGAAAATTAACGACAGAACATCCATATGTATGAGTTATGAGTCAATTTACATGTTTTGCAAAAAAAGAAAAAAGAAAAAGAAAGAAAGAAAAACCTTCGGTTACATCTGGTAATACTGTGTGGTTCCTAGTGTACTTCAATCGTTGCTTCCTAGATTGAAAATATATGCATGAACAAGGTTTCATTTTGGTATAACAGTAATTCATCGAAATATGGATATGAGTACAACAAGTAATAATATAATTGGTGATCAGAGTGTGTCCAGAAATAAATCCTAGTGAAAATTTGACTGACATTTTAAAAGACTTGGTCCAACAAATAAGAAACCAGTCTGAGCAAATTAAGGATCAAGTACGAAAAGGTGATGAGTTAGCCCAACAAATAAGAAACCAGTCTGAACAAATAAGGAACCAGTCAGAGCAAATTCAACAATTTGATGAAAAATTGGACCAGAAGATAACGCAACTAGCAAATGATTTTGATGAAAAAATAGCGAAGTCAAATCAATGCAATGAAAACAGATGGGATCGTGTTCAACATCAATTAAACCAGATGAACCAACATGTAGTGGATAAATTTGAGAAGTATGATGAGAAAATGGAAAAAGTAGTACAAAGGAGCAAGGAAATTCAAGAATCAATGGATGTTCTAGAATCAACAATTAATGCCCATGAAAATCATATTAAATTACTGCAAGATGAAATAAATTTCATCAAGGAAAGGTGTATTCCCGGAACTCCATTTCAGGATAACGGATGCATGAGTCATCCAACATCTACAGGTTGGGTACCTGATCGTCCTCCTAGACCAACTCTGGAACTTGATGGATCTTCGAGTGGTGCAGAGAGTAGTGAAAGAGAAGAAAGAGTGAGGCAAACATCCAGGCGCAAACACATCTCCAATAGAGGTATGAAGACGTACACAGGTAAACAGTTGCGATTCAGCGAAGTTAAGTCGCTTACAAAATTTAGTGGCGTGCCAGAAGATATACCCGCTAGGGCATTTCTCGAAAAATTTCAGGATGAATGTGAGCTCATGGGTATAGATGAGTCTCAGTTTTTAAAATTATTACCGCACATCTTGTTACCACCCTGTTTAACATGGTTTAAAGCTATTAGAGGTAGTCTTCATACATATTCAGATTTTAAGAATGCTCTTCTATCAAATTATGAAAACGATTTTATGGTAGCGAATAGAGATGCCGTTTTGCGAACGAAGCATTACAATCCAAAATTACACCGGAGTATTACTGAATTTGTAGTATCTACATATCATGAGTTAAGATCATTAAATCCAAACCATCCGGAATCCCGAATTATAGCTTCCATTAGGATCTTATTGCCATTTAGAATACAACAATTCTTAATGTCGGCACAGTGCATTAACTTCAACCATTTAATTATGCTTATTCAGAGTTATGAGAGTCAGTCTGCAATACAGAATAACAATAAGATGCAGGATAGAGGTCAGGGTAATTATGCACGTAATCAGACACAATATGCTTCTGTTCGTAATGTAGATATACAACCTGAAAATGATTCTAATGGTCGTAGTTTCAATAATAGAATGAGTAGTTATAATGGTACCGGAAATCAGACTCAACCTAATTATAGAAATGGAGCTAGGAATTTCAGAAATAACAACAGGAATTTTAGTAGAAGTAATAATTATCGCCGATCTTCACAAAATCAATTTGCAGATGGCAGGATTTTTGTAAATGGGAGTCAAAATATGGTATCATCCTATGAAAGACAAGAACGTACACAAGATTGTGCTATAAAATGTTGCTTAAATGAGCCTTTCGAACGTATAACTTGAACTGTCAAAAGGGCGTCCGATGGATTTGTATTAAATTGACCTTTGCTTACGTCTATGGTTAATATGTTCTTCAGTTTATTTATTATTAAATGTACGTTGAAAGCATATGTAATTATGAAATATCTTGTTAAATATGTAGAAAGCAAATCATTTACGGAATATTGACGAAGTTAATTTATGGCAGTTAACTGAAAATATTATTGAATTTGTTCCTTATAGTTTTGTTGCAATTTCCTTTTATAGTATTAATTGAGGAAATGTTAATTTGTGTTTCATGATAAGAAATTATCTACAAGCTTTATTGTAATACAAGGATATACTGAGTTTGACAATTTATGTTTTCTCCAAGAAACATATATCTAAGCTATTCTTGTTTTCGTGTTTTTATTCTATTCGAATTTCATGCGAATATTATAAATATTCAGGAATAAAAGATCCTTATTTTAATGTAAACATATGAACGTAATGACAGACTTATATAAGATAAATGCAACTTATTATATGGAAAGAATAAGAATAATGAATATTGAATCTCTTAATTTTTCAAAAGTTTATTAATGTAATAAATGATAATCATCAATGTGTTTATCTGTTCTAATTTTGTTGCCTTCTGACCCTGCTAATATTTAATATTAAGAAGTCCTTTGTTTGTAAATAATGTTGTTTGTATATGAAGGAATAGTTAATTTGTACCCTAGAAGGAAACTATCAGTTAGGTTTAATTTTTGAATAGCCTTATTCATGATAATTGTACTTCGTCGTTATTAATATTGAGATATATTGACAAATATAAAAAATGTGTTATGTTATATTATATATATAAATGGAAAAGTAGAATATGTGTATTAAAGTTAATATTAAATATACGAGGGCTATTCAAAGGGTAAATGTTTCATGATATTAGAACTATTATGGAAGTCCCGTCCGAGCAACATCTACAATGATAACGTTGTATGTAATATTAACAATCTGTGCCAATTTACAGAAAGGGATCAGAGGCGAATTATTTGAGCAGTATTGTGTATAAAGAAAAAGAAAGACATATAGAGATTTCGAGACATTATTTTTTGTAATCGGTAACTAAAATAAGAGAGTGGTTACTATAGCAACGTCGTAAATAAGTGTGCATGTACGTAGACATCTTGTCGAAAAAAAAGTGTATGTATAAAGGTGTAGACATCTTGTTGTATATGCAGAAAGTTGATTATGTACGCTTCTCATGGTTTAGTATTAAAAACCAGCTAAGAAAGTGTTAAAACGTTTTGAATTATTTTGAAGATTACAAAATACGAACCAGACAGACCCTTACAATATCATAATATAATAAATAAGCAACCAGTTTTTTCTCTTGTGTTTACATTTACATTATATTATAAGTTTTTAATATATAATACTAAAGAAATATATGATTTGAACTAAGAATAGCTTCGTATTGTTTCTATTTGTTTCTTATTGCAAAAGTAATTAATTAGCATTCTCAATATTTGGCGCGCTAAATATATTTTTGTCAATTTTCAGATCTCTCAGGGGTAAGCAGGGTTGATTTTATGGTATGTAGCTTTGAATAAATGGGGTGGTTGGATCAATGGGTGGGTGGGGATAGTGTGCCATCAATCTTCAGAGACTTGAAAGGGTCAAAGGTGAAGATTGATGGTGGCTGGATTGACAGACAGGGGAACAGGCAGTGGAAGGAGGGCGTTTGGGCCGCTGGGCAGACGGTCGGATGTAGTTACGTCTTTTTTTTAAATCTGCGCTTTACATATTGATCTTTTTTTTTCTTGGGTGGCATTAGATTGGGTGCGTGGGATGTCTTACAGAGTCAATGCCACTTATGTCTAGAGACATCCCAATTAAGAGGCAGACCGGTATTACTCTGACACACACACATCTACACATAGACATATACACGTACGACACCACTTCCATGCACGCATACACATGTACATACGTATAAATATATTAACTCACACACACACACATATATATATATATATATATATATATATAGATAGATAGATAGATAGATAGATAGATAGATAGATAGATAGATAGATAGGTAGGTAGGTAGGTAGGTAGGTAGGTAGGTAGGTAGGTAGGTAAGTATGCCACATACACATTTTGGCGCGGGAGATCCGGATCCGATTGTCGGCGGGAGCTCAAGTGATTTACATCTAATGTTAAGCTGTAGTCCACGTCTCATATAGTCTTGTTGTTAAAAGGAATGCTAAACTCAAACATCTAACACACACACATTTGACACTGCGACACCCACATTCATCACGTCATTCCTAAAAGATACTTGTTAACTGAATCCTGAGGATATCCAAGTAAAGTGTCCTAATTTTTTCAATGAGTGTACCTGACAGCTTCTTGCCAACCATCATCAAACATTAATATCTTTCGAATCGCATCTATAAATATTTATGGATTTATTTTATTTTATTTTTTTTCAAATAAAATCTACTTCTTACAATTTTTCTCTCCACTTCTAAAACCGTAGAAGAGCATCGTTCAATTTACATAATATAGAGAAATGGTGTCGTAAATTAGTCTTCACTTCCACCCACCGAATTCCATAAATCACGATACAAATCGTAACTTGGCTTTGACCTTAATTTGAACTTCGGAAACATAGTGACAACCGTAATTCCACTCTCAACCAAACATTCAATGTTATTCTTATCATTATGTTTTTAATACGCATTTTTGTTCTGTTTTTAATTATATCCTTTATAATACCTGTAATTGTTTTCTTCGTTCTTCTCTCTCTACAACTTTTACTCCAAATGAATTCACTGATTAGTGTTATCTTCTTTTGTTTCAATTTCTTCGATATAATCTCTTTTCTTTAATTTATTTTCCAATCCTTTTACTTTCTCAAGCTTCCACCATATATTTCTTTTAATAATAATCATTGGTTTCTACAGCTTTTTGTCAAATTTCTCTCATGCTCTTCTTTCATCCCCAATATTCTATTCTCTTCTAACTGTTCGTAATTCCGACATTCATCACAATTCAATAGTTCCGTTGGAAATACAATACTACTGGTGTGGTTATATCCAAAGATATATCTTTGATATATTTCAATGTTGTAAAGCTTATTTTTAATTTTTTAGAGCTGCCATGATCTTTTTTTTTTAATTTCTACCAGTCTGCCATACGGCTTCATACCAGCTTCATTCGATCACTGCCTCCATCATCTCATATCATAATCTCGACTTTATATATTTCTACCCATCTACATGTGTACTGCACGTAATGACACTTCTTTCATAAACAAACGTACATCTTATATACATAGAAGCATTTTCTTGTTTCGAAGTTTTTTTCTTTCTTTCTTAATGACAGATACTACATGAGACATGGATCTATAGCTTAACATCAAATTGAAACCACATAATCTCCCACGGATACTAGAACCGGAGACTTCTACAATTTGTAGAGTTTTTAACATATATTTTTTTTAGTTTAACGTACCACAATTATGCACTGAGGCTAAGAAAGACGGTGATGAGATGTATGATGATAGTGGAATGACAAAAGTGGGAGGAAACGGAAAACCCCGAGAAAATCCATGCACACAGTGTTTGCCCATCATAAAGCTTACTTCGCTGGATCTGGGGTTGACTCAAGAACCAGGAAGTGAGCGCTCTACCACTGAACCACCGCGACCCTTTTCGTATACTTTTACATAAATACACTACACTACACTGATATTTCCAATTACGCGCACTCTAGTACTTCAGTTCGTAAGTAAGAGGGAATACCCAAACCAACCAGAATTGCAACACAACATGCTCGCATTTTGTGGTTACGGAAACCATGTCACTAGCCGAGTAGCGTCACCTATTTGTGGAATTGGAATTGTTTATCATTGATATTGCATTGTATATGTTCCTGCTCATAGCGTCCAGTGTGATATATGACTACAATGACTGAAGAGTGAGCCTGAAATTTCGTTGTTACTCGACAAGTTAAGGATAATTCTTTCAATAAATAATAAGTTTACATGTGTTTTCCCAGTTCAAGTGTCTTCTCAGTTGACTGAAAGCTTCTCAAGACTTGATCCCCTTCGTGCCTGAATGAGCAAGCAAGTCTCACTGATGCACAAATGTCGTCTGCCGTTACATTTCCTTTATGAGTTCATCCACTTTAGCAACATGCTGGTCTGTAACACACTTCGGTGCACCACTCTGCTTGTTATCCCCGAGCGACGTCCGTTCTTCGCGAAAGCACTTGTTCTAGTCATGAACTTTGGACAGTGATATACTGTCTTCTTTTTTCTTTTACTTTCTCTTTTTCTGCTTATGTGGATCGATATTTTTGAAAAGTTGATTCCACTTTGCTTAGTCCCAAACACCAGTCTCTATTAACCTCTTTTCTTCTAAGTTAGTAGTTATACAATTTATCCATATTTCTTATGATCTTCCTCTTCCTCTTTTGCTTTGTACTTTCAACTTCCCCATTTTCTTTTAACACAATCATCATTTCCTCTCATAATATGACTATACCACCACCGGAATCTTCTCTCTCGTACATTTTTTTTAAGATATCTTAGTCATTTTAACGCTATCTGTTATTCTTTCGTTTATGATCTTGCCCAACATTGATTTTTCTAGTAACACCACAATCCAACTGAACATTTTCGGGTTGGCCAGTCTAGTTTATTTCCTTTCATCGTCTTGATTTCGCAAGTTCCTCTCCATACAACATTGTGGTTCTTACTATGGTCTTGTAGGCTCATCCTTTCACCTTGAAATCTACTCTTTTACTACAAAGAATACCTGAGATATTCTTCCATTTTAGTTCTGTTCTCTATTTCTGCATCTAAATTTCTATTCTTATTCACTGTGGAACCTAGGTATTTAAATGTATTTACTTTCTTTATATCTTGTTCTTCCATCTGGAGTTCAGTCTCCATCTCCTCCAAAGTTCATATATTCTGTATTCTTCCTACTGGTTTTTGATCCTCTATCCTCCAAAACTCTTTTCCACTCTTTCAACTCTTCTCTGTTGGTTCATCTGTAAACAGCATACCGCAAAGCTGATTGATATTCCATAGCAGGCGAACATACTTTCCTGGTACATCTCTACTTCTTATAAATCTTCAGATCTCTTGACGCGGTATACAATCATAAGCTTTCTCCACGCGAAAAAACACTACATGTTGTCACCACATCATTTGTCTAATTGCAAAATTCGCATATATTGTTCTTCGACATGCATGAATTCAACTTATTCATCTCCTATTGATGTTCCTTCCTGAAGTCATCTCTCAAGGATTCTTTCTCAAATCTTCATTGTATGGGACATTAGCTTAGTCCCTCTATAATTATTGCAATCTTGAATATCCTTGTCCTTGAAAATTGGTATTATTTTACTATCTATCCATTCCTTGGGTATTCTTTCTCCCGCAAATATTCCGCAACAAATTAAACAATAGATTTATTCCTTCTTCGTAGAGGTATTTCATTCGGGTCAGTTGCGTTGCTATTTTTTGTTTTGAGTGCCGCTAATATTACTTCTTCTTTCCTTACGTTGTCTGCAACTCCTTGGTCCTTTGGTACACCATGTTTCAAGATTACTCACAAGTTTTCTTCATTTAGCAGCTTTGTATAATAGTCTCCCATCTTCTCTTGACTTTATTCTTCGTGTGGTACTTTCCTTCTTTCCTTATATGTATAATATGAAAGAAATCTTCTATTGCATTGTCTCGTGCACAGGAGTTCTCTCTCATTTTTGCTAGTTTCAAGTTCTTCGTACACATCTCGCTAGTCTTCTGACTTTACTTTTTCCACTTCTTTTACCTTCTGTGTTCAGTTTCCAGAATCATTCTCGTTCCACGTCAGTTCCTAATTTGTCTTAATCTCACCACCAAATGTCTTTATCTACTGGAACACCTTTGCCTGAAGTCTTACCTAGTACTTCTTCCTCCCACCATTTGTTGGCTCCTTTCATGGGTTGTACTGTTTTAATTACATTTCTTTGGACTCGCATCTTAGATTTGGGTCTTTGAGTTTCTACCACTTAATGTTAGCTGTAGTTCTCTTAGCGATTCTTTTCCTTTTGCTGGTGAATTACAATCTAGTGCTAGGACTCTGTGATGTACTGCTTCTTTGTGGTTGATTTTACAATTCTTTTCAAGTTGTCTTCTGCATAAGAGAGAATCTATTTGGCTCTCCCTTGTTTCACTTTTATAAGTAACTAACTGCTTTGTATTTTCTTGGATTAATGTGTTAGATATAGAATAATCACATGCCAGTGCAAAATTTAATATTCTCTACCCTTACTCATTCTTTTCTCTGATATTCCAAACTTCGTGGACCCTTGAAGATATAACTCCTACTCTAGTTCCTACATTTTCGTTTAGATCACCAATTATTCTTTCTTCCTTTGGTATGTTCACTCCAAATCATTCCAGAAAGTGTTATTTTCTTCGGATTCGTATCCAACTTACGGGTCGTACACGCCCATAGTACTAAACATTTCTTCAAGACACGATTTGATACTCATTGTTCTATCAGTCACATTTGCACCAACTACACATTCAGTTATTTCACTAGTCAGGACAATTTCTGCCCCAGTTTCCATCTTGTTGAGTTTCTCCACCATACAGTAGTTTATATCTACTTTTTAGGTTCTTCGCTCTATATCCTCTCCATCTTGTTTTCTGAACACACAGTGCGTCTATTCTTCTTCTTGCCATTAGGTCTGCCACATTCCTTCCTCTTCAGCTCATTGACCCCACATTTAAGGTTCCTAATTGTATATGAAATAGCTTTTTTAACAGTTCTCGCGCATTACTTAGTAGCTGTCCCTCATTTCTCATAGGAGGCAGGCTCTTACGCGTCGCTTCCAGAGAACACTATCATTTTCCTAGGAAAAATGTTGGTTTTGGCTAGGCAATATGTTTTTACGTCCGAATGCACTTCCTAACGCTAATCCTCACCATTTATCCGGGCTTTGATTCGGCACTAAGTTATACTGGCGTGCGCCTCCAGTAGTTGATTTGAGAGTGATATATAAATAATTCCCCATAAATCCTTTCCATCCTCTTTCTTGCTTGTGGTCATGCATCACAATAATCGCTGAACATTACGAGTAGGAGGGCATACAGTGTAGTATCAAGAAGGAACCACTTCACAAAGATTGACGCCACTCATTACATTGACGCGGGAACCCCAAGCTAACAATGTCTAGTGGCACATTCCGTCACTACAAAACGTATCCATATTGTGTTGTAATTCCGGTTACTTTTGTGTACCCTCTCCTATTTTTGATTGTTATATGAACAAGTACACTTCCACGACACATACCTTACCTGTCTCTCCATATGTTATGTTGTTTCTACATAGCTTATGGCATTTTCAGCAGCGCCCTAACACTTGGTCTGATGCCTACATTTTCATTTGACCCGATGTCCTATGGCCCAGATGTCTCTCCTGAAGTTTTCGGGCTCCTCTGTCTGTCTTCCCCCTATCCAGCCATTCTTTCAGCCACCCCATGGAAGCTGAAGGAGGAAAGCTGTTCTAAAGTTGCCCTAATAAAAAGGAATACTGAAGAAAAAGCAATGGAATAAAGGAAGAAGATCAACGCCCAAGACAGGAAATAACTTTCCATTAAGAAGATAAGTCATGCTAGAAGAGATTCGTGATTTAAAGCCAAGTTGAAAGGTTAATCCAAGGAGAGGGAAGATCAGCGAAGTACTAGTGAATAGAAAGCTATATCATCAATAGAATAAAAAGAACATTTAACTCAAAATTGGATATATTTGCTTGTCAAGAATATCAATTATCTAATATATTTATGTTTTATAAATAAATATAGGTCTTTGCTTTCAATTCAATGGGTCTCTTTTAATTTCTTCAGTTTGTTTCTTAAAATATGTTACTTTGAGACATGTTTTAATCAGTGGTGGGCAAAAAAACCGGTTTCCCAAAAAACCGGTTCGTTTTCACCGAAACCGGTTATCGGTTTTCTCCAAAACCGGTTCGGTTCTTCACCGGATCCGGTTTCGGTTTTCTTCAAAACCGGTTCCGTTTTTTTTTTTTCAAAATTTGCTCTATTTCTGACCAGAATAGTGTTTCGTTGTTCTCCGGAAACCGAATCCGTTTTCACAGAAATAGTTTTATGTGTTTTCCAAAAGTTTTCACCGAAACCAGTTTCGGTGAAAAGACCGAACCGGTTTTTAGAGAAAACCGAAACCAGTTTCGGTGAAAAACCGAACCGGTTTTTGGAGAAAACTGAAACCGTTTTCGGTGAAAAACCAAAATGTCGGTTTTCGCTTTTCTAGAAACCGGTTTCCGGTTTTTATAAAGACCGGTTTTTGTCCACTCCTAATTTTAACGGTGTTGAATACCTGTGCCATCTTTATTTTTTAGCCCATTGAATTTTACGAGGAAATATTGTTTCTTTGAAGTGAAATGGATTTTTTAATAGTATTATTTTATTGATTTCTCCTTCAAATCTACTTAATTTGTGAAAATTAAGGTTTATAATACAATAATTTTAATATTTAATAATCAAAGTTAATTTGAGTAATATTATAATGCAAATTCAATTTGTAAAAGCAAGCCAACTTAAAGAAGGAATCAGTAAAATAACATCATTAAAATCCCAGTTAATTTCAAAGAAAATAGAAAAATTTACCCCAGACACAGCAACTCAATAAGCTAAGAAATAAGGATGGCCTAGATCTCAACACGGGCTAGCAACGGCCTATTCAGTAGCTTTTACAGGTAATGAAAGAAATTTACCTGAGATCTCGCATCCACATAACTTTTAACAATAACGCTATCCGTGAATTTCTTAAGAATTCAGAAAACATACAATATCCATCGTCAGTACTATCTATGTTCAGTGTCTTACCTCTCCTCTTGAAAGAGGAGGGCCGGAAAGCTGCTAGTTTCGTGTCTTATCTTTAACGGGATGACTCTGCCCAGTGCTCATCTTAAAAGTTGTTTTATTCTATAACTAAACAAAATACAATAATAAAAATACCATATCCAGAGAATATTTATAAAAAGGATTTATTATCGTCATGTTCTTTAAATGACATCCTTCCTAAACAGTCGAAATGTGGGCGGACAAAGTTCTGGCAATTAGTTGTGGTTGTAGTCACTCTCTAGTTTTCAATCTGAACAAACACGAAATTTATTAGCTTGCAATATACCTATTATATAGAGAAATGAGCAAGTTCTCATTATTATTATTATTATTATTATTATTATTATTATTATTATTATTATTATTATTATTATTATTATTATTATTATTATTATTAGTGCAAATATCAAAATAAATAAATAAATAAAACTTTCTTGAATCTTGAGAAAAAGCTTTGCTAATCATAAGATAAATTGCTAATACAAAGAAAGAAGTAAGAACAATCTTGACCGTAAAGAATAATCTTGAGAAATTTAATTTAAAATGCCTTTTTTCCGATTTTTAGAATGCATTTAAAACTTACTATGTTGGTGATGGGCTTGAGCTTACTTCATTAGATCCTTCATCAGGATTTGTGGAGACATTCAACATAATTCAGCTGACGGTACCGTGTTTTGTCTTTATAACTGGTAAACTTTATGACGTGTTTCTTTTCTTGAAAAAAAGTGCAAGTTTACTAATAAAATAAACATTTCGATTAATAACACCTCTGAAAAAAAGTAACTTCCAGGTAAGTGGCCAGGACTTTCCTTTTTTTAGCGGAGGAAAGGGTCTAAATGTAGGCAATGTCACTGCATAGAAAAACGTAATCGTTGATGTTTGATAGAAATAAAATCAAAGACATCGCCATAGGTCAAAACTTATTCAAAATACAAGCCACATGACAGCACGTAATTAGATCGACAATTTTCGAAAGTGAACAAAATAATAAGAGGAGATATTATTTAATTATAAGGAAAGAACGTGAAGTCACAAGTCAAGGCTGCATTGGAAGGGAGATATTTGGTCCTATACAATTTCAGTGAGCTTGAAATTTACGAAATCACTCTGAGGTATGCTTGCTTACTTCTTGAGGTATGCTTCCTTAATAATTATCATAAACTCGACTTTAATTGTTATGAACAAAAAGATGGGCTAACTATGGAAAGCTCACTATCTCTACTATTAACAAATATAGTAATCAATAACTTTGGATCAGGCATTCTTGAGAAACCGGAATTAAAATACATCAAATGTTTTTGTTACGCTGATGGCAAGCTTATAATTTACGAGTCTGACCAATTAAAATGTCTAATGACTCAATTGGAACAAATAAACTCTAAAATTAAATTTAAGCTTGATTTAGGAAACTATAACTGCATCAGGTTCTTGAATGTTATTTTCTATAGGCTATACAATAAACTCCAGGCAAAAATGTACAGAAAACCTATTACTAGTAGCTGCTGCATACACACAAAATTGTTATATCCTTGGATTAAAGTAAACATCTGAATTAATATGTTGATCAGAGCCAGTGGCGTAGCACATTTTTGCGGGCCCCCCCGCAAAGTATAGAGAAGGGGCCCTAGTTGTAAAGCCGACAGAAGTAAGGTTGAAGTTCTACTTCTTTAAATCTTTATTCATCGCAAGACTTCGGGGCCCCCCGCACTGCGGGGGTTGCGGGGGCAGCTGCTACGCCACTGATCAGAGCTTATACATTAGTGACTTCAAGGACTGATTTAAACGAAGAACTAAGAACTGATTTAGGTTTTAGGAATGGGTACAATAGACTCACTATGGACTTTTGGCAACAAAAGGGTATTCAATATATACAAAGTTCAAAAGTTGATGAAAGTAAAATACAATATAAACAAGTAGATAAATAAGTTTATTTTCCTTTACTTCCTAGCTTGTCGTATGGACTAAGATAAATTGCAATAAACCATAACTTAAAAATTTTGAAAGATTTTTGAATGAGTTTAAAATCTATTTCGTTGATAAAAATTTTGATAGCGGCATGTACTAGCTATCTTGTTCGTGCTTAGACACTTACATTGATATGATCAAAAGGAATATCAACACCACACTGAAGGAACATCGAAGGAACACGAAATGATAAAGAATTTATTTTGGGGTTGTCCAAACATTTACAAAAAAACAAACATTTTGTGTAGGATATTAAAATTCTCCATCGTGCGACATCAACGTTTGGACGAAACGTTTTTGAGGCTTTTTACATTAGGAAAAAATCCTAAACTAAACACCGAGAAAGAAAATTTGGATAGAGAATGGAATACTATTATTACCAAGCTCATTAACAAAAATTGAACTGTTACGCTTCTATCGCATATTTTTATTAGTTTATTATATATACAGTAATAATAATTTACTACTACATATTTCTATGCTATACCGAAATGTTCGTTTATAAGTTTCTCTATGTTTGATAATAAAAACAATCACTGTAAGTTTGATTTGTTAACAATGATCCTCTCATGGGCTTCATGTTGATTTTATGTACGTATTATTTGTAAGGCTTAAGATACAACAAGATTATCGCCTAGGAGAATTTTATCATTTGTCTGGAATAGTAAGTACGCGTAATTTATTTAGAACAGGTACTTCTATTGTACTCACGTAAATTTGAATTTAATTGGGTAATGATATAATCGTGTTTTGCCTCCAAACGAAGTTTAATACATTAAACCGAGGACACTTCGAAAAATGCGTTACAAAAAATTTAAAGAATTTCACTGATTTTCATAGAAGAAGCATTTGAAAAAAAAAGAAAGAAAAGAAACTTTTGCATAACATATATTAACCCTGATGTTTCTCGTAACAGAATATCGTACAGGGCCGTATTTACGAATGGACCAACATAGGGCGGCAAATTTCAAGGGCAGCAAATTTTGTCGGATCAGTTTATTTCTCGTATTCTAATTAAGGAAATTTCAGAAATTTCTAATGTGTGTATATATGTATATGACATGGGATTTTAACATTTATAAATATCCAAGTAACAAGAACTTGTTTGTCAAGGAAGAAATATTTAACATTTTATCAACATGCACGGCAGTGCATGGCAGCCAAGTTCCGCGAATAAATGAAAACTGGCCAGCACTGCCGTAAGCATATTATACACGAATCAACATGCACGGAAGTGCATGGCAGCCAAGTTCCGCGAATAAATGGAAACTGGCCTGCACTGCCGTAAGCATATTATACACGAATCAACATGCACGGAAGTGCATGGCAGCCAAGTTCCGCGAATAAATGAAAACTGGCCTGCACTGCCGTAAGCATATTATACACGAACAAGAGTTTTGGGTAAAATCGCCGATTTCGAGGCTTTGTAAAAACGATTCTATTAAGGGTAGAAACATGAAATTCAGAATGTAAGGAGATATCTCACAGATGTACTCATATGCTAAATCTCACATTCCTACCTTCAACCATATTCGAGTACTGGACCCCCAAAATATGCAGTTTTCAGACTCACTGACTCACTGACTCACTCATCAAATTGATTAGGTACTTCCAATTAAATAGAAACCTGAAACTTTGCATAAAGTATAACAAGATGGATTGGCGTGAATTTTTAAACCAACCCTCGTATTATTCCAACATCAATTCTTGGAAATGAAATGCGACTAATCAACAGTTGGAGAAGAACAATGCTCAGGAATTTCTCACCCAAAAGGTACCTCACTTATCCAGACAGCTCTGCTTCCTCCAGTCAGCCCATATTTGGAGGAAAAATTTAGCTACTCTCGAGAGAAACGCCCACGCAGTGAACTCTCATGACGATGACAGAGTTTTACGTGACAATGTGAAGTCTATCAATAATCGTCGATTGTACAACTTATTCGAACAATCAGTGTTTTTAATGTGATTTTTATTAACTTATGAACCATTCATTATATATAATCAACAATATAACAACGCAAAAACTTAATGTTTTCTACGAACTATATTTTAGTTTAGTCAGTGTATTCTTGCGCTGTGAACTGGCAACGATGTGAAGCGCAGAAGAGTAGCTCTCACTCATTACGTAAGAGTCAACATGTGAGTGCGTTAGTAGTTTTCACACAAACAAAATCTTCTAAGAACTCTCAAAAGAGAGAGTTCAGAAAGTCGCCGCATAAGTTGAGTGTATTAAGTATCTGTCTCCACCGAGATTAGAAGATTCCCTAAAATTACAGTATTTAAATTAGCAAAGTAACACAAGATGAGTTTAACAACGTAATACTAAAACTTAGCCGGACAGACCATGAAAACCACAAGATGGAGCAATGGAAAATAATCAGTTGCAACCCCTTGCAGCTTAAGGGAAGTGAAGTGCCTATAGTGAACTGTATAATCACTAACCGATCCATCATCTTCGTTCGGTCGAAACTGCGCGTATTATTTCGGTATCGTCTCGGTACGTTCACCATAGTGATTGGGCCATTCTTTTCGTCTTAGTGAAATATTGTGTTTTGTGTTTTTATAAGTTTGTAAATGTTTTATATTCCTGGAATTGAGAAGCTAAATATAAGTGATTTCGTAAATATTTCTTTTTTAATGTGCAGTGAAAATAATACATAATGATTTCAAAGTGTGTAACCTATATTGTCTCTTTCTCAGCAAAAGGAGAATATTACCTTTTAATAGTGTATATGGTTTTCAGTAGAACCAAACAGGTAAGGTACTTTTAAACAGTGGAGAACAAACGTTACTTTCGTATCTCACTATCCATCTGGCGTAAATCATGCATTGCTGTCCCACTTTGTATTCTCTTACAGGCAGCGAGCAGCATATCTTGGAGCTGACGCAACAGCGATGGTGGGTATACGACTCATGCCTCTGATATATTTAACGCCCGAATCCTAGGACCGTGGGAGCGAGACTATTTGTTTACTTGCCAGTTTCTTATTGGATCTATCAGTCTTTGACAAATAAATGATGTTAAGGAAGACTCTAAAAGAGATCCAAGGTTCGAATCCCAATATTATTATATCTGGCTTTCGTTACGTAAACAAACTCCTCTTATAAAAGATACCCTATAACAACTTGAGTATGGAAAAAGTCCTAAATCTGAGGAATGTACTATGGAAAATTTTTTATAGGCAAAAAACTGTCCTTAGCCAGGAAAAAAATCGTTTCACTCACTCACTCAACAAATTGACTAGGTACTTCCCAATGAGACAGAGACGTGAAACTCTGCACAAAGGTACCTTATAATGACTTGAGTATTAAAAAAGTTTCAAAATCTGAGGAATGTCCTATGGGAAATTTTTTATAGGCAAAAAACTGTCCTTAGCCAGGAAAAAAATCGTTTCACTCACTCACTCAACAAATTGATTAGGTACTTCCCAGTGAGATAGAAACGTGAAACTTTGCATAAAGGTACCCTATAATGACCTGAGTATGGAAAAAGTCCGAAATCTGAGGAATGTGCTACGAGAATTTTTTATAGGCAAAAACTGTCCTTAGCCAAGCAAGAAATCGATTCACTCACTCACTCAACAAATTGATTAGGTACTTCCCAATGAGATAGAAACGTGAAACTATGCTTAAAGGTACCCTGCAATAACTTGAGTATGAAAAAAGTCCGAAATCTGAGGACTGTACTATGGGAAATTTTTTATGGGCAAAAAACTGTCCTTAGCCAGGAAAAAAATCGATTCACTCACTCACTCATCAAATTGATTACATACTTCCCAATGAGATAGAAACTTGAAACTTTGCACAAAGGTACCTTATAATGACTTGAGTATGGAAAAAGTCCGAAATTTGAGGAATGTTCTACGGGAAAGTTTTTATAGGCAAAAAACTGTCCTTAGTCAAGCAAGAAATCGATTCACTCGCTCACTCATCAAAATGATTAGGTACTTCCCAATGGGATAGAGACGTGAAACTTCGCATAGATGTACCCTATAATGACTTGAGCATAGAAAAATTCCGAAGTGTGTGGCATGTGTTTTGAGAATTTTTTTATTGGCGAAAAACTGTTCTTAGCCAAGTAGAAATCGTTTCATTCTCTCAATCGTCAAATTGATTAGGTACTTCCTAATGAGACAGAGACGTGAAACTTTGCACAAAGGTACCTTATAATGACTTGAGTATGGAAAAAGTCCGAAATCTGAGGAATGTGCTACGAGAATTTTTTATAGGCAAAAAACTGTCCTTAGCCAAGCAAGAAATCGATTCACTCACTCACTCAACAAATTGATTAGGTACTTCCCAATGAGATAGAAACGTGAAACTATGCTTAAAGGTACCCTGCAATAACTTGAGCATGAAAAAAGTCCGAAATCTGAGGACTGTACTATGGGAAATTTTTTATGGGCAAAAAACTGTCCTTAGCCAGGAAAAAAATCGATTCACTCACTCACTCATCAAATTGATTACATACTTCCCAATGGGGTATAGACGTGAAACTTTGCATAGAAGCAACTATAATGACTAGAGTACAGATAAAGTCCAAAATGTGATTAATGTGCTATGGGAATTTTTATGGACGAGAAACTGTCCTTAGCCAAACATAAATATGTTCGTCCTCTCACTCATCAAACTGATTACGTACTTCCCAATGAGATATAAACATGAAATTCTTAATAAAGGTACCTTATAATGACTTAAGTGTGAAAAAATTCCGAAATGTGCTATTGGAGATTTTTGATCGGCGAAAAACTGCCCTTAGCAAAGCACTGTTCATTCAGTCACTTATCACATCGATTTGTTAGTTTCCAGTGAGATGATGATGTGAAGCTGTGCATAAATGTACCTTATAAGACTTGAGTGTGAAAAAGGACCGTAATGTGAGGAATGTGCTATGGGAAATTTTTCATGGATGTAAACTGTCCTTAGCAAAGTAGAAATCGGTTCATTCATTCACTCATCACATTGGTTTCCTAGTTCCCAATGATATAGAGACGTGAAACTCTGCATAAAGATACCATATAATGACTGCATAAAGTCTGTATATTGGTACCTTATAATGACTTGAGTATGGAAAAGGTCTGAAATTAAAGTAATGTACTAAAGGAAATTTTTTATGGGTGAAAACTGTCCTTAGCCAAGCAGAAATCGATACACTCACTGATTGACTTATTCATAGCGTTAATTAGGTACTTCCCAATGAGATAGAAGGATGAATCTCTGCATAAAGGTACCTTATAATGATTCGAGTATGGAAAATGTCCGAAATTTAAGGAAGTGCTATGGAAAAATTTTATGGGTGAAAACTGTCCTTAGTCAAGCAGAAATCGGTTCACTCACTCGCTCATCACATTGATTTTGTATTTCCAATGAGATAAGTCGTGAAACTCTGCATAAAGGTATCTTATAATGACCTGAGTATGGAAAAAGTACGAAATGTGACGAATATGCTATGCAAAAATTTTTTTAGACGAAAAATTGTCCGTAGCCATTAGGTACTTCCCAATGAGATGAAGATGTGAATGTCTACACGAAAGTAGCTTATAATGGCTTGAATCTGAAAAATATCCAAATTTAAGGAATGTACTATGGAATTTTCTATGGGTGAAAAATTGTCCTTACTCAAACAGAGATCAGTTCATTTACTCACTCATCATTAATTAGGTGCTTTGAAATGAGATAGAGAGTTGAAACTCTGCATAATGGTACCTACCTTATGTAATGACCTGTGTAAGTAAAGGTTCAAAATTTAAGGAATGTACTATAGGAATTTTTATGGGCAAAAAACGGTCCATAGCCATTAGGTAATTCTTAATGAGGTAAAGATGCGAAACTGTCCATAAAGGTACACTATAACGGCTTAAAAATGAAATTTGAGTAGTTTGCTATGGAATTTTTTTTCATTAGCAAAAAAAACTGTCCTTACAATCAGAAATCAGGAACGATTCCGATATAGAACACATCATGTGCATAGTGATAATGTTGTCAATCGTCTGAGTGGTCGAGTTGGTGCTCTCCTCGCTGGTCTATTGGGTACCACGTGCGCCTCTGGTGTATGGGGTCCTGGGTTCGATTCCCGGTGGAAGAGCCTTTGGAATCTTAACTCTCCTCGATGTTTCTGTGTTCGTGTCCCTGCCGTTCTAGGTTAATAGAAAAATGAGCTAAGGTCACTGAGAAAAATCCGTTATCCGGATAGCGGTATAGTGTAAAAAATATACGGGATCCTTATGTTTACTACAGAAATCAATACTTAACATACGTTATCCATATGCTACATACGTACTGCCCTCTTTCCCGCTTAGATGTTACACAATGTCGTTGCAGGATGTCTGACATCTAACAGTCTTCCGTACATTACGTACGTCAGCTATAAGTTACATACGGCCATCTGCATGTGAGATCCTGACCGCCTACATACAGTCTTTTCGTTCGTGTGAAAAGTACCTTTATTCAGAACACTTATACGGAAAGTACGTTCAAATATACTTTTTCACTTATACGTTTAATGTACGTTAAGTCCAAAAACTACAGGATTTACATATGTAACAAACGTTTTTACGTACGCCACATAGTTTTCCTCAGTGTGCGAGTAAAATAAGTGAAAGCTAGTAATAAGTAGTTGCAAGTTAATGAGGCACGTTCTGTAAATCAGTTAACTTTTAAAACCGTGGGCTAAGACACGCACATACTGCCGTAAATTTCGTGGTTGGAAACCCAGACAAGGAAAGCCAATATTTTGTCTTTTTTCGGTGAATATTTTTCCTTTGTTGCAGTCATTGGTATTAAATAGATATTGAAATTAATTTGATAAGTAAGATAATGTAGAGGTGAGAATGTTTAAAATTAATGAAGTTTTCGAAGAAATGAGAAATCCAATTGTTCGAATTTATGTGAGACTAGCAACAAAATGTAACCGATTTCGTAAATGTATTGGTACCAGAGTTATATTATAGTTACCACAGTCGTTATGTAAAAATGTTCTTGATACTTCGTGTCTCTATCTGTGAACAGTGTGAGAATCCCTTACGTATCAGCCTTTTCATCAACAGTGAATTTCGTGCCTTTGCGCTTCATATTTCCTGGATTTGCTCTCTGGAGGTTCGCCCCCACACCCTCGCCTTTGCTCGGCCTACTTCCTCACACCTCTTAAGCTTACAATTCCCAAATTTTAAGTTTCTTTTCCTATTTCGACTATCTAAAAGATAAGATTTTGTATTCCAGGAAAACGCCTATTTAAATAACATGATGATTTCTTCATCTCCCTTTAGACTCCTTAAAAATTAAAAATATTCAATTGTAGCAATTTCCCTGTTGGTTAGTCCCGGGAGGCTACAATCGTGCCAAATTTAATCATTCTAGCCCTGCCGGAAGTGCCTAAACATTTTGGGGTGTAGAAGACGTCCAACATAAATAACATGGAAAAGGTTTTTCTGTTCCCCATAAAACCACTCTAAATTTGGAAGTTTTCGTTTTTACTGGCTAACTTAGGTAATACTAACGAAAACGTTGAAGCATACCGAATTTCGCGTTTGTATTCCAATTTCAAGTACCTAAAATATATTATAAGTAAAAAAAAAAAGGCCTTTTTAAGTAACATGGGGAATTTCTTCTCCTCCCCTTTAGACTCCCTAAAAATTAAAAATATTCACTTTTGGCAATTTTTCTGTCAGTTAGCTACTAAAAACTACAGCCATGTCAAATTTAATCATTGTAGCCCTACAGGAAGTGCCGTATAATTTTGGGTTGTAAAAGGTGTCCCATATAAATACGTACCATGGGAAAGATTTTTCAGTTCCCCATAAAACCACTCTAAAGTTGGAATTGTTTATTTTTACTGATTTACTTAGGTATTACTAATTAAAACGTACAAGCATACCGAATTTCAATTTTTTATTTCAATTCCAAGTTTCTAAAACATGAGATTATATGTAAAAAAAAAGTGACCCATTTAAATAACATGGGAAAATTCTTCATCCTCCTTCATCATTTAACTTTCCACGTCAACCGGAATCACCCCTTTAATTTATGTCAGTTCATGTAGTTTTATATACAGTTAGGATATGTTGGTGGCAAATATTATATAAGTTTATAAGCTATTTGAAAGGCGTATATCATTGGAAGGAAAGCTCGAAGCAGTATGAAACTGCGCAACATGCGCGTCATGTAATGAACTCCGTAATTTCGCAATGTGAAAAGGTAGAGAACAACTAAGTATATTGAAACACCAGCTATATCTAGTGATGTAGCAGCGAGGATTCAGCATCAAGGGTTTTGGGCCCTGTTGATACTCTTCGTATTTAGGTAATGAAAAATGAGAGCGATCGTGATTTTGTAGTTTGGGTAAATGAATTGGAATCTCGTTTGGACATAACGCTCTGACAGATATTTAATAGAATAAATCCTCCCCGCTGTTCTAGTGGCTAGCATGTGCGCCTTTCTTGTACAGGGTCTTGGGTTCGATTCCCGGTGGGAGAGCCCTTGAGAACTAATGTTGTATGTGACACATTATGAATCCTTTAAAAATGTACAATTTTAAATTTAAATCCAGCAATATGCCACAATTGAGAATCCCAATTACGATATTGACATGGTGAACTACAAAAAGAAATGAAATATGAACAAAAACACCAGAGGTGCAAAAAGTGCAGCCAAGTTCGTCAGCCTCAAAAAGTGTTGAAATGAGGATGGATGAGCCAAGTTCCTTGGCCACTGCATCTGAAAGGAACACTGGAACTTGGCGCGAGGTGTCAAGGAAAATGATGTTAAGGAACCTAAGGGATAGTGGTGGTGGGCGTAGTGGGTCTGGGATCACCATCAACCTTAGGAATATCAACTTTGCTAAGGCGCTAAGGCACATATACAGTATACTGCAGTAAGATTGGTGGTTCGAAACCCAGACAAGGAAAACTTATATTTCTCCACGAAGTGTCAAAGTAAATGATGTTAACGAGCCTTAGGGATGGTGTTTGTGAGCGTGGTGGATTTGGGGGTCACCACTAGCCTTAGGGCTGAAATGTCCCGGCCATGAAACTAGGAACAGACGTCTTAATGTATTCGAATATATTAGACACCTCGCGCCAAGTTCCAGTGTTCCTTTCAGATGCAGTGGCCAAGGAACTTGGCTCATCCATCCTCATCTCAACACTTTTTTAGGCTGACGAACTTGGCTGCACTTTTTGCACCTCTGGTGTTTTTGTTCATATATTTATTACTAACTGCAATGTGCCGTCTTCGCAGTGGAAGAGTGGTTTATAGAAAGCATCATATAGTGAAAGTGTAATGTCACCCCCTTCCTAACCCTACTCCTCGCTCCCCATGCCTTTAGTGTTGCCGTCCCCACGTCGTCGTTTAAAGTAAAGAAGTGAGTGGAATAGATAATGAAGGGCAACATCTTCGGCGTTGCCGTCTCTATACCTTTGTCGAAAGTAATGAAATGTGTCAAATAAATAACAAAGAGCAATACATTCGTCTTTTCCCCTCATCAATTTCCCAGCAAGGCCGAGTAAAATGAATAACGAAGAACAATGAGTTGGCGTTTCCCGTTGAAAGTAAAGAAAGGAGTTAAATAAATAACTATGAATAAATCACCATCGACATTGCTCTGTCACCTGATCTACCCATTCTTGCCTAAACTTTAGCTTAAATGTCATCAGAAGTGTCACTACTCATCTTAGTGAGCGCGAAAAGTACGAATTCGACATTAATATAATAAGTTTTTTTTATAAAAAACTATTCTTACTCTTGTTTTCCTTCCAACTCCCTAGGAGCAGGCCCGTATTTAGGTAAGTGCTATTCTGTGCTCGAGCACAGAGCGGCAGAATTTAGAGGGCGGCAAAATTTTGGATTTTTTAAAGATTCAAAATAAAGTAATATCTAAAACTAGTAACCCGCAGAGTCCCACGCAAGCGCGAGATAATATGGTAATGTGTTTAATTCGCTCTAATTACAATAGTTACTAATTACCTAGCTTATCTGATTATTTTAAAAAGTCATCCTCTCAGTAGTATTGGCCCCACCTGATCGAAGTTTCGACTTTGACCCCGACTTTTGTGGCGTCATAGGTCAAAGGTCAATGACCTTGACCCGAAGCCAATGACCTAGGGGTACTTAGGACCGCCCCCTCTAAATTTTGGCAGGGGTACCATGGCCCACCCTCCTTAAATTTTGGAAATTGCCAAATCTAAAAATTGGGTATGGTAGCCTAGGACTATAGTACGTACCGCTTTTAGTATTGGGGGTCCACCTCGTTCCCTTTCATGGGTAAAAAATTACCAAAAAATAAAATTTCGTTTTTTTTTACCTAATTTATCCCCTTTGATGAGGTTTAATTACCTAATATAGTTATATGGGCGTACACAGGGCTCCATTCCCTTTCATAAGAGAATGGTATATTGATGCACCCCTTTAAATTTTTAAGAGGGGTACATTGGCCCACCCCATAAATTTTGAAAATTGCTCGATTTAAACATTTGGTATCATAGTATAGGACCCTGATATGTATCATGATAAATTTGGATGGTCCACCTCGTTCCGTTTTAGGGGTACGAAATTGCAAAATATAAACGTAAGCAATACGTTGTACCACGTGTTTGGTTTTTGGTCCAATTTATTCCCTTTGATGAGGTCCTATTACCTTATATGGTTATATGGTCATGTATAGGGGTCCATTAATTATCAGAAGACATGGGTACATTGCTGCACCCCTTTAAATTTTTGGGAGGGGTACCTTGGCCCACCCCTTCAATTTTGGAAATTCTCTAATGTAAGCATTTGGTATTATAGTACAGGACCTCAATATGTATCATGGTAAATTTGGATGATCCACCTCGTTCCCTTTCATGGGTACAAATTGTCAAATTTTCGTACAACCACGTGTTTTTTTTTTTTTTTCATTTTATCCCGTTAGGTGAGGTCCTATTACCTTATATGCTTATATGGTCATATATAGGTGTTCATTCCCTATCATAAGACATGGGTATATTGGTGCACCCCTTTAAATTTTGGGGAGGGATACCATAGCCCACCCCCTAAATTTTGGTAGGGGTACGTAGGACCACCACCCTTAAAATTTGGAAATTGACAAATCTAAAAATTGGGTATGGTAGCCTAGTACTATAGTATGTAAAGCTTTTAGTATTAGAGGTCCACCTCGTTCCCTTTCATGGGTAAAAAAATACCAAAAAATCAAATTTCGGACTTTTTGACCTAATTTATCCCCTTTGATGAGGTTTAATTACCTTATATGGTTATATGGGCGTACACAGGACTCCATTCCCTTTCATAAGAGATGGGTATATTGATGCACCCCTTTAAATTTTTGGGAGGAGTACATTGGCCCACCCCTTAAATTTTGGAAATTGCTCAATTTAAACATTTGGTATCATAGTATAGGACCCTAATATGTATCATGATAAATTTGGATGGTCTACCTCGTTCCCTTTTAGGGATACGAAATTGCCAAAATATAAACGTAAGCAATACGTTCTACCACGTGTTTGGTTTTTGGTCCATTTATTCCCATTGGTGAGGTCCTATTACCTTATATGGTTATATGGTCATGTATAGGGGTCCATTATCTATCATAAGATATGGGTATATTGATGCACCCCTTTAAATTTTGGGGAGGGGTACATTGGCTCACCCCATAAATTTTGGAAATTGCTCGATTTAAATATTTGTTATCATAGTATAGGACCCTAATATGTATCATGATAAATTTAGATGGTCCACCTCATTCCCTTTTAGGGGTACAAAATTGCCAAAATATAAACGTAAGCAATACATTGTACCACGTGTTTGTTTTTTGGTCCATTTTATCCCCTTTGATGAGGTCCTATTACCTTATATGGTTATATGGTCATGTATAGGGGTCCATTCCGTATCATAAGACATGGGTACATTGCTGCACCCCTTTAAATTTTTGGGAGGGGTACCTTGGCCCACCCCTTCAATTTTGGAAATTCTCTAATTTAAGCATTTGGTATTATAGTATAGGACATCAATATGTATCACTATAAATGTGGGTGATCCATCACGTTCCCTTTCATGGGTAAAGAACTACCAAAAATCAAATTTGGGAGGTTATTGAACTCATTTGATGAGGTCTTATTACCTTATATGATTATATAGGCATGTATAGGAGTTTATTCTATTTTTAAGGTAGATACATTGGTGCATCCGTTGAAAAATTTGAAGTACATTGTCCCCCTCTTAAATTTTGGAAATTGCCAAATGTAAACATTTAATATAGTACTATAGGACCCTAATACGTATTAGTTTAAATTTGGGTGGTCCATTTTTGTTCCCTTTTATGGATAAAAATGTTAAAAATTCAAATTTCGGAGGTTATTGACCCCCTTTGATGCGGTTTTATTAGCTTATATGAATATATAAATGTGTTCAGCGGTTTATTTTCTTTTATAAGGCATGAGAAAATCGATGGTTCCATTTTAAAATTTGGCAGAGGTACATTGGCTCACCCTTAAAGTTAGGAAATTACCCAATTTAGTATATTAATATAGGTTCTTATAAATTTTGTTTCCTTTCATGGGTAAAAAATTGTCAAAAATGTAAATGAGCCCTTTGATAAGGATGAATATGTACAGGGGTTTATTATCTTTATACTTTTATGTTCCCTTTTAAATTTGGGAATTATCAAATAACAAGTTGGTGTCCCTCTTATGGACAAATATTCAAATTTTAAAGGTTATTGACCTATTTTATCTTTACGGCTTTATTATTGAATGAGTACAGGACTTACTACTTTTTTCATAAGACACAGGTGTATTTGTATACCAATCTTAAATTTTGGGAGGGGTACATTTTTTATTGTCATATTAATAGTTGGTAATTGTTTTTAAAATTGGATGGTATCTCATTCATTGGCTAAATCATTGTCAAATATGAGTATGATCACGTGGTCAGTTATTGACCTATGATGGGATTAGGAGTCCAGGACATTGGTACATTGAAACTTGGTTGGATAATTTGAGAATTGTCAAAATGAAATTATGTCATTGGTTTTGATTATTCCCGCCAAATATAAACGTAAGCAATACGATGTACCACGTAATTGACCTTGATGAGGTAGTGTACAGGGATTCATTTCCTTTGTTGTGGTACTTCTTAAGTTTGAGTACACACTTCTAGAAAACAGTTGGTTCTACTAAGGTAAAGAATTGACGGACATTATTGACCTTATTGAACATATAATGATATGATTAATTCTAAGACTTAGGTATATCGAGAGAAGTATTCTTTAAATTTGGGAATTGTGATAAACAGACTTTTAGCATGAGAAATTTGAAACAATACTTTGAACTTTAGTCAGAGCTCATAGTCTAAGATCATTGGTGGTGGTTGATTTGACCTTGAGCTTTAGAAATCTGATAGCTAACCTTATTGAATCTTATGACTCATAGTCTAACGGCAACACATGCTACAACACTGAAATTTAGTCATAAGGTGATGTAATCTGACACTGGCAAAGTTATTGTTGATGCAATTTGATTGGTTGATCACTATCTTTCGTGCAATCTGATTGGCTGATCACTATATTTCGTGCAATCTGATTGGTTGATGATTATCAAATCTTTGCTGCATTCAGTTTTAAGTTTTGTTTAACATTTATCGATTACTGTTTAAAAATCTTGGTTTCGTTCAACATTTTACACTCACTGATAAATATGATCAAAACCGTTTATTTGTTAATCGAATAGTTTCTATTAATCGAATTGTTATTTGTTAATCGAATAAAAAAAACGAAATTTTATTTTTTGGTAATTTTTTACCCATGAAAGGGAACGAGATGGACCCCCATTACTAATAGAAGTACATACTATAGTCCTAGGCTACCATACTCAATTTTTAGATTTGGCAATTTCCAAAATTTAAGGAGGGTAGGCCATGGTACCCCTGCCAAAATTTAGAGGGGGTGGTCCTAAATACTCCTAGATCATTGGTCCCGGGCCAAGGTCATTGACCTTTGACCTATGATGTCACAAATGTCGGGGTCAAAGTCGAAACTTCGATCAGGTGGGACCAATACTACTCTTTCCCACCCCCACCCCAAGGACTGAGGATAAACTTGAACGCCATGAAAACTGATACTGTTAAACTCAGCGACCTCGAAATCTATTAATTCAACACTAATATCTGTCGTTTTCGATTAGTTTTGAATTCCGCCCCTCCCTGGGGAGTGGAGTATAACCTTGAAGTTGAGTTGTATTAAAACTGTAACTATTCATTTCAGCGACCCCAAAATATATGAATTCAACTCTAATATTGGTCGTTTTCGTTTATTTTTAAAATGCTCCCATGCTATTCTTATGGGAATTTTACACTTATATGTCTCGGCTCAGGTGTGACCTAGGAACCTGGAACATTTCATTTGGATTATTTCTCCAAGATCTTTAAAACATATTAGAATTTCATCTATCTATCCATTATGGTTCTCGAGTTGAAAAGCGCTACAGACAGACAGCTTAATGTATTATTAATATAGATGCTATTAAACCAGTACTCACGGTGAATAATGTAAACAATTCGTTTTTTATCAGTTATCACCAATAATTATTGGTGTCTTCCAGTGACGTCCACCAATATATGTCAGCCAATTCCAGCTTCAAAATCACGCCCCCATTAGATTTCTAGTGGGCTACTCTAGATAATATTTAACCGCTTAACTTATAATTTTTTTCGCAAAAGTCGTTCCAAATTTTATAATTTTTTCGGTACAATGTAAATATGCTATTTCAATTTAGTCATTTCGTCAATAAGCATTGGCCTTCAATGCAAAATATTAGCCAAAAATAGTTAAATGAATCTTACCGACATCTAGCGAACACCCATACACTCAGCTGCGTATGGCGAACGTAAGGATTCGTCGTTTAAATTAATATTTAGATCTTTTTTCTTTGCACGAATATATTCGTGTTTATAATTTTAGGGCAAAACAAAAATAACGTAATAATTCGTGGTTTTAAGTTAAGCGGTTAAGAGATATATGTAGAGAGTAATTATTTAAGAAATTCAATCATAATTCAAGTGAAATTATCTATATATTAAAATGTTAGGTGTATATACAGGGTATGTTTGTCTCCAAAGAAAAAAATATATGTTTGTCTCCAATCCTTTCGACAATGAGATCTCGAAAACCACAAGTGCTAGAAACGTGCCGTTTTCACTGTCGATTCCAAATTTTGTGTAGATTGTCCAGTTCTAATTGAATATTTTAAAACACTGCCATTATTTCTTTATTACATTTTTAGGGGTACAGTGGAAATGTTGAAATTGTAAGAAAGTAAAAGCATCATATCCTGTGAGTTATATATTCCAATACAACATAGTTGTGTACAGGGTTGTATATCTCTCAGGCGTCTGTTTAATGGTATAATGATAATGAAAAACTACGAATAACCGTTTCTCCAGGCTAAGATGAACCTTTATGTCTGGGGTGTCTTGCCCAATGAACATCATATATCACTGACATTGTAATTAATGGTGTATGTAATGTATTTGCTTATTACATACTGCATGCGAGAAGAAGCAAAACACTGATCATATATGAATTAGAAACTCCAACCGGAATTAGGCCCAAATTTTGCAAGCGGTGCAAAATATTGAAAAAATAATCGAAAAAATCTCGCCTTTATGATTTCCCTTGCCGATTTTTATCAAGACATCTTTCACTTGTGTCTGTAAAGGGACATGTACAGGTGTTGTGAGAAATGACAAGGAGATTCATGCTCATATGTGAATGATACGCTGTGTACAAACCGCAGGTTCGGCTAGTGAAATATAAAAATGACATAACTCTTGATTAATAGAATGAATTTTCTCCGGACAGTAAATTAAAACCTACATTACATGAATAATTTACATGCAGTATTGAGAGAATGTGTCCCCATTGGATGAGTGGTTAAGCTCGTTGCCTTGTAGTAAAGGGGTCTCGGGTTCGATTCCCTGTGGGGACACAAGTTGTTCGGATCCTGTCGTTAGAACCTCATTATTATCCCATGAAAGGCAATGCCAAACTACGATGAGTTCCTTACTCAGGAACCTTCGGGAAGAGCACCACATCATAATCATCGATCATCACTGAGAGAATTAGTCCATTTAAAATTACGTTTTAACTGTTGTAACTTGTAATACCTAAATAGCTACGCAACAAGAGCTGGTATGTTTGCAAAATGACAGTTTGTTTCCTTCTTTGATACACAAGTTTGTGTGTGGGGGGGAGGGCGGCAAATTATTTAGAGCACATGGGTGCACAATATACAAATACGGGCCTGCCTAGGAGTGCAAAGTGTATCTTACCCCCACAGTATTTTTTGTGTATGTATGTATGTATGTATGCATGTGTGTGGGTGTGTGTGTGTATGTGTGTGTGTGTGTATCTGTGTGTAAAGAGAGGTAGGAGATTACCAATATTATTATTATTTGAGAAATACATTGCATTATAATTCTTATTTATGATCACTTTTTACGGGCTACAAATGTATTATCCTTAAATAAAATAAAAGTCCAAATAAAAGTTTTAAAAAACGCACGTGTACAATGTTAACATTTTTATTGGTGCTTGCAATGAATACACTGCCTTTTGCAAAACTCGTGCACTTTGTAATGTAACACTTTCTTTTGATTTCAAATTTGCATGCAGAACTTAGGATCCACTCAAAATTTAAAACGTCTTGGCCCTTCTTACTTTTACCATGTATAAAAATGTTTCTCAAATTAACTTTACATTACACGTTCCAGTTCATTTTCATTTGCATCCAAGAGTAGGTCTGGTTTAAAAGTATGTTGTGCCAAATAGCGCTGTCTGTGGTTATACATAAGTCATGCTCCGTTCAATTGCATGAGAAATGCCCACCAACTTGAGCTAGATGGCCATTATTAGTTAACATTGTTTATGAACCACACAAGGATACCAACTGGAGCATACAATCTAAATTGCATTACATTTCGTTGGAGTTTAGCGTCCCTTTCAACACCAAGATTATAATGAGACATGAACCTACAGCTTCACGTGCCTTCCCAACCAAATGAGATTACGTTGGAAATCGAATCCGGATCTACCGTGTCGAGGTATAAATTGTTCCGTATAGCAACGTAGATGCTGAATTAGTGTTAATAGAAGTTCAAATATTAATGAATGTTCGTAAGATAGGTTAGCTACCAGTGCTGATTAACACAAGGTGACCAGAAATTTTACTTTCAAAAACGAGACGCATACGAATCGGCGACGGGGGCGGGGAGTGACTTTCATATTGCATTTTGGGACTCAGCAGTGTTTTCAATTTACAAAATACACAAGTAAGAATAATAACACAGCGTTTCTAACTTAAGTACTGCCCAACAATACTTTTAACTACTTGAACACTCAGAATTCCCACTTGAACCACACAACACTCAATTCTCATTTGAATATTCAGAAGTTCTAGGCACGGCTGAACCTTCCCAATGTAGGAGCGGATGCAGGACCGACTTCTGGGGGGGGGGGTTGTCATACTGCTACTTTTAAGGGCTCCAAATAGTGATGTGAGGTGGAAAATTTTCCGCTATATTTTTCCGGAAAATTTTCCGTTCTATAAAAATATTAGTAATCAAGTAACAATTCCATAGCAATCATAAAATTGGTTGAATTCATGTACAGAATTGTTAAAAAGTGAAAGATCGTTTAAAGAATCTGAAAATTTTCATGGCTCAGACAATTTTCAGTACTATGTAGGTACAAGTTAAACAATTTTTCATGAATCGAAATATTTTCTGTCTTATTGAAGAACTTTTCATGAATCGAAATATTTTCTGTCTTATTGAAGAACTTTTTATGAGTCAAAAAATTTTCATCATTTTGAAGCAAAAATAAAACAACTTTTTGTGAATCTGAGTTTTATTGCTCTGTAGAAACAAGTGAAAGGAATTTTCATAGATCGGAAAATTTTCATCACGATGTAGAAACTAGTGGAAAAAACTTTTCATAAGCCGGACAATTTTGGATATTATGCATAGTGATGTTAGTTGGAATATTTTCCACTATATTGAACTGCACATTCAGCTACAAAATTGAATTTCTGTAGAGAAAAGTTAGTTAGCAAGAAATATAAATTTCCAATTAGCTTTCGGGAACCGGAAAATTTTGTAATATTTCAAGTTGGGAAGTAAAGTTTTACACAGTGTTTCTCTCTCTCTCTTCATCTGCAAGCTCTTCGTTGCTAAGCGGTTAGCTTCACGGGCGTCTCTGGCGGGGGGACGCGTCCCCCCAATATTATAAAGTAAAAGGTTACAAATGGAATCACAGATAAATAAACAAGTTGGGCTAGGTACTACTATTTAAATCACTTTCTTTGATGTCCCCCTCAAAATTTACATGCCAGAGACGCCAGTGGTTAGCTTACACGCTTTTGGTATGGAAGATCTGGCTTCGATTCCCAGCGGGAGCTCATGTAGTTCGGATTTCACGTTAATCAGTTGGTCCCGTCTTATGTAGTCTCGCTGCTGAAAGGGATGTTTAACTCAAAATCAACTCAATTCAACTCCCCTCTCTCTCTCTCTCTCTCTGTGTGTGTGTGTGTGTGTGTGTGTATGCAAAGTGCAGAGAATATACAGTGAGTTCGTAGAGTACAAATATTCTATTTTATTATTTAAAATTTCAATTTATTAAAAGTCATGAATATTTTCCGATTCATAATAACATACTCCACTTATTCCTACGTCGTAGTTCAGCCGTAAAATTTATTGGTAATAAATATTTTCTTAAAAAGTTTCATGAAGTGAAAATCTAACTATTCTTGATTTCAAGAATGTTTCAAAAACTTCAATGTGTTCTTCCCTCAGAATGCACCTTTGATCTTATAATATTAGATTTCGTCAGTTTAACACGCATAAGACGGTTTTCTCATAGCTTTACTACTTTTATAGATTTACATACTGCAACATTTATAAATAAGTAGATATAATATAAAGTGCCTACTGTAAATTTTTGACTACCCAAAATTCGAGTTTAAGTAACTCATAAAAGCAAATACTGATCATTTTCTGGAAACAAACATTTATTTATTCATATATTCATTCAGAAGAGAAAGTGAAATATAACTAATAAGGAAGCTGATTTGTGTAGTCTTCCTTCCAATAAAAGAATAAAAGAAACATAAAAACAGCACTATTAGGGCTACGTCCTAAATGCAAGTAATTTAATTTTAATTTAGAAAATAAAAAACATATTGCTTTACACACACACACACACACACACACACACATATATATATATATATATATATATATATATATATATATATATATATATATATATATATATATATATATATATATATATATATATATACTTGTTCTATTGAATCGTCATTATTTCTATTATTTTTTATACATAATAATGGTAGTTTTACAATACAAATTTCTGCTCTAAGATGTTGATTATACAAAATTCCAATATTGAAATTATGACTTACGAGTGTTAAACACAATAAAATCATTTTCTGAAGATTATGAAGATTATTTTCTGTTACAAAAATAATCTTCATAAGGAACTTTTATGTAGTTATTTCATTACATAGGCAGGCCTACATGTGAAAATGTAGTGGAATTTTCTGTTTCTGAAATTGATAAATTCACAAAGGTTTGTTTTAAATTTCTTGTTACATTTTAAATATTGGAATGGGAATTTGTTGCTGTCTAACTTTCCTCTACAGGAATTGAATTTTATAGCTGAATGTGCTGTTAAATATAGTGGAAAATTTTCCACCGAACATCTCTGTACATAATATCCAAAATTGTCCGGATTATGAAAAGTGTTTTCACTTGTTTCTACACCGTGATGAAAATTTTCCGATTCATGAAAATTCCTTTCATTTGTTTCTACAGAGCAATAAAACTCTCCGATTCACAAAAAGTTGTTTTACTTTTTGCTTCAAATTAACTTAAAATTAACAGTACGGTCAGTTATCAATACCTATTAGTTGTTTGTGTTGCGAAATATTTAAATATCCCGCGTTCAAGCCTGCTTGCTTCCCTCCAAATCAAGAGTACCAATTCTTTAGTTGTTAACTGAAATATGAAGATATGCCATTTTCTGTTACTAATTTCATTTGATCGGGTTTTCTTTTATTTTCCTTTTTTTTTATTTGTATTTTATTTATTTGAACAAATGTAAAGAAATGTATAAATTGTGCAAGTAGCGGCGAACTGTTTAATATAATGAAATAAACTAAAATACGAATACTTGACAAATATGTGGATTATTACAATAAAATATAATTGAGTATTACTCAATTCAATGTGAGCGATGGGTTTCGTCTTTTTTCCCCAGTTAGTTTAAACCCGACAAATGCGTTATTGTCAAATCTACATGATGTTGATTAATGTAAACAAGAATGCTTAGAGCATACCGGCACTCGACTAAGCATTGTTCTTTTATTATTTTGTGATACTACCTATATATGTGTTTAACACTATTGTACTAACTGCATGTTGGGTTTAGTAAGTAGACAGGTTATCGAGACGCATGTTTAAACCTTCATAGTCCATTTATAATACTGTGAAACCTGAATTCTTTCCCCTATTTCCCTTTGTGATAACTGAATCTCCTGAATATGATATTTTCGTTTCTGAATCTGAGGTTGTGGTGAATATTTCAGAACAACAGTGAACTAATGTAATTGAAGCATTTCTAACGGTGACTTTCCTCGACATCTCATATTTTACTGGATACTAGTTTGCTCTTTGACCTTAACAAGAATTATTAACTAAACCCTGAGTGTTCATCGATAAAGATCTGTGTCTCAACTAATGATTATCTTAAATTAAACTAGACAACGAACTGAAAACGAAATTATATAACATGATAATGAAAGTTTTGTGTACCCAGCGTGTGACTATTTTACTGTCGTGATAGCTATACCGTTATATATATATATATATATATATATATATATATATATATATATATATATATATATATATATATATATATATATATATATGGTCTAGGAATTAATTCGTGCGGGTGGACAAGAGATGGCGCAACGAACGGAGCGTCCCACAGTTCCGTGTATCCACACATGTGTTGCAAACCCCTGTCATCACGTATCGTTCGTAGTATAGGGCAGTGGATTAAAGCGTCAACAACACCAGTTTGTAGTTAAGTGAACATGGCGTAATTTGTGCCTGATAAAGTGTTTTTGCGGGGTGTCCTGCTGCATTACTTTAACATGCAGAAAAGTGTGACTGAAAGTCATCGTATTTTGGTGGAAGTGTATGGTGACCATGCTCTAGCTGAGCGAACGTGTCAGAAGTGGTTTGCACGGTTTAGAAGTGGTGATTTCGGCTTGGCAGACCAAGAGCGAGCTGGACAGCCAAAAAATTTCAAGACGAAGAATTGACAGCATTGCTCGAGCAGGATTCGTGTCAAACGCAGGAACAACTTGCAGCAGCATTAGGCGTTGATCAAACAATAGTCTCCAAACGCTTGAAAGCCATGGGAATGATTCAAAAGATGTCACATTGGGTTCCACATGAATTGAAAGACAGAGACGTTGAAAGACGAAAAACCATTTGCGAATTGCTGCTTCAACGACAGAGCAGAAAGGGGTTTCTGCATCGAATTATTACGGGTGATGAGAAGTGGATCCATTACGAGAACCCTAAACGAAAAAAGGCCTGGGTGAAACCAGATGAACCAGGTCCATCACAACCAAAACGAGATATTCACTGTGCAAAGGTTATGCTGTGCATATGGTGGGATATGAAAGGTGTGGTGTACTATGAGCTGCTGCAACCGGGTGAAACTATGAATGGAGAACGTTATCGACGACAATTAATGTGTTTGAAGCAAGCTCTGGCCAGAACACGACCAGAATGGGAGAACAGACATGATAAACTTATTGTTCAACATGATAACGCTCGCCCACATGTCGCAAAACCGGTCAAAACCTATTTAGAAAATGTCGGATGGGAAGTTTTACCCCACCCGCCGTATTCACCAGACGTTGCTCCTTCGGACTACTACTTGTTCGATTGCATGAACAACGATTTGATTGGACAGCGGTTTACTTCTTCAGAAGATATCGAAACATGGGTCTCTGACTGGATCGCTTCCAAGGATGAGGACTTCTTTCGCCACGGAATCCGTACATTGTATGACAGATGGGCGAAAGTGGTGGCTAGCGATGGACAATATTTTTCTTAAGGTATTTGTGTATTTTGTGTTTGTACTACAGCTTCCTAGACCATATATATATATATATATATATATATATATATATATATATATATATATATATATATATATATGTGTGTGTGTGTGTGTGTGTGTGTGTGTGTGTGTTATGGACGAGTGCAAAAGTAAATGTTTTAGTACAAATACTCAATAAATTCAGTGGAACGAAGTTTGAATCGTGCATGGACACTAACATTTAGTGAAAGTATGGATACGATAGATACTACGTATAAATCAACAGACTCGACGAAAGAGCTAGACTCGTTTTAATAAATTATTATTTTTCTCTTAAAACCAACCCACATGAAGGTCTCGAATACTAAGTTTTATAACCGTTTATGTGAATAGCGACGAACATTTAATGCCTTTGTGTACACGTTGAACGTTAAAGGTCCAGCTACCTTTAGTACCTTTACGTGATAACATTGTCATTTTAATAATTTCGTGTTGTATTAGATTGAAGATCCTGATACTTGTTTTAGAGAATGGAATATATCTAAAATACTTGACTCGATTTGTTAGACTAAATACCTACTGATATACCCCAATGTTTATATGAACTACAGTAAATGTAAAGATACAGCATTTTTTTTTTTGTTATTTCTCTCTTTACCTTTCGTTATTGAATGTAATAAAAGTGTATAAAATGTAGTTAGTCGAATTTTCCTTTCCGAAATAATAAATAACCTAGCCTATATGTATCTACTTGATATAATATGGTAAGAATGTGTGAATGAGTGAGTGATTACTTTAGTTGTAAGTAAAGAAACCTACGGCATAAAGTTAAACACAAATAACTATTTCAATGCATGTATATGTACGAAACCTGTGGTTGTCTGAGGCATGACATAGATCATGAAGGATATAAATCTCTGTCTGATCAGCTATGGCTTTACGAGGCAAGCAAGAATAATCGAATAAATCTAGTGATAGTAAGCACGAAGCCTGGAAATTTTCGAGAACTTCAAACTATGCATAATGGAACATTACAGTTGATTTTTTTTTCCTTTGGCAAGTTCAAGTATGATTTAACTGCTGAGTAAAAAGCATTAAGCTACCGAATGAATATTCTTTGATCAGAAACAATGATTACAATAATCAAACTTAATGTTTTTCACCATCTGGGCTGGGTTTGCGTAACTCCGACTTATGTATTTATTTGGATCCAGGTCAGGGTTATATGAGTTAACATGAGTTTCACAGCAATCAGTTTCACCTCAATTCTCTGGAAATCTAACGGGAATACAACATACATATAAACCAACACTTAAGTTCTTAACTATATTTCAACGATTATCCCGTACTCTTCTTCTTTTCTACCTCTTCTTTTTCCCCGTCTCCTTTAGCCTAACCGGCATAACCATGGGACGTTAAACTTAAAGATTTTATTTCATTTTTTCTTCTTTTTCCTTCATCTTTTACCTTCTTCCATCTTTACCATAGGCCTTCCAATATCCTTTTCTATTACTTTCTTTTTGTCTTCTACTATTCTGAGACATCATAGTTTCCTTAATAAGATCATTCCAACCCTATTTTCTTCCTACCTGTCCTTCTTCCTCTCCCTCCTTTAACTTCCTCTTAACCTTATATTCTTCTTTTCGTCTTCTTCTATTTTAATGAAACTGAACTACGTCATAACTAGGAGTTATCGCCATTATACCCAGTCAATTAATTTGAATTCAATTAAAATAAATCGTCGGAAGTCCGATATCAGATGACAGTCAAAAGAAATTCACATTAAATTTTAATTAATTATTAACAATACTGTCTTAGTTAAGACATTCCGTCTACGAGTTTCAAAATGGCGACATCTCTCTGTCTTACCGTCTCTTCTCTTGGTTATGATATATATATATATATATATATATATATATATATATATATATATATATATATATACAGTGGCGTATTTACGATTGTTTCGGAGGGGCTTTGCCTGGAAATGCGAAATTCTTCAAAATATTTCATTTATTTTACTGGGGGGCTTAAGTCCCGAAGCCCCCCTTAAATACGCCACTGTATATATATATATATATATATATATATATATATATATATATATATATATATATATATATATATATATATATATATATATATTGCAAGGATCCCCACATCACAACAGATGCACGTGTCAACTCAACACGTGCTATTATTTATAAACAACATAGCAGACAGCAAGCGAACACGGAAGACCGAGGAACACCGAAAGCAGACGGACCTCACGGAAGGACCCGAGGAGGACAAATAAAAGGAGGACCACCGAGGGACCCAGTATCAGTCGACCAACTGATCGCCTAACCTTTACCTTCCTATGTCGCTGTGGACTAGGAGCACCTCTTCCTTACCCTATGCCGCACTGGGCTAGGGATCCATCTTAAACTTGTAATCCAAGCCTAACCAACAACCTGCCAAAGTGTTCTGGAAACTGCCTTGAGTGGAAGGGGCACCCGGCAAAACATTTTTCCTTCACTTGGTCATTGAGGAAGAGACATTGAATTAAAGACACTTGTACTTATTATATTTTGTAATAAAACTTGGTGAAGGGGAAAAGACACCCGGTCTATCATTTGACTCTACCAAACATTACATGGTGTAGGCACCGGAGTTTTGTACGGGGCGCTCTTTTTCTCAACTTTGTTATCTAAACACTGACGAGGCTAGTATCAGAATTCAACTAAATTTGACATAATCCCTCCCTCCCTCCCTCTCTTCTTACCTTTCCTTAGTGCGATTTATGCCGGAAACTAGGTCAGGTAAACGGACGTACAGATCAGGAGAAAATAATACAAATATGACAGAGGGTGCATCGAATTTATCCTTTAATATGCCACATTTAACGAAGTATGCGGGACACGTGCACGAGGATCCGGACAGGTTTTTTATGGTATTCGACCATATGGCAGCAATGCAGGCATGGTCACCGGCTAAGAAAAAGGAAATTTTACCAATATATTTACAAGACACGGCACTAGATCTCGTATTACAGCTTAAAAATCAAAATCAATTTGATACAATGACTTATGAAAATCTAAAATCTAAGTTAGTAGCTTTATGTAGGCCAAAAGTCCCATCGTATAATTAGAACAGGAATTATTCGAGGTACAACAAGGAATGGACGAGCCAATAGACTCGTACTTTTTACGTAAACTTCGAGCAATACGGCAGTTATTACCGGAAGCGACTGAAGAACAAAAGATCCACCATTTATCTTTGGGTTTGCAGAGGGATTTCCTTAATAAGATAGCATTAGAAAGGTTTGCAACGGTAGAAGCGCTACAAAATAAATTAAACACACTGGAAGCAGCTAATGACCTTTTAAAGAAAAGAGAACACGCAGAGCTATCACAAAAATTACATATGTTATACGGGCAGAATAATATACCTCACCTACATAATACATCCTATGGCCTATCAACTGAGCCAAAGTCAATATATCCTGGACAACAGTTATACCATCATACCTATCCTGTGCAGATGCAACCAGTTACACAGCCAATGAACACCTATATACCTGGATATCAACAACAAAATAATCCTTCCATGGCAATTTCTCAGCCCAACCATCAAGAAATTCAAACCTCAAGCCAGGAACCTAAGACCGTTCCCCACCCAGAGCAAAATCCTCCACAAAGTGACCTCTCTATCTTGGCCAATAAAATGGCAGAATTGTAGCTGGTGATAGCCCAGACGAATTACAGAAGCCATCCGAGGAATAGGAACCAGGGAAACGGAAGGAGAAACAATAATAATGGGAAGAAAAAACAGGGACAAGCCCGGAATAATCAACAAACTGCTCCAACGGAAGATCAAATTTTGGTGTGTGCAATATGCCGGAAGCGGGGCCATGGGGCATCTAATTGCTACAAGCGTCAAAAAACGCATAAGGCAGCCCCTTGACAAGGGGGCCGACAGTTACCGACACACGGAACGAGGAGACCTAAAAGAAACTGGCAAAAACTATGAAATTCCTGTGATAAACGAACAATTAGGACAATTGTCGGAAAGAAGAGAAAATATTGCGTTAGACGACGAAAATAACAGGTCGCATCTAACAATTAAAACTAAATTAGGCCTTCAGAATGCGATAATTGACACAGGGAGTACGGTTTCCCTATGGCCCACCCAAATCGTTCCCCCTGGGACAGATATAATTCCATTTCAGACAATAATAAAAGGAATTTCAGGCAATAACATTCATTTGAACCAAATAGCATTAATAAAATTTAAAATAGGTCAGACAACATTCACTCATTACTTCAGAGTAATTGACAAGACAATGCCAATAATAATAGGAATCGATTTTCTCCAACGTTCGCATTCCACCATTGATTTAAACAAGAACACAATCTCGTTTTTTAAACGACCGAGGAAACCGCAGTTACCTGTTCAAAGTACAGAGAATACATTGTCAGCTTTAACCACTCAGATAATATCGCAGACGGATCACAATTGCTTATATCTGACTAAGCAAATAACTTTGCCTCCAAGATCGCATACATACATTTTAAAAAATATTTAAATTGTTTTTATTTTATATATTATTTTTTTTATATAAATTTTAAAATTTAATTAAATATTATGTTTTTTTATATTGTGGTATACAATAATATGTACAAGTAGCAGGAAAGAAAAAAATAGCTGACAGAGAATTTCTATATGTATCATTGCTTCCTGGATTACGCGAGAAATATAATTTAAATGCCCTTGATCAAAAGATAGAAACAAGCAAAATGGTAATGTTAATTTCAAATCCAAATGGCAAGAGCGTAACTATAAAGAGGAACACGCCTGTGGCGGCTCTTGAGGAAGAGCACGAAATTTCTTTTCACGTCCTAAAAGAACCCGATTTCTTTGAAAAAGCATATCAATTTAAAACAAAAGAAGAAACGGAAGAACGTTTAAAGTACACAAAAACACTTTTCAATAAAGAGCTCTTTGACGTCAACCCCGAATTGGACAGAAAACAAAAGCAAGCAGTTTATGATTTGTTATTTAAATATAGAGACGTTTTTACATATGCACCTGATGATATCGGATATTTTAGGGGATACGTTCATAAAATCAGAATTTCTAAGTCTGCCGTGTTCCACGACCGCTCCCCACCTATTCCATTAAATATTAGGAGTCAAGTAGATAAGCAAATTCAAGACCTTATCAAAGCAAACATAATCAGGCCAACTGACAATAATGAATTCTCTTCTCCACTTCTTGTGCTCAAGAAGCCTAATACGAAGGAATTTCGAATAGTTCTCAACCTGCAGAAGTGTAACACTTACACCAACCCAGACAGCACAATGCACGTACAGTATCCGTATAGTACATGTACAATGGCACGGATACAACATGTGCATCATCTGTATAAATGCACGCCTGTACATGTGATGCACATATACATGCCAGGTCCTATTCAACATCTTCACGTGCACAGAACATGTGCAACGTACACGTCCTGCACAAGTGATTTACACCTACCGCGCAGGTGATTTACAAGTAGCACGTATTCGATTTATATGTAGTTCACAGGTGATATTTACATGTAGGACAGCGGTGATTTACACGTAGCACACAGGTGATTTACATGTAGCACACAGGTGATTTACACGCAGTTCCCAGGTGATTTACATGTAGGACAGAGATGATTTACACGTATCACACAGGTGATTTATACGCAGTACCCAGGTGATTTACATGTAGGACAGAGGTGATTTACATGTAGCACATAGGTGATTTACACGCAGTACCCAGATGATTTACACGTAACACACAGGTGATTTACATGTAGGACATAGGTGATTTACACGCAGTACCCAGATGATTTACATGTACGATAGAGGTGATTTGAAACAGTACCCAGATGACTTACATGTAGTGCACAGGTGATTTCCTCGTAGTACAGAGGTGATGTAAAAACAAATTCGAGATGCAACGAAGAAAAAAAGAAGTTTATATATTTGGTGTCTTACGCAGTAACACAATCTGTAACTGCAAAGACCACTTTCAAAGTATATAACAAGTAACTAATAATTGTTAGTGAGAATTTTTGTTTTGGAGTTTATTATTTGCAACGAGCAAAGCTTTAGGTAGTATCTTTGACATGTTTGCCAAGTAACAAATAACGCAACATATTCTACTGTAATCAGTCACGAAAATAATTTTGTAAACCTATGAACTGTCTGAGAGTAGTTACATCAGTACAATGCTGCCACCTATTGATATTGTATCCTAACTTAGTGGACGTTATGGAGTTTTTACAATCATTCAGCTGTTATTCGTCGAAAAGTCTCTATAACACCGCCTGCAGGAAAAACGACACCTACCAAAAATGGAGGTTACTTTCTGTTGATGAGAATGAGAGTAAATGAATGAAAGTAAAAGTATACACTTGCACGGTATTATGGACGTCTCATACACACGTGCAGTAGCCGTGCAAATACCCATGTGCACACAACGGCTTAAGCACCGGTAATTTAAATGTGCTTCATCCACGCAAATGCACATGTGTCCATCCACTGCTCAAGCATGGGTTATGCACATGCGCTGCATCCACGCAAAAGCACATGTGTACATAACGGCTACAGCACGGGTTATATAAATGTGTGCTTCATCCATGCAAATGCACATGTGCACATAACGGCTTAAGCACGGGTTACGTACGTGCGTTGCATCCATGCAAATGCACATGCGTACATAACGGCTTAGGCACGGGTTTTATAAATATGTGCTTCATCCATGCAAATGCACATGTGCACATAACGGCTTATGTACGGGTTCAGTACGTGCGCTGCATCCACCCAAAAGGACATGTGTACATAACGGCTACAGCACGGGTTATATAAATGTATACTTCATCCATGCAAATGCACATGTGCACATAACGGCTTAAGTACGGGTTTCGTACGTGCGCTGCATCCACGCAAATGCACATGTGTACATAACGGCTTAAGCACGGGTTACGTGTGTGCGCTGCATCCACACAAATGCACATGTGTATATAACGGCTACAGCACGGGTTATATAAATGTGTACTTCATCCATGCAAATGCACATGTGCACATAGCGGCTTTAAGCACGGGTTCTGTACTTGTGCTTCATCCACGCAAAATGCACATGTGTATGTAACGGCTTAGGCACGGGTTATGTAAATGTGTACTTTATCCATGCAAATGCGCATGTGCACATGCACGACTTAATCACTGGTTATGTACGTGTGCATAACCCACGTAAATGCACATGTGCACATACACGGGTTATGTATGTGTGCTTCATCCACGCAAGTTCACGTGTACGGCTTATGCACGGGTTATGTATGCGTTCATCATCCACACAAATGCACATGTGCAAATGTACAGCTTATGCATGGATAATGCACATGTGTCGTACACGTACGTGTTGTCTGGGAAGTATCTGTCGGTACCATTTCAAGCAACAGAGGACGTCCTAAACTCTATAAAGGGGAAAACTTTCATAAGCATTGCCGATCTTTCCAATTCATATTTCCAAATCTTGTTGCATCCTAAGAGCCGTAAATATACAGTGACTCAAAAAAGTATTCATACACCCAAAAATTTCGTCGTGGGTGAGTTATATGAGAGAACAGAAAATTAAAAGTTATATTGAAACAAAGAGACGGAAGAGCACTAACAGTTGCATGAGTTGAAAACAGGGACGGCGCTAAGGGTGGGCGGGGGTGGGCAACCGCCCACCCGATGGATGGCCTCGTCCACCCATCCACCACCCCAACAGAACAGGGGTGTCATTAAAGGGGGACAGGAGGGGGCAATTGCCCCCCGCAAGATTTTGAGGAATACATATACTTTATCGATTGTCTACTAATATACTAGTGCAAACTGTGAAAGTCTTATGTTGTTGCTGTTCTTGCCCCCTCAAGCAAAGTCTGAAATGACACCCCTGCAACAGAAGAAGAAGAATAAAGGTGACCAGTGCCGGATTTCGGTTTGATGGGGCCCTAAGCTATTGAAGATAATGGGGCCAATTTATTTCTAGCATTCTTTTTCAGCGACAAAATTTCGCCTTTTCTGTTTGAATATATGCTATATGGTAATTTATGGACCTAATACATATCTATTAAGTAAATACGTTTTCGTGTATATTTCGTTAACTTAACTTACTATTTTGAATACATTACAGAAAAACTGTAAAATTTGTAAAATTAGCGGTAGTTTAATTTGGTACCAATAAAGTCCCTTGCCGATCTTTTTGCACCAACTATGATCCACGCTCCACGCCATGCTTCTACAATATGTGGAGACCGCATCATTTCTCATTTCAAGTTGTTTCTATTCAGTTTGGTAAAGTTTGAAACGTTTCCAGGGATCCGTGTAAGTAAATACAGTCTAAATATCATCCAGGGTTGGTAATTACTGCCTGAAGCTCAACTAATCGTGTGAGCTTTTTCCAGGTCAGGTTACTGGAGTAACTCAAAATGGAATGCAACCCTAGAAGATTACACAAGGTGTAATACGACACAAATTCGCTGGAACCAGAGGCGAACTTAGAAGGTTTAAACTGGAGAAGGGGCAACTAAAACCCAGATTATGATAGATATATCGTGAGTTTACTCTAAACTTTCAAAAATATGTAAGTAATGGCTTCAATTATTTTTGTCACTCAAAAAACTGGGATCGTAGACCTCTCCGCACCTGGATCCGCCCCTGCCTTTAGTGATCCATTATCGCACTCTATAGATCACTATATGAGCTCCTCGGTGGCTAAGCGGTTAGCGTACGCACCTTTGGCGTGGGAGACCCGGGTTCGATTCCCGGTGGGAGCTCATGTGGTTTGGATTCCACGTTAATCAGTAGGTCCCGTCTCATGTAGCCTCGCTGCTGAAAGGGACGTTAAACTCAAAATCAACTCAACTCTATAGATCACTATGAAAATCAGTGCCAAGTTCTGAAAGTTATGAAAATACTTCTGCAAACTACTTTTCATACTTACGTACAGCGAAATAAAATAGCTATAATTTCGCGATGTAAAGATTATTGCCGCTTAGGGCTGTAATTCCTTTATATTTTACTATTATTTCGCGAGCTTGTCGTTTTATGCCTTCTTCTTAAGCATCCACTGTTACCAGACTCAATTTCTTGTCGAATTCCAAATAGTACAAGAAAGGGTAGCACTAGAGTTCTATCCGCATACAAGATACTGTATCACTTATGCTGTGAAGTCTTATTAAAGTAGCTAAGTGTAATGGCTGGAAAACAGGGTCCCGATTACAAATGGGGCTCTGAAACAAAATCCCCATTACAAGCGGAGCTGGGAAACGAGGGTTCCATTATAAGCGGGACTGGGCAACAGAAATCCCATTGCAGGCGCGTTGGAAAACAGGGCCCTATTACTTGCTTCACGAGAGCTTAATACATAACAGTACAGAACACCGTTGTTGTATGTGCGTTTTATCTTATTTGCTTTTTCTTATTATTTGGAAATGACATTACAGCCACTTTTTCTTTAAAATTTTTGGGGCCCTCAAGAGAGCTATAGCTTGTTTAGCTTATACGCAAATCCGGCACTGAAGGTAACATCCTGTACTTCACAAGCAATAGGTATTACTTTCGATTGTAATGTAATAGGTTCTATGACTCTGTTTAACTCTGCAATAGACAATGATTTTAAGACAGATACTTGTAGTAATATAATGGATGCCAAAAGTCGTGATTAATGAATTGAAGTTTAACACACACGCACAATCGTGCTATTGAAACGCCAGTGTTTGTATGTGCTGCACTGAAAAAAAAAAAAAAAAATTGCTTTCTAAAAAGCCAACTAAATAATGGACAGAGCTGGCCAGTATTATCTATTGTCTCATTTTGAGAAAGAGAGGGAGGACAGTAGTGCTTTGTGTCAAGGGCGCCGATCCTGGGGGCCCAAGGGGGCCCGGGCTCCCCCAAAGCCCATGTGCGCCCCCGCATTTTATTTATGAATATACAATATTTGGCATAATTTGAATTCAATTTGCCTTAAAATCCTCATGCATGCCTTCTGCATCTGAATGCCCCCCCCCCCAAATTTACAGAGAAATCGGCGCCCTTGCTTTGTGTTGGCGCGATAGCTTCTTATAAGAGGGTTCCAACTTGCAATTGTTTACAGCAATGTACCACATGTCTTACCCGTGTGGCATTAAACAGATTTGTAAAAACCCTTATTATAGCATTGTTGAGTTGATCTCTGTTGCGTTCAGAAGTCTTGGCGGTCGGTGCTTGTTCAGCTAATATTTCGAAAAAAATTAGCGATTTCTTCTCAGGCTCGGTGTCTTTCTCGTGTTCAAAGAAGCGCGATTTTCAATCCGTTGATGTTAGTGATAATCCTTCTTCTTCAATGGGGAAAAAGACAAAAAATACAAATACATGTGACAACCAGGATTCGCAATTTGAAGTGTTCGATTTCGAGGAAAGTGAAAATGAACTAGATGTTGGAGAGAGCGAAGACGACAGCATTGCTTCTGAAGTTACTCATTTATATTTTTTGCCTCTTGCTTTCTTGTAATAAATACTTCAAAGATAAAAATGTTTGCAGCAGCCTATTTTATCCTTGTTTTACTTTACCTACTTATTGTGTATTTTATGTTATTAACGAAAAGTAGAGTATTATCTGTTAGTCTGCGTTGTTTGAACCTTCTTTTATTTCTATGCATTCATGTGCATTCTTGGAGGGAGAAGAGTTAAAGCAGTCTTGAACTTCTTCGACTACACAGAACACACCGTTATTATTATTTAAAAAGCTGAAAGTAGAGGTAGTGTGTGTGCCACGCGGAATTCGGTAGGTCGAGCATATTGCCACGAACTCCCGCAGCCCATCCTAAGTCCTGCATTTCTTCAGTCTTACCAGGTGAATGCTGGAATGACACCTTCTATAAGGCCAACACAGATGTTCCACATCCTTGTTTCTCCCCTATTTCGGTCTGAGCCTTAGCTAACTAAAGAGTATAAAAATTGAAATTTAATTATTGTCAAAAAATGTCTACATTGCCCAGTTCTCATTTTCGTTGTCCGCCCACCCAGCAACTAGGTCCGCCTCTTTCCGCCCACCCCATCAAGCGTTCCTGGCGCCGTCCCTGGTTGAAAATCTGCCAAGATTATAAGAAGACGAACACAATGTGAATCACTTAATTATGATACTCAAAAAAGTATTCATACAGAGGGACTGTAATCCTGTTCTGTGCCTTGAACACTTGTACTGTTCAACTCGAGCAATTGTACTGTACCTGCATTGTCTGTTACCTGCAGCTCATTGCCTGTCTGTTAGTCTGCTCTTGTTGTGAGTGCTAGTAGTCAAAATGGGGAGCAAGAAAAGTGAACTTTCCTTGACGCAACATGATGGGGTTGTTTCTCTTTATAAAGAAGGCAGGAGTTATCGTGAAATTGCAAAAATTCTCTCAATTAGTTTTGGTACTGTAGTTCCGTCATAAAGAAGTATAAATAAACTGGAACAACAGAAAATAGACAAAGATCAGTACGCCCGAAAGTGCTTAAACCTCGTGACCAAGGAAAAGTAGCCAATTTAACACGAAAATACCCTTCAGAAGTGCTGTGTCTTTGGCTGAAGAAATTGCGTCAACATCTACTTGCACTGTTAATCCTCAAACTATACGAAATGTACTATATAGTGCCAATTTTCATGCTAGCACAGCCAAAATAAAAAACATACATCTGAGAAGTAAACCGACAAAATCGCCTAAAATTTGCCAACGAATACCATACTAAACCTAACGAATTTTGGGATACTGCTATATTTTCTGATGAATCGAATTTAATACAGTATATTCGGATCAGATGGCAAAAGATTGGTATTGCGAAAGCCAAACAGTGAATTGCAATCACAACATATTATCCCTACACTAAAATACGGAGGAGGAAGTGTGATGGTTTGGGAATGCATGGCGTCTTCTGGAGTGGAAAACTTACTTTTTATTGAAGGGGTTATGGATACCAATAAGTATATTAGTATGTTGCGCCTTAACTTATCAAACAGTGTGCAGAAGTTGGGTCTTGACAGAGTCTTTGTTTTCTAACAGGACAATGACCCTAAGCTCACCGCTTTGAAAATTAGGGTATTGTACTGTACAACGCTCCACACTGGCTTCTGACTTCTGCACAAAGCCCAGATGTCAATTCTATCGAACGCCTGTGGGATTATCTCGACAACACCACCCGTACAGTACAGAAACGCCGTCATTCGAGCAAGGAAGAACTACAAAATATATTTTTGTCGACTGGTCTAAGATTTCCTCAGAAATGAACAAGATGCTTGTTCGGTCCATGCCAAGGCGTCTCAAGGCAATGATTTGTTTTAAATGTATGCATACAGAATATTACAAACTTGATTTTCTAGTACAGATTGTTAGAACTCGTCGAGATTTGTAGTTCGTGTTGCTGGATGAATACTTTTTTGAGTTGATAAAATACATTTATTTATTTTTGTCATCTAAATATTTCTTCTTTTGATATTTTTTGTACAAACAAACATAACATTTTCAGATGATTGTAACATTGTTTTTATTTAACCTATACATATAATCCTACGTCAAAAACTTTGTGTGTATGAATACTTTTTTGAGTCACTGTATGACCTTCGAGCTCAATCATAATAGAAAATCATACGAATTTTTGAGATGCACAATGGGGGCCAAAACAAGTTCCCAAAGTCTAAGTGTCGCCACGAGAATGATTTTGGAGGGACTACCAGATAGAATTACAAATTTTGCCGACAATCTTGTTACTAGTTCGTATAATTTTCCACAGCACTTGCAGGATTTGGAGTTATTATTCCAGAAGCTTAGGAAACACGATTTTCGAGCATCACCCAAGAAGACACATATTGGCTACCAGGAACTTAACGTATTAGGACACCTTGTTAGTGGAGAATCCATTAAAATATCTCCAAAAATAGCTAAAAAGATACGAAATTTCAAGAGACCGACTACAAAACGGATTCTCAAAAGCTTTATAGGCCTATGCTCATATCTTAGGGCCCACATTAAAGACTTTACGTTAAAAATTGAGCCTTTCCAATAGTTAGTAACATAAAAATCTAAATTTAAATGGACAGAAAATCACGATGTTCTCTTTGAACAATTAAAAGAAGACATACTAAATGCTCCATCACTTGCTCACTTTGACGATTCGCTAGAAATCCGCGTCTATAGCGATTGCAGTCAAACTCAAACAGGAGGACTACTCGCCTGCTATGACCCAAAAACTAACACTGAGAAGGTGGTTGCTTATTGTTCCCGGAGGCTAACGAAAAGTGAAGAGAAAGCAAGCACATGGCAAAAAGAATTGTATGCTCTTATATACACATTGCGCAAATTTCGCTATTTTCTACTAAATAGAAAATTTAACCTATACGTAGACGCAAAGTGTATCGCGACGATGAATAACCAGCCGGACAAAGTCGGGAAGTACACAAGATATAAGTTATTTCTAGCCGATTATGATTTTGATATACAATATTTTCCTGGATCCAAACACCCAGCAGATATAATCAGTAGGCTAGAACAGGCCCAAGATATTAAGAAAGAAGGTGAAAAAGTAGAAAATGACGAAGAAAAAGGGGAGGACTATTACGCTTTTAAATCAAACAGCCTTCATGTTAATACTATAGAAGCAGGAAATAATGAGCCTTTACCGAATATCGTAAGAGAGCAGCGCAAGGACGAAAATTACAAAGACATCATATCCGTTTTAGAAGGAAGGGAGCCAGAAAAAATTTCCACAGTCAGATCAGCAAGATTTTTTGTCTTAAAAACGGCATCTTATATCGAAAACAAAACCACCCCGATTATGGATTACTACATCTTTTATGCATACCGAAGTCCTTAGCTAATTTGTGGTTCACAACCTTCCACCGCCAGGCGACCAATCCGCATTTTGGATTTTCAAAATCATACAAGACCGCTATCAAGAAATTTTATATGCCATATCTGAAAAACTATCTTGCTAATAAGATACGCATGTGTACTGAATGTCAACATCTGAAGAAACTAGCACAGAAGAAACAAGCCGAACTCTTACATCACCCGGTGGGAGAGATAGCAACAACATGGATATATGACGAGTTAGGGCCCCTACCAAGCAGAGAAGGAAGAAATAAGTACATACTAGTAGCCACGGAACTAGCCACACGATATGTCATTGCAAAGACAGTAGACGCCATAAACGCGGAAAACATAGAGAAATTTCTGGAACATGATATTATTCTCAAATTTGGAGCTTTTACAACATTATATTGGGACCGACACCCAGTACATGGAGCAACTCGTTTACAGAATTTGGCGCAGAAGTACGATTTCGTCTATAAGTACTCACCCGCATATAATCATGCTTCCATAGGGTTAGTAGAGCAAACTAATAAAATCATACAGAATTGTCTAAAGTTTTTCGTGCAAGAACACCACACGGATTGGGAAAGATGGTTACCGCACGTTATTTTTGGCATCAATACGTACGTACAAGGAGGGACCAAATATTCTGCAAGTTTCTTATTGTTTGGTTATGAACCCAGGACCCCGCCAGAATGTACGCTAGAATCAAGACAACATATACAAATTGACAGAAATAAACTAGCGGCCATCAGAAAGAAAGTACGAGACAACCTGGAACAGGCATATAATAAACAAAAGCAGTTTTACGATAAGCGCCATAGACAGACAACTTATAATCCAGGGGACCTTGTTTTGGTATATTATCCCACAAGGAAAGTAGGTTTACCCGAACATTTCACAGTTCACTACGACGGCCCGGCACGCATCCTGGAGAAGATTAATTCAAATTTATATCGAGTAGAATTACCGTCTAAATTCAAGGACAGAATTCAAGAAATTGCGGTAGACCGTTTAAAACCATTTTATGGAGACCAAACAGAGGGGAGACAAAATTAAGAAGAAAGAGGCACAACTCTAAAAAGAAGAATTTAACAAAATTTCTAGTACTTACCAGGAACAGAAGAGAAACTAACAACAGAAGAAAAAAAAAAGAAACAAAAAGATGCACTGACATAAATTCGCACTTCTTCATTTCAACTATAAACTATATCTCATTTTGTTATTCAACTTCGTTACAATTTGTGTTTCCGTTCTCGCAAAATGCAAGATCAACATTTTTTCCTCTTCTTTTGTTTTAGTTTCAAAAGTCATTAATTCTTGCAAGGTCGAAAATACAATGCTTTCTTGTCTTCAACATCACTTCTTCAATACGAACATACATGAATGCTTATTACGTCACTTCTCCTTATACAGGATGTTCATAAGATCAGGCTCTTGATAACATTATACAGAGTGACCAAAAATTCACATTCTCTATTTTTTTAAGAAAAGAAGCTATTAAATTCCAAAACTGATTCTTCTCTTGTCATTCGTTCTAATAATAATTAAACTGTGCCTCAATCTTCATAAGTCCCGCTACAAAACAAAACTTAACCAATTGGCTAAACATACCTTCACCATTAGGAAGACTCAATTCACTGGCGCCTACTAATACTACGAAAGAAACTTCACTGATATAGACTACTCATATCGGAAGTGACCGATCCTTAATAAACTGATATATTTATTCATCACAGTGATGACACTTCTACCCACTTTGAGGGAAATGATAAACTGTTTTTGATCCTGCTTAGTTGGGAAAGAACTACAGTGTTATTACCATTATATGTATATTTCACAACAAGTTTTTCATAGTGATATAGGTGTATCCTAGTGTTTATAGTGTTTTCTAGTGTCTAAACAGTATCAAGTGTGTCAGTGTTGGTGCAGTTACTTTTTACTAATTACAACTATTTTCTCAAAATAATCTTCCAGATTATTTTTTTTCCAGTGTGGGGGGTGCAAGGATCCCCACATCACAACAGACGCACGTGTCAACTCAACACGTGCTATTATTTATAAACAACATAGCAGACAGCAAGCGAACACGGAAGACCGAGGAACACCGAAAGCAGACGGACCTCACGGAAGGACCCGAGGAGGACAAATAAAAGGAGGACCACCGAGGGACCCAGTATCAGTCGACCAACTGATCGCCTAACCTTTACCTTCCTATGTCGCTGTGGACTAGGAGCACCTCTTCCTTACCCTATGCCGCACTGGGCTAGGGATCCATCTTAAACTTGTAATCCAAGCCTAACCAACAACCTGCCAAAGTGTTCTGGAAACTGCCTTGAGTGGAAGGGGCACCCGGCAAAACATTTTTCCTTCACTTGGTCATTGAGGAAGAGACATTGAATTAAAGACACTTGTACTTATTATATTTTGTAATAAAACTTGGTGAAGGGGAAAAGACACCCGGTCTATCATTTGACTCTACCAAACATTACAATATCAATATATATATATATATATATATATATATATATATATATATATATATATATATATATATATATAGTGTAGCAGCCAAAAGTGACGGAGTGATTGTGAATATCCAAATAAATAAAAATGTTCCTGTAAACATGGGTCTGATGTCGCTTCGTTTCCAAGATACAGGTTGTTTAAATGCAGAGTCCTTCCAATGGCTCATTATGGGAAAGTGAATGGAAATGTTGAATATTACAGGAATAATACAATCAAGTGGAATTATGCCTTTGCACATACATTTACACTAACATACACAATGAAACTAATCAACATTTGAAGTTATTGGGTTGTCAGTGTTGCCAACCTGATAAAGAGTGTTATGTTTTCAAATAGCACTAGACGTCCACACGTTAACATATAATTGCTGACATCAAAACGTTCCTAAATATGGGGCAAATTCCGCTTCGTTTTCGAAAGACAAGGCGTCCAAGGGTGAAGTCAATTAACGGCTCACAACAGGCAACAACGGTATAGATCACAACTATTGCGTTTTTCCAAAGATAAGTTATTGAGAAAAGTATTCGGTGGAGGCCACAGCGTTCGTTTATACCACATATAAACTTTGGAAGATAGTACTCGTAAAGGTAGTGACGAAATGTACTACAAGAAATGTTCGAAGTGACCAGGGGCGGATCCAGGACCGACTTCTGGGGGGGGGCAGTGGGTTGTAATACTGATAATTAGAGCTACTTTTAAGAGCGTCAAATTCGGAGATGGGTTTTATTTATATACAAAATTAAAAAAGTTTCCCCTTCTGGGGGGGTGGCGATCGCCCCCCCCTTGGATCCGCCCCTGGAAGTGACCACCTTCAGTGCGTATTAATGCTTCCACTATTCGTCGCATTGATTGAATGATGAGCTGGTGTATTCCCGCAATATCTGGGATTGTTTCGCAACCAGCACGAATACGATCGCTAAACGTTTCTCACCTGATCCCTGATCGAGATTGATCCCTGGTAAGTACACTCTGGCCTTTATACGGAGTGGGCAACATTGTTTCCCAATAACGTTACTTTGTGGCTTTTAATTACTTTGTGGTTTCATACGTAAGTTATTCTCATGTGCATTCATTTGTAACAACATAATAACACTTTCATGCAAGAGTTGTGATCTACGCCGTTCTTTCCAATTGTGAGCCCTTAATTGACTTCACACTTGCACGCCTTGCCTTTCGAAAACGAAGCAGGATCTGCACAATGTTTAGGAAAGTTTTGATGTCAGTAATCGTATGCTAACGTGCGGAGTACTATTTGAAAACATAACACTGTACCAGGTTGTTAACATTGACAACCTAATAACCTCAAATGTTGATTAGTTTCATTCTCTATGTTAGTGTTAGGGTAAATATTTGCAAAGGCATAATTCCGCTTGATTGTATTATTCCTGTAATACTGAATATTTCCATTCACTTTCCCATAATGAGCCATTGAAGGGACTCGACATTTGAACACCCTGTATCTCGGAAACGAAGCAGCATCGGAACCAAGTTTACAGGAACATTTTTACTTATTTGAATGTCCGCAATCATCTCGTCACTTTTGGCCATGCATATATGTTACACCCTATATATATATAGGATGTTTCAAAACAACACCGACAACGTTTGGGAGGTGATTCCTGACACCAAGATAAGACAAAATGTATAGACCAACCTGGGTGAACAAATGCTTCCTTTAGGAGTTATAGGCTGCAGAAATGATGAGAAAATGAACTTTAAAGGTTCACAGCTCCAAAACTATGGGATTTACCCCGGGTCAAGACTTCACTTAAGAACACTAGGTGTTGGCGAGTACTTCAAATTATATGTCCGTAGGCAAACTGCCTCTACAAAAGTTGTTGCGTGAGTACCTTAGGATTCTAAAACATGAATGTTTAGATAGTATACATATTAGTTCCTCAGTGAAGTCTTGACCCGAGTATGGTAGGTCCCATAGTTATGAAGCTATGGACCCTTTAACCCTTTGGGGATCCCATGGTACAATGTGTACCATACGGGGTGTTTCATGGTACATTGCGTTATAACTCTCCTATTTGAGCTTTTTCGTCCGGGTTTTTTTTTTCAAGTCCAGAGGCATTGTAGAAGACATTACGTATGGTTTCACACCTTCCTGCGTCGAGACATAGGAGGTGATGACGTCATAAGTCTAAAATTTATATTTTCGTGTAATACTTTTTTGGGGGGGGTTATGTAAAGTATTTTTGGCGTGCTTATTTTTACACGTAGAAGATTGAAATTTTGCACAAACATGCAGTCCACCGAGTAGTATTTACCAGATTTTTTTTTAGAGTTCTGCGTTAAAACAGGGGGGATTCAGAGGGTCAAAAAGTTGAAAAAAAGGATATTTTTACCAAAAATCCCTTTCTTCGCGATTTTCCCGCCTTAGATACATGATGGAGGCAAGTGAATGGCACCGCCTGAAAGGCAGTTCTATTCTGAAGAGAATGATGTGCGACACATGGCCCTAGGGTAATTAGGGAAATGTCAGGGAATTTTTACCAAAATATACTTCTGTATAGGGGAATTTTGGACATTTTGGGTATTATTTTTTGCGAGCTTATTTTTGCACGTAGAAGATTGAAATTGTGCACAAACATTCAGTTCACCAAGTAGTATTTACCAATTTTTTTCAGATTTCTGCGTTAAAACAGGGGGTTACAGAGGGGCTAAACGTTGAAAAAGAGAAATTTTTAACAAAAAATCCCTTTCACGGGATTTTCCCGCCTTAGATACACGATGGGGACTGGGCGAACCATGATCCTAGGGTAATTAGGGATGTGTCAGGGAATGTTTAAAAATTTCCCTCTGTATACGGGAATATGGGACATTGTCGGTATATTTTTTTTTTTGGCGGGCTTACTTTTGCACCTGGAAAATTGGAATTGTGCATAAACATTCAGCCCACCGAGTAGTATTTACCAATTTTTTTCAGATCTCTGCGTTAAAACAGGGGGGTCCAGGGGGGCTAAAAGTTGAAAAAAGGATATTTAGACACAAAAATCCCGTTTTTCCTCATTTTACCGCCTTAGATACATGATGGAGACACGTGAGTCATACCGCCTGAAAGGCAGTTCTATTCTGAAGAGAATGATGGGCGAAACATGACCCTAGGGTAATTAGGGATGTCTCAGAAAATTTTTTACCTGAGATCATGGTGTTTTACGATAATTTGGGGCATGGTGGGAATTCCTGATAAAATTTCTCCCGCCCTTGGTATTCAAGATAGAAACTTGAAATTTGGCACACACATTCAGTATACCAAGTACTATCTATCAGATTTTTTTAGATGGCTACGTTCACACAGGGCCGCTCCAGAGGGGCCCAAAGTGCGAGAAAAAAATGTCCCTCCGAAATTTTCCTTTTGACATCATTTTTCCTGCTCCTGGTACATGGTATAAGCTTGCAAGTGATATCGTTTGAAAGCCAGCTCCATTCTGAAGAGAATGAGGTATGAACCATGATCCTAGGATAAATAGTGACGATGCAGTAGCTGCTTGACTGAAAGTCTAAAAAATAGCCCAAAAAACCAGGTACCGGAAAGGGTTAAATTTCATTTTCTCATGTTTTCGGCAGCCTATAACTCCGAAAGGAAGCATTTGTGCACCCAGGTTGGTCTATACTTTTTGTCTTATCTTGGTGTCAGGAATCACCTCCCAAACGTTGTCGGTGTTGCGTTGAAACACCATATATATATAAAACAGAGAGACGAAAGCAACAAGCATAGTTGCAGATTGAACATGAAACTTTGTGATGTCATCGCTACGTGGCCAATAAGAGTACTACCTCAGTTATGTACTGGATGAACCTCTTGGGATTGGCGAAAATACATTCAGCATCCTCAAATTGGAATAAAGAGTCTAATTAGAAATGTATCGAAGCGTGTTCATAATTTTATCATTGGTATGAACTATACTTCAATGCTTCCAACTTCGAGGTTATTTTTTCGTGACCTTAGAGACGGATAAGTTTAACTAGTCCCAATGGATTCAGCATCCTCAAATTAGCATAAACAGCACAATTAGGAATGAATTAGTGTGGGAAATGTACTTTGACCTAGAAAAAATTCCTACCAAGCTGGAAATTGTGCTATTCAATTCATTGTAAAATACAATAATACAATAAAATCTCTACCACCTTGGGGAAACTTCTACAAGGTGGTTCAAAAGTCACTGATAATAACAAATTTGTTTTACGCGGACGCTGAACGAAAATATTTCCACAGCCTATAGACACATTATAGAAAGCTGGAAATGGGTCATTCGATTCATTTTATAATACTAAATAATATAGTAAAACCCATTTGAAATCCACCTTCGGGAAACTTCTACAGGGTGGTTCAAAAGTCACTAATAGAAAAATCACGTTGAACGAAGAAAGAATTCCAAAATCTTAAATCATCATAGTCACCAATCAGCTTTCCACCGTTCCTTCATTTTGAACACACATCACGATACCTCATATATTACTTTCCATTTCATCATCACTGTTCTCACTGTCTCTAAGACATTGAAGACTCTACTGTTTTTAAAGGTACACTTGATTATGACAGTTTCCGTTGATGCAGTCTCGGACAGGATGTAACACATTTCAAGCCATGTTTTCGGCAGCTACATACCATTGTTGAGCATAGATTCTTTGATGTTGATTTACATTTGCATCGCACAACCTTTAGAAGTTCAGCGGAAGCTGAATCTAAATCAGTTTGTATGGGAACGAAAGTGTCGTTGTCCATCTGCTATCCCATTCTTCTGGACTGAGGACATCGTACTGGAGGGTTTTCCATTGAATAATTTGGAGATAAGATCTGAGAATATGGAAACGTGCAGCATTCTCGGTTGGAGGGAGTTTTAGCGGAGTCACAGTTGTTGATGATGAAGCTACCATCCTCATATACATCAGAAACCGCAGAGTGTTCAATGCTTTGGATCTACTCTCCATACATTACAGATAGAAGACGCAGCTCTGTTTCGATCACTTCCTCTTTGCTGATGTCCATTTGAGAGAATCTGGAGGATGTCTTTTGTTTCCCTGGAATTGGTTAATTTTCGTAACGTACGAAACTTTCTAATACCAAATGGAGCGGATGTATCACGGTCACTGAGCGCATGAATTGTAAGCAAGTGAGCTGATACAGCCTGTTAAAAAACTCTCGAATATTGGCGTACACTGAAAAGGGAATAAATATTGCGCTGAGCAGGATTTCGCTTTCTCTGGCAATATATATCAGACATACCGGGCTGATAATAGTGAAAAAGGAACACTAAAATGTATATATGCTCAGCAACTACCGTAACACTAGAACATGTACCTGAAGAAGCGTAATCGATAGCACGGCGTACTATTGTATATTCAGCCTCACTTTCGCACTGATAAATATCATGTCCGTCTTCTTTAAGGTAGTGGGACAGAATGGCAATAAATGGTGATAACATCAAGACAACTATTTTTTTTTTCGTTGGAGATGTTCACGGTCTTTAGTGGGTGGCTTAATGTACCCATCAAAGACAATCGAAACAGTTGCAGGATATTGACGGCGTATGTATGACTGGTACTGGCGGATCACTTCCATGAATATTGATTTTGTTTTCCATCGAATTGTGTGCAGCAAGGCACCTCCATCTAGAATGTAAACATTATCATTGCCAAGCATTGGGTTCATCGGGGGTACGTCTTTAGTAATTGTTATTGCCAAGCTTGCCTTATTTGCCTTCCTTATGAAAGTATCTTTGAACAAGGATGTCGGAAAAGGCGATAGCTCAATGTTTTCCGTTCTTTCTATAATGGTTATCAGTCTACCGAAAAGAACAATTGGCTTGAAGTGAATCGTTTTGGTATCAACTTTCACTGCATTTTGAGTATGTGCTAGTGTGCACACCTGATTCTTCTTCTTGAAAGACACTTGCGGCAAGAGAATGTTATCTAATTGTTTCTGTATTATGAACCCAACTGATTCAGCGTCATCATAGTTCACATATGACTCCTTACCTATCCGGAGGCGATGCTTCTTAATTCTTGATTGTCCTCATCAAAGGGATCGTGACTTTCAAACCAGCTTGCTACCTTTTCTATATCGTTATGATCACGTTGTAAACGAGAGTGGCCCATTTCCATATGCTGTTCGGACGACGCATGATATGTGCCAGTCATATTAGTCATTGCATCATGCATAGCTGTGAACCCATATACACCGTGTTGACTCCGTCATACGACCATGTTAGCCCACCTCTTCCTTTGATGACCCTCCTTAGCCATTGCTCAATGATGAAGTGTGTCTGATCGATGAACTGCATGGTACCCAACGACTGTGAACCGATTATGAAGCCATGGATATTCCTCCTGTAGCTGCAACATTGTAAGTACAGTGGACAGCATTTAGCATAATTATTATGACCAGTAGCAGCGAAAAGATTTAGCATTCACGATATCACATAAAGATGGAGGTTCTAGTCACTAGTTCGTTCAGCTCTGATAAATACTTTCATGATTTGAACATAGTCAGGGCACTAGAGCCAGAGCTTAGCTGTCCTCGATACAACTGACAAATGCGATATAAGCGCATTCAATGCCTCATTTACTTTTTTTAAAGAGGGACTTTGGTATACATCTTAAATGTTAAATTCCTTGGATTCGATCAAGGCACACAATGAAGAAAGATCGTCCATATCTTCATCTGTTAGGCACAGTAAGTGGTCCGATGTGGATGTGGATGGCGAGACAGAGTTGGAGAGAGCCGTGAGCTGGGAGACTGACAAGGATGTTCTTGGTGATATTGGTACAGACGTGGTAATAATATCTCTGTGGGAATTGGTTCGCGTTGAAATATTTCTGTCAGGTTGCTTTGAGAATTGTGAGCTGCCTGTTGAGTCAGTGTATCTTGTTCGTTGATATTAGGAATCTGAGGTGATGGAAGCAATATATTACAAATCAGTATGTTCATCAGGGTGCCTTCTGTCAGAAAATGTGCTCTCAACGCTCGGGAGAAAGATTTAGTAAAGATCTAATATTACGTAGTAGATTTTTCTGTATTACAAATAGAAATTCTAAAATGAAAATTTAAGCTGAATAACGTTAAAATAAGACTATTGTAATGTCATTAGCTTATGAATAAATACGGAATGTGCCCATTTGTTCAATTTGTTATTTTCGAACCATCCTATACAATCTTCACCAAGATGGATTCTGTTACTATACGTTTCAATATATTATTCAGCATAATAGAAATCCTAACATCGTATCATCCCTAGCGTTTAACGATTTATCTTTAGATTATACATTCTATTTTGCCCGCGAATGTAAATAATATTTTTTCGATTTCACAAAATTTTGAATCACCCTGTACATTTTTTGCCACGATGGATTTTGGTGGAATTTTAATATGTTATTTAGCGAAATAATATAAATCAAATGGTTCTATTTCCAGCATTTTACGATTTGTTTCTGGGTTTGGGAGTATTGTTTTTTGCTCAGCGACTATGTAGCCACATCTGATATCAAATAATTTTTGAACCACCCTGTAGAAGTTACCCCAAGGTGGATTTCGGTGGGTTTTACTATATTATTAGTATTATAAAATGAATTGAATGACCCCATTTCCAGCTTTTTATGATGTGTCTATAGGCTGTGAAAATATTTTCATTCAGCGTCCGTGTAAAACAAATTTGTTCATTATATGACTTTTGAACCACCCTGTACAAGTTTCCCCAAGGTGGATTTTGATGGGGTTTTAGTATGTTATGCAGCACATTACATAAAAATGAAATCTTTGAGTTTTACGTCCCACGTTTATGTCGGTTAGGCTAAAGGAGACGGTGATGATGAGTTATGAATGAAATGGTGGAATGAAGAAAGCATGAGGAAACGAGAGAACCCCGAGGAAACCCACGCACACGGTGTTTGTCCACCACAAAGTTCACTTGGCGGTGGCTGGGATCGAACCCGGGACCCCAAGCACCAAAGGTGAACGCTCTACCACTGGGCCACCGCGGCCCCAGCACATTACATAGCGTCGAATGACACCATTTCCAGCTTGGTAGGAATTTTTTTCTAGGTTGGGCCTCTTTTCCTCGTTAAATGACTAGACTAAATCCTCACATGGGAATATTTTAGTTCTTTGAAATAAAATATTATATGCAAGAGTCATATTAATAAATTACTTAAGAAAAATTGATTTTCAAATACCCACTAAATGTATACTCTGTCTGTATTAAACAATGAGAATCCGACATTGGAAAGAAATTTTTCAATATTTAAATATTTATATATTGTTTAAGATTGTCATTGTTACTTCATAACAATCTTACTAAGTTACTAAGAATTAAGTTTTTCTTATTTGTGGACAAAACAGGGCATTCAGATAAGTAGAAATCCCCACATTTTTTGTAACGTTGAGGCTAAAAACGTTACTAGCAACGAACTTGTCCTCCTGTACTTTAGGACTAGCATGAATTTATGTAAGATGCTAGTTTATAACTTGGCTGTTAAGATTACTTAGGGGCAACAGAGGGAAGGGGAACGGCGCCCTGGAACAAAACCCTCTATGAAAAGGAAGCTTCGACAGTTGTTTACCTTATTGGTATCTTCCTCAGGTTCCTTTCCCCTTTGTAATTTGCAGGTCATGGGCGCTGAGGGCCTATATGCATTTCATTGGCATCTTCTCAGGCCCGGCAAATTCCCGAAAGATGCCTGGATAATTAAGAAATGTGATAACTTCAACTTTGAGCCATATTTCTTGAACAGTTTACATATTTTAAAAGACTGATAAAAACAAAATTTTAAAATATTTATTTTTCTGCATAAAATGTTAATAATAATAATAATAATAATTTCCCTTTCCGCTTGTCTAATGGCTAACACACGTATCTTTGGAGCATATGTTCCAGGGTTCGGTTCCCGGTGGGAGAGCACAAAAATATTTTAATAATCATTCACTTTCATTTATCATTCGTCCCTTTAGTCTAAAGTTCATTATCGTGGGATGTTAAACTTTAAAAGTTCATTTTAAGAATTATTAGGGCAACCCAAAAGCATAAAAAAGCATAACAGAAATTTACACATATGGTTGGTACTTTCAACATGGTTGTGGTTATCTAAGAGTCCAGGAGGAACTAATTTTAAAAGCATAATAAAGCATAATTTTGGAAAATAAAGCATAATTTAAAATATATAGCACAATTCTTGGAAAATTCTGTTTAACTGCAAGTTTAACATACTGTATTCATATTTTTAACCAATATTTACAGTGCAAAATCTTTGAGAACATAACAATACAACAACGAAAAGCTTGTTTCTATTTCTGTGAACTTTTCGGTGTAATCCTTTGAAGTAGAGAAAAGAAAAAAGGAAAACAAGAAGAAAACTTTCCACCAACAATGAATAAACAATAGTTTTATTCTAAATGTAACTGTGCAGTTATGTATGATGATTCGAAATGTACAGAAAGTGCATAAGAACTCCACATGTGTACCTCTTGAACTTGAGCACTTTTGGTGGTATCTTTTACTTCCCCTTTTCGTATATATGCACCTCTACGCGGCACACAAGTGATAAAAAGACTGACTCGAGTAAAGCATCTTTCTTTATAAGTGCATTAAGTACAAAGTTCATTAAATATAAAAGAAACTGGTTGCATAAAATATTAATAAATAGATCAAGATATTTAGAATATTTAATGTATAGTAAATATTATACATTATATACGATTTATGTTAAACAATGATTGAAATTAACAGTAATGCATAATAAAGTATAATTTGGAAAAATATAAAGCATAATTAAGCAAAAAAAAAAAAAGCATGATGTGGGTTGCTCTAATAATTATTATTATAGTTTTTTTAAAACAAAAACTCGGAGCAAAGCAGCTAAACCTTGTTCAAAAGCAATTTCTTTGTTTATCAACTGCTTTTTCTCAATAGATTCGGTCAATGTAAGAAGGCACAAAATTGGAATGTAGAAACTTCTGATTTATTATTTATTTATATATTTTATAAGTTCTGTTTCATTTGTGAATTTTCGACTTTTGACACAACTATAAGTGATTTGACACAACTATGTTAGCACGTGCTATTTGAAATTTCCATTTTTCCAAATCTGGCTACTGAATATTCTGAGGACCATGCAAAGTAAGGTTGGCGTCAGTCGAAACACACAGAGAGGAAACAGAAGTTCGAAACGTACTTTCTAGGGAATACTCAAATTCTGTTTGCTAACGCTAGTTTCGTCCCAACAAAAATTCTGCTCTTATTTTTAAGGACGATTATAGAATCTATTATGTTTAAACAAGTAAGTTGTGTTTTATATTTTAAAGTTACAGTAGATTTATAAACTATCAGATATTGAAACCGGAAGTGGTTGACTTACACTAAAATAAAATTGCTGAGCAAAGCAACGTTTATTATAAAATAATAAATGTGTGACAGTTTCGCCAACTAACTGAACATATTGAACAGTTGGCGAAACTGTCACACATTTATTATTTTATAATAAACGTTGCTTTGCATAGGCAATTTTATTTTAGTGTAAGTTATTCAAAATAGCAACGCCAGTATGAATCAGTTAGTTATCGGAAATTGTTGGTCTATTAATTACAGGACAATAGACAAATAAGGAAGCTGTTAATACATCCATACCATACGCAGTAAATACACATGGTTGGTCATTTTAATATACCTTTCCGGCACTTAGAACTTCCTTCACAGTCGTCGGTGCAGGAACAAGAAAAAATTAAATGAAATCTTTTAGTTTAACTCCCACGGTTATGCCAAACGAGACGGTGATTATGAGAAATGAGTGAAATGGTGGAATGAATATAATGGGAGGAAACGGGAGAACCCCGAGAAAACCCACGATCACGTTGTTTGTCCACCACAAAGTCCACACGGCGCGAGCTGGGATCGAACCACGGACCCCAAGCACCGGAGGTGAACGCTCTACCACTGAGCCACCGCGCCCCCTGCTGGAACAAGATATGAGATGTAGTAGGTCATCAGGAGCAGCGGACTTCGACGTTGGTATGGGACGTATATAACTATTGACTATCTTCAAACCCTATCGTAAAGTATCCATGTTAACACCACGCCATTGCTGCACTTAATGAAAGACTCGGAGTGAATGCTCACAAGCGGCTCCTGTTGTTGGAGGAGGAAGTACAGCTAAGTTAAACTAAAATGTATAGGTTGTTTGGCAATTGTCTTCGCATATAGTTGGTGACATAAAATGTCCAAGTTCCTGATATCTTTTGACTCGTACATTGAAATAAAGAAAGATTTATTGCTTCAACTGACACTCGAGAATTATTGAAAATACTTAGTTTCTCCCTCGGTTCCTTGTTACTCTAACTTTTTGTAAGCAGAGATTTTGCTTTTTCGATAAATTGACAAAACTGAATCGCATCCTGTGAAGCCGTATACAATTAGAAAAAAGTTCTTCATATCACCTATATCATCTTGAATATTTCCAATATGGTGAATCTTGTCTGAGCAATTCTTCGTTCCTGTTATCATCATTTTCAAAGATGTGTCTGGTGGAGCAAGAGGAACTAGAAAAACTAATAAATTTTTGTCTTCACCAATCAAAATAACTCTAAGACCTTTCTTGGTCTGTGATTGCCGTAGTTGCAATCAGCATATCAACATCTGCTTTGGCCTGGAATACCTTGCATCCTGATTTCTGCAAGTGCTTACTCAAAAGATGGCTGAATCTCATTTTGTTGCTGTGATTTAGGAGAAATTCAGTCTGTCCTACAGTAACAGTAATTTATCTTCTAATTCTATGTCTACGTGGCAAGTCTTTCCTGCACATCGCAGATGCTCCTCCTCTTTTGTCCTTACATCTTCGTTATTTCCATCAAAAACGACGAGAGTTTTTCCGTAATGTGTAACAACGTATGCAGTATATTGCTGACATATTTCTTTGAACGTGGCTGAACGCTGCCATACAACACGATGCAAGAGTTGCCCACCATCAATTATGTAGGATACACCTTTTTGAGGCACTACTTGTTTTCTGGGTCGAAGTTCAGGACAAAACGGATATTGTCGATGATTTTGTACCTTTTCTCATTAGACCTCCTCCATCAAATAAGAAGTGAGAATACGCAAATAGTTTATATTTGAAGATCTCAAACAACTGTTCTTCAGAGCTAACTGTGCGGTATGCAGTGCAGAAGCTAGTTTGTGTTTACACAGATTGATTCGTTATGCTCAGTCACTGATCTTGTTAAGATGCCCAAAGACTTCACACTTGACTTGCGTTTCAGGTGAATTTCCCTCAATCTTCTTCATCACAGCAAGTCTAACTTGTAATGCTTTATCACAATTTACATTTTCATCAGCTAGCAAATCAGTAGACAGTGATGTAAGTTGGGATGATCTCCCGAATCGTTTATGTTCTCGGAACCAGTTAACGAAACAAATACATCTTCGGCATCACGAGTTTGACGAGACTCTCGCAAGTCAACATGTTGTTCGGAGGAGGCGGAGCTAACATCAATGAATTTCTCCACAGCTTCCATTATTCTTGAATCTGCAGGCATGGAATGAACCCAAGTAGCAATAATTGAAGCAAAATTTGTCGTGCCCGGGTGAGGATACCACTACTTTTCACAGCTCTCATCGAAGCCTGTTCAACTGTCACTCCGAATTCCGCACCAAAACTTCTCACTTTGTCTAATTGTGAAGTAGCTTTCTTTTACAAACTTCGGGAATTCTTGTTTTAGTAAAATAGATTCTACTTTTAGAGGATAAGTAGCTGAATTGATTATGATGATGTTGTGTTCTGCCTGAATGCAGGTCTTTGATCCGAAGATCCTAGGCAAAGTAAACCTATGGTGGTTTGCCATTGCCTTCTATAGGATAATGATGACTATTCGGATGAATAAGTATGCGCTATTTAAAAAAATGTAATCAATATTACAACCACTAGAAAAAGTCTCAACCTGGCAACTGAGTTGACTTTCTGACTAAAGAAGACCTGCATTCAGTTCAAGAAAATGAATTAAGTCTGCTTCTTTTTATAGGCAATATTCTTAGTTGTATTAGGATTTACAGTCCCTTTGAGCACCGAGGCAATATAGAACATGGACCTATGACTTAACGTGGGATCCGAACCACATTGAGCTCTCATCAGAATTTAGGACAATAATCTGTTTATACAAGTAATGCCGAATGTGGTGGATTGAGTTTTAATATAGGGTGTCAGCAGGTATCTGCAGCGTCACTGAACTCAAATTTGTTGAAATAATCAATGCTAAGAATTCAATTATTACAATCAAATTATGTGGCAAGCAAAACCGGATCATCTGATTATCTTATTACAGGATACCAAAATATCTCTGCACGACGATTTAGAATTATTGACCTTGTAAGCACAAGCAGAGTTTAGAATAAGCTTGAGTGTAAAACATAACAGGAAATTTATTTCCATTTAACGCACTTATATATACATAAGGCGCTCCGACTTGTGAGGGGAACTCACTAGAAATTACGTACAATCTGAACGTTCGGAATTTACATTTGAGATGTTCAAGTAGTAATACCAAATTGTTCTGTAACAGCCAGTTCTCATGCCTATATGTATAGTTCGCGAAAATTGTTCCTCTTTCCCCTAGAAAACACAGTTTCAAAATAAACAGACGATTATTTCGACCATTAGAGTAATTTTCAAAAGTTTACCATTACTACTCGGAACGTCTCATTATTGTTTTTCGAAAGTTAAAAAGATTACTTCTCTTTATTTGAAGAACAATATCATTTGACTGTACAGAATGTTCTTTATTTTGTTCAGTTGAAGTACTTAATTAGACATTAGGCTATTTTACAAAGATACATTCATCATATTATATCTGCTTCTTATATCCATACAAAAATTAAAAATTTTACTTGACATAATGTTTTATAAATACCATTCTCCATAAAATGATAAGCTGTACATTTATATTACATTTGAAAACATTACAAGCGTTGAAAATACAATGGTAATTCATAAGAAATTGTTGTCCAGTCTATTTTCTTAACCATATATGTATTTACTGCTACCTTTTACCAGGCATTCTACTTGTATATTGGTTTTGTACTGAAGGACAGCTATTCTTCAATGCCGCTGCTTTCTTCTTCTCTTCTAGTTTTCTCTTCGCTAACAATCGTTTCTGTTCAATTTCTTCTGGAGTGCATTTTAGCACTACATCATCTGCAATAAATATGACATGGAATACATTAACACGCTCGCTATATCACCTTTATATTATTTTGTCATTCAAGCACTTTAATAAAAAGCACTAATTATCTTAATCGTATCTATACAAAACAATGGAAACATAATATTACAATTTCTATTCTATAAAGTAAAAACTATTTTCGTGACAGTATTTATCACTGAGAACTTTTCGTTTAATTATGATTTGTGAGCGACGAATCGAGATGACAAGTTGTTCAGTAATTAAAAGAAGTAAGAAAGAAGAAATATATTTCGTTTCACAGTACAGGGTTACCATAAATGATTAATTCGTTTTGAAAAGGCTATATTTTCAAAAGTATTACACGTCCACACATGAAAGACATATGAAAAGAACCACACACTCACCAAGTTTGTATTACGTGGCAGCACTAGTCCTCCGATCGGGTGTGGCAGCACGAGGTTAATACCAGTCGAAAATGGAGAGAAAGCAAAATGACGTCGAGTATCGTCTGGACGTGTGTCGTGTCACCAAAGGGGAACCTATCGAACATTTGTACAGGATGTATAAACTTGGTGAATTTGTGGATCTTTTAATATATCTTTCATGTGTGAACGTGTAATACTTTTGAAAATATAGCGTTTTCAAAACGAATGAATCATTTATGCTAACCCTGTACAGGGTATTTCACTTGCTATCCATCTCCGATTTCGCATTACAAGTTTCAAACAAGTATGCTCGGGTGAAATTTGACACAACATACACCAATGTATAAGAAGTAAAGAAACATGAGGTAATGAGTTACTTTCCAGCCTGTATGTCTCGCTTGTACGAAGACAGATTGTTATTATCTTAGCGAACCTCAATATGCCCTGTAAGCTGATGATGAACGGAACCGAATGATATGGATAATCAGTCAAATGAAAACCTGGACGAAAACGGAAAAAATCGAAGAACTCGTTGTAGTCCAACTCAAACCAATATTACATTATCAAGAATTGAGTTTGAGGTTCTTCACACCAGAGGTGAGTGAGAAGAGATTACATGCTCACAGGATCGTCAACAATTATCATGGCTTTGTGTTTCAAGTCTTTTTGTTGAATAATTAACACACTTCATTGCAGGAAGTTTGGGGGAGGCAAATATCATCCTGCTGCTTTTCATTTGTTTACTTGCACGCTGCACCAAGCTTGGATACTACATTTCACCTTTTTATATCTACGGGAAGTATCCTAAAGGTTTTGATCATCATAAGAGAGTAAGTGAATAAGTGATGAAATCAATGACCTTTGCGTATTAACAATATTTAAAGTATCAGGTTATCGGAAAAATCATGTTGTATTTCGGTAAAATATCAAAAATAATGATTTGTGGATATACTAGAGTTATTTGGATCATACAATAGTTATGTCATGAATAGCTAAGATGTTGAGCGTTTTGTGTATTAATATTGCTCTTTGTTTGGCTTGGTTTTACAGATTTGATCAGAGATGGAGTGGGTGAATGAAAACTTTACACACGATCCACTGACTTACTACCCACTATGACCCACTGACCCATCATCCACTATGACCCACTTACCCATCATCCACTATGACTCACTCCGACCCACCACCCACCATGAACCACTGACCCACCAAATCCATCGTCATCAACACTAACACATGAATCCACGACCTCTTCTCTAACGACTAAATAAAACCAGGTTGTGAAATTCTAACTAATCGGAGTTTGAATTTCTACGGTCAATCGCTCAAGCACCGCTCTGTTACAATAACGGTGGCTCTGACCTTTACGATATAAAATGGTAATGTGTTTGTCATGGGCAAAATTATGATGAATTTCAATTAAATTATCATAGTCTAATTATTTCCTTGTTGAATTATCGATACTTTTCAGTGGAAAAACGGATGAAATTTGAAAGTCCCAAATCAAGGTAAGTAGACCAATGTACAGAAGCTTACATTACAAATTTTATGTCTATTTTTGTCACAACTTTATGGGTTGATTGCCCTGTGCTTTAAGTGCTCCATATAAACAAGCTTCAACAATTATTATAGTAGAAAGCGCATGGTAAGCATATATGGATATGTGATGCGAAGCACTGTATTTTTTGTTTATCAACTTGTTTCTCAACTAATATCGATCGTTTTCGATTATTTTTACAAACTAAAACACTATCAATTTACCATATATACAAAGTGCCGACCCTCCCCATAAAGGAAAATATTAAAAAATGCTAGGAGACATGTTCATTTTCAATAAAGAGTTGATATACTGAATTTCAGTTCCATAAGTTTAACGGCTTGTGAGATATTCAATTTTTTCGCAAAAATTCGCATTCCCATTATCCCTTAGGATATTATTATAATGAAAGCAATATGGTAACATCCCAGTTTGGATTGAGGCCTAACTTTATACCAAAAGTCATTTCATTTGATTGCAATTTGGCTGGGATGATTAGGCACACATAGTTACATTGAATTTTATCATATAATAATTTATATATTACAGTAATTCAATGAATTTTTTCCAGTAGTTAGCTCCTCTAAAACTTACAGTTCTTGTGTCTCGAAAGCGAAGCAGTAGTATACATCCTATCGCTATTATTACAATTTCAAATACCAATATCCAAAAATGCCTCAAGTTCTTTTTTCACTTAGAGATACTCATCTCAGGTAAGTAAACAGAAACAAATAAAAACGGAAAATGGAGACCTTGAAAGTAAAACGTAGACATATTGACCAGTGTTCAGAAGCATATTTTTAAATCATGCTCGACCCTACTCATAGGAGCTAAATACGCGGTTCTGGTTAGTTGGAGTTGTCCGTTTCTCGCCACGTACCAGAAATATAGTAAAACTCAAGTGCCTGTTACTGGCGGTCTTCGTGGCCGAGCGTACTAAAGCAATGTGCTAGTAATTATAATTGCTTTTGGTGTGGGTTCAAACCCGGACCAAGGAAAGTTTTTTTATATATATATATTTTATTTTTTAAATTTTCAAAACACTTTTTTCATTAAAATAAGATGAAAATAATACTAAAAAAGTGATTACGTTACGTGTGCAGTTTTGCTATACGAAGCCGTAGTAGTAGGAGCGGGTTAGAAGTCCCGCAGGGCTTTTTGCTCCACCTTGACTGCCATGATATAAATTTAACCTCAACTGCTTCTTCAATTTTAACGAAGTGACAATTTTCTTCTATTACTATTAGAATACACAATACATACACCAGAATTTTTTGACAATCGCAAGCTGCAACCAATCAGAAACGTGTTTTTAGTTTTTATGGCTAGAGTCGAGGGTGAAAAAAATATGTTGTTCAGAAGATGCTGTCTACAATGCAGTGAGCAAAGTGGGTCGGTGGATCACAGTGGGTGGTGGGTCACAGTGGGTCACATATTGTTTTGTTACTGACCCACTCAGAAAACGATCCATTTGACCCACTGACCCACTCCAACTCTGGATTTGACAATACATAGAAGATGGAACACCAAAAATTGCATGTTTACCATATTTTATTGTTTTAATTCAGGCAAGGGAAGAACGCGCGAATAGTGTTTGTCATTTTTACTGTCCTCAATGTTTTTTATTTTTGTCCCTGTTCTAAGACTTACTGTAAAAAACTGTAAAAGTGGGTAAAACGCGTAAAAATAGAAACAAGGTACTGTGGAAGGTTTGTTAAATTAGTTTACTCTAAAAAACAAAAGATACAGTGCCCTGAAACACCAGATTAGAATCAATATGAATATCTGTCCAATGCCGTGCCGTGAAAAATCAGCGCTCGAGGCGAGAGCATACGGCAGCGCCTCCGTACATATGAGTTGTCAATTTCAAGTTGAATTCTCTGGACTATTCTTTCTGCATAATACTTTACTATTTTATCATGACTGAAATCAGAAAGTTTCAGCATTATTACACAGGAATCGTACAAGTGTGTAATTACTGAATTCACTGCACATCCAGGTTTTCCTTCTCCCAGAACACTGATATCTTAGAGTAGGGGCTTAAGCGTTAGTTTCATAATGTTGGGGTCCCGGATTCGATTCCGGCTGTGGTAATTAAGAAGGTGAAATTCCAACAACACAAAATTACGTCATCCTTATCAACCTTCATTTGTAACTATCTGGGAAGTGTTTGGACAAGAATTGATGAATGCATAAGGGCTAAACACATCCTTACTGCTGTAGTATGGGCTAAAAATGAGTTACAAGGAATTTTCCTAGCTGTGCACAAATTGCAAACAGTGATCGAACTTACAACTCTAGTCACGAGAATGATCCTATTTAAAATGTCACCTCACATTTCTACTAGGACGAAACAAAATACATTAGTGTTACCAGCTAACAAATATTTATATTCTATTTCTTGCTGTCATAAAATAATAATTCTATCTGTAAATCCATAAACGTAATAATATTATTGCGTTCATATGTAAACCTAAGAAACGTCTGACATACTGTATATCTTTTCTGTTCCTATGAATACTTTCGCTATCTTAGTTTTTCTTTCCTTCTGTGGTAATAATAATAATAATAATAATAATAATAATAATAATAATAATAATAATAATAATAATAATAATAATAATAATAATAGTAATAATAAAGAAATAACATAATTACAATACCAGTTACATAAACATTGGCTTCCCATACAGAAAAATTCATAACTGCCACGACGGGATTTGAACCCAGGTAGCTGCAATGGGAGTTTCCTGCTTTCACAATTTTTTTTAACAAATCGCCCCAACCGGAGTATTGTTCGCCACTGGCACCTTATGTCCTTTCGACGTATTCCAAATACTACAGGGACACGAACACAAATACTGAAGACAATTAAAATTCCGACCTTGCTCTTCAGAGGAATTCGAACCCCTACTGGATTGTGCCCCATGATCAGAAGCCGAACGCCCGAAATCACTCGGCTAGTGCCACCGGCTTAATTTGCCATAAATTCCTCATATGAATATAAGAAAATAAACTAGTAGTTATGGAACATAAACATAGAACTGTCTATTCTACATGTGCTGATACAATTCAAAGAATGTGAAAATAATTTCTGTCGTTTTTTCTTCTTTGGAAATTAGAAGTTATGGTAAAGAAGGAATGAAGAACGTTTCGTGATATTTTCCTCATTGAGGAACATTTATATAACGTATTTTTGAGTTAAAAAAGGTAATCTAGATTAAGACACTCACACAAGCATTAATGTCTTGTTTATATTTTTCCACGAAACGATTTTAATTAGGTATTAGTTTGGGTAGAAGGTTAAGTGGCGCGGTAGGTGAGTGGTTAGTGCATTGAACTTACATTCGGTAGACCCGGTTTCGAATCCCGGCCAGGCTGAAACTTTTTCAAGTGTTTCTGTTTCAATTTCAATGCATACTCAGTGTAACAAGCAAGATATTATCTTCCCTAAAAAGAAAAAGATGTTGGAATAGGAAGAACTGGAGAAGGTCTGTCAATGGAGACAGTGATTTACAAACTTATTTCCAGCAGTTGTTCTACTAGGTAGATTTGATATTTTCGTCTACTTTCAAGCATTTTCTGATTCATGTTTGATCAGTGTTTTTATTTCTTTGAATATACAGTATATAATGAAATAATACATTACATACACAGCAATATTGAGATTAATATATGATGTTCATTGGAAAACCGGCTATGAACCACAGAGATTCATCTCAGAATGAAGAAATGTTTCGTGCGTCACTTAAAGACTTTACTCAGTGCTAGCAACTGCTCTCAGGGTCGAGAAAAGTTACGTGTAAGTTGGGCTGCATCTGTCTAGGCGTTCTCACAACTGCAAATAACCTGGACCCCAAGTAATGGAATTATAACAATCTGGGATCCAGATACTTATATGAGTGACTGTACTAAATTTGGGCGACTTAATGACCGTTTTCACCTTCTGGTAATTCTCGGTGCGTAATGTCTGGTGAATTTGGTGGCCAATTCATAACGACATATGGCGTTGTTTTTTAGTTTAACAATCCGTGATTATGCTTGGTAGCTAAAAGAGTCTGTGATGTGATAATGAACAAAATGGTGGAATGGAGAAAGTGGGAAGAAATAGAGAACCCCGAAAAAACCTACGCACACAGTGTTTATTCACCACAAAACCTACTTGGCCCGAGCTGGGATCAAAAAAAGAACCCCACATATTAGAGACAAGCACTCTACCACTAAGCCACCGCGTTTTATGTGGCATTATAACTACTGCGTTTTAATTACTCAAGTCACTTTATGAAACGTCTGTCATCACAGAATACAATTACACACATTACCTATATTTCAAACATTTCGTGAAGTGTCTACAATTACCTGATCCCTTTGATATTGAAGATGATTTGTTGGTAAGAGCGGTTGCTCTAGATTCCACTGGAATGTTATTCTTTAGACTATTAACATTTGCTTCCTTAAGAGCTTTTTCGTTTCTCAGTGAATTTGAGTACGTAGCATGATTCTTTACTAACAAGGCATCTGAAAATAAATAAATAAATAAGTATATATATATACACAGTCCGAATTAAATAAAACAAAAGTAAACCTAACATTTAATACAATTTCTTTTTAAAAATAGTTACTGTAAGATGATTTTTTAAATGTTTCATTAGAGAAGGGAAGGGGGATTTAGATTTCTGGACTTTCGGCATCTAAGGCCATTTAGCCCTTCGCGTTTTGAGAGATGACGTCCCTCGGCGAGCACACCGGGGAAAGGGAAAGAAGGGAGCGGCCTAGGACCTATAAGTTAGGTACCACCCCGGTGAATGCAAAGTTGTGAGAATAATTTTAATCTGACAATACAAAATACATTAAAAACTAATTAAGGAAATTTAGTCACATAATTGAGGATACCATTTGCATTTGAAGACGTAATTTATAAATATAAACAAGAAAACGAAGTTAATATGACTTAAGATTCCGATAAAAATAACATTCTACCAGTAATTGATATTTCTCGTTTCTAAATGATAAAAATCACATGGACATCACACGGAATTACACGGACGTATAAAAACATGGAAAGAGGCTTGTGGTTGAGAAAATAACTGTAACGGACCCTGAGACGGCTATAAAAATAGATGTGGGTACTGGCACTGAGGCAAATATACGGAACTCCGAAAACAAAATGCTCTCAAATTAAAACCACGTCCGACGGCACAAATAACAACTATTGTATAAAAGTATTTCGTACGGCAAATTCCATGGTAGCCCTTGACAAGGTAATGGTACTTTCAGGTTCAGTATAAAACAAAAAAGAAAGAGAAAACTATGCACTTTGCTGATAAAGCTCAGTTTCTGACTCCATATTGCACACTCAAAAATTTATCTTCATTGAAAAATATTTAACTTTTAGTAGATCTTCAACATGTGCAAGGCTAATGAAACGATCTCTCTTATAAATTATACGCTTTAGTTCGCTTTTGATAAAAAGTTTACGTGGTCACTGAGTAATGGCGTTTTCCCTCCAACACTGTCATTACAAGCAGGCGCTCGTAAACAATATTTACGAGTATTTTTCTTTCAAACTCGAACAACCTGTATCTCCGAAACTGTACGAGTTAAAGGGGAAAAATTTATACCGTTTACTAACTTGGTTGGTCCTAACAACTGTACCAAGTTTGATGAAAATCTGAATCATGGGTGTCATTTTCACATTTTTCTGGGTGATTTAACATGGAATGACCCAGCGGAGAATATTATTTTTTTTATTTATTTATTTATGGTTACATATAGATCACAACAGGTATATTACCTAATGATAGTGACCTAGTCAGTTTGTATATAGTTACAGCATGCATGAATTCACATACATAATTACAAATACACATTTATAGATATGGCCATTTTAATTAATGAATCTTCAATAGGATTGCACAATAGTTCTTAGAGAACGGTCATTTATGGTAAATATATCAAGTTCAGGGTTATTTTCAGCATAGGAGTTAAAAATATAACACATTCTTCTAATAGGTGACATGTATAGCGTATTTGTTCTAGCAGTAGGTAAATGAAAAGTAATATTTCTAGGACGCGTGCGTTTACATGGAACATGTAATTCTAACTGGGATAGTAAATACTCAGAGTCTATATTATTTTGCAATAATTTCATTAAGAAAATCAAAAGTTGGGCGGTACGTCTGTCTTCGAGAGATGAGATATCGTGCTTACGAAGGAGGTCGGTATATTTTTCGAATTTAGGATATAGTCCGGTTTCTTTATAAGTTAAGTACCTCACAAAACGAGATTGAATCGCTTCAAGACGTGTTTTGTTTTTCTGACTGTTGGGATGCCATATGATTGAAGAGTACTCAAGTTTGGATCTAACGTAACTATTGAACAGGGTTTTAAGAACATTAGTATTTGAAAAGTCAAAGCCAAGTCTGATTACGAAGCCGAGGTTTCTGTAGGCTTCACTAACAATGCGATTGATATGCTTGTTGAAGGAAAAGTTGGAGCTAATAGTGACCCCTAAATCAGTTACAGTGTCCACTCTTTGTACAGGAGTGTTGTTTATACTGTAATTAAATTTGAGATTATTAGTTTTCTTAGTGAATGTAATAACGTTACATTTTTTAATGTTAAGATTAAGTTTGTTCGATATACACCAAGTGTGTAGTGCACTTAGATCTTCTTGTAGTGCGAGTAGTAGTAGTAGAGCATCGGAGAACTGGGAAATTCTTCGATAGAGTTTTACATCATCAGCAAATAATAATTTAGTACAATTTGGTAGCATATTTGGGAGATCATTTATAAAGATTAAGAATAATAATGGACCAAGGTTTGAGCCCTGAGGGACCCCTGACGTTACAATGAAACTTGAAGTTGTTATATTTTTATAAATTATATGTTGTCTGCGATGAAAGAGGTATGACATTAGGAATTGTCTCGCTTCAAGAGTGAAGTTGAATGAAATAAGCTTGTTCAATAATATATCATGATCCAGTGTATCAAAAGCTTTACTGAAATCCGTATATATTGCATCAACTTGATTTCTATTGTCAATTTGCTCCGCAATGAAGTGTATGAATTCAGCGAGATTAGTTGTTGTAGATCTCTTCGGCAGAAAACCATGCTGATATGAGGATATTAATGGTCGAATATGATTAAAAATTCTTTGATAAATGATAGATTCAAATATCTTAGCTGGGGCAGATATTAAGGCAATGGGCCGATAATTTTGAACGTCATGGTTGTCGCAGTTGCTTTTTGGTATTGGTAAAATATTCGAAATTTTCCACTTAGATGGGAACAGGGATGACGATAGCGATTTATTAAATATGGTTAGCAGTGGATATTTTAGAATTTCAGCGCATCCTTTTATTACATATGGAGGTACATCGTCCGGGCCAGGGGAGCTTCTAGGCTTGAGATTTTTAATTGCATTTTCTACTTCGGTCAGATGTATGGGGTGAAAATTTAGGTTGTCAATTATTTCAGAAGTTTCACGATTTGAAGTGTTTTGTATGTCGTAAGTAGGTGATGAGTTGCTGACGATTTTTTGAAAGTGCTGTTTAAAAGCATTTGCAATTTCTAAGTTATCTTTTAAAATATTGTTTTCAAATCGAAGAGTATTATGATCTGATTTTCTAGTTTTGTTTTTTACATACGACCAGAAAGCTTTTGGATTTTCTAGTATATTTTGTTCACAGTCCTGTACATAGTTTTTATAAGCTTCGTTGATTTCTCTATTAAGGCAAGCTCTAATACTACAAAATTTTTCGTGATGATATTCTGAAAAAACTCCTCCACGTTTCCATTTTTTATGGTGGTATTTCTTACTTTTCACAAGTTTAATTATATTTCTAGTGAACCATATGGGATAGTTACGAGAATATCTTTTTGATGGAACACATTTATCAAAGATTGAGTATAAAATGTTATAGAATTCTTCTACCGCTAGGTCAACATTAGCACAATCATTTACCCATTTCCAGTCAGCGCGCGAAAATTCATTATACAAGTCAAAAAAGTTTGCTTTGGAAAAATTATAGCGCGGTTTTATTTCAGAAGCTGAAGCTGAAGCGCGGTTTTATTTGGGCTGTTGTGCCTGTCTAAATTCTATTAAGAGGGAAGGATGGTGAGAGTCTTCTGGAACTAAGGGGGTTGTTCGTGAGAAACAGTGGCATTAGAGATATTGGTAAGCACTAAGTCTAGTGTCTTGCCGTAGAAGTTGATTATGTTATTAATACTATTCAAGTTGAGGTAGCACATAATATTATAGAGATCATTGTAGGTACCAGTAGCAGTGTCAAATTCAAAACTTGAGCCTTGTATTTCCGGTAAGTTCCAGTCACCTATTAAGAGAAGGTTGTCGTTTGGGTTTACAATAGCACATAGAAAATCGATAAATGATAAATACACTGAGGCTTTAGTGGCAGGGGGAAAATATACTAAGCACAGGGTTAATGACATGTAATTATTAATAGCGATCTTAGTTATGACAGAGTCCACACCTAATTCTGGGGAAGGAATTTCGTAAGTACGGAAGTTCTTTTCTACAGCTAGAAGTACACCGCCGCCAGATTTTTTGCCAGACAGAATTAAATTACGGTCAGATCTAAATAGTAAATATCTTTCGTCTACAATTTCCGAATCAGTGTGGGTGTTTGTAAGCCACGTCTCGCTTAGTGCTATAATATGATAATTATTACTTAGTATGTTATTATATATGTTGTTGAGTTTTGTGAGCAGGCCACGAGTGTTTTGATAATAGACACTTATGCACTTGTGTTTACGATGCACTGAAGAGTCACTTATAATAAATGATGTTTCTATACTTACACTTCCTTGGTCTTCTACCGGAGCCTTGTCACAGTTATTTCATTGTTTCCGTACGAGATATTCCGTACGGGAAGGGGGGGGGGGGAGTTTTGAGAGGGGGATAGTCCTTCTGTTCATAGCGTTCTTGTGTACTCGCTTGACGGGTGGATGACCTTAGAGCTGGAGGGGGTGGAAATGCGTTTTCGCTCTCTGCCGTTGCATTCGAGATGGAGGTTGAACATTTCTTTTCCTCTTTTTGTCCATTATTTAGGTCTGCCTTCGCCGCGGGGGTTGAGGGTTCTGGTGGTGCTTCTCTTCTTTCTCTGGGGACCGCTGCCTCTCGCGTGTTTGGTTCAAGGTCGTAAAGACTATAACGCTTGCCATCGATGTAGAGATAGCGATATTGAAGATAGGCAAAGCTACCGTTCCTTCTTGCCTTAATCATATGCTGATTTAGTTTTTTGCGCTCCTCGCGAACTCTGTAAGAGAAGTCTTGTTCAATATATATATTTGTGCCTCGAAGTTTGTTCCTGTTTCTTAGGACAGTCTCTTTCTTTTTGTCCGAGAAGAATTTGCAGACAATTGGGCGCGCATTGCCATTTCTCTTCCTTCCGGTACGGTGCACACGTGGTAAGTCATCATCACTTAATGAGATTTTTAATCGATCGTTTATTGTGTCCCTGACTTTTTTCTCAGTTTCCTCCCAAGTTTCACCATCTTTTTCCGGAATGCCAAAAAGTTCTAAGTTCTGTCGTCGCGATCGACCCTCAAGATCATCAAGTTTATCTTCTAGGTACCTTGCGTGATCTTGAAGATGCCTTAGTTCTCGGTTCACAAGTTCGAGATCACTTTCAACACTACTCACTCTGTTCACTAGTGAGTTCATTGTAGCACTAATTTGCTTCACTTCTTTCACCAGTACCTCATTAGAGGTGACGAGGTTGTTCAAGATTTCTTTTATCTCGGCAATTTCACTTTTTCCACTTTTTTGTGATTGCGGGGGGCCGGGGTGGGGTTCGACGCCTCCTATGATTAATAGTACGAGAATCACTAAACCGTAAGATAAGAACGCCCGTGATGCTTTCATTTTCGGAAAATTTGAGATCGGAAGTTTTCTCGCGGCACTACAAAACAGGCCAATTCTAGCTCTCCACTGGTCGGTTGAGATTCCCATCGCGCAGGTCACTGAACTTACGGGCTTCACGAAAACACGTCCGCGCTCGACAACTGACAACTAGTCCCTAACCTATCTAACCTTCCTAATCTACCTATAATCCGACCGCGCATTACATCATTCACAACTGTTTTCTAAGTCATTGTATGTTCTTAGGACACGTTCACTATGACCCACATGCACTGCACACTCCGAAAACCGAAACTCCTTGATTTTCGTCACGGAGGTTTTAGTCTTTATCGCATTTATAGAGGCCATCTGTGTCCCGAACAAGTTGGTAACTATGTCATTTCAGTCAGGTTGTGACAGAATCAGCATGACACAAATTTACGTTACGTTTCGAAATTAACATTTCTTTAAGTTTTGGACATGGGTAAACATAGATATAGATGTGAACATAAATATATAGTTAGATAGATAGATATAATCAGTTGGGACAAGGAAATACTGGAATGGGAATAGGAAATGAATTACTAAAAACATAATTAATTACCAAACACACACATTATGAGCTATGTCGCTAAAACTATTCATCGGATAAGGAAAGGAAATAGGGAAGAAAAAAAATACAGAACAGAAAAAGCTTAGAAGCGTCCAAGCGGGAGCCATGTTGGACACACGGTCAAGTGATATTGGTTCTACACTGTTTGGTGAAAAAATCCGGTTAAATCTGTCGAAATTCAGGAAAGCGTAGAAACACTAAAGAGAAAATTTAGGAGAAAAGCATTGATAAGCAAAGCTTAATCATTAACAAAAGTAATTTTTAAAAAATCAATATATAATATACCAGCGCTTTCTTTTTTAACCGGTATAGTTATCAATTTCCTTTAAAAAATCATAGAATTACGATCCAAGAGAGAAAAATTGCATTGCAAATTTCGATGCATGTATGATCATAATTTATTACCGACGTGAGATTTTTTTTAAATAAGAAAACGGCATAATATAGTCTTCTTTCATGACTCTTTTGACCTCGCATAATTGAGACAAAGCTCTTTAAAAAAAGTTTACCTTTAAATGTCTTTTTCTCCTCCTTAGTAATACACACCAATCTACTGTGGACTAAACACCACATATCACATTACGGGAGATCAACAGTAAAATGATAGTAAACAAAGCATGTGGACTTAGAATTTTGGCATATGGAAATAAATGTCTCAATGTGCTTTCGAAATGCAAAACTTCAATTTACTTTTTGAAAATTAGAAAACTACCTAAAACACGAGACGTCTACAGTAGTTCCTTTTCCGCCTTTCTGTTTCAAGCTCTGAAGCGAGGTATTACACTACATATCTGCATCGGTATTTCATAGCATTAGTTATTTATATATATATATATATATATATATATATATATATATATATATATATATATATATATAAAACTGAAATGGCAAAGAAACGAAGTGTTCGGTTTACAATTACTAAAAACGGAAAACAAACTTAAACTTGATCCGAGCATTATTTGGCTACAATGTGAGTTACGAAATTATCAGCTGTGTAAATAAGTTATTGCTTTTGTCACAAAAATATTGGTTCACTTCGTGGACTGCGCATTGCTAATTTCCCATTTCTTGGTAGCATTACAGATTGAGCAGTTAATTATTATTATTTAAAAAAAAAAAAAAAGCCCCTGTATATACATTCAAAACCAATTATCAACTTGGGTAATTCGTAGAGTGACAAAGTAAGTACTTTAAAAAAAGTTATCACATTTTTTTCTAATTTGTATTCGTTTGTTACATGCAAAAATCGTTTATTTTCATTATTTCATGTACACGTAAAACAGTAAAAGATGTAATTTCCATTTCCATTGCATCCGTAAATAATTATAAATTGCGATATAAATTTAAATGTGTTTAGCAAATTGTTACGCAAAAAGCAAAATAAAAAATAATACACTGATATATATATATATATATGAGGAAGGATCAGAAACTAAGGTTACAAGGCCGATATTTCTGGAGTTTCGTCTGTTATAGAGGAATGAGGAGTGTGCGGTAATAATATACATGGAGTTGGCAACTGTGCAGTTTCAGCCACTCGCCGCGCTGATTGTAGGTAAACACAAATGGTGACTCGTTTGGAAAACTGGTTTCGCTATTCACCGGCAGCTGGTAAAAACTACGGAAATACCGAAATGTGTCGTCAGCGTTTCACCGAATGGTGTCGAAAGTTTGCGGCTGGTACAGAAAACGTCACCGACGAACAGCTCAGCACGGCATCAACAGATTTAAACACAAGGGCATCATCGACCAGCCCGAACCTCGCTCCAAGTGACTTTTACCTGTTTCCATATATGAAGGATCACCTAGGAAGCCGTCGCTTCTCTTCAGACGAGGAGATGAAACACTTCATGACAACAAGGCTGAACATATAAGGACAGGATTTGTACCAGGAGGGAATCTTCACAATCATCCCATGATGCGACAAGTGCCTTAACCGAAATGTAGACTATATCGTAAAATGACCCAATGTGTGTACTATCTGTTGGCTGAATTGGTTGTATGAAATAGTACAGGGCGCAAAATTTCCGGTCGCCAGGTAACTAGAAATTTAGAACTGGAGACCGGTGTTCAATAGGAATGATTTCTGCCTAAACTTGTAGGGTTGCGCAGTTTATGTTTCGCACAAAAATAATTGTCGCTGAGTGGGAGAAAACACGGAGTGTGAAGTCTTCACAACGGACATGGAAAGCAAAGTCTTCACAACGTTGTAATGCGCCCCTCCTTTCCCACTCTCAATTGAAATGGTCACATTTTGTGCAGTTTTACCTGTGACTCTGCTTCATGTGAAAGAGGCTTCAGCAGTCTCAAATGAGTTAAGACTGCCTACAGGAATCCACTTAAGACTGACACACTGGATGATTTGCTCACAATTTTTATCAGTGGCTCTTCACTTAAGGACTTTGATCCGAAAACTGCAATCGACAATTGGTACTTCTGTGCAGAGACAGAGCGTTACACAAACGAGAAGTCTTAAGGTAAGATATTTTTTAAGATGTATATGAGTTGTCCTATTCAAATTGATTATCCTGAATTTAATTGTCGGTTTTTAAAATTTTATGCCCTGAGTTTTTTTTTTTTTTTTTTTTTTTTTTTTCTCAAAGCAAAGGCCATGTGCGTGTGTGTGTGAGGGGCTCTCTTAATTTGTACGTGAGAGATACTGGCGACCATAATTTTTGGATTAGCAAGTGCGTCTGATTTTGAAATTTTGCGCCCTGGAAGTATATACACATTTCATTGCAGGCTTTGGAACCTTACGTTCTGATCACTCCTCATATTCTTCATTTATTATGTGAAAAATTCCACTAGTACCAGTTAACAAATAAAATAACCCGAGTTCGGTTGTACTATGTGTAAAAGGGCCTTTTAAATAGACGAACGCTAGGCAAATGGCATTTGTTAACACAACTGTACTATTGTCTCAAAACTATAAAGTACGTTACCTGATCTCTTCGAGAATGCTGAAGGACTGTTATTCAGTGTATTCACTTTAGATGTTGTTGAACTGTTATTTCTTAGGTCTTTTACATTAGCTTCCCTAAGACTACTTCCATACTTTGACGAGCCTGTGTCATGAACGCGATTACCTGTTAACAGGTCATCTGAAAAAGAACATTAAAAATGTACATAATGTATTACAAATAATAACAATTATCATAAAGATACTTTTTAATTTTTTTCCATGTGGATGTCACATTATTTCTAACTACTGTATACGTTAAAAAGTATGATCCTATATTCCGGAAGTAATGTTCCAATTCATACATTTGGGTATGTGACAGGTCAGGAATATACTATTACTGATACTGGTCGCATTCATCCAAATCTAAGACAACGGTGCTACTAGATTAACTTGATCTCCACACGACATGACACCTTATACCATATCGCTAGTATTAACTAAGGTCTTGCCATCTAGTTACATTCCTGATTAATTTATAGTCAGAATCTTTCAGTACTAAAAATATTGAAAGTAGGGTATTAAAATTACTAAAATATGAAATAAAGCGGGAAGAAATAAGAATTCAAATAGATAATTGATCACATGTTAATAAGAATTATAATAGGAAATTAAAATGTTTTTCTTTTCCTAAAGATACTAACAATAGTTCATCTTCTATTATTATTATTATTATTAAAAGAGGATCCACTGAAGACTACAAATAAATTTGTTAAAATTTACATAAATATATCTTTGGTTTGATGCCCCTAATAATAGCATAATATACAGTGAAAACTCTAAATATCGACACCGGTGGAACATGATTATTTGTTCGTAAATGAGAGGTGCTGTTACTGAGAGGTTACACAAATTTAGATTACTCATAACATATGTGGTAATTGTACGCAATACACAATGAATACGAATATGTGTAAATGCAGATTAATATCGAAACACTATATTCACTGGAGGAATGAGGAGGAGAGTACTCTCTCTGTAAAGCAACGGAAGTATCGTTGGAAATGTGTTTATATGAGTATGTACTACAAAATATAACGTACACAGGATTTGTCTGGAAAGTAATGAGACTTGGTCCAAGAAATAAAATTTATTGATCGCGAACTATTCTCCTTGACTATTGACACATCGCTGCCAGGATGATTTCCACTGCAGCGTACGCCTCCTGGAAGTCAACTTCAGACAACCCCCTCAGAACACCTGTTGTTGCTGCTTGGATGGCCAAAACATCGCCGAAACGACGACCTTTCAAGCTTCTTTTGAGCTTGGCGAATATCGCGACTGCATGGTGGCTGCGCCAACGTGACAACGCCGATTATAGTCAATAATGACGCCACAACGAACGTAGTGTGATTCGGCTTGTTATTGTGATGGAGTTTCCAGCATTTGGCAATCACTGATCGGACCCGATTGACTGTCTCGCACGCAGTAAGTCGCGTTGTCTTCCCTTGAAGCAGAAATTCTTCGGTACCACCCCTTTCTTGTCAAAGAAGAAAACACGCATTGTCTTAATCCTGGACTTGGACACCCTTCCTTTTTAGACTGTGGGAGCTCCTTGATGTGTCGCACCGAACTTTGACGTATGCTTTCAGGTCATATTGAAACACCCGGCACCAAGACGGATGGTAAAGTGCACCGAATAACATATCTACTTTTTTGAAAGAAGCCTACCACTTCCCCGACTTCGCCTTCTTCTTGTGGTGCAGTTCTCTTGCTGGAGACTGGGTACGATACCCCTGTGGAAGATAAGGGTACAAAAAAGTTCGGTCTAGTCCTCCAGGTTGCAGGTTGGTAGTCTGGCTGACAACCTCATACCGGAAAAAATGTCACTGTTAGAAGACCGAAAGGATCGCCTCGGAATGGACGAATCAAGAGAAAACGGGACCGGAAACGGAAAAGGAACAAAGAGATGATAATAGAAATGGAACGTCAGAACTTTACATGGACCAGGAGTATTTCAAGAACTAATACATGAAATTCAGAAGTAGGAGTACTTCAAGAACTAATAAATGAAATTCAGAAGTACAACATAGAAATTTGGGGGATACAGGAGATGAGATGAGACAGTAAGAGAATTCACCAGATAAAACGAAACAATTTATTTCAGTAGTAGCAACAAGAAAGAAAAAATAACACAATACGGTATGGGATTCATAGTCAGAGGTCACTACGAACAAAAGTCATCAATTTTACACCAGTTAACGACAGAATATGCAAAATCAGAATAAAAGCAGGGCCATACAATATCACCATCATTACTACTCATGCACCAACAGAAGAAAAAGATGACAAGTGTCAAAGAGGAATACTATAACCCGCTGGATAAAGTGTACGAGCAAAATACGATATGAAAGTAACTGTAGGAAGTATTTATCAGGGGAATATGCATAAGATTAAATGCTACAATTCCTGTAGGTGGTCATAATGACCCAGTTTCTACTGTTTGAGCTGATATGAATCCAAAGATCAACAAAGAAAGTTGCTTTCACTCCGTGATTGGAAAATGTAGCGCACATGAAACCACGACCAGCAAAAGAATGAGACTAATTCACTTCGCATCACACAAGAACATGATGATATCAAGCACATAGTTCCCTCATAAAAGAATACCCAAAGTAACCTGGAAATCACCAGACGAAAAGATCGAAAATCAAACTGATCATATTGTAGTAGACAGCAGATACTACTGCAATAACCGAGATGTAAGAACAAGAAGATGAGCCAACACACGCTCTGAACACTATCCGGTAATAACGAAGGTGAACACAAACATAAGAACACAGCACAAATCTGATCCACCAAAAATTAAAATATGAGAAATAGAAAAAAACTACATGATGAATTACGAGCCAACGAGTACAAGCAAATTCACCCAGAAACAGACTGGACAATAAAACGGCATATCAACGAGATATTTGGATGCCATTGAAATAAAACATTTTCAGAGCAACAGAAGAAACTATAGGAGGAACGATTAAGCCAAACAAAATGGTTGGTTAGACAGAGAACGCGAGATAGCAATAAAGCAACGAAATAGTCAGAAACAACATGCTAACACAGAACAAGGGAAAGGCAGGAAACACACCGAAGCAAGAAAGCAAAACAAATAATCCGATAGAAGAAAAACACAATCTAGAGAATAAACTAACGGAAATTGAAAATATGAGAACCAGAAGTGGGACAAAAATCTTCTACAGAGAAATTAAACAACTACAAGGAGGTTTCAAGTCATACTGTACAGCTATAAAGGACGAAGACGACAACCTACTTAACTCTACACAAGAGCTACTAAATCAATTGGTTAAATACTGTAACAGTATTCCATGACAAAAATGAAACACAAAAGACGACACAGATGCATTATGAGAATAAAGAAACCATAAACTCACGAAACGAATCAAAAACAACAGAGACCTCAACAGTTCACGAAGTTAGAGAAGCAATTATAACCGTCACCAGGTTATAGAAATAATTTTTTGCGGACGCTCTGTATATTTGGAACGACAGAAATCATTTTTGGGTTTATACTTCATTCTGCGACGCAAATAATTTCTTTCTTCGGTGGGAATTGCTTCTTTCCCACACAATTGAAAAAAGTCGTCTTTCTCGTCCACTCATGTATATATCTGAAACGTTTTTTCACTGCGAGAGGATTTTAGTGAGCGACAAATGTTCTCAGTGTTTCTACCTGACTTATTAATATGCAGACTATGTTCTATAGTTACTTGAAACTGAATCAAGTGTATTCTTTAATCATTTATGGAAATATTGCACACCAGGTGTCTGAGCGCCAGGACAGCAACAACTATATCGTTCTACCAGTTCGTTATCTGAACGTTCCCACACTCAAGTTATCGCAATGTCTTGTGCGTCGTGGCTAGTGGACTAAAATTAACGTTAATTCTTTTTATATTCAATTTGCATGTACATACAGGTGATTTAACCTGAGTGCTTTTTAGAATGAACTGCCAACATTGACCAATCGGTCAATGCAGCTCGGATCTCGAGTGTTTCAGCTCGAGGAGGTTACTCCGTACATCCAAAAAGACAACACGTCAGTGGCAGCGAGCATAACATTATGTTAAGTGGCTCAAGCTAATTAGCCGGTAAAGGACGTAGTTAACGGCTAGCCCCAATTTGTGAAGTCCCACGTTCGCCAACCCAGTGCGTATCAGTTGTAAACGCGCCCTCTAACATTTTCCTTCTATTTTGGCAACTGTCTACATTCTCTTGAGGGAGACTAATGTCGACTTCTATGGATTTGTTCAGCAGCAACAAGCTATTTTGCGGGATTATCCTGGTGATACTCCCACAGTGATAATTCCCCATGTGCATTAATAGTGTGAGAAAAGTATCTATAGTGGAATCCTAATCATAATCTTCAATACAGATATATAAAAGTGATAAACGGCTATAGTATAGTGAAAAAGTGAAGTGGGATTTTATTAGTGACAATAATTATATATTAAATGTTAAGAGTTGTGATTGTTTTTCTACTACGTTATTTTTTAATAGTATTTTAATAAATAAGCATGGTGTCGCTTAATCCAGTGTGTTTTTGTTGTATGTATAAATAATGTTTCTGTGCGTTGTAGTCTGAGTGACCGTCTGATCGTCCGTGAGGTTTTCGAGACGAGACATTCGAACCTCTCGGTGCCTAATGCTCATCTCGTTATTGAGACCGGCGGGCAATTTGGGAACAATTCTGTAATTCCTTTTTGAAGATGTCCTTCAATGTCTTATCCAGGTAAGTCCAGGTCTCCTGAAAATACTCATACGAAAGGAGCTAAAGAAGTACAAAAACTAATGCATGCACTTATTGAATAAATTTGGAACAATCCATATGACATCCCCGAGGAATGGAAAACAGGATTAATTAACTATATAACTGTCTTGCAACAACTACAGAGCGATTACACTACTCACAACATGTACAAAATCCTGACAATCATCATACACTATGGACTGCAACCATATTACTAAGTCCTAATGGAAGAGAGTGGCTTCAGAGGAGGACGATTAACCACAGACCAACTATTCACAATCCGACAGACACTAGAGAAATTCTGTCTAACAGAATCATCACCTTTTCATATACTTTAAAACAGCATATGACAGGGTACACAGGGGAAAAATATACAGGAGAGATTTCAGGAACTAGGTATACCAGATAAGCTAGTACAGTTATGTAAATTACAGCAAAAGACTCAAGAGCATAAGTAAAATACCAAAACAATCTCGAATTCAAAAAGATGACTGACAGGGAGATGTACAGATGATGATCAGAAAAATGGAAACACCTGAACGAAATTGCAACTTACCAGATTAATATGGTGTCGGGCCACCTTTCGCCTTCAAAACAGCCTTGATGCGACGTGGGATGGAGGCATAGAGGTCGTGAATGGTAGCAAGTGGAATTTTACACCATTCCTCGTGCAGGGCATCGGCCAGTTCTGTGAGAGAGGATGGAGGTGGAAATCATCGCCGGAGTCGTGTTTCCAAGACGGACCACAGATGTTCAATTATGTTGAGATCTGGGGATTGGGCGAGCCAGGGGAGGTGTTGAACTTCATCGCGATGTTCCTCAAACCACGCTGCAACAACGCCAGCTGTGTGAATGGATGCATTATCATCTTGGAAGATGGTGTCATTGTCCGGGAACAACATCCGGACCATAGGATACAAGTGGTCTCCTAAAATTGCGACATAATCGTTGGCAGTGATTCGTCCGCTAAGTGTGACCACAGGACCCAATGAAAACCATGATATGGCGGCCCACAGCATCGCCGAACCGCCGCCATGTTTCACAGTTGGGCGGAGACACTGCAGATCATAAGCTTCTTTTGGCGTTCTCCACACATAAACACGGACCGTGGTTGGGAATAGGATGAAGGATGACTCATCCGACCATATCATACGTTTCCAGTCCTCAATGGTCCAAGTTGCATGGTCGCGGCACCATTTGCGGCGTGCGAAAGCGTTATGGTCCCTGGTGAGCGGTTTGGCCCATGCAACACGACCCCGTAAGTTCATGTCATGTAATTCGCGGCGGACTGTGATTGTCGAAACAGGGTGGGGGAGGTGGTGATTGAGTTTCTCCGTCACTTGCTCCGCAGTGGCACGACGGTTCTGCGTGACAATGCGCTTTAATACCCGGCGTGACCTGACACTCATGATTTTCTTCCGCCCACTGTTTCGCTTCCCCGATGTGGTTTTCCCGTGTGTTGTGTAGGCCGTCATCACCTTCGACACTGTCCCACGCGACACACCTAACACAGTAGCCACTGCCGTCACACTCACTCCACATAACCGCGCACCAACAATTTGCCCTCTTTGAAAATCTGAGAGGTCTCCCATTTTACACTACCTCCGTCTGCTGCAACCACTGGACACTGCTGTTCCACTGCGCCTGACGTAGTATGGAGACCGACCTAACACAACACCACCAGCGGTCCGGCGCTGCGGGCTCCACGACACCACTGCCAACCCATACATCTACGTGTTGCCAACTACAGGTGTTTCCATTTTTCTGATCACCATCTGTATTAGCCCCATACTGTTCAATTTGGTGCTAGAAGCTGTGGTTCGACGAGCAGAAAGAAAAAGAAATGGAACCCTATTGTACAACAGCCACCAAATTTTAGGATTTGTAGATGATCTTAACATCATGGGGAAGAGTCTTAAGGCAGTGAAGGAAGCATTCATGAACTTAGAGGAAACATCGAAAGAGGTAGGGCTGAAAATAAATGAGGGGAAAACTAAACTTTTGGTTGTGTCTAAGAACAAAACACACGAGAAGAGACTCAGATCACATCTTAATATTGATTCATACAAATTCGAAATAGTTCACGGCAAATAATGACCAGAGCGCAGAAATCAAGAGAAGAATTAAAACTGCAAACAGAGCCTACTTTGCACTACTTTCCTTATTAATATCTAATCTTATCTTCAAAAACACCAAAACGAAAATCTACAAAACCTTAATTAGGCCAATAGTTTCATATGGATCTGAAACCTGAACGGTACGTAAAGAAAAAAATACATTTGTTGGGAAACTTTGAAAGACGATACTAAGGAAAATATATATAACAATAAAAATAAATGAAAACACATATCGAATCAGATATAACAACGAACTATACAATAGCTACAAAGATACAGATATAGTAACATAGTAATAGGCATATAAAACTTTGCCGTTTACAATGGACAGGGCATCTTGTCCGAATGAAATACGAAAGCATTCTAAACTGACACAGAGGGCGCAAGAAGGGGAAAACCGAGGATTAGGTGATGAGACATGGTATTAGGGAATATGAAGGAAGTTGGAATACAGAATTGAAAAGCAGTTTATGCAGACCGCAAGAAATGGAGGCATATTCTGATGGAGGCGAAGACTTGACTAACATCTGCTGCCACAGAAAAAGAAGAGAAGACTGGCACACCTATGTCTCATCACCTGTTATTACGCTGTCTGAACACTCCGATTCACTCTCCACTTGCTCCAACATTTGACCGGAAATGTCAATCGTTTTTCCTTTTGTCCGTTATCCAGCAGTTTTGGTATCAACTACGCATAAATCTTGCGCATTTTAAAATTTTTACTAACAATTTCATGCAACAATGTTTTGGGCAGATTCAGTTCTTCAGCTATCATTCTTACACTCAAATGACAGTCCAAGAGTTCCTTCACTTTGTCGAAATGTTTATCCACACGACTCGTCGAAGGGCGTCCAGAGCATTCGTCGTCTTTCATGTTTTCCGGTCGGCCTTGAAATCTCAATGTTAACGAGAAACCTACTCTTGACAGGGTTTGGTCCTGGCAGACCTCCTTAAACATGGTAAACGTCTCTGAAGCGATTTTTTTTTTTTTCAAGCTTGAAGTAAAATTTAATGGCGTATCTTTGCTCAAGCAAAAGCTGCATTTTGAGCTTCCAAAAAAGCTCGACGTTGTTTCTAAACATGATTCGCACGATAAGCGACCCTTACTCTAGCAGAACTCGGAAGCGACTGATTCGGGTAGCATTGGTTAGCTAAGAACCACCACGACCAATCCCGCTCATGGTGGATGCGCTGAAGACGAGCAAACATTCCTTTCCGGACAAACATTATATGAAGGGTAAGGGGAAAAAACAAGGAAAGTCCATCTATGTACTTTTTCGGGTACATGGTCTTATCTGTTGGTGACTCTTGGTACTATTTGACTGTATATGCCATGCATGCGTAGATGTAGAAATGTCCATGTAAAAAGAGGCAACGATTTAACTAACCCAATTCTTTTTACGCGGTTTTCAATATTAAAACGCCGTTTTCTCGAAAATGCAGTTTTGTAACATTCCTTGTTTTTTTTTCCCTTACCCTTCATTATGTGATATATATACATTTTTAAGTACAACGAACCTCAATAACAGTCCTTAATTCACTTACTGACTATATTGAAAAACAGTTAATCCAAAAACATGCAACAGTATTATTAAATATTGAAAATGTGGACATAACTAATCGATCATTACTGCTTATGGATTCCTTAAGAAAAAAGTCTACAGTAGTCGCCTCCCGTTTAATTTTGCGGACACTTTCTGGTTGAAGTTTTCTTGTAACTGCGGTAACAGTGAAAAATCGACTGAAAATCTATATTTTCGTATTGCAGAAAATATTTTTCTGTGCTAGATACGTATGAGCTGAGAATAATTCCTGTTCGTTATGAAGAAGTTACTGAAATGTTGGGAATAAGAAAACTGTCCATGTCAGAGTATTCGCAAACGGGAGGGTTCTCTTCAATAATATTACACATACTTTTCGTCCAAACAAAACAGTCTGTCTGCATTATTAAGGTGTTCGCTATTGAGAGGTGGCCGTTAACGGATGCTTCACTACATAAGAAATACAGGACAGGTAAGATTTAATAAGTAAAATATTATTATACACAATAGATTCCAATACACACACACACACACACACACACAAAAAAAAAAAAAAAAAAAAAAAAAAAAAAGACAAAATTCAAACATTTGTAGTGAAAATCTTAAAACAATGTGTCGTCTATGAGATAAAAATAGAACATTCATAGACAAATATTTAAAAAAATAATCTGAGTTGTTGCTATATACTTTCCTTTTCTAAGGATGTCTATTGCCCCTTGAAGTTAGATTCTTTGAATTTAGTAACTAACATCTGATTACGTCTGACTGGTCGTTTTTCTTTAATAATAATAATAATAATAATAATAATAATAATAATAATAATAATAATAATTATAATAGTTTTCTTTTGAATATAATCTAACACATTACCTGATCCCTTTGAGTGTGTGGAAGGTTTATTACTCAGGACATTTATTTTTGACGTTAATGAATTGTTCTTTAGACTACTGGCGTTATGTTCCTTAATATGACCTTCCATCCTTAATGAACTTGTATCTTTAGAGCGATTTGTTGTTAGGTCGTCTGAAAGAAAATATTAAAAACGCAAGTTAATGTATTATAGTATTATTATAGTATAATGTAGTACAGAAAGTATGGACTCTAGCGGATAATACAGTATAAATATCATAAGTTCGTTTCGTAGTGTGAAACGCGTGAAGGCTTATCTTATCCTTTAATGTGAAGTCAATTGCGTTAGATGGTCCTCTGCTAACATTTCACGAGAGCTGCCATCCCGTAACGATATCATTTGGTGAAGTTGGAAGCCATAAATATAAGCAATCCATTTTCTACATCATCAACTGTTTCAAGCCGTCGTTCTTGTAGGGAATGCACATAGAAGTGAAATAAATCAGAATATGAACGAGCGAGGTGTTGGCTGGTGTTGCAACAAATTCGAGTCGCAGCATTTTTTGAGTAACTACCAGTGACCGGTGTCATAGGGCATTGTAAACCTGAAGTAGAACTTTCTCCCTATTGATCGAAGCAGGATATTTCTGTCGCGTAACATCGTGGTAACTGTTCAGCGTACAGGCTCATCCACAGCACGGCCTTATGGAATGAGTTCCAAGAACAATGACACATCGATATGCCACCATATTCACATGATATTTGTTTCAAACTTCCCTTTATCGACAGCTGACAGTCTCTCTTTTCCCAATCATAACCATTGATGACCACTGACAAAATATCACAAGATTTTTTTTTTTTTTTTTGTATGTGATGATCCGACGCCCAAACATGTTGTTAATGAGGATTCTGAAGGAAACTTGACATTCGGCCTGTTGTGGGGTAAACTCGGTTAGACCTAAGTCGAAGCCGTCTACAAAGGAACATCAGTTAACAAAAGTTAGGGTGCTTTACGGATGATGTAATCTGTTTTGCCAATTGATGTGTATTTTTGTACGGATCGGTCGTTAGTCTGCTCCAGGAAGTCCCTGTTCATGGCAACTGGTCCCCGGACCGAAAAGTCTTCAATACTCGTGTCGCCTACCTAAATCTCATAAACGAGTTTTGGGTTGTCCACATGTTTATGGTTCCCTCTCTTTTCACAATACAGTGCAAATTTCGTAACTTTCATTCCTTTCTTTAATAGTATCTGAACAATATACGAATGACTACTCAATCAAAATTCATGTTTAACCGTTTCGGTTTTACTGTGATGCAGAAACAGGAGGTAAGGCACTTCAGTACTTCCATGTAACTAGGATAATATAATATATTCAGATGGATACAAAAAAGAAACGAACTTATGATTTACCCTGATATACATATTTTATTTCTTTACCAAATTCTTCAAATAAATGTTCTATATCTGAGGATATATTAATTACACTATAAGCTAACTACTGTTATTTTCTAATTCAGACGCTAGGATTCAATTTACAGATTAGGGTACATGACAGCCGCTCAAACAAGTTGGAAAAAAGTAACTCTGAACGCCCCACTCGAATGCAGTCACCTAATAGTGCTGCTTTATTCAAAGTGGAAAGCGTTTAGTATGAGGACGTGCAGAAAAACAAAACTAACGGGACGGGTTTATCTGTAAGCGAACAATAAATAAATAATGACAACAGAAATGTATATCTATTCAGTTATATAAAATAATACAAAGGATTTAAAAGAACAAGGAATTTTAATTTTAAAAAATTACTGACAATAATGAAAGGTCATACAAAAAAAAGGCACGTAAGAAGTTTTGAAAAAAAAAAGTAATATATTGGAGAAATAATATCAAATAAAATTCCAGTTTGCAGTTTCTTATATATTTTTTAATATAAGAATTTTCCTCCCATTTCTTTCTAAGGGACATGTAAGGGTTTAGGAAAAGGAATTTTGATACTACTTATGAGGAAGATGCAGTCGAAAGTACTTTTGTGATGAATTGTGTAATGAGACACATATGTGAAGAATTTCAGCACTGCACGAGTATCGGTGATCGTTCGTACGGATCGAAAGAAAAGAGTGGATAAAGGTGCACTTAAGGATATAAATGAGGTTGGAAAAATGGAACAGTAGAACATTTGTAGTAATATGTTGTAAAATCAGACTGGTGTCAAATATGGGACAAGTTTTACATCTGAGCTTTCAGCATTTCATCGGTGGCTGCTGTGTTTATGGGGCTATTTTTTGTAATGAGTGTGTCAAGGTTGGAAAGACTTCACTACGCAATTTTAATCAGGTTAAGAATGTATCTTCCGTTTTAGGCAAATGAGTATAGGATAAGAAAGACTCATGAGTTTCTGTAAGGAATGGAGATTGAGGTGGCATTGCGTGAATCATTCGGAATAGAGGATTGTACAGTAGAGGTTTACTACACAATCCATTTTTTTGTGGATAAGGTTAGTGGGGTGTCTCCAGATGGCGACAGAATGACAACAGCAAAAGAGTAGAAAATGTTTGACGTGATGAGGGTAGGAGCTTTGGAAGTGAACGTATTGCTTACTATCAGTAATATGTATGTGCAATTAGTCTTGAGTCATTCGTTTTAAAACCTCACGCTACATCAAGGAAGACGACGGTGTGGTTGGAGAAGAACTAGGTGAATTTGATCGACTATTCAGGGTGTCTACTAAAATTCCAAAATGAAATTTCGTGACCTTTTCTTTACTAAATTATAACATTTCGTAACATTCTTACGAGAGAATTTGAGTGCGAATTAGGCCGAATTTTCATCCATGCAATAGAAGCGTGCTTTGCTTGCGATTTGCTAACATCTAAAGTCGACCATATACATTTTTGGTAGTGAATTTTGACGTATTATAGAAAAAAATTGTTCAATCTGTACTTACATTTGTACAAATAAAATAATAATAATAATAATAATAATAATAATAATAATAAAATTGTGACCCAAAAGCTAAATTTCGTGACTTTTTCTTGACTTTCATGACCGTTTTCTGATTTCGTGCCTTGTTCGTGACCGATAGACACCCTGCTATTGCTGTTTAAGGGACTGTAGACACAGTTCTAGTTCTAGATGGCTGTGGATATATATTAGGAAAATGTCACTTATAAATTGCAGCCGGAGAGAAGATAGAGTGGCGATAAGCGAAGAATTTATTACAGCAGGAACCATGAGGATTGGCTTATTAAGGAGCCTATGTGAGTACCATGGTAGTGCCCTTGATTTCAAAGTGATGAACGAAAGAGAATATTTTAAAATGTGAAGTTGTTTATGGTTAGGACAAACTAAGCTAGTTGAAATAGGATTTTAGTACTGAGCTCTTGAGATTTGTTGCGTGCTTAGGACTTCAAGGGTACTAAGTCCATGCTTGAGTGAAATGTAAGTATATATTGAAGTGGTATCAATGGAGTTTAGAAAGCTCTCTTTTTATTTATTTTCTAAACAATTCATAATATACGGCTGAAAAATCTCTTTCGTTCATCACACTGAGTTCATTAACATCTTGACAACTGTGAAATCTAAAATCTTTAACAATAAATTTGTGTTTGGATTCACTGATTTATTTTATTTCTTACTCTAATTTTCTACCATGTACCATGACAATGTTATAGATGTATACCTCCTTAAAATAGTGAAAATTGATTTTGAGTTAATACACAAATATCAGTCGCGTCCATATATTATGCATTTCCTCCTACGACTTTTAGACTATTTCATAAACTTACCTGTTCTTCCATGCGGGAGCGAATCGGAAGAGTGATACTTCCTCCAAGGTGTTGATACTTTCACTTCCTTTGGCTTCGTTTCAATAAATGCCTGGCTAAGAAATTCCTCTTCATCTTCTGCAAAGTTCTGAATAACGGCTTCCAGTGAGTCATCACAAAGTAAATTCTTCGTAAGAAGACTCGTTATTGGTGACTCTGGTTGCACAACGGGCTTCTTATGTACAAATGTTCCAGATGTAAGTGTATTGTTTCCTTTATTATTATTATTAACATTTGAACACACAATTCGCGTTTTTCCAGCATTTACTAGAACGGTTTTCTTCGGTGTTACTTCGTTTACACTGGTATGTACTGATAATGATGGTTCTGTCTTGAAATTTTGGATGTTTGACACTTTATTGGTTTCACTTTCACTAACACAATGCGATGTTGAGGGAATATTGTGAACTTCATGAACTGAACTTTTCACTGCATCTTTTTTATGTCTTGTTGATCCTTCGAACACAGTCTTTGGAGCTTCGTCACAAGAAGTCTTTGCTGAAACTATATTTCTCTTACAATGTGGTCCATTTACCTCCAAATTCTTGGTACTTGGTTGGAATACTTTAGTGCTTACAGATACACTCTCCTTTAAAGCCGTAATTGCTTTTTCCGTACACGCTAGGATACTGTCTTCGACTGATTCGGTGGATTTCAATCGCTTTGATGATCTACTTAGACTGAGGCTTTTCTTCCTCCCAGAATTTGGAGTACTGGTAATTAATTCGTTTCTGTTACTGCATATCGGACTCTTTTCAAGTACTTTATCTGTATCTACACAAGTATTCTGTCTCTTAAGTAAGTTCTGTGGCGATTTAAACGTCATTGAAACAGGATCAAACAATTTTTCTTCGACTTCCTGAGTACATTTTAACATGCAGTCATTCAGTTCATCATCGTCCTCTAAATAATTTAAATAATCTTCGGAAGTATTTACAGAGTTGTCTTTGTGATTCACAGTACACGCATCTGTTATCGAATTATTGTTTTCGGTCTGGACTACTAACTCTACAATGTTTTTTGATTGAGCTGTACAACACTTATCATCCGAACTATATACACTATGTTTAGATTCTAGTTTTTTAACTTCACGTTCATGGAGAACATCGCCATTGTCCTTGATCAACTGAGCGGTACGTATATCTTTCAAGTTGGTCGCTGTTATATTACTTGATACACCTGCTTTATGTTTAGATTCTGAATTAGGCTCATCCACAACTTGAGATTTGTCCTTTCCTGAAAGAAAGAACCCAGTACACTGTATTAATTAAAATATGAAGGTTCTGGAGTCTATTTCTCAAAGGTTATTAGCTAATAATAATCACAAAAGAAAATGTACCCTTTCTCCAAGTTTGCATCCGCTGTTCTTCGTTACAGCGGAGGTATGAGAAAATCAGTTTACATAACCAAAGCCCACTTTATTAACTTTTTTCAAACCTGTGAATTTGGTCAAAATAAGTAAACATTTAACACATTACTTTTGTCAATGTAACTGTAATGCTATATTTTTGTTAACACAACACAATAAGAATATAGTATAGTTATTTTATCCTTATTATAAGAGCAGAACGTCTCAGTCGGCGTGTAACGCTCTTAATAGTTCACAGTCGCCGTAACAGACGTCACTACATGCACTCCCTGTCTGATGTCAATAGCTGACGCAAGCGTGCAAACAATTTGCAGATTGAAAACTATTGCGACAGTTTAATTACAACTCAAAAACCGTATTGTTCAATTATTTTAAAATAGGACTTATTTGAAGGTTGTAATCATATTTGGATTTGAACAGTTAGTTATATTTGTGTACTTTTATAGTAATATATTGCATCGACTTTATTGTTTGAAAATGGATAGTGAATGTGTTGAACATGAACATGCTTTGCTGTTTATTATTAAGAGAAGGGCCTATAACTATATTTACATCCTAGCATTAATATTTGTGCAACTGCATGTTAATTGGTGGGCAAACTATTAAAAAAAAAAAAAAAAAAAGTTACATGTAAACAATTGGAGCTCAAACACGATTTTAACCTACAATGTACAATAGGCCGAAGGCTCAAGCGCAATAACTAGTATTTATAAACATAAGAAGAAGAGCAAGAAACGAAAAATATTACACTTTTAGATTGCAATTGAGTATGTAATACGTTTAGTTTGAACAAAGTTTGAGTATATGAAATGAAACCCTTACTTTAATGTCCCACAATTAAGCCCTTTAGGTTACACAAGGTTTATCCCTTTTCAGATTTCCACTTTTTGAGGTAAATTTTAGACTTTCGGTCAAAGAGCTACTGCTTCCTTACTACATATCGCAGGTTCATGAATCATACCTCGTCTTTTTTACTTTTTTTTTCTTCGGAATAGAGCCTTACCAACGGTACCACTCGCTTGTCCGTACTATACGAGTACACCAGAAAAGAGAAAATCGGCGAAAACCGGAAGTTTTCACAAAAAAAGTTTCCATGTACCCTCTGGCCTGGGTTCACGTAAGGATCTGATTTTTGTTATTTTTTTATTATTATTATTATTATTTTTTTTTTAATACGCATGTACACAATGTGTGTGCAAAACTTCAATCTTGTATCTTGAAAACAAACGGTGGAAAATATTTTTTAAAGTCTGAAGGTGATCCATTTTATATTATATACAGGATGGACAATTTATCTTCATCATCCGCTATAACGGACAAACCAAGAGGGAGAAATCTTTGTATGTATTAAACAGAAAGATCCAACAAACAGTACTGCCAACCCAATATAAAGATACAGTTTTTCAAATGGTACTACGTCAGGTTATTACATATTTCAAATCAACATGTCAAACGTAAATTTAAAATACTCCTTTTATTATTCAGTGTTGCAAGCAAACGATGTTATAGTATCACACACATCCAAAGTTCGGAAGCCTCTAACGCACATACAGCATAACGGAGATGCACATGATAACGCACATCGAAAGTACTTTAGTGTTGGAGACCATAGTCATGGTATGATTTGTTTCGAATGAATAGGAACGAGGTTACCAGGGCTTGTAAATTTTAATTTTTTTGAAAGCATTTATTTCGAAAAAATGTTGAGGTTTCATATCTAGCCATTTATATGGTTTGTAATGGATGTATAAATTATTTTGCTGTTTACAATACTTCGTTATTTTACACCGTTCCGTAGATATGATAAGCATTGCTTAAGTTTGCAACACTGCTCATATCGTGTAATTGCGAGAACTTGTAATTACAGTTACTAAAATCTATTGCTATAATGCTATAGAAGAGAAGGGAAACAACAATCATTTTAAATATTTTCCACAAATACGCCAATTTCAGCAGTGTTGCGAACTTTATTAATGTTTATCACATCTCCGGAACGGTTTGGTATATCGAAGTAAACGGCAAAATAATTTACACGTCCATTACAAACCATACAAGTAACAAGATACAGGGTTTGTCCGGGAAGTAATAGGACTGATTTTATTCCGCCATGACTGTACTTCGGAGCGTGCGCGTACCGACTGGATCCGGTAGAGGGCGTTCCTAGCTAACGAACGAGCGGCTGGTCAGTTGTCTCCGAGCACACGGAGAGTCAGGACAGGCTTTTTCGCGCGAAGTGTTTCTGTGAGTGGTGCAAGCCGAAAATGCAGCGTTCGTTAGAGCAGAGGTACGCGATTAAATTCTGTGTTAAACTCGGTAAATCTGCAACAGAGACGTTTGATATGATCAAGCAGGCTTACCCAGATGATGCTTTAGCAAGAAGTGGTGTGTTTCGGTGGCACAAGACCTTTTCGGAGGGCCGGGAAGAGGTCGCCGATGAAGACCGTGCTGGAAGACCTTCGACTTCAACAAACACCAACAATGTGACTCGTGTGCGCGAAGTTTTGAATTCAGACCGTCGACTAAGTATTCGTTTAATTGCCCAGATGTTAAATTTACCAAAAACTGAGGTTCATGAAATTGTGACGGAGCATTTGAACATGCGCAAGGTGTGCGCGAAGATTGTCCTAAAAGTGCTCACTGACGACCAGAAATTGCGGCGAGTGGAATTGTGCCAATAAAATTTGAACATGTGTGAAAGTGACCCCAAATTTTTGAATAACGTAATCACAGGTGACGAATCATGGATCTTTGAGTATGATCCCGAGACAAAGAGGCAATCTTCCGAGTGGCACACGCCGGCGTCTCCTCGCCCAAAAAAGGGAAGAATGAGCAAATCCAAAGTGAAAACGATGCTCATTGTCTTTTTTGACATCAAAGGCATCGTCCACCATGAATTTGTTACTCCTGGACAAACCGTCAACGCCAAGTTTTACGTGGAAGTGCTCAAGAGACTCAAACGAATGGTCAATCGGGTCCGACCAGACATCGGAGCCGACTGGAAGCTGCACCACGACAACGCCCCGGCTCACACCGCCTTTCTTGTGAACAGCTACCTGACCAAGACCGGCATCCCAACGCTTCCGCAGCCGCCCTACAGCCCAGATGTGGCCCCCCGGACTTCTTTTTGTTTCCTCGCCTGAAACGCTCGATGAAAGGCAAGCATTTTGAGACAACAGAGGGGATCCAAGCAGCTTGCACCGCGGCTCTCAAGGCTATTCCGGACTTCCGTGACGCCTCCAATGCTTGGAAATCGCGCTGGCAGCGCTGCATCGACGCAGAAGGAGCCTATTTTGAAAGTTTTAAAGAATTGTAACGATTGGCTCAATATTTTTTTTTTAAATCGACTCAGTCCTATTACTTTCCGGACAAACCCTGTATGATACTTACCTCAGGATTTTTTTTTTTAAATAAAGGCTTTCAAAAAAATCTTCAAGCTCGGGTAACTTCGTTCCTATCCATTCGAAACAAGTCATACCATGACCATGGTACCTAACACTAAAGTACTTTCGATGTGTGTGATCCTATAACATCCTTAGTTTGCAACACTGAAAAATAAAAGGAGTATTTTAAGTTTACGCTTGACATGTTGATTTGAAATATGTAATAACCTGACGTAGTGCCATTTGAAAAATGTAACTTTATATTGTGTTGGCAACACTGTTTGTTGGATCTTTCTGTTTAATACATACAAAGATGTCTCCCTCCTTATAGTTGCTTCCTGTTGTCGCTTTTCACCCACCACCTTCGAACATCGATATGTCACTTTATGCCAAGGTTCTGGAAGGCCATGGATTCCATCGCGGTAGAACTTAGTGGGCCGAGAAGCGAAGAAGGTATCAAGTGCATTTTGCACCTCTACTAGGGATCTGATCTGGCGTCCTCTAAGGTGATTGTCCAAGGAATGGAACAGGTGATATTCGGACGATGCAATGTCATGGGAGTATGGCGGATGCAATAGTGTTTTGCCTCCAAGGCGCAGAATGGTGTCTCGGTCATTCTAGTCACGTGGGGCTTAGCGTTGTCCTGTAATAGGAGGACCCATTTGCGATTCAGAAATACTGGCACCAGAATTTTGAGTTTTTCTTGAACACGGCTCAACTGCTGACAGTACACAGTTGCATTGATGCTCTGACCAGCTGGTAGCCGCTCCCGATGCGCGATGCCGTGAGCAGTCCACCAAACACATAAGAGGACCTTCTTCTGGTGTAGTGCTGGTTTCGGCTATTTTGGAATCGGTTCATAGGATGCTAACCAATGGTGACGGAGCTGTGGAGCTTCTTATAAGACCCACTTCTCATCACATGTCAACAATCTGTCCAGAAATAGCTCCTTCCTTAGACGGGACAGCAAAGAAACACAGGTGTCTGCTCACGCTGCCTTCTGGTCTGGAGTCAAATCATACGGGACCCATCGACCCAACCTGCACTGCTTCCCAAATTGATGGAGGTGTTGCCAAATGTTTTCTCCATTCACACTGAATTGTAGTCCCAGTTTCTCACATGTCTGGCCACTGTTCACCTCAATTGCTGCCTGAAGATCTTCATTTTGTACATATGTTGGTCTTCCGGCACGCTGTGCATCTTCGAGTGTTTCGTCACTGTCCTTAAACTTGCTAAACCACCGCTGTACTGTCCACCGCTGTAGTCACGACACCCTCATGATGGCATACCTTCCGCCCCGCTGCAGCGGCGTTTCACCCCAGTTTGAACTCGTACAGCATACACGACCTTATGACGCTCTGCGGAGATCCCATGTTCACTCTGTCCTTACGCAAGTTTACGGTATAACTGAACTGCAACAACTAGGTAGTATGTTGGATATACTCACACAGACAACTGAGCTTCGCCTTATCTCCATTCGCATTCAACTTACGGCGTGAGGGCCAATTGAACACAGACATTCACAAAAGGCGACAGATCTTTCTTGATTCAAACAATGTTCCCTGTTGATATTTGTATAGTAGAAAATTTCCGCTTCTTTTATCACTTAAGGGCATACTACGATAAATGGTTGACCCTGTATATGATAAATGGAGGAAAGATTCGATTTTGTAAAACCAATTCCTTTACAGATAAAGAATATCAACTTGAAGTGTGACAGAATGTATAGCCGTTTAGGGAGCAGATAGATCAGGGTAAGCCGGAGACCAGAATTCGACTCGGTTCAATACTTGTATATCACGGAAGTTGTTTGACTCCAATGATAAATACTGAGAATATACACATACTACGAATATGTGGAACTGTGCAGAGAATATATATATATATATATATTTAAACAGTGTTCGAAGTGGAAAGAAAGCAGACGCGGTATGTTTTATTACGAGTTTGAATCGACATACCGGCTATCTAAATACAGTATGTTGCCTAAAAGATTGCACTTCTATTTACATAACAACTCAAATCATCGGAGAGTTTCTCTGTAGTTACTGGGGGGGGGGGGCGGAACATGGGGAGACTTTGTTCCAAGCCAACAACTTTCTGAGAAAATAAAAAAATATATATCCCCTTATGTTGAATTATAAAGGATTATACATGAAAGTTCTCAAAAAACGAGTTTTTATCTTAACAATTTCCTGCGGGAAATCTCCGGGATCCAACTCGATTGAGGGTATTACAAACCCCAAGAAGATCCGCGCCCCACAGCAGACAACACCTAAATCCGCCCATGCTCAAAACACATTTATATGCATAAAGGCAAAAAGACATATGGACACATAAAAAAGAAGCAATTCAATATGGCGCATCAAAATATCAACTAGATGAACTTCTTTGAGAACACCTCATTCTAAAAACAAAATGTAGGAAAAAGATAATAAAAATGTCGGTGTTGTCAACTTAGAAATTATTTCTACGTAAGAAATAAAATCTTTCTAGTTGCAAAGCTATTTGTCAATTCTTGTATATAAAAATGGATTCATTAAAGATATTTAGCATCTATTATCCAGTGACGGTATGTCTTGATCATTGAAAAACCAGAGGCGGTATGCTTTCATCACTGAAAATCCAGAGACGGCATGGCATACCACCGCATACCGTCTTACTTCGACCACTGTATTTAAAGGAACATCTCCTTGAACGAGGAAATTAACGTTGTATGTTGTCAATCACTGTTACCAATTTACTCCTCTACTTTGAATTTGTTTTAGTTTACAAATTCTCAAAATGATTCCATTTTTAAGCAATCCCATCTTTTTCAATTTATTGTCTTTTCACACATCCTCGAAAGAAATTCAAGGAGAGAGAGCTCTTACGCAGAAGATCGAACCTAAATCTTTTGCTTACCATGCCCGTGCACTAACCTCTACGTCAGAATTCGATCTTCACTCTTGAAAATGAAATGAAATGAAATCTTTAAGTCTTACGTCCTATGGTTATCCCGGCTAGGCTAAAGGAGATGATGATTATGAGAAAGGGATGAAATGCTGGAATGAAGAATGTGAGAATCACGAGAAAACCCACGTACACGGTGTTTGTCCACCACAAAGACGACTGGGAGCGAGCTGGGATCGAACCAAGGACCCTATGCACCATCTTCACTCCTAACGTCGGTGTTCAGCCATTCAAGGTTAGTCAGATTCAACAGTAGTTGTGATATAGTCTATTCGGTGTTTGCTGCTTAGCACCAACTTCAAGTGGCTGGTCTAGGGACGAATTGGATAGTATGATGATAAAAGCAAGGATCATAGACTTAGGTTTAATCCACAACTCATACGTGGTTTTCCACTCTTGAATTTCATTGAATTATCATCCGTACAGGATCTATAGAGGATATTTTTTTAAAATGATTCCTCCAATTCTCATAACACATATCTGTCTTATTTCTCGCTTCTGTTTCATTTAAATTTTTTACTCCTTTAATACTACGTGATTAAAAAAAAAATACTTTGAAAAACTCAATATTGGACATGTATATACCCAAACTGATAAAGAAAATACATATAAGCATTTGAAATAATAATATTGAGAAAAAAATTATATAAACAGACAATGATCTGAAGCGACAAGCAAAGGAGTTATTGTTTACTAGAAATGATACGCAAAACTAAATATAAATTTTGACAATCACATCCAATACAGTAAACATATGAACTGTGTAACAATTCTTACCTGGACGAGCAAGCAACTTTTCCGTCAAGGCCTTCAGCTGTTCTGTAATAAGTAGTAGCTCAGCTGAATCCTGTCCGATTAACTTCCTTTTCGAAGGAAACACTCTCTCGGGAATCATACGTTTTCTACTACTATTATTATTATTCTCACATTTCTTTTCCTCAAGTTCTCGTTTAAGTGCTTCTGTAAAATAAAATTATCCGTTACTTCTTATTTTGCAGAATTTATACAATATTTGATTGTTCATACATCTCAGGATATATATATATTCAACTCACACACAGTTTCAAGTTTTAAGCAATTCTTTAATGTAACGATCTTTAACCTTGTTCAATTCGCAGCATACTAAAGATCTAATTTAACATGTCGAAGAACACTAATGCAATTTGAAAGGAAATAATTACCCCAAATACAATTTTAAATATTAACATTGTTTTAAATCTTAACGTAACTTAAAACTTCAATAATTTGGCAAACATTTTTATAATTATTACAATCAGTCACGCAAAAAGTAACAAACACAATAAAAAATTAAAGTATGGTTTAACACTAACAACAAGTTTCTTTGATAACAAAAATAACCATTAAATTCTTAAAATATCAGTATGAATTAAGATATGAAGTTTTCCTAATTTCTTCCTTTGCTTGTCTATATATATATACAACATGCATGTGTATATTTTTATCAGAGGAACACCCACATAGCAAAAAGTTTTAAAAACTCCTATTTCTTTAGCTTTACAGAACATCGATAACTTAAATCAACAATGTAGACCTTTATTTTACTTTTACAGCGTGGTCTGTATTCTGAAGATGATACGTTGATACCTTAGCAGCAGGAGGACAAATGATACTGCTTTGTTAAGACTACACTCACAGAACTTGAGGGCGATACTTCTTTGACAAGATTACACTCAGAAAACTTGAGGTATAAATTTTTCTTTCCCGATATCCTAATTTTGCCATGCGAATAAGGACGTTATTGTTGTATTGTTGAATGCAACAAGATAAGAGTTACTGCACACATCGTGCATATATGTAGTCCAAGTTAACCGAAATAAAAGATATAAGTAGAAACACAACTTTTTCAAGTATTTGTAAAGAGAAAATCGACTATTTCAGCAACTTTAACATCTTGGTTACGTAAGAATCTATTTTCGATCCTGTAGGGCGCATGCACTTACCTTCATGTAACAAGGCCTTCTTTTCAAAGTATTCTTGTCCTTTATTTTCCCAGTCCCACGTTACGTAATTCTGTGAACATGTTTCTTGAGTATATGACAAGAGTGGACTCATGTCATCTAGGCCAGCATCACTGGTATCCCTTTCGGGTGTCACTTCTAAAGCTGATGTCTGAGGTGGACTTTCCCTCGCTGTGTTACGGGTTGGTGTTTTTAAATTATATATTGATTCCATTTTTGCCGCATGGTTTTCTCCTGAAAATCACACATAAATAAAAACATATACATAAAATAACTCGATTTTACTTGAGCACAGTTTCAACGGTCATCCCTCCCTTATGTTACTTGAGATTGTTTTATATACACCATTGTACACAACTGGGTTTTCCTATCCTCTGATCCTTTGTTCGCTATACCCAAGTATTACTTTTTCATTCTCTTATAACCCTTTTTAGAAAGTATTACAATAACTCGTTTTTTCGTCACATCTGGTACAGCGACCTATACTATTGGATATATAATAGAAAGAAAAAAAAGTTAGCAATCATAAGGGTATCAATTTCATTTACTTTTTATATACTTTTGTCAAAACAATAACATAAATTTTAAAAATTATCTCGTCTTCTCTAAGCATTTAAGCCCACTTACCATACAAAGTAATTATGTGAGGCCACTATGTCGGCAGAACAACAATAGAATGGGCAGTTTCTTCTCCGTATTTAAAAAGATTTAAAGAAAAAAAAGAAAGAAAGAAAACGAAGCGCCAGAGTGTAAATCATTTATGAATCATATTGAGTGGATTCCAGAGTTCATATTTTCAGATACAAATTTCCGATAAAGACAGGTTTCAGTAAATACGAGGTTCCTTGCACATTTTTTTTTTTTTTTTTTTTTTTTTCACTGAAAGGGCCCGATTTATTTCGTCTTAATACCTTAAATTACTTTAAACGTTTCGTTCTGAGATCTGAAACTGAAATATTTAAACATAATGTAAGGTCTACGATCCCCTCTGCAAATTGAGATTATCCACACGAAATTAAATGTATAATAAGCGGCCTAACCACTCGACATTAGGCTATCGTCAGTTCTGCCTCTCGAATTTGTTATTTTCTTTCTCTGCAAAACAACAAAATACAGTCCCACCATGTTGAGTACTCAAGGATAATAAGAAAGAATAAAATAAACAATACTCATAAAATAAGGAACTTTGAATGCCAAATACTATACACGCACAATAAATTTATGCTACTAACAATATCGCGACAGAAAGAATAGGGGACATTCCATGTCAAATCACCAAGTCATCAGACTTGACCATCCCAGATTTTTGTAAAAATCGGTGCACAGCTTTATTACAGTGGGAGATGAAAACATCCCAAAAATTACCCGTCCCCTCCTGAAAGTGCCCCCATACAGGGTGTTCAAAAATTGCCAAAAATGGCATTTTTTTTTTCAGTTACAGTGATCATTAAAAATTGTCATAAAATGTTAATATATGCTGTAGAGACATGGAACAAACACCATTGGAAAGCTTAAAGATTGCTCTACAAGTTGTACTATATTGAAAAAAACCTGTATAATAATATATAACACTTAAAAATTCAAATTTGAATTTGAATTTTGAATTTCGCACAGAAATGTCCCTCTGAATTTATTTAAAGTTGTCCTGATTGTAGTCTCGAATGTGTACTAAAACACCACAAAGTTTAATTTGGGCACTCAATGGGATCCAATTTAAAATTTAACATAAACCAAACATTGCAAGATATTGAAGTGTGAATATCTGGGTTCAGATCGATAACCATTTGCCTGTAGCTATTTACCTGCAGCATCAACGGAATTTATATTAACTTAATTTGTTTCTCAATGTATTCATTTGAATTTACACAATTACCCACCTTTCAAGTTATTTAGACAGGTATTACGATTCCGAACACTACTCAACAGAGGTCATTATTCTTGTTAGTCAGTATGGACGTTTATAAATTTATATTGGCTACGTTGATACATGTTAGTTTCATTCCTTTGTTTCAGGATTGTTGTTACAGATATGTGGAAGTGCATCATCGAAATAGGAAAAATTGTTTATTGACTAACTGTTTGTGCTGAAAGTGTGTGAAGTGATTGTGAAGAGCGCAAATATGCTTCATACAAATATTGTGAAAGGGAAGGAAATGTATCCCTCCCTTTCATAATAAGTTCTGTAACAGCAATCCTGAAACAAAGGAACGAAAATAACATGTATCAATGTAACCAATATAAATTTATAAACATCCATACTGACTAAGAAGAATAATAACCTCTATTGAGTAGTATTCGGAAACGTCATAACTGTCTAAATAACTTGAAAGGTGGATAATTGTGTAAATTCAAATGAATACATTAAGAAACAAATTAAGTTAATATAAATTCCTTTGATGCTGCAGGTAAATAGCTACAAGCAAATGGTTATCGATCTGAACCCAGATATTCACACGGTCATTATCTTGCAATGTATGGTTTATGTTACATTTTGAATTGGGTCCCATTGAGAGCCCAAAATGAAACTTTGTGGTGTTTTAGTACATATATGAGGCTACAATAAGGACAATTTTGAACAAATTCAGAGGGACATTTCTGTGCGAAATTCAAAATTCAAGTTTTAATTTGAATTTTTGAAGTGTTACATTTTATTATACAGGTTTTTCAATACAGTGCAACTTGTAGAGCAATCTTCAAGCTTTCCAATGGTGTTTGTTTCATGTCTCTATACACATATTAAACGTTTTATGACAATTTTTAATAATCACTGTAACTGAAAAAAACAACCCTTATTGCAATTTTTGAACATCCTGTATGGGGACACTTTCAGGGGGAGGGGGATAATATTTGGGATATTTTCATCTCCAACTGTAATAAATCTGTGCACCAATTTTTACAAAAATCTAAGATCGTCAGGTCAGATTTTGCAATTTCATTGCTTGATTTCAGACGGAATGTCCCATAGGCATTTTTATGCATTTTTAAAGCGAAAAAAAGAACGGGCACTATATGAATTTTTAAAGCGAAAAGAGAATACGCATTATATTCATTTTTAAAGTGAAAGAAAGAATAGGCACAATATGCACTTTTAAAGCTAAAGAAAGAATAGACACTATACGCATTTTTAAAATATAAATACATACCTTTCGGACTTCGTTCTCTTCTGGATGCAATACTAAGATCTCTTTTCTTTTTTGGTACCATATTGAGGCAAGTTATCGCATCCTAAAATTAAAAGAAACTTACTTTACATTTAACATAAAACTTGAAGCATATTAGTACTCAATTTCATTGGGTGATAATTGGTCTTCATATGAAATTTTTGTTATTAATTAATGCAAACTTTAACTTAAAGGTACAATAATGTAACCTAAAATTCTACAATCCAAACTTGTCAGTACTTTAGAAAGTCTATTATCTACTAATAGATGTATTTACTATTGATTCTATCTCAAACTGACCAAAGTATAAGCATTTTAAAATTTCATGGTCACAGATTTTGATAATTTTTTATACATTGAAAGACATATTTGAGAATAGTTATTTCCCAAAATAAAACTTTTCCAGCCCTCGTAGGTAACTAGTGCAATTAGCTTCAAGGTCACAACTCAAACACGGCTATTTTTGCATTTTATTGTTTATTTCAATAACCGTAAGTGCTATGAAGCTAAAAATTTTCATCCCCATGTAATTTTGCCTGTAGATTTCAAATTTGAAATCAAAACTAATGAATATTGTATAGGTGTAGAGTAATAGCAGCAATTAGGTCCCAAGTTCAGGCCCTGGAATGAGCATGTGGTGAAGTTGTACATGTGTAAAATTTTAGCACAAGGTGAAGAAATATCTATATTTTGTGTGAACCAAATTTGGTTTTGGGTATTTGACCCTAAGGTCCCCAAAAATCTGAATGTGTCTTTTCCCTCTTAACTAGCTTCTGAAATAATGATGTAGGATATTTGATACTGTATAATTTTTATTACAACTATTCCACAGAGTAGCCTACAATCATGGGCACCCGAAGGGGGGCAGGACCCCCCTGGCTCACGAAAATGTATATGTAATATAGCAAACTACGTATATTAAATACCAGACGCAATATAGCAACCATGGAATGGTCCCCCCCTAGAAAATTTTGTTTGGGTCCCCCTGCCTGCAATTATAGCAAAAAATAACAGTTGCCTTATCTACTAAAATCAGTATTGTGCAATGTATCAATGTTTACTGAAATTCTTGAATAGATCGTTAATTTTATTAACAGTCTCATGTGACACACTATGTAATCTTCCACTAGCCGTGATAGAAATGTGATCTATTGCATCAATAAGAATGTGACCAGCTGGCATCCATACGATATCGTCGGTTCGAGACTTGTGAAAAGTAGAATCGGTGCAGGGTGTAAGAACTTTGTGTTGTAGTCCTGAATCCCTCAGAATACTCCAGCACCATCCCAATCCACCATTTGTAATGATAGACACACGCTATAAATTTTCCTGGATCCAAGACTTTTACTTCTGATGTCTTCTGTTTGTGCTTTTGTATCTATCCAAACTCTATGTAACTTTTCTATTGATGTTGAGGAAATTAGTCCAATTTTTAAACCTATTTCACCATCAGGAATGAAAGCATGATTATTTCTTGTTCCAAGTATTGTTTTCACAGGAATAAACCTATTTTCTTGAGTCGTGCGATGCTGCTGAACAACTTCATTTGACACACACAAAAAAAAAAAAAAAAAATCTAATGGATGTGATATTATCCACAGCCCCTTTATGAAATTGCTATGTATTTAATATTTAGTTCGCAGTTGTGCTCTGTAAACTCGCACGAGTAATTAATCGCTTTGCTGTTCCACCTATGCCATCGCAGAAATTTTTACTATGTGAAGTGGCAAAGAAACGCCACTCACATATAAGACCAAAATCTGATTTGTGCATACGAAAGTTCTTGAAATTTTTACAATTTTTATATTGAGCCCCAGAGCCATCACTGAAATATATGACATGTTTAAGGAATAATAGCTCCGTTTATAAGTTTGCCAAGAACACTGATAAAGAATTCATGTACAGCCACACTGTCATATTTCAAATGGTCACTGATTACGCGATCACCTTCCAAGGCTCTTCTGGGTGAATTTTGTGGTTCATTAACCTGAAACAGCCATTTGAAGAATGCATTAGTCCCTTGCACATTCATTACTACTGAAATTTTTGCTACATATTAGAAGTTTTATTCTGGCCCTTAGGTTCAAATACCCAAAACCAAATTTGGTTCACACAAAACATAGGTATTTCTCCACCTTGTGCTAAAATTTCACACATGTACAACTTTCACCGTATGCTCATTCCGGGGCCTGAACTTGGGACCTAAATGCTGCTATAATTCTACCTACACAATATTCATTAGTTTTGATTGCAGATTTGAAATCTACAGGCAAAATTACATGGGGATGAAAATTTTTAGCTTCATAGCTCTTATGGTTATTGAAATAAACAATAAAATGCAAAAATAGCCGTGTTTGAGTCGTGACCTTGAGGCTACTTGCGTAATTAATTACTAATTAACTATAAAGACTGGAAAAGTTTTATTTTGGGAAATAACTATTTTCAAACATGTCTTTCAATATACAAAAATTATCAAAATCTGAGATCATGAATTTTTCATCATTGATTGATTTGAAACAGAATGACTCTATTTTAGAAATCCAATTACTGTTAATAGATACATTTTCTATTTATTATATTGCTATATAGTCTTCGACTACATACATATTATCAGTAATGATAGATTATTTATAAAACCTATCAATTTTACTCAAGATGTATGAAAATCTTTCTGGCCTTGCGGAAGACTATTAGCTCCAATAGCTCTGATCTCTATTTTACTGCTTTCCCTGCTTATTTTACTTTTATATTTGTACTGCACTGGAGCTATTTAAAAAGAATCAACTGTAGTGTAAATCCTGAGCATTTTACAGTTCAGTCCATCTCAATACTAAAGTTAGCGAAAATGTCTTTTAATAAAGCTTCTCTGAATGACTCGGTAAATGAGCCGCCATATGCTTTAGTTTAGAAATCAAATGAAATTTATAGTTTAACGTCCCATGGTTATACGTCCTTTAGGGTAAAGGAGACTGATGATTACTGAAAGGTAATGATTATGAGAATGTAAGAAAACTCCGAAGAAACCCATGGACACGTTGCTGTCCACCACGAACTCACATAAAACAGGGAGCCCTCGCAACAGAAGTGAGCGCTCTACCACTAAGGTACGTGTCCTTGCTCTAGTTTCGATCTAAATTATTAATTAGCAAGCATTATAATCTTTATACTAAAAACTATATAAGCGAGTTTATCAATAAACTCAAAATGTATTCACATTGCTCCTAAAAATTATTATAGATATATGTTTTTTTTTTTTTTTTTTTTTTTTTTTTTAAATCGTACTAAACGTCAAAGTTTTGCTGACATCTGTCAGCATTGTCATGACTTAGGTTGCATAAAAGGTATTTAGTGCGGACAGGGTATACGGAATTCAAAATTTGAGTGTATGAAATACATACATGGCTTCCTTTGGATTATTGGATTTAGTGTTGCAAGAGAGCGTTAACCTGACAGCATCTTCGACTTAATATAAGGAGCATGCTGGAAGAGTTTAACTGGAGTCCATTGATTTTAATGAAAAGCAGAAGAGTGAAACTTTTGAAGTTTAATCGAGTTATATCAAGTGCCATTACTATGTTCATTATACATAAACCCTTCTTGACAATCGGCAGCATCAACCGGTACAGAGGTCATTGGATTGCTTCACATCAGTGACAAGAGTTGAACCTACATTTTAGCCCGCTTGTGTTGGTGTACCTCAAAGTAAACTATATGTCTATGTAAACTGTATGTTTTGCTTTCTGTTATCTTTTGGTGTTGGACTTCGACAGGCAGTTTAAAATTTCCAAATCAGAGCAAGGTTCATGACAAATTCCGTCGATGAAAGCCTTTTCGTTAAACCACTGAAAAATCGCTTCTCTTTGCTATTAACACGCCATGATGAAGGATTTTGGTGTGTAGAAAAACCTCAGACAGAGTGAAGGACCTACGTGACAGAATATTTAGGTAGCAGTTGAAATGGATGTAACAGAATAGATCCGAAGATTGGAACGAAAAATATATATGCAAGAAAATACACATTACTTTTCGTGTGCATGTGTAATTAGCAAATGATAACGAGTAAAGTTTAGCACGGGGCGAAGGGGAGAACTATGAAAAAAAAAATTTCAAACAATAGTGTTTTTAAGGGAAAACGTAGACTTTCAGTTAAGTATCTACTGCTATGGCACTAGTCATCCATGCATCATGGTTCACAAGCCATTCTTTTTAGAATTAATAATAATAATAATAATAATAATAATAATAATAATAATAATAATAATAATAATAATAATAATAAATGGGAGCAAATCCGCGAGTGTATGACGTACACTAAAAGGGAAATTTGAGATAATTCGGGAAATTTTCCTCCAAAAAAAAAAAAATTCCTTTCGGAAAGTTTTGAGCCCCCTCGACCGGTCCCCCTGCACGTACTCGGATACAATCTTGAAATATACTCCTGTGGCATTCTTACTACCTGCCTTTGATACTTGCTTGACAACGAAATAATCGAATATTTTTAGCTTGAGAGAAACACATGAAGATACCAGAAAAACATATTTAACTGTTACGTCATCATCCCGTCCTTGCTTGTCAGCAAACAAAATAGAAATCTTTTTCCTTTATAGCAATCTTTTTTTCTTTTTTTTTTTTAAAAAAAAAAGTTTAATAAAGATTTGTCCTCTGAGAAGAGAGTAATAGCGGCCGTATGACCATGACATAACGTATATGCTACACCGTATCAGAGGGTTAAGCTAAGTGTAAACTAAGCTAACGTAAGTACTTATTAAGTGTAAAGAACACATTGTAATAATTAATTGTCTACTGATCCAAAATAATGTTTCTTTCAAGTATATTTTCTTCCGACATTTCAAATCCTTCCCTAGGGCACTTTTCGTTAGGGGCACAAGGTTTAAGTCGTCTTATTATGTACGGTATTCACATTGCTCATATATCTCAATCGTGATAAAAATAATGAGTGTTGCGCAATATATTTTTTGTCGGTACTAGTTGTTTATCCACTTGTCCCAGTAAATATGAAGTACTCTATTTATAAGCTTTTTTTTTCAGTGAAATCCTCTTAAACATGAACCTCCATTATATCTAATCAACCGACAACTATTTCGAATTTCTGTGTACACAATACAGCCAGATCATGCACTGCTTCCCGATTTTAGCACCATATGTGAACACTATTTTTGTAATCAGATGGTTTCTTGCATCTAAAATACAAAAGTGAAATAAAGTAAGTTGAACTTATTAAGTTTATTTTAATTGATATAATTTGTAATAATACGAGAAAAAGCTTCCCAGTGGGTTTCTTTCCCGCCCTTTCCAAGTATTTACAAGGGTCGTTCAAGGTTGAAAGGGATTTTCGTATGTAAATAATCAATGAATAGCCGGATCATGATGAAACTTGCGGGTGACGTAATGTATTCCTTCTCGAGTAACTAGCGCCCGGCATGACGTATTTGGCGCATGCGCAGCAGTTGCTGGGAACATGGCGGCATGCAATGTGTCTGTGACTGTAGAGCAGTGGTGTGTAATCAAATTTCTTGTGAAGGAGAAAGTTAAACCAGCTGAGATTTTCAGAAGATTGCAAGCACAGTATGGTGAACAAACGTTGTCACGGGCAAGAGTGTACGAATGGTGTGAACAGTTTCGCGAAGGACGGGAGCTGGTGACAAATGAAGCGCAAGGACACATTCGCCCGACTGCAGTCACACCAGTGAATATCACACGTGTTGAGCAAATGATTCTTGAGAACCGGCAAGTAACAGTGCGGGATATTGCTGCCGAGGTGAATATCAGTGTCGGGAGTGCTGAGATAATCATTCACGACCACTTACGCTTCGGCAAATTCTGTGCAAGGTGAGTTCCCCGCCAGCTGACATTTGATCAGAAGTAGACACGCATGATGGTCTGTGAACAGCTTCTGAATCGGTTTCTGCCCCATCTCCCCTACAGTCCAGATTTAGCCCCCAGTGATCATCATTTGTTTGCACCCCTTAAAGACCATCTGGGAGGGAAGAAATTCACGACAGATGAAGCACTGCGGAACGATGTCCTCCAGTGGCTACAACAACAACCTAGTTCTTTCTACGCCAAAGGAATCAAGAAGCTGCCACAACGATGGTTACGGTGCCTCGACGCGCACGGTGAATACTTTGAAAAGCTGACATAGTTTGGTGCTTCTTCTGCTATCTGTTTCCTCTGAAGAAATAAAAGTCCCTGTCAACCTTGAACGACCCTTAAATCACATGATTTTCTTTTAAATCAAGGATTTAAATCAAATTTATTTTTCCTTAAACTGAAACAAAATGCAGCACTTTTGAGCATTCTGAAACTCTAATCCAATTTAAATCTAAAATTCGTATCTTATTCCGTACTGTGTAGCGGCAGTGATGCCAATTAATAGGATAATCAGAAGGAATGTTCTTAATAAATTACTTGGTTTATGTGTAGTGATGAAAGTTGACTTATGATTTAAGTAAGATACATACTGAGCTATTAAGATCAATTTCAGTACTTCTTGGAATGCCATATTATTGATCATTAAATAATGTAACGAATTATAATCACTAATGTGTTTGTTTCATTATTAGTAGACAGCTGTCAGACGATAGCATATAAGGAATCTAAAATTAACATTTAGCCAACCTCGTCATTACTGTTCCGTTTACTAGTTCGTAGCTCATATATTTTAAGATCAGGTAGGATGCAAGTTTAAACTAAATACTTTTTATTAGAAAAAAAAAAAAAGATCAAAATTCCTGGGCCAAGAATTCTAACAATGTAGAATTCATTGTCAATGACAATGAAAAACTTAAAATTCAATATTCACAATTTTCAGTTCAGAATTTTACACACCATGCTTGCTAATATGTATATATCACATACATTTTTTTACCATTACTGCAAAATTATTAATAAGAACATTGAAAAATATATTTTTAAGAAATGGCATTTTTGATTAGAAACTACAAGCTGTTCGTTTATGGCAATGTCTACGTCCTGTGCTAAACTACTTTCCACTAACTACTAAACCATCTTACATAGTATTGTATTATGTTGGTCATACTCAGTGTAGTAACTTGATATACAATTTTACCTTGAATACATTTACAGTTTTTAAGCGAAACATAGTGATTTGTAACAAACTAAAATTAAATATTTGCCTATACATCTAGTGATTATTCCTCTTCCATAGGTAAATGTAAGTGTGTACTGTACAAGAAATATGAACACATGGCATTATATAAAACGACACTGATTAACATTATATAAAAAAGATTCTGTTATTTATTACGATATAGTAAAAATAAAAGATTGTAAAAAATTATTCATTTTATAAACAAAAATATAAAATAGGCTATATACTCACTCTGCAGTACAGTGCAAACTTTTCTAAACACCTGCATAGCTGGCTTCATATTTCCATGCCAAGCATAATTGCTTTTGATTTCCACCATTCAATGACTGTTAGAGCTTGTAGAACTTAGTCGGTGAAAATCATGTTAGAGAAAGGATACTTCGCTTGAAATTGAATTACCGTGGGCAGTAGAGAAGTACCACCATAAGCTTCTTCTGCAAATTTCAAAGCTAAATCGTTTCCTTTGGCAGTTAATTTGAATTTTCGCTGTTTCGTGTCGAGAAGGCAAGCCAAGAAATAGGGAGGCGTTAATGCTTCCGTATACCTGTTTTCATATTTATTTTCTATTTCTTCGTCTCGGAGTGCGTCTTTTAGACACTTCCATATTCCTACAGCGTCAGATATTGTTGTTTCATTTCTTTAAATTCTGTCTAATGCAACAGAGATCGGCTTGAGAGTTTGGACAACGTGTCCTACATTTCTTTTAATATTTACATTTTTCGCTTTCTTCTGTATCGTTTTGTCTATTTTGGCCAATTTTTAATGTCACTCTCGCCACCCCCAGAATCTTCCACTAGTTCTTCTGCTTTGCACACTTCTAAATGTTTCTTCAGCTGAATAACAAGATCTTGCATTTCTGAGCCACATACCTTGCTCTTTGCATGAAATCCTTTCTCGTTTGCAGTTGGAATTCGGATTAAAAAAAAAAAGAAAGAAAAAAACGAAAGAAAGAAAGAAAAACTATACGCTGTCTTTCTTTCGTTCAATCATTCAGATTTGAACTCCCGAGATCAAGGTGACCACCCACCAGAGTTAGAAATACGTCAGAACATGTTACAAGATCCAAAACAAAGAAACAAAATATCATGTTTAATGACCTCGCCATAGTGAAAGATGAAATAGTAAAAGAAAAGTGTTCTAGCTGCATCCGGACAGAACAAGAAGTTTCGTCCCTAAAAGAAATCATACAGAATTTGTTTAGTGATGTGAAATCACTAAGCAGTATGGTTGATGATCTTAAACAACAGCAACAAGGCAACGTGATTAATAGCAGTGAAGTGCAAGTGCAAGGGGGAAACATGCAGTCAAACATGGTAAGCATAAACCATTGTGATGTTAATGAAAACATTGACAGCGTTTTACAAATAATAAATGTGTTACAGGAGGACATGAGGACACTAAAATCAGAAAATGAAGTATTGCAACAAAAAGTGAAGTCAGTAGAATCGTTTGTTGAAACTCAAAACATCTCCAACCAGTGGACAAAAATAAGTTACAGTAGGCCCAGACCCAAATATTCTAATGTGGTATCAGGTAAAACAATTGTATGCGAAAACAGATACAGTGTGTTGGAAAACGTCGGAAGTGAAAGAGACGTGAATTCAAATGAAAAACCGATAGGAAACTCACAAACGAAAAATAGTGCAAGGATACCCATGTACAAGGGAAAAACTACTATGCAACCAAACGTGCCGAAAGTTACAAACAATAAAACTAATACAAGAAGAAAGCCTAAGACAGACGCGCAAGTGTACATATATGGTGATAGTCACGGTCGTGGACTGTCCGAAAAAGTGAATAGTAATTCTAAACACAAATTGGCAGTGGAAGGAAATATCAAGCCTGGAGCTAAAAGCGTTGATGTGTTGTCTGGTATTAATCCCAACATTGTAAATAAGGAAGGTAATTATGTAGTAATATTAAGTGGAACAAATGATGTGGCCAAGAATGAAGGTAATGAGGCTGTTAGTAGAATTGCAAAACAACTCTGTATGTTGAATAAGTGTAAAACAATTGTGGTAAATGTCCCTTATCGCCATGATCTTACTGAAGACTCGTGTGTTAATAAAGCTGTACAAAGTACTAACTTAAAATTAAAAACAATGTGCAATCACTTTAAGAATGTTGTAATGGTGGATATCAGTAAGTTAGGTAGAGAAATGTACACTCAGCACGGTATGCATCTCAATCAAAAGGGTAAGGATGAATTAAGTACCAAGATCTGCGAAATAGTTGATAAGGACGTAGCCAGTAAATTTGAAAGTAAGGAAGCAATAGCGATGCCATGGGTAGCACAGGAAAACCAAATTCACCCGACTCCATGAATAAAATTGCATGGGGCCGGGTGAAAACTTCAAGTCTGACGACGTCTCTTCATTTTAGTAATATAAGTGGCATAATAGAGGCAAGGAATAATAATAATAGCTTTTCTAAGAACTATGGTACTAACACAGCTCTGCAGAATGTACTAATACTCCACTTAAATTTACAATCGATAAGAAACAAGTTGGCTGAACTTGAAATTTTCTTAGATACAATTCCCTGTGATATCTTATGCATTAATGAACACTGGCTTGCAAATGAAGAAATACATTTGTATGTTCCAACAGGATATAGGTTAGCCGCTATATTCTGTAGATTCAATACTCCATGGTGGTGTAGGTATATATCTCAAAAATACGTTTAATATTGAATACACTGTTTTGAATTTAGAATGTTTTTGTATTGAACAGAGTTTTGAAGTAGTTGGGTTATTGCTAAAAAGCATAAAAGTAATAATTGTTTCCATATACCGAACCCCAAATTCAGATATCAATATTTTCATTGCTAATTGGGAAGAGTTAAATATTTATCTTAATAAATACAAAAATTACAAAGTATTCTTTATTGGTGACGTGAACATTGACGTTTTAACTAATCCACCGGTACGAAGTCTATTCTGTGATATTCTCAGATCTCACAACTATTATTACGTTAATGATCAACCAACTAGAAAATCTGCATGCCTAGATAATGTACTTACTAACGAAGGTAAGACCAGAATGACGTGTGGTGTCATACAGCCTTTGCTATCTGATCATGAAGGTTTGTGGCTTCTGATTCCTGTGACAGTATGCATGGATTCTAACTATGTTAGAACTAAAAAGTTTAGAATAATGGGGGAAGCTAACATACAAACATTACGAAGTAATCTAAGGGGAACTAACTGGGAAAACGTAGTTTTAAACGGTAAAAATATTTCTGAAGTCTTTCATAATTTCAAGTGGACTTCGACTAAATATCTAGAGGAATGTTGTCCTGTAAAAGAAAGAACTACTTCCTACAAGCGCGTTAACAAATTGACCAGAGGAAATCCCAAATGGTTTACACCTCGCCTTCAACTGCTCCGGAATAAAGTAATGGCTCTTTATAACATAGCTAACGCAACAGGGTCAGCCAGTGACAAAGAGAAATATAAAATATCAAGAAAATTGTACAGAAAAGAAATTAAAATGGCGAAAATTGCTGCGAACGAGAATTTCATAAATAATTCAAAAAATAAGTGCTCTGCGGCCTGGTCTATTATTAACAGGGAGCTAGGGAAACAGGTTGTTGAAGACTCGATAAAGATATCCCCAAATAAATTCAATGAATATTTTGTAAATAGTGCTAACAAACTAATTGGTAGGCACAAAAATGGCATTAGTTCACAAGTAGATTTCGCTTGCTTACTGACACAGACAAATATTAATCAACATAGTACTCATTTTCTATGGACCCCTATAAATATTAGAACTGTACTGTCAGTGGTCAACAAATTAAAAAGTTCGAATAGTGAGGATATATATGGGTTTTCTAACAACATGCTAAAGAAGATAATAGACATAATAGTTGAACCTTTGACCTATTTATTCAATTGCGTACTTCTCGAAGGTGAATTTCCGGAGTGCCTTAAATTCACTGTTACAGTTCCGATTTACAAGAAAAATGTTAAAACGGAGCTTAATAACTATCGCCCAATATCTTTGGTACCAATAATATCTAAGGTTTTTGAGCAATGTATTAAGAATCAATTGTCAAGATATTTTGAGGAAAACAAATTATTTCATAATATGCAATTTGGATTTAGACCTGGGTGTTCCACGACTAAAGCCGTGGAAAATATAGTATCAGAAGTGTTAGATAATTTGGAGAACAATCTTCATGTTGGGGTTACATTATTAGATTTGAGTAAGGCATTCGATACCGTATCACATAATATATTAATTGCGAAGTTACACGATTATGGTATTACTGGCTTGCAATTATCTTTAATTGCATCGTATCTTAGCAATAGAAAACAAGCTGTTCGGATTGGAAATGAAAAGTCAAGCTTCATGTGTGTAACAAATGGTGTTCCACAAGGTAGTGTATTGGGCCCCTTTCTTTTTCTTGTATATATAAACGATTTTCCAAGTTTTTTGCCCAATCGTTGTGTTTTATATGCTGACGATATTACTGTTGTAAATTCAGACAAAAATATAATTGATATTCAAAGTAGGAATAGCGAAATGTTAGAGTTGTCTTCTATATGGTTTAAATGTAACGGACTTACAGTAAATCAGGATAAAACAGAAACTATGTACATTAATCTTAGTAATTCTACGAGTCATTCAGATACACGTAAATCTGTAAAACTGTTAGGAATGTACGTCGACTCAAAGTTAAATTGGAATGAACATACAGAAAATTTATGTAGAAAGTTATCCAGAGTATTGTTTTTATTGCGTAAATTAAAAACTGTAATTAGTGAGAAATCTCTTATAACATCGTACAATGCCTTTTTTCATTCACATTTGGAGTATGGAATAATATTCTGGGGTAATTCTTCTGGTGCAAAGAATGTCTTCAAATGGCAAAAGAAAGCAGTAAGAATAATTAAGGGATTGCCTAAAACAGCATCATGCAAGGAAGTGTTTAAGGAAATTCAAATTATGACAGTCCCTTCTTTATTTATTTATCGATGTCTGATGTATATAAAAGAAAATTTAGATAATTTTAATCATCGAACTGATGTTCATTCCTACAATACTAGGCATAAAGGCGACCTTAATATGTCACAAGTTAGGTTAACCACTACTCAAAAGAGTTATAAGTATACAGGTATGAAATTATTTAATGTATTACCACAAAATATACGCACAATGCCTTACGACAACTTCAAAAACTTTTGTAAATCCTTCCTTATAAGCAATTCTGTATATAGTATCTCTGAATTTGAAAAAATCTGTTATCAAGAGTTGAAAGCAAGAACAATGACACATAGATAAAACTTGCCTGATAGTGTGATAAAACTTGTAAATATATATATATATATATATGTTATATTTGACAATGTCTATTGCAACAAATATTGTTTAATGACAATAAAGTATATCTTATCTTATCTTATCTATTACAAGTTACGAGAACAGTGATGTACTAGTCCTGACTAATTGTCACGTACGAGAAACACCTTTCAGAAAAACACCATAAATATCGAGAAACCCCCAATTTTGCTTTTTAGTCTAACCAAAAGAAACTGGAAAACCTCCGTAACTTATCAAGAACAAAATAACAAAAATGAACAATTATATTTTACCGTTTTTTTTTAAAAATCAACTACTAGTGATTTAAATTAAAAAATCGATTTAAATAAAAAAATCAACAAAAATTACTTTTTTTTTAAAAAAAGTGATTTTTTTCAACCCTGCCCTTGTAGTACAAATTAAGAAAAATAAAACTGAAAGTTAGCCCAAAACTTCTTAGAAAATGGAATGTGCTTTAGATCACTATAATAAAAGTTATTTCGTAGAGAAAAACATATTAAGTGTTATTTGCCAGGTTTTTTGTTCATGTGACGCCACGTACATTGGGATGATAAACAGAAACATTGGCACAAGACTAAAAGAGCACGTAAGAGAGTCCCTTGAAGATAAAGATGCTTACCAGATTTGTCAAAACACTACAAACAATCAGCACAGAATGTGGACGTTTTACATCGCGTAACCTTGAATGTCGAAAGAAATGTATTTGAAGTGAATTAGACTAGGACAAGAAGAAAAGAAGAAGAAAAAAAGAAATCCGCTGCTAAACTTTGAAAAAGGAAACCTGGATAAGGACTAGGATGGTATTATCAAGGTAGACACAAAAGACTATCAAAACTTGGAAGCAGTGTTTTATCAGGCTACATTGAGTACACAGATATTCGACATAATGTCGATTGGCTGGACATCGTGGAGTTCATGTTTAAGAGAAAAAAATCCCTAAAAGCACAAATTATTTTATTCAGTAATGAAATTACTGCACTAATGTTAAATATATGCACATCAATCGTCATGTCTTTACAAATAATATCTGTCTGTCAAAGCTTTCCGCATAGAAAGCAGTGATCTAAAGTAGTGGCAGGCACAGAAACCGGTTTTAGAAAAACCGAAACCGGGTTTTCAAAAACCGGTTTCGGTTTTCTTCAATGCCGGTTCGGTTTTCATCGAAACCTGTTTCGGTTTTCTCCAAAACCGGCTACGGTTTTTCACCGAATCTGGTTACGATTTTCTTCAAAAAAAACGGTTCTGGTATTCTTCAAAAACCGGCACGGTTTTTTTTTTTGCTGAAACCGATTCAAAACCTGTATCAGTTTTTCCAAAACTGGTTCTATTTCTGACCAGAATAGTTTTTCGTTGTTCTCCGGAAACCCATTTCCTTTCCACAGATGGTTTTGTGTGTTTTCCAGAACAGTTTTGGGTTTTAGTTTTTACTAAAACCATTGCGATGTTTACCGAAGCCGGTATTGGTTCCTTGAGAATCTACATATGTTTTAGATCTTCAAATCGGCTTAGTTTTCAATCAAAATTGGCTTCAGTTTTCATCAAGAACTACCTTTGAGCTTCTACTTAAATCCAGTTTGAACTTTCATCAAAACCCAGTTGGGATTTTTGTTATAACGGTACCTTATTACTATTATTATTAGTTACGCTTAAAAACATGTTTTTTCTTCGATTCAATATTCGCCCTTCTGTAAATCTCTAGTTGTTTCGAATACAAGTACCTTCCTTATTAACAATAGATTTTCAGAACCTGGATTTATTTTAATTAGACTAGCTTAACCTGCGCTCGCTACACAGTGCATCATTCACATATGAGCATGAATCTCCTTGTCATTACTCACATCTGTACATGTCCCCTTATAGACACAGATGAAAGACGTCTTGATAAAAATCGGCAAGGGGTACCACAAAGGAGAGATTTTTTTCGATTATTTTTCCAATATCTCGCACCGTTTGCAAGATTGAGCCTACTTCTGGTTGGAATTTCTAATTCATGTATGATCAGTGGTTTCTTTCTTCTTGCATGAAGTATGTAATAAGCAAATACATTACATACACAATTTATTTTAATGCCAGTGATAAATGGTGTTCATTAGCAAAACATTCTAAATATTAAAGATTCTTCATCACTCGAGAAATAGTTTTCTTCGATTTTCATGATCAATTTGTCATGAAACAAACTCCTGAGAAATATGGAACCACTGTATACAAACATGTCGTGTTGGAGTGTATAACTTATAGAATGTGTTGTTTTTTTAAATGCCAACACTTCCAGTGCACACAAACTTATAAACCTAGCATTTTAATATATAGATATTTAAAGTGACAAGTGATCAATTTAATAGGGAGAATCCTGAAATGAAATACTATGCCCTGTATGAAAGAGTTGCGTAATATTATGTAGCAGATAGAAGAAATAGTAATAGTAGTACAAAAATTGCTTGATTTGTTGCCTTCACGAATAAAGAGACTCTTAACTTGGCATTCCTACGGAGGCCCGCCTACCGCCTTTTCAAAAATTACTGTGTATTGTTTCTTTGAAACAGCTCTTAGTACCGTCGTTGAATTAATCTACTATACCAAACTTTTTGGCTTGTTTGAGAACTGGATACCGAAAGTCCGGATAACTACCAGTAAGAAATTGAAATGTATGTAGGCCTATTGGTGTTCATTTCCTGGACTCAGAGTACAAAATTAATGTGTAAATCTATTTTTTCAAGTGCTCTGAGCCCTCATTCACTTGCGATTTTCGACGTCGACACAACGTAATATTTGCGTTTAGTTTGCGGTAATGAAAATAAGCATTAATAAATAGCTTCTTTTAGTTTTGTGTTGTGCTGATATACGCACATTTTGTTTTGCATGAACACAAATCGCTACCATGCAGTGACACACACCACAAATGGAGTATTATGTCGAAGCTTGGGATTCTATTTCATTCCTGTACAGTTAATGGAGAAATTTTGTGTCTTCTTTACAGGTCAAGTTGCTATGAGCAAAAATACAAGAACTTTAAACCATCTAAAATGTGTTAATTTGGGGGTTATAAAAAGGGGTAAAAGTGGATCTGAAAAGGTAGGAGGACGGTAGGTAGCAGCATGACGTCACGCCGTTCCCCCTTCCTATCTTTGTCCACTGTATTTTTTTTTTTTTAACGAACTGGGCGATGCCTACATATTTTTTCGAAGTGGGGACGGAGTCCCCCCGCGTTTACAATCTATACCCTAAGTTGCAGTTTATATATAGATATATCAACGCACGAAATATCAATTTAGCCTCTCATCGTCAAACAGTTTTGAACAATGGAATAACAAGGCTCCCTCTACGCGGTATGCTCTTCCTCATATACGTGTTATTTTCTCCCTTAGTGTGATTCTAGGAAAGTGAAGTGCATTTGATTTTAAAAACAGGAAAATTAAAAATAACAAATAAGTAAAATAAAAACATTAGGTTCATTGTAGTCCTAAACTCGCTATGATATGCTATACCACCAGTTACAGTATCAGATTTAATTTCTTGGGGAGGCAATCGAAGGGTGGATACATTTTATTTGAGGGGGGTTATACTGAAAAGGTTAATTTCACATCATTTGCGCAATATTAATACATACTACCAGCCTGGGGTCAGGTTTGCCTACGGGTAGCGCCCGCCTCCTTGGCCGCCTTTGGCAATGTTACTTGTACCAGATTTGTACCGCCCTTGTACCAGATAACTCCAGGTAAGGAAAGTTCTATTAATATTTTATTTTGTTTAAGGGATGTTAGCTTAAAACTGTTAGCTGGACCTTCCAGCAGGATTCTGCTCCAGGCCACAAAGCGAAAACAACCCAGGACTGGCTGGCACGAAACGTCCCCGACTTCATTTCTACCGCTGATTGGCCTTCTAGCAGCCCGGACCGTAACCCTTTGGACTACAAACTTCGGGCAGTCCTTCAGGCAAAGGTATGCCATAAACAGAATCCATCTGTCGACAGTCTGAAACAATACTTGACCCGAGCAATGAACGATTTTCCCATGGACGTGGTGCGTAATGCCATCGACCAGTGGCCGGACAGACTTCGTGGCTACATCAAGGCCAAGGGGGGACATTTCGAAGCATGATTCGTGCGTCAGGCATACAACATATCAACGTAAAACATGACCAAAATAAATTGTCTTGGTGCTAATACTCTTCGTGTTATTCACATTCAAACTTGTGACAGTACTTATGATATAACTAGGTATATATGCTGGTGGCTAAGGCTGCGTTTACTTTGGAGGCACGCTTGGCCAAGTAAAATGGAAGCGCAAGCTTGCTCCTTGGAGGTGTGTTTATAGTACAGGCATGCAATAGCAACTGATCACGCTCCCATTTCATCAGTCAAGATGGAGTCATCGGACAGTGAAGGCGAAATATTGCTTGAAAGTTACAGTCACTTGAAAGAGCCCAACTTTGAAGGAGCACGCTTGCCTGTAAAAACAAATTGTTTTGTTTCCCGATGGCGGCGGGGCAAGCTTGTGCAAGCGCGCCCATGCGAGTGGTGAGCAGTGTAACCGGTTCCGTCAAATCACCACCTATTTCAAACGCCCTTATAAAATTTTGTCTGTATGCGTAGGCGTGCGCTTCCATTTTACTTGGCCAAGCGTGCCTCCAAAGTAAACGCAGCCTTAGTCAGGGCGGGGCCCGAGCGGTTGTGCGTCCGGAGAGCAGGTGGATATACGCGCAAGCAAGGGTAATGGAAAGAAATGTTTGGGAAGATTCTAGAACACAGGACCCCCTATATAGATTAGTAGCTAGGTTGGTTCCTTTTTGTACCAAACTTTAATATTTAATTCATACAGTATTGCTGAGCGAGCGTCAGCGAGTGAAGGCGGGTTAGAGCCCCGGAGGACACGTTATTTTCTGTCTTTATCACAGCTAAATACGAAGGGAGGACCTGTGTTCAAGAACGTTGCCGAATTGTTTTGTCAAGACACGAGTTACAATAGGACTTGTCATGGTATCATACTCCATTGTAACGCTCCATTTGTAAACATAAAATACAGGTTCTATACCTTGTGCGAAAACATGCTTTTTTAGCACTTACCTGAAATATCTTCCATATGCACTCACTTCTTTTATCCGTCGTAAAGCGCTTGTAATTTTACACTAGCACCCTACATTTTGTAAACCTAAAATAAAGCTGTGCTAATTTGTATTTAATTATGTCGCCTGTAGAAATTTATTCCCTTAAGCATGTCTTTTCAAAAAGTGTTGAATTTTACCTGTAAATCTTCGAAAATATAGTGCACCAAAACTACATCTGCACCTACAAGCTTATATTTCCGTTTCACTAAGGTGGAAAATCACACACATACGGTACCAAATCCTATCTGCAAAGTTTGTATTTGTTGAACCGTCTACGGAGGTAAAGTTTCCTTGAACTTCACTATTTCTGTATTAAAAGATTACACTTGTAAATTTTTATAAAAATGACTCCGTAACTTAATTCGCACGCTTATTTTTTATAGTGTTCTTGAAGTTAACCTTTTCAAATACAGTAAATATTTTCCGTGTTTCCATAACATGCACACTCACAATGTACAGGCCACATTAACCACATATATTGTGTGTTATAACTGGATTAACTATGTGCCATAACACTATATTCCGGCTGTTTTTCTTTCACAATACCCATATGCAGCAACGAAAGAAAACAATACGCCATAACATGAACGTGTTCTGCGGTTTGATATAAAAATTAAAGAAAACGAATCCTACTGTGTGTCTCATCTACACATACAAATCCACACCAAGTTATCCAACTATATTCATACATAGTTACCTAATTTTAGGTTTATTCTAGAAATAATAACAAAAAAATATGAAGATCATACCATTTAAATACCTTCCCTCACAAAGAACAACAAACACTGTTGCCAACAGGTTTCTTCAAAAATAGCTAAATGACATACAGAATTCGCATAAAACATAGCTAAATTTATAGTTAATATAACAATCAGAGAAGCAACATATTTTATTGTTTTATTATATACCTGGAACTGCAATATATTTCCTGAATTCTCAAATAAAATACTTTCACCCTAAACTGACACTTAAAGCATTTACAGTACGCCAGACCAACAACTAGAAATTTTTGCTGGAATGGGTACAATGTTTGGGAAGGGCCAAATACTACAAGATTTTACTTAAGGGTGGTAAGTGTTATTCTGCACCAAAAAATGAAAGGTAATTTTTAAGTACTGCCACCTATATATTCAGAAAAGATGATGACAGATTTGCTTTTTATAGTAAAAAAAATAGTACAAATGATATGAATGACCAACCTTGCAGAGTACATTCTTTCTCTGCTGTACAAGCAGTGGCGTATTTAGGATTTTGTTTCGATGGGCTTGAGAATCAGTAAGAAGCATTTGTGTTGTACGTATAATCAGAGCCGTACTGCAACCCAGGGGCTCGCCGGGAAAGTACTTTCTAGGGGTCCCACTTACATGTACTCCCATGCGCAAAAAAAAATTGCGCGTATACTGTAACTGAAGATTTTTCGTATTTATTCCATTTTCCTTACGTTTATAGGTAAAATTCAGTTATTAGTATGTGGAGAAAATAGAAAGCAATCCATCTAAGGAAATATTTCCAAAAAATATAATAAAATAATAAAAATATAAGCAAAAAACAAAATTATGCTCGGTTTTGTGTATACTGGCAACGATGATTTCTAGGGATTTTTTCAGTAGCAGAGCATGATTGCGGAGGGAATTCAGTAGGGGAGTCGAGGAGATGGATCAAGGATCAAGGATAGTGGACACAAAATGTTGCATTTATTGGTTAAAACCTAGTGTGTAGATTGCCTGCGAAATATAAATTAGCTTCTGTAACTAAGATGTCGTACGAAAATATAGAATTAAACAGAAAAACTCTTATCTTAAGGTTCGAAGCGATACGGACCATGGTTATGAAGATTATGTCTTTTAAAAAAAAGAGCCAACACCACGTAACCTCAGTGGTTAGGTGGATAGAGTGGCGGACTTGTAGTTATTTCATTATTTTGACACCACATCGAATCGCATCCCATCCCATCCCATCCCATTTTTTTTTTTTTTTTTTACAAAACATTATAATTTTTATGTTAATAAGAACCGAAGCAATATAATAAGGACAACTTACTGATATTTTGCTGTAATGACGTATTTATCCAGGATTAGAGAACTATTGTTAATAGCTATTGTTTTCTGTTCATGCTGTTGTGTAGCTTCTCTCATCCTGTTTTCTTGGGGAAAGAACAATTTTGTCTCCAAGAAAGTGTGAAGGATATATACGGACAGAAAAAGACATCTTAGTACCAAAAGTGATTTATCGTGATGAAATGGACTAGTTTGCCATTATTATTAAAAAAAATATATATATTGAAGTTGGCTTTTCTTTAGGTTTTACCTAAAAAAAAATATTTTTTCTTTATAAGACTATACTTTATGAGGCAAGGTATGTGATCATACCCACAAATTTAGCTAGGGAGTGAAAGATAATTGTTTATACAAACATTTTACAGGTTTAGGTGCGTGAAACACCAATACACCATGGTCTCGCTTATCCGACCATCCTTTGTTCCACATACCGTATGATCCGATATATCATTGCAAATAGCACCAATCGGCAAGAAGAACTGCAAGTTGTGGTCTTCGCCTAGCGCGCCCTCTACAACTTGACTCATACGTCTATCATTCAGTGCAGACACGTATCCAGGTTTTCTATTCGGAGTGGGCCCAACACGTATGATTCTAATTACGTAGAATTACGTCCTCGTAAGCACGTAATTCTAATGTTTTAAAAATATCAATAATAATAATAATAATAATAATAATAATAATAATAATAATAATAATAATAATAATAATAATAATAATAATAATAATAATAATAATAATAATGCAACAGTTTTGTACTCCTCTTAAACTTTTTCCTACTTTTCATTTATAAACCGCATTTACTTTACATTTATTTTGTAAACTGCATTATAGCACAAACAAAATGAAACATATTTTCGAGAAAAATGTAACTAAAGAAAACTTTCTGCTACGTATATCGCCTAACAAAAATAGCAAGAAGACATTGAGTGTATCGTTCTAATATATTAAAGTTAAAAACAGAACGGAAAAGAAATGTTAATCCTATTTAAAACTGTTCTTTAATTCCACCTGGTATAATGGTATTATGGTATGTTCTTAGAATTATAACAAGACAACAGCACATTGCCCAAAGTTTGGACACTGACTACTAGTAAATTGATATAAAAGAACCTAAAAAGGGTTAAAAAAAAGTTTATTAAAAAGTGCTTGAGTTTCGGAGAGTGACAGCCCTCAGGCTCTCACGCTGGATACGTCCCTGATTCAGTGCAGTGCAGTTATTTGTTATAAAACATTATTATTAGATGTGTAACATGTAAAATTATATCATAAGTTTTACTTTTAATAGGTCTTTTCTTAACACATCCATATTATCCAGCGTTCTGACTGCCTGTTTATGTCGGATAAGCGAAACTCTACTGTATTTCCAACGCTAGCATATACATGAACTAGAATTGTATCATCCTAGAACAGACAATAGTGTGAAATGCTTATATTAAAAGGCTGGAATAAAAAAAAGCGTAAGTACTGTTTTGGTAGCGTGAGAACAAATTAAAAACAATTGAATATATTTCCTAGGTATCAGATTATCATCTTATTGTGTCGATGTGTATTCTTTTTTAAACATTGTTTTAAGTCATACCATTCGCAATATTCCTAAGGAAATCGAAAGAAAAACTCCCATGTGCCTCTATGGCAAAGCGGCTTAAGTGCATGGTCCGAAACCGATTCCCACGTTAAGGTATAGATAAAGTTCCCGTACTTCAAAAATGCAAATCCGGGACGCTACTAAATTACGAGAATCTTTGAAATGCTTAAAATTGAAAGAAGTGTTGAATACTAATTTACTTTCCTCCATTAGATAGGGTTATTCAAGTATTACGTTATCACATTTTTATTCATTTCACTAGACCTTCCAAGGACGCCAATTTCTCTGTAAATTTGGGGGGGGGGCATTCAAATGCAGAAGATATATATATATATATATATGAGGATTTTAAGACAAATTACACTCAAATTATGCCAAATCTTGTATATTCATAAATACAAAGGTGGCCTACATGAGCTTTGGGCGGGCCCGGCCCCCCAGGATCGGCGTCCTTGCCTTCTTCCTAGTTAAAAAAACGTATGCAGATGATTTACTCCCTCCCCCTGGTAAGCAAAATTGTTTTTTTTTTTTCTCAAGATCTGTTGTGTTTCGTGAAATAACAGCAGGAATTTCCTGATTACTTAACCATCTAAATGAATGTTTTCACTTAGAGCCATCCCGTCGATTCGCGTTGCCTAGGACTAAAATAAATTAAGGGTCAATAATGAAGATGAGACTTCCATATCAAACATGAAGAGACATGTGGATCGAAGATCTTTCTTTGTTCCAACTTTGATTTTTTTCAAATCCATGATGGGAAATTATATTATGAGTACAATTTTCGAAATTAATAGTATACAATCGTAAAAATATCTTACAAAACGATGGTTTATTGTAAAATACTTTGACTCAAAGAATGAATTACAAGTAATAAACTTGTTACTTTTCCTGAAGAGTCTAAGTCTTGAATGAGACGGAAACTCTCGAGCGTAGTGCTTGGAACGATTGCCTCACTTGTTCTACCTTCCCGTGCCGCAGCCTTGATTCGACATGATCCTAAACGTATTATTCAGAAGTCGAAGTCGGAAGATGTTTCCCATTTTTTCCAAAACACTCTTGGTCGATTACAATCTGCCTCACTCGTGAAGGGACTATCCCATGCCGTAAGCGTCGGTGGACCACCGATAGGCAACTAGTGACATGTCCCCAAAAATTGGCGGTCCCGCAGCCAAAAATTGGTAACACTTCCGTTTTGAAAATTATACCACCACCGGCAGAGAAGCGACGGGACGCCAACGAACCACAAAATTATTCCCCTAAAATACGTTAAATCGCCTATATGCGTAATTTCTTTGCATCAAGGTGTCTAAAAACATTTTTTAAAAAATAAAACAAAAGTGCCGTGAGCTGGGCGTGAACCATCAACCTTAGGATTACTAGTTGCGTAATCTTCCGAACTCGCCACGGAAGCGACTATGAAGACACAGCTTGTAGAGTGATAAATCGTTGAAGTCTTTTTAATATTTCTAATCAGAGTGCTCCTTTAACCGTGTATATTTGAAGATAACTGTTTGGAATCAGATCAAATGCACTCGTCATGTAATTTTATAACAAAATGGCAAGCGTCTATTTACTTTTTTCATAGTTCTCCCATATTCACTTGCCAGTGATCGGCGACAGTTGCCAACTAAATTCATACAATTATACGCACCCATCTCAAGATTTTTCACTTCATGATGTAAAGGCAGGAGTTACTCTTGACCCCCGGAGTTCAAGTATTCTCCTTATAATAACAATTCGTCAGCGAAAAATAATATATAATAATAACCGCATGCACATGACTGGTGATAGTTCATGTTGGCCCCTTTACGATTTTCCGTGACAAATCAAACGAGCGCGGACCAAAATGAAGTCCTCGTTCTTACGTGGTGGTAACTTCAATACCCCCGATTTTTTTTTTTTTTTTTTTTTTTTTTTTTTTTTTTTTTTTTTTTTAATGCTTAGATCTGCCTCTTCAGTTTCGGCATCTGAAGACTTTAACCGAAACGGGCTATCATAATCGCATTTTGTTTTTCTTTAGCCTTTTTCAACATCCTTTATTTGCAATAATTGGAAAGAAGACAGGGAACAAGGAAAACGGTGGGAAGGACGAGACCACAACACTCAACATCCAACAACAATGAACAACAAATAAAACAAAACAAAATTTTAAAAACAAAAAGAAAAACGAAAAGAAAAACAAAAGGACTTGAGCTATCTAATCAATATTAACTAACTAAACAAGAATTAAATTACTATCTAATTCCTACCTAATTTTATTATCGTATTACGTAACAAATTTGATCGCTATCTAGCTACTACCTAAATTGTCATATATAGTAAGTTGACAATTGTTTAATATTTCCAAAACATACATTTTCTATTTTCGTCTTATTGATTTTAAGAGTTTATTAAATAACACGAAAAATTCCTGTTATCACACTCTGATAACTTCGGTGTCTGCTTACTGCTGACTGCTGATACTCTTCCTAATCTTGGTTTCTCACCTAAATGATTTTCACCTGTATGGGCGTTCCTCTCCTGTGTCACGGTTTCCCCTGTGTGGTTAATAATCACTATATACACATCACTTCACTAAACACTACACTACACATAACTTCACTAACACACCACTTTTCTATAATGCATTTAAGTGTCATATCGATAAAGTTGGTTCACTGATTTTTTAAAAATTTTGATTATGGCTGTATTTGTTGATGTAGCTGTATTATTCATTGATCTCGGTTCATCCTACACATCAGAAACGGACCGTGAGTATCGACATGAGGCCCAGGACACACTCGGAGCACTTAGTGCGGGCCCTGGTCAGTTGTGTCCCGCCGCCGTGTACCCACGGACCGAAAGTCGCACGCTATCGTAACCGAATCGCGAAGCGGCTTCGAGATGATGCTCTATTTCCGAGTCTTCATGTCAAAATTGGGATATTTTTATATGATTGTTTCTATTACATATTAGTGTATATTTATTCCCACGGCTCTAGATTTAACACTCATTCCGTCACCATCGCATCACACATACGCTCCAAGAGCATCCGGAGTTCCTTACCAGTCAAAGACCGAGAATGCTCTAGGCACTCACACACCATCACTCAACCTCCTTCCTGGGGGCGCGGAGATCCAGCGCTTCCAGAAGTTTCCTTCGGTCTAGGAGGGAGGAATCCTCATTCATTCTGTTTTCCATATTTTATGTTCATTTAGTTTGTGTTTTCTCTGTAAAATGTTTTCTGCATAGTTCTGAGTATTCCTCTGCTACATGTGCCAGGATTCTATAATCCTCTCCATCTTCTAAGATGGCTTTTATATCTTTCTGTCTAATTTGGTCACGAATTCGCAAGTACTCCTCCAGGAACGGGCACCACAGAACACTGTGTTCAGGTGTCCCTTGTTCTCCACATTCACAGCTATCATGTTCTTTTTTGTTGATTCTATAAAGATGGGTTGGAAAGGGACCATGTCCTGTTAGGAAATGAATTAGTCCTTTGTTGGGATTGAAGTAATTCCATTTGAGTCGCGTTCCAACGTCTGGAATAAACGTGAATAATCTTCTTGATGTTTTGTCTACTTGCCAGTCCTGTATCCATTTTTGTTGAATTTGTCTTTCTATTTCATCGAGTTTTTGTGCTTTGGTCCCTAAAAGTTCTTTCGTCTTATTTAAATTTCCTTTTTTATAGCAATATGTTGCCGCTCTCTGGATTACTGTTAAATACATTGGTTTGAAACCCATCAAAATACACAACGCGCTGTGCGGTGTCGTGCTGAAGGCACCAATGAGCCGAATTAAAAGGTTTCTTTGTGGGCGATTTATTTTTGCTTTTAAGGAGTTATTCTCTAATAATCAATGTGCCCATACGCTGGAAGCATAGTTCATCGAGGCGCTTAGGATTACCTCCTGATAAGTCTTAATTAATTTTCTCGGTAGCCTATAATTTGTTTGAGCCAATGAAATGAGTTTATTAGTTACTTTATGACCCTTTTGAGTAACATAATTAATATGCTCTCCAAAATTCAGTTTATCGTCTATCATAATCCCTAAATATTTAAATACTGATACCCTCTCGATCTTACTGTTGCCTATTTTAATTATTGGTCCTCTTAATAATTTACTTCCAAAAATCATGTATTCCGTTTTCCTCTCAGAGATTTTTAGCTTAGACTTTCCACACCAATCAAGTAATTCGTTTATAATTCGTGCTGATTTTCTTTCCAATTCTATTCTAGAGTTTGCTGAGATTATTACAGCCAAATCATCAACAAAAGCAATTACTTGTTCAGTTTCCTCTAATTGGTTTAGTCTTTCTAAACACGGCTGGTATTCCAAATCCCACATCAATGGTCCTAAGATCGATCCTTGCGGACATCCCTTTTGTGCAGTAACTTTGATATTTCCCAGGTTTTCATGGATGATGATCTGTCTATTCAAGAAGTAATCCCTAACTATATTTACTAAATATTGTGATAAATTTAGCTCTTTTAACCTTTCAATGAGAGATGGTGTCCATAAGTTATCAAACGCTCCCTCTGTGTCAAAAAACAGGGCCAGTGCATATTTTCTTTCCATGCTACTTTCCTTAACTTGATACACAAATGCATTTAAGGCATCTTCCGTAGATTTGCCCTTTCTGAAACCATATTGTAAACTATCATCTTCGATATTTCTATGCTTTCGTCGAATTCTATTTGCTATTATCCTTTCTAATAATTTTGAGATGTTTCTCAAAAGGCAGATTGGACGGTAAGAGCTCACTTCTGTTAAATCTTTATCCTGACTTTTTAACAAAATTAGCAATTTCGATTCTTTCCACAACGAGGGAAATATCTGCTTCTTAAGTAGGGTGTTGAACAATTTTGTTAGATATGGAGTCCAAATATCCTTTTTATTTTTGTAGATCTCATTTACTATACCATCCAATCCTGGAGCTTTTTTAGTTTTTAGTTTCTTAATTATTGTTTCAACTTCCTCGTTGTCCGTTAGTTCGATATCTTCCTCTGCTGTCAATGCGATGGGTTGCAAATATTTTCTTCCCGATACCCCCGATTCTAGATATCTGCTTTGTCTCGACGAAACCCTGCCACTAGTAGCACACTAGCGGCAATCCTTCGACGCGTCGCTATATCGACGATCGCCATTTACCCGCAAGTGGGCCACTAGGAGTTGGCGACGTTTACGGCATGGGGAAGCTAATAAACAAACAAAAAAATAAATCGCCTTATTAAAAAAGTTTTCCGAAAATTTACATCTAGCAAAATCATTTGTTGGTACTCCAGAACTGTGAATTCACCTTTATTCATAATTTATTTCTATCGTAGTTTTGATATGAGAATGATATGTCTGAAACTGTAACACACGTCATTAATACTTTTTTTTTTTGCTTTACTCAGATTTAACAGTTTTACTTAACAGTCAGTCAACTTGGATATGTGATATCAGAGTTTTAGAGATTTCCTTAAATTTTTCATTTCTAAAACAGTTTGCAACTAACACCATTAACGTATCTCTTTCGATATTCCCATATGTAATGGCTTGGTCACTCCCAGTATATTTCAAACAATAAACTATTTACGGTGTCTTACTCCATTAATCCGAACTACATTTTATATCCAACAACTCTGTGCATTTTCCCTTAAATCTGCAAACTTTCTATTAGGTTAAAACTCAGTATTTTCTATTTTCTTCCTTTCTTGCTAAAACGAAAGTGTTCTTTAGGCAACCTGAAATGATGACTCTATACTACATTATGTTGCATAGGGCATTTTATGTAGCATATCATTTGAAAGTTGGACACTTTCTTCGTATATTGAAAGCAACAGGGATTAAGTCCTTCTACACTTACATGAGAAGTAAACACATTCTTTTTAATTCGTGGAATTGTGCCAATGCACTAGGTCCAGAGAGTTTTTAATTTAAGCTAATTAATAATAATAATAATAATAATAATAATAATAATAATAATAATAATAATAATAATAATAATAATAATAATAATAATAGTTATTATTATTATTATTATTATTATTATTATTATTATTATTATTATTATTATTATTATTATTATTATTATTATTTTATTGACAGGTTTTTCTGAATATTAAGCAATATTTCTCAAAAAGCTGGTATTTTTAAACAAATGTGTTCGATATCAAGTTTTCATAAAGTAGTCACTCTCTAATATAAATAATTTCAGAGGGGCCGCGGTAGCTCAGTGATAAAACGTTCACCTTTGGTGCATGGGATCCTTGGTTCGACCCCAGCTCGCACCAAGTGAATTTTGTGGTGGAGAAACACCATGTGCATGGGTTTTCTCGGGGTTCTTCCGTTTTCTCCAACTTTTTCATTCCACCATTGCATTCATTTCTCATCACCGTGTCCTTTAGCCTAGCCGGTATAACCGTGGGTCGTAAAACTTAAAGATTTGACTTCAAATAATTCCAACCCAAACAGTTGCAGGAAGTATGTCATTTCGAATAAAACAAACTACTCTATAAAATTCTGAGTATTATTATTTTTTATATATACAATTCTAGCGGACCTTATTTCTAAATCGAAGGGTAAGAAGATTAAATTCTCTTATTATTATAAATTCATTTCAATTGAAGCAGTTAAAATAGTTGGGAAAAATTAGAAAGCCATACCCTATATTCCAGTGTGCCACAACCGGATAACGGGGCACACTGGCGTGCCCAGCAAAATGAACAGTGTGACGCAAACTTTTACCTATTATTTACAAGAATATTTGTCGAGTTTATTTTATTTATTATTATGAACGATTCTTCCACGGATCAGCTGTCTGTATACAGTTAAACAAACAAGTGTCACATTGAGGGAATGAGTGTAATTATTTACTTTAATAGTAATAGAAATGTATATTTTCTTGTATTTTCTACCGGGAATAACTGCATCCGGTCTAGAAAGCTGCGACTAACAACAAAGGAACCCGATGTGCCAAACACACACCACCTACGCACTTCAATACACCAACAAAAGGTGCAGACTATTCATGAGTTAAAGTATCTCACCCAATGTATGCTCCTAACATGTCTCTCAGCGATTACAACATTTTTTGGTATCTCAATCACTTCCTAGTAGGATAGCTTTACCTAGAGACCACTGATTAACCTGGTATTGGATGTTTTACTTTTTTACCTTTGGAGTTGACAGTCATCGTTTGGATATCTCACACGCAAATATCTAATATTAACAACCTTTCTTCTATAATTTCGTAATATTGTATTATTTCTTTGTATTATTCATTAGCTTGGTTAAGCTTGTTTAAACACTTTTCTCTTTGCACCTACTTATTACCTATACCTTAACGTTGTATAAAAATACACTAACTCTCACCGGGAATCAAATCCAGAACCAATGCACTTGAACCATTTGGCCACAACAAGGCACATTTAAATAGAAGTTTCGATTTTGTTAGGAAAATTGTGATTAGGTGTAACATTTAAAAATATATTTAAGAATGAAAATGAAATGAAATCTTTGAGTTTTACGTCCCACGGTTATGCCGATTAGGCTAAAGGAGACGGTGATAATGAGAGATGAGTGAAATGGTGGAATGAAGAAAGTGGGAGAACCCCGCAGAAACCCACGAGCACGGTGTTTGTCCACCACAAAGTTTACTTGGCGGGGACTGGGATCGAACCCGGGACCCCAAGCACCAGAGGTGAACACTCTACCACTTTTTTTTAAACTTCGTGACTATTTTTTTCTATTTTAACCACTTCTCAGGACTACTGGACACGAAAACAGAAACATCGAGGACAGTTAAAATTCCACTCTTGCTCTTCAGAGGGACTCGAACCCCCAATGGGCTTCACCTTACGATCATCAGCCTAACGCCTCAGACCGTTCGGCTACACCCACCGGCTACCACTGAGTCACCGCGCCCCCCATATTTAAGAATGGGTACGGATGAAACGCACTGATTTTTCTCGCTCGAATTTCTTAAACTGACTCGTGTTAGGCTGCAGCTATTACTGAAACATTTATTTGGGAAATGCGAATAAAATAATGTGTTTTGGAAAACTTTGTTCAAAGCAACTTATGTCCAAAAGTAAGGTACCCATTGGTCATATTTCTGTTAGAAATAACATATGCCATATATTAGAATTATTAAGGAAATAATTGTATGTGAACTATGAGCAAAAGCTTCTGAGTACTTTCTGCGAAATCGTCAAAAAAGTCATCCCGAAGAATAAAATATCCCTTGTGTATCTTTTCAGGACAAACGAGTTATGCTATTTATGAAATACGAACAAAATTGCCAGAGTCATTCTCGACAAAATCATAGGATAATCGTAGGGTAATTACTTGCTCCGAAAAGTAATATACCACTTCTAGCTTTTTAGGATGATGGAATTATACCATATCGTTAGGTTATTTATGTAACATTTATTTATGAAATATGAACAAAATTGCGTCAGGCGTTAATGGGAAAATCGTTGGAGAAGAGTAAACTACTACTTCTGAATGTTTACAGGACGAACGAGTTGTGTCATATTGTTAGGTTATTAATGATACAATTATTTATGAAATGTGATTGAGAAAATTATTCGAAAAAACGCATCCCATACAGTAAATTACACCTTATGTATTTTTTTTCAGAGCAATGATTCATACTATTCTTGTAAAAAAATAAGCAAAATCTTTACAGCTGTTTTTGAAACAATTTAATTATTTTAAATTTTCATTCATCAGTAAACTACCCTTATTTTTAGGTGTCGGAGGATATAGAATTCGAAACGATAAAGTGTTATAAAAAATTCGTCTAGAATTCGGTCCAGATACGTCGAACAGTATGGCCTCTATTTGAATGCATGTAAAAGCGTGACGAACCGACAAACGAACAGATGGACAGACATCAAAATAACTTTTTCGATATGTGGGGACGTGAAACTTGAAGTCATTGAAATCTCGAATTCGATTTTTATCACTATTACTCCAACTTCTTCTTTCGTCGCTTGAACGTGAAAAAGAATAGGAATACAACGACACGTAAGGTGATAATTTGTAATTCCCAAAATTTAATGAGTTACGTTTAATGTGTTGCCATGCTAGAAAAAAAGCTTATGCCTGTTTGTTATATCATTTTAATATCAGTTTTTCACGCTACTATATAATATAGAAATATGGTATGATTATCGTTCATATTCGTGTTCCGCATCTTTCATCTTTTGGAAATATTCGTGTTCCGCATACATAGATCTGTATAATTTAGTTACGTTCAACGAAAGCATTCTTGCACTTGTGGATATGAAAAAAAAAAAGAGATAGAGAAAGTCAATACTCTAAAAAGCAAAAAACACAAGCACACACACACATAAACGATAATTTAACATCAGGTCGATGTAACAAGGGGTAAGACTGGATAGGCTGTCAAGGTCGCGTATGTTCTTTTTCCTGTTCCAGACACACAAACCCAAAGTGAGTTGTCTGCTGTTCAAGAACGGGAAGTAACATACAAGACTATAAACTGAAAACAATAACTGTTTCCAATAGTACACGTATTCTAATACAGAATAAATACGTCGATTAAAGGATACTATCAATAAATTATTTCCTTATTATATTGTTTCGGTTCTTATTAACATCAAAATTATACACTTCCTATAATGTTTTGTAAAAAAAAAAAAAAAAAAAATGGGATGCGATGGGATGGGATTCGATGTGGTGTCAAAATAATGAAATAACTACAAGTCTGCCACTCTATCCACCTAACCACTGAGGTTACGTGGTGTTGGCTCTTTTTTTTTTTTTTTTTTTAAAGACATAATCTTCATAACCATGGTCCGTATCGCTTCGAACCTTAAGATAAGAGTTTTTCTGTTTAATTCTATATTTTCGTACGACATCTTAGTTACAGAAGCTAATTTATATTTCGCAGGCAATCTACACACTAGGTTTTAACCAATAAATGCAACATTTTAGTCCACTATCCTTGATCCTTGATCCAACTCCTCGACTCTCCTACTGAATTCCCTCCGCAATCATGCTCTGCTACTGAAAAAATCCCTAGAAATCATCGTTGCCAGTATACACAAAACCGAGCATAATTTTGTTTTTTGCTTATATTTTTATTATTTTATTATATTTTTTGGAAATATTTCCTTAGATGGATTGCTTTCTATTATCTCCACATACTAATAACTGAATTTTACCTATAAACGTAAGGAAAATGGAATAAATACGAAAAATCTTCAGTTACAGTATACGCGCAATTTTTTTTGCGCATGGGAGTACATACTGCCCCTTCCCCCGATACTAAAAGGAGTCCGGGAGTGTCACTCAGATCATATATGCTTAAGGCCGCATTTCCATTGCATCCGAATCCGATTGCGAATGCGAATTTCCCAGCAATTGTAAATAAATTGGAGTACCTCGACTAGCTCCGACCTGCGAATTGCGAAAACTGGCGAAAAGATGCGAATGCGAACGATCCCAACATGCTGGGATTGTTCGTCCGAATTCGTGCGAATGGAGAGTCGTCTGCAGAGAAATTGAGCGCTACGTGAGAGAAGAAAGTTCGTTTTGCGTTCATTGTGAGGTGCGGAGATAAAAATGAAAATAGATGTTGATGTTTTAATAAATTGTGTTTTTGATAAAGTTCCATTGTGGATCCAAGCTCATCCAGATTACCACAAACGACACGTCGTGAACAAATTATGGGCAGATGTAAGTAAAGAACTTGGAGTGGAAGATATGTATAATTTCTTTGTTTTCTCTTTAAAATTTGAAGATTTAATTAATACACGAACTGCAACTTTTTATTCAATTTATATTTCCTCTTTATTCCTCAAATAATGATTTTACGAATACATGTAATTATTGACTAATATGTTTGAAATAGCAAATACGGGTTTTTTACTCATGGAGAAAATTTTGTTAGAAAGTTGGTTGATTTTGCAATCTCTAATTTTATTTAGTTTATTTATTATAAAGTGAAAATAGCAGTTAGCACAGAAGCATAATAATAACAGGAGCGACATTCACTATTTTGCACACAAAGGAAATTAATAGATATTATATTATTATTATTATTATTATTATTATTATTATTATTATTATTATTATTATTATTATTATTATTATTATTATTATTGCTCTGAACACTTTAAGATATGAATTTTCAAGCAAAAATATTTCACATTGAAGGTTTGAAGAGATATTGCAACTTGATTCGCATTCACAACATGAATTCGCAGTTCGCATTCGCATTCGGATGCACTGGAGGCATGGCCTAAAAGTCTTAAAATGCATATTTAAAACCTTTTCTAAGACAATAATTCCCCCTTTGACACTGACTGATCTGCCCAATTCTCCATTCTTCTCTTGCAACTGTACAATCATCTGCACAATGTCACACTTGTGCCATAATCCTTTCATAGGCGCCCTTGGTGCATATACAAATACATATATGAACCATCAGAAGTAATTTACACTTTATATAAACGCAACAATTCTCAATTCTCCTGTATTAACAGCAGAATCATGCCTAGGGGGTGGGCCAGCTAGTCAATTCTTTCTCGCTTCGCTCGCATCCCAAACATTTCAATAAGTAACAAGCTTTTACTTATTAATTAAAAGAAAGTTATTACATATGATTTGTTAATGACGATGTGATATAGAGGGCCGCAAGCTGCTGTTTGTGAGAGAATAACAAAGAGAAGAACAATACATGAAGGTAAATACAGGGAAGAATAACATTTTCGAATTTCAAGCAGCTGTAAAATAGACGCTTAAGAGGTCAGAACTTAACCTAACGAATTTCGTCTTATTCAAAGGCTGATCCTTAACAGTGATCTTTTTTTTAATTCCATTTACATGAAATGCTTCCAATTTGAAGGAATTTATTGGGATGATTTCCCCATCAACTACTTGTGTCACCAGGATATATATACTTGCATACGTATCAAGTTGTGTGATATTTTTATCTATCGACATACATACAATCATATACACACATTATATAGATAAATAGATATATACATAGATAAATAGATAGATCAATATATGCGTGTATGAGTTATTTTTATTATGTTAATAATAAGTAGCCTTAAATTTAGAACTTTCGTTCATTAAGAAATTAAGTAATTACTATAATTTCAAACATATGTAGTAGCAGTAGGCAAACTACATTTGGATTTTAAAGAGAAACATTAAATATTCTTCATCTGCATCAAAAAATTTTCAGAAATAGGAAAGAAGGCTCCCTCTGAATTTCCCTTACATTTCACTTTTTTTTTCTTTTCCCGCAAAACAATCGAAATTAAAATGATATTTCTGTGCTCGTATACAGAACAAAATTTGAAAAGTTTATTATTATTACTGGAAATTAATGCTGTCACCCATTTCGAACATTTTAAAAGAACATAGTTTCTAATGCATTCAAATTCCATTTCTTATCGATAATATGAAATGTTGTAAATAGTTGTAAATTTCTATAACTGTTCCCCAATTGGATTTGTATACAACCAAAGATAGTTTTGTCAAGTTAACTAATATAATCCTCTTGCAAAAAGGTCTTATTTATAAAAGAATACTAATGATCGCTTTTGGGTGTTGCAATGGTCTATCCGAGCAGTTTGATAAAAATTTATCATAGTATAACGACAAAAGCTGGTTCTCTTATCTGTATAAAAAAAAGTTTGGGGAGGTGAGTACAGGGGAGGGGAGCGCCGAATTCTACTTCGCTGGGTACCAAATCTCTAGCTACGCCTTTCATTGACAGCAAAAAAGGGGGGCCAAAAAATTTTAAAATTACTGAAAACATTTTCGCCATAAAAATTTAAAAAACATGATATGAGTCACTTCTAGATAATTCATGGACCATTTTGAACATGTTGAGAGAGGGAATATCATAAAAGTTTTGGTGGGACCCCCTTGTATTTCCTGTTCCAGGGTCCCAATCAGGGTGCGAATTGGCGGGGGGGATGCCAGGGATTTCCCCCCCTGACAAAAATCTTTCCCACCCTGGAGAAGAAAAATTTTATCCCTGGCAGGGATAACTTTTTCCCTCTCTGAAGTATTTTTAAATGGACATAAAGATAAGATAGAAAAAGGGAACAATTCTTACTTTGCGTAGCTAACCTCATATCTCACATCTCACATCTCACATCTCAACTGTTTTGTACTTGTTAGTGTATATATATATATATATATATATATATATATATATATATATATATATATATATATATATATATATATATATATGTGTGTGTGTGTGTGTGTGTGGGAGGACTGGGTGCGCATATGGGTGAAATTCATCCCCCCCTGGGAAAATTTTTCAATTCGCACACTGGTCCCAATGGTCTTAATCCGGTCCTATACGGAAAACAACGGTACTATAAAATGTATATTATTTAATTTCAAGTTATGACATTATTTGAGATTTCAGTTTAGCTTAATCCTTCAATATTAGCAAAAGTATAAAGCAGAATAGGAAATCAGGAACCTTTTAAGGGATGAATTACAAAAAAATGTGAAAGGCTGATTTCGCAACGTCACGGGCTGGCAACGCTGGTCTGAGATTAGCTGACTGTATTGGCGGTACTCGATGTGCTATCGTCCTTCGTTCCCGTATGTGAGGAGTAGTGTTGTAAATAGAAAAAAAAAAGGTTCGTGTTTTTTTTTCAGAAATGTGCGTTTTTTTTAAAAAACATTGCCTCTCGTTTTTTTCTAAATTTCGATTTTTTTCAAATAGTCATTGATAATGTATATTACGTCTATTTAAGTATGAAATATTTTTATGTAGGCGTCATTACCGTAAAATGTAACATAAATTAAACGCTAGATACTGATACGCTACAAATATTTTACAATTTATATGAGTAGCATATCTATTAACAATTCGGGTTTCAACAGTTTTCATCAATATCAACTAAGAAATAAAAGCAGAAATGAAATTGTTTTCTCGTGAAAGCAGGCCTTTAATAAGTACGAAAATAATCTCACGAACAGTATAAAATTCAAATAACTCGTCTAAAGGTAAAAACTAATACTAATTTGCCTAATACTATTTTTCTAAATATCATATATGAATTTGTAGACTAGATATATATGATATGCAGAGCCGGCCCGCATTTTTGCCAATCCCAAACGTTTCAGCATTCTTGCCAATTTGATGTCGAGAACATAATCCAAACAACCCCTGCGGGGCTTCTAACCCGTTCCTACTACTACTACTACTACAACTACAACAACTACTACATTAGCTGTGGATCTATATAGTACAAGGGCAAACGTACTACTACTACTACTACATTTGCTGTGGATCTGTATAGTACAAGGGCAAACTTATTTCAATGAAAGAAGTTTAATGAAAATTTTAAAACAATGATCGTTAAATCACTTTTTGAATATTATTTTTAATCTTATTTTAACGAAAGAAGTGTTATAAACATTTTTAAAAGTAGTAAAAAAAACTGTCCGTAGGCAGGATTCGAACCCTCGCCAAAAACATTTTTGCTTTCTAGCATGTTACGCTAGACCACTCGGCCACTAGAGCCGACAACAATTTTCGTTTATTTTGTGCTATATGTAGATCATGTCTTGTGATATCGCTTCTGTATCGACCAATCAGATCAGAGGATATGCTGAAACGTTTGGGATCCGCAAATATGCAGCCGGCCCTACCGTATATGCAACCCGTGCATTTGAATGAAGCGGCAAGTTTGGAGGGTCCGGCAAAATCTGTAATAAGTATATTATTTAAATTAAATATTATCTTCAGATACAGACTTCATGATGATGACAGTTACATTTACTATGCTGACCAATTTGAATACTACATTCATAAATTATGTTTAGGTTGCATCGAATAAATCCGAGCAAAAATTGCTTGATTGTTTTCAAATGCAAGAATTCAATTCTCGAATAGTAGCGAATATCTGTTCCATTTAGTAAGTCATCACAATTTCGATATGACAACTAGTCATGTTTTTGTCAGAAACAAGTTCCTTATCATTGAAGATAGAAACAAGTTTTTTTTTTTAAAAATGATAACAGATGTAGAAGAAAAATCAAGGAATAAAAATAAAAGAGCAAGTTGCACGGGAATTGCAAACTGATACATTGAGATTGAAGCTCGATATTGAATTCTATAAAAAGGTTTGCCATCTTTCCTCTGCAGGTGTGTTTGCTTTATCTTGCACTAACATAATAGATTAACATTTAAAGAAAAAAGACACAACGGGATTGCATTTTTAGTAAGTAAGCCTTTCTGAGTGCAACTGCACTTACCCTCCCCTTCGTTGTTCATGCTGGAGTAGCACACTTAAAATCATGACTTTTAAGATATGTTCTTTCTGGAGAAAGGGGGAGGCGGCAAATTATGCCATTGCACGGGGCGACAAATTGCTTAGGGCCGGCCCTGATATGTATATACAACACATGAATATAGGATGACACAATTTGAAGTAATGCAGGGTGTTTTAAAATTAATATTAGGGTTTTGCAACTTTGTAGTATCTATTACAATTAACTTACAATTATAAATATTATATCAAATGAAAGAGCAACTCAAACAATTTTGTACGCACGCATGTACATGCATTGTTTCTTCTGTCTGCCGTTAGAAAGAGCAAGTAGCAAAGACGGAGACTAGAGAGCAGAAGCTTTTTGTGTTTTAATAAAGACTGAATCTGTTTAGTGCAGCCGTCCGTGCGAAAAATAATAAGGTGACACTTGCAACTACGTCCTTATCGTTTGCAGTTGCTACAGGTTTAAAGCCTATAGACTAACGGTTTACGTGCCAATTTCGCAAGTGAAATATTGCTGCATAACAATGAAGATTTTCTGGATTGTGTCGTCTTCAGTGATAAATCGATATTTCACCGAAGAGCTAATGTGAACACTCATAACGTTTGCATCTGGCCATCAGCAAATCCTCAGGAGATGGTACAGTTGAAACGAGACTCCCCTAAATTGAATGTGTTTTGTGCCATATGGAGGAAAGTTTATGGGCCTTTCTCGCCTATCGACTAGATATGTGCCGTGTGACGAATGAATCTCACATCGAACACTTGTAGCAAAGACTGTTTGAGGTGCTCTTTTACTTGATGCATTGCTTATAATTAATTGTACGTAAAATGTAATAAGTACTACGAAGACTTAAATCCCCGATATTCATTTACACCCTGCATTTCTCACCAACAGTGTTGGAACTATGTAAAAAGGAATGAAAATTTTTCTGATAAAGTTATTGTTTACAACAACCATATTATCATTAGTCGAGACTGTAACTACAACAACAACACGGGTTAGTAGTCAAAAGAATGTAATCAAATGTACACTCGGTGGCCCAGGTGGCTAAAGTGGCACACACGGGTGCATGGGCGGCGATTAGGGGGGGGGGAATTGCCCCCCCACTTTTCTGAAATGGCCTATTAATGTATATAGTTTCAACCAGGGAAATTTGTATATTAACATTGATATACAAATATTCGGATCATGTCTTGCCCACCCACTTTTAACGTCCAATTGCCGCCAGTGTGTCACTTTTTTTAATCCGCTCCTGTGTGGACACTAATTAAGATATCGGGATATTATTTTTGCCAAATATGGTTGGACCATAGTTTATCATATTAATTTCTTTTTCTTCTGGTGTCGAAATTCCATCTCAATTTCACCCCAGTCAAAAATTCGAGAATTTTCTAATTTCAAATTTACGTCTTTTTTCCCTGTAGCTTCCTTCGTTGTAGAAAGACTTCCTTAAGACTTGCCAGGTAGATACCTCGGATGTATACCTAACTGTTGATATCAATTAGACGGGCCTGCACGCAGTATTGCCAATTAGGGAAATTAAAATTTCCCTAAATGTGGGCAAAAAATTAGATTTTTTTTTTTTATAAATCCATCACTATACGTCCGAGTGCAAGTCAACTTACGCCAATCGAACATTTGTCCTTACTTAACAAACGAAAGTACAGATCGTTACAATGGGGTAATTAGGGGGCGCATGAAAAATTCATATTTATGTTCTGACCCTTGATTATTCTAGTTTTTCCCTAATTTTCTGTTTACCGTAATATATTTTTGGTAGTTAGAAGCTTTGTTCCTTAAATATCGCCATAATACTTGTAGGATTCATTAGTGGTGTACCAATGTTTAATTTAAGATAATTTGCTCCTGTCTGGTGGCAGTGTTGCCAGCTACAGAAAATTTTAATTCCAGATTTTAGGAGGAAATTTTGGGAAAATTATCTGTTTTGTCTCTATTATTTCTCTCTTGTTGGCTACACCGGAACAAACGTACCAGTATCTGGAAGTCTCGTCTTTGCCCTACACAACGCACTTTAGAAAGTTTCAATAGGATAATTAGGGGAAGTACAGTTGAGGTTTACAATAGACCTTGTTCTCTAATTGGAAAGATAACTGTGATTTTTTAAGGTAGAATGAGATATTTTTATTGATATGCTTACTTTATTAGATATCGTCACAATACTTCTGGGGTATATTATAAAGATACCAAATCTTATTTTAAGGCAGTTTGTATGAGTCTGATAACAGTGTTGAAAGCTGCAGAAAATTTAATTCCAGATTTTAGGGGCAAATTTTGGAAAAAATCCCTTTTTGTTTCTATTATTTCCCTCTTGTTGGCTACACTCTAACAAATGTGCCAGTGTCTAAAAGCTTTGTCCTTAGCCTACACAGCGCACCATAAAAAGTTTCACTAGAATAATTAGGGGAAGTACAGTTGAGGTTTATAATAAACCATGTCTGGAAATGGTAAGAAAATGGTGAATTTCTGAGGTAGAATGAGATATTTTTTTATTTAATTTCATGCTTACTTTATTAGATGTCCCCTTGATACTTATAGAATATGTTCTTGGAGCACTAACGTTTATTTCCAGATAGTTTTCGTCTGTCTGATGGCAGTATTTCCAGCCAAAACAATTAATTCCCAATTTTAGGTGAAAAGTTCGGAAAATTTCCCATTTCCTCTCTATCATTATCCTCTTGCTGGCTACATTGAAACAAACGTACCACTACCTGAAAGCTTCCTCTTTGCTCTACAGAACGCACCATAAAAAGTTTCAATAGGATAAATAGAGAAGCTGTAGCCCCGGCATATCTGTTGATTTTTGCTTCTAAAGCGTAAAAAGCGTCAAAATTTCATGTCTATGATCACAGAGAATTTTTTCTTTCCCTCTTTGAATGGAAGCCAGTGACTTCAGGATTTCACTGTACCTTGTCAACACACCAGATATTGTTTTAGGTGACTTGGATCCATATAGCAGCAATGGGTTAGAGAATTTTTTGTAAATTTTCACTCCTACATTTCCCTCAATAATTTCCCACCCGTTCGCAACACTGCAGTGCAACTTACACCAAAAGATAGCCTAGCCACATCCATTAAAAAAAAACAAAAAAAAACAAGGCCTTAGCCACCCATATCAATCGAATGAATAAGTCACTAAATGAAAATGTAGGAAAACGCCAGAAATGACCTCGGTCCGAAAGAAATAATCACACAATTTTTCTCGTATAGGTACAAAGAAACAAATGATTTATAAGTTACAAGAGCTTCGACTCAAGTTCTGTCGATTATTTCAATAATCTGCAACATAAACCAATAAATAATATTTGCCAGAAAAAAACAGACATTTGAAAAAAAACATGAAAAAGAATGGTTTTTTATTGAAAAAAAAACACAGAAAAAACCTTTTTTTACAACACTAGTGAGGAGTGCTTTTTTTTCATAGACCTATACGTTACTTACGGTACGAGGCTGAGGGCCCATTAAAAAATTAACGATCCAGGCCCCACTGGGAAATTTCTCGGTTTCCTTCCTGGCCAGTACGGCTCTGCAAAAAAAAAAAAAAAAAAAGATATTATTTCTGGGAGCTTGTGCCAATGCCCTGGTAGATGTTAGGTTCCCATACATTTTTGTACTTAGATATTGGTCTTTTGAAATAACACTACATATTTTTTCTGTAAATTTTACAAATCTGTGGTCCCTGATTTTTAACCAACACCAAACTTTGGTTGAAAAATCTTTTTTTTTCTTCTATACAGTTCCAAGAAGACGTATGAAATTTTCTGCCAAGAAAAAAGTTCTCTCTCTAATAGACATACTACAACTGTTTTGACGGGAGTATATAGTGTACACACCAAAGGATATCTGAGAAGAGGAGAGAAATTTTCTACACAAAATCACATACAGTGAACACCTGTTGTTTTTCGTCAATTGTCCCGTGAGAAAGTGCAAGGAAAATTTGATTTTTTAGGAATATGAAGATGAAATTAGAAATGTACAACGATATAATAAAAGATATACATTCATTGGGACTAGATAGTAGAAATTGCCAAAGAGTGCTTCGCAGAAAATATCCCAAGTAAGTAAATTTTGTCAGTCATAACGATGTATACTTAATCGTAAATTGGCCTTCTTTCAGTAGAGTAAAGTGACAGAATATTTGATGGTAATAGTTATGAATGGGAAGTTAATTTAAAAGCGGGCCTATGTTTAGCAGAAGGGGTCCAGCTCTTTTTGTTCTAAAAAATGTTATACAATTTTGGTAATGTCTGTTCACATTAGGTTAGCTTATGTTATATTATGTTAATGAAGCTCCAGCATAATTTCCCCCCCCCCAAAAAAAAAGATAAAATTTCGCTTATTTCTACTAATATTAGGTTAGATTTGGTTACGTTATGTTACTTCTAAGTACTTCCATCGTCCATTTCTCCTGTAAATTTTATCTTTTTTTACGTGCTTCTGGACCCCTTCTGCTAAACATACTCCAAAAAGCGTGCAGGTCAGGTTTAGAAACACCACTCAAAATAATTATTTTTAAAAAATCCTTTATTACTTTTCTTATTCTCCATATTTATTTGCACTTGGTATTGTGTTTAGTTAGCAAATTTTTACTTTGACTCAAACAGTGACTTCAACCGATTCATCTGATCCGGTTCCCGGAGCAGTTTAGGAATCATTCCTAAACTGCTCCCGGAACCGGATCAGATGAATCGATTACAATTACTGACACAGTGAAAGTAATGTACGATGTTAAGAATTATACTATAAGTACAAGAGCCACAATGTCACTATACGATGTTAAGAATTATACTATAAGTACAAGGGCCACAATGTTACTAAACATCAATTCAGGTGAAGCGGTGACTATAAATTTTGAGATCTAAATGGGGGGCTACCACCCCCCCAAATCCCCCGCTCAAGTACCATAAAAACATCCAAAATAATAATAAATAATCACACCACTACTATAAAGCTAAGATAAGAAGGGAAAAATTAAAAAAAAAAAAACACTCGTCTCTAATCATAAATCAGTGCATGACAAAGAAAAAAAAATTACATCTCAACAAGACAATAGCACAAGCAGCAGCAAACCAAATACTTTGCCTAATACTCAAATGCAAAATAAATCAAGAATAAAAATATGAATTAAAAAAAGAAAACACTTACCATTTCGCCATAGGAGAACTCTCATGAATAATGAACTCATAACTGCTGATTCCACACACGAAAAAATAAGATACCAAGAACACATGCGCAATATTCAACATTACTGAAAAATGTTCCTTTCCGCACACACGTCGTTTTATTAAACCGAGCATACTTGCTATTATTACAAACAAGAAAAGCCAATAAACGTCCACTTTTACCATACGTCGAAAATATCTTCAGCTTTAGACCACAACCATGATAGGTTTTCTCTAACTCAATTCAACCAATTCAATTAAGCGCTTCCCGCATGCCACAAACAGCAGCACACACATACATGCACACAGAACACGTGATATCACACTAACAAACTACCATATGACTACACAGACACCTAGTGGGAAAAATATGAACTAAGACGTCACACCAAAGGCACGAACAGTTCCAACAAGTGACTCACGCACAAACAATTCCAGGAAGTGACTGAACCTATAAGAACCGATTAAAGTCACAGTTGGAGTCAAAGTAAAGACTTGCCATGAAGTTTAAAGGGATCATCATAATTTCTTGAAAAATTATGATTATTTCACGATTTGTGTGTAAGTACAGCATCCGGACATTATGCCATAAGAAAGTAAGACAGAAACAAATCCAACCTGTGTTAGATTTCCCTTAAGAAGGGAAAACATATGCTATCCAACCTAGTAAAAGCAGGATGAAGCTAATTGCACCTGGGTGCTTATGTAGGAAATAGGCGCGTCAGCGACGAAAGTGTTGTACCATTCCTTGTACTACAAAATGTTTACCTGTTGGACAGTTTTATAGTTACGGATCGTAGGATATGTTAGGTTAGTGTCTGTATCTTGCATTTTCATTACCTTAATGTGAGTTTTCGCAGATACAAGTTCCTATTGCACTTGTAATTATTTGACACTAAGAACGCTACACTTGTAAAATAATATACAGCATTTCTACACTGTGTAGAAATCAGGGTTTGAAAAAACCCGGGTATTTTTGAAAAAACCCAACCCACCTGGGTCCATGTGAGTTTTTTCGGGTATTTTCGGGTTTAATTGGGTTTTATCGGGTTTTTTCGAAATAGTTCAATGTCTTTGGGGTAAAAATGTTAAAATGTGATTTACATTTCAAGATTGTCATTGTCACAACTTGCAACATTTTTCTATTCACTGCTGTTTTGAAAAAATGGCCGCCATTTTGAATTTTTTTATTGGATAGCTGAAAAAATCTATACAGCAAATTTAGAATGTCTCGTGCTTCTACCCTCAAAATTTCAACTTAAAAAGTCCGAAAATTGCACCCTGTAGCATGGATACACGCCATTTTGAATAATGGCCGCCATTTTGAAATTTTATACCGCCAAAATATATACAGCTGATTTAGTCTTTTGTGCTTCTACTCTAAAAATTTCAACCTGAAACACTGAAAACTGCCCTTTGTAGCGTGGATATCCGCTATTTTTTTTAAAAGAGCCATTTTGTAATTTTACGTTGGTATGCCGCCAAAATCTATGCAGAAAATTTAGTGTGTGTCTAGTTCGTATCCTGAAAATTTAAAAGACCGAAAGTTGAACACTGTGTAGTACCGGCAGACAAACGAACAAATGTAGATCATCCCAGGAGCCTCAGTGACATTCGCCAAATATGAATACCAAATAGCTATATTAATTTGAAACAAAGACATAATTCATCAAAATGTCTTATATGAAATAAATATTTTTCAACGTAAAATAAATGGTTTTATTGCTGAAGTTCACTTTCGATGCTTTGTGCGTTCAATTACGGGAATTTCCCGAACACTTGTTGCAAGACGGTTCTTTTCTAGTGTTGGCAACTATGGAAAGTAGAAAAACCGGCACCCCCTCAAAATTCCCTATGTTATAGGTCGAAGTGTGATGTATTTCTGTTCGGATTCCCCCCCCCCCCCCATAGAAGGAAAATACTATCGTGAACGAAAGTGCATTAGTACCTGTATTCTGCATATCATTAATACATTCACTAATAAGCCTAATGCTATAAAGTAGGAATGGCCAAAATTTTCGTGATTCCGGAAATTTCACTTTCCGGATTTCGGAAAATTCCGGAATTCAGATTTTTTTTTTTTTGTATTTATCACCACTTCTTTAAAATTATCGAAACAAATGAATAAATTAATCTTTATGTGACAATTTTGGATTTGTAAAATGAAATTAATTCTTTAAACTTACACTTCAACTACAGGAAATTGCTTTAAGAAGTCCTTTTTTTACTCACAATAAATGTATAAAGTTCCTTACAAATAAATTTCAAAATTTCCGTGATATAGTCCCTGTCATCTCTTCAAAATTATGTAAGCAGATGAACAAAATATATTAATCGCTGATAGATGGTAAAATATGAGTTTTGGATTTACATATTGAAAGATATTTTTTAAATCTATACTTTGAACTAGATACAAGTTTTAAAAAATCGGTCATAAATGGGCTGGTAAGAAGTTTGCACCGGTCACCGGCTTTAATCAAAATAACAGCAATATTTCCGGCCAGGCCGGTGAAACACCAACCCTATTCTTTTCCGAAAATTAATTTAAAACAATTAACAAATATAGACCTATAATTCACATGTTATAAAGTAAATGTTTCAAAATGTAATAAATGAAATTAAATATCTTCCAGAGTAAAATAAATAGTTTTATTGTAGAAGTATTCATTTCCGATGCTTTGCGGGAATTTCCCGAACACTTCTTTCACGACAGGTTTTCCCTGAAAATGCAACTAGCTTTACTGTACATCGAAACTTCCATTTGAAGTTTGAATTCAGCACTTGAAATAGTAAGCGTTACGTAGTCTTGCGAGCTCCGAGCATTAAGCTTCTTAATTTTGAAAAGAATTTTTATGCTATTGCTGGTGTTGACTCTACAGAATGCTTATTTGAAGGATAGCAACAAATGACTGTTGTTGTTGGAAAATCAAATTTTACTGAATACTTTTGTTACCACCAAAGGTAAGAAATAATACTAATAGTTTTACTAATGTATTTACATATTTACTGTTAGTACCGGTACCTATGACCTTAAACCCGTCAACGTATGAGGGATAACGTCTCTCGGCGGCGCCGAGTCAGCAAGCACACTATTCACGGAAAGTATTTTTCTAAAATATAAAATTGCTTATTTTACTTCAAATAGGCTATAAGCATAATCCACACATTAATTTGTTCTATAATTATCTCAAGCTAAGGGAATTTATTTATTCATTCATTCAGTTTATTCAGAACTTTATAAAGATCTTATGTTGAATGTTGTTATCTACCTTAAAGTGAAAGCATCTAATTCGCCTAAAGAAAGTTCAAAATCTGATAAGAATAACTTTCAATGTGATCACCTTAATTATATCAATAATATACTAACAAAAAGCTCAAAAACCCAGGTGGGTTTTAAGGCGGGTTTTTTCAGGTGGTGGCTGGGCTCACTTGGGCAAACCCTGGTAGAAATACTACGCAAGTCATTTTTCATATGCACTTACTTATTTTAATCCTTGTAAAGCATTGTAATGGTTTTGTATTAGTAGCTGGTACACATAAAGTACATATGTATTCCTTACTCTTGAAGAGGTTTAGAATTTGAAACTATAGATTAAATTATATTTGATTCTTACTCACAAAATGTATTTTTAGAGCTTTTAAAGAGTTTCTTATGAGAGGAATTAAATTCCTCGGTGCAGAATTACTTTAAGAGAGTTCAGGGAATCAAAAACTTATTTTGCCCGAAAACATTCACCAGTTCATGCTACAACCTAAAAAAGAGATAAGTTGAAGGTTTGGAGTTCCTTCAAATCTCAATCTTGTTCTTTCACAGTGTAGACAGTTCAGATTTACGTTTTAGCTTTCTTTGATATTTCAACATTATATCGGAGAGTTTTGAGTTAGCACCCATACTACCTGTATACAATAAAAAACATAGTTCAGATTGTGTAGTGTTACAACTTTGTAACACTACCATAGTTGCAGTTACCAACTCCACATATTGAATTCTACGATATGAATCAGTGGCGTATTTAGGATTTTGTTTCGTTGGTAGAGGGCTATGCAAACACGTGAGTAAGCACCTATATTTTTCCTTAGAAATGGTAAGAAGGATTATTATTGTGCCTGGAATTTCGGGGGAGGGGCTTGAGCCCGATAGCCACCTCCTAAATACGCCATTGATATAAATTATCTATTAGGACACTTTTCGGATACGTATCCTTACCAGAAATGACTGATCACCCTTCCTTTGCGTAGTAGAACAGTTAATCGTAACTTCGATACGAGATATTGCGTACTTACAAGCATACACTTTTCACTAGATAGTTTCGCCTTCACAAGCATATTGCAGGTAAGATCCCTATATATTTACATTATTTATAAATTCCTGTTTTCAAATCACAATAGATATTTTTTTCGGTAACTTTTTACATATCTGAAAAGTTTTATATATTTACACACCGGCACCTTCTTCCGCCTGCAGAAATTTGTTCTTTATGAACATACAGCTCACAGATGACGAGAAGAACCCTAAAACAGGGGTTAGCGGGGAAAGGTCAACGACACGGTCAAGTCCATTTTCGGTTTTTGAGGTGTGGTCTATACTTAGATGTCGTCTGCTACTCCGGGTAGTTGTCTGTGTGCTATTCCGTGGTTTCTTTTGAAACCCCGCTGAAAAGTGGGCGAGCCCATACTTACGTCACACTACTTCTGCTAGGGTTCTTCTCATCATCTGTGAGCTGTACTTTTCCATCAGTGTGTTGGAACCATCTGAAATGTTGCAGAATGTGCTATACATAAGCTTGACCAGTACCTTAAAAAGTTGTGCTAAAGATATTATATGCTATATTTTAAAGAATACCTTACTTCTCGGTTTTCTGTAAAAGTTTTGAATCATATTGCTTAATTAAAAATTACCTGCAAATTGACAAGCGGAGTCTATATATACCTATCTGCCTATATGCTTTGTTTTTCACTAAATCTATATTACTACCGTCAAGGTTGTTGTTGTTGTTGTTGTTGTTGTTATTATTATTATTATTATTATTATTATTATTATTATTATTATTATTATTATTATTATTATTATTATTATTATTATTATTATTATATTTTTATCTATTTTTTTAATTTTTTTTTTTTTAGTGTGGAATTCCCTTTTCAGTGCACGTCCACTTTAAGAGGGCCTTACCGTTATGAGTATAAATACAGCAGATTTTCTGTAAAATAAAACGCAAACACCCTAAAATATTAATAATAATAATAAGCACCTTTACAAGGATGCTACGTACGCATTGCGCACAGATTTATATTTATGCGAATATATGCTATGAAAATGAGAAGTACAAAAAGCATGCACCAACATGTTCTAGGTGGTCACTACAGTCATGATTTATGTCTGTTTAGGTCCAGAGTAGAACAGACCTGGTGGGTACTCGCGTGTGGTTACGTCCGTAGCAGGCAGGGAGCAGGCCAAAGCAGCAGTGGGTATGCGCGCGAACGAAGAACACTAACAAATGTGTGCAGTTTACCTATTTTAGTGGACCTACATTAAGCCATCATGTCATTAATGTTATATACCCGTTATATTCGTCAGACTGTCTGTCTTTCAATAATCTTAATTCATGTAAGAACTTTATAAATATCCTCTTTTCGAACCTAGAAGTAACAAAAATGGAAAGTTTGGTGTTCTATCACGTCCTAACGTCTTTGTTTGCCCTGTCTCAGATAGATCTGACTACTGCTTCAGTCTATTTTAATACTAATAGACTATATCTGTCAGTTCACACAATTCCACTATTTACACAATACAATCTTATGGTAGTTTACTTACCTCTCAGACACTCCTGTTGCCACTTTCCCTCCTATTTTTCCGTAACTATCCATCTCATAGGAAAGATCTCCACATATTGGCATTAACTACATATTGCTCTATAAAATGAACATTACATTTTTCTCCTGTAATTTTTACAAATATTTGTATCCCGATTGTAAATCGTTATTAAAAATAAGTCAAAAGAGAATATTATATGTAAGGTTGATGTTGATTTTGACGCATAGTAGAACAGTGATAACTTAGAGAAACCTAGATAAAGGAACAGTTGTTCCAGTAATACTATTAAGTAGTTACTCAAAATAATTTTAGTGAGCAAATTTTAGGGGACGACTTGTGCAGTGCGAACCTCTTGTAGACTCAGATGAAATGGGTGTTACTCGATTCGCATTGACACGTACATCAACAGTTACCCGAAAAGTGAATTTTAACACGGGGAGATTAACAAAAACTCGGGATATTAGGCAATACTGAGCACATGTCGATCCGGATGAAATTGGCCGTCATTCGATTAGTATTTACAGCTACATCAGTAATTCCCGAATATTCAATTGTAACCTGGAAAGTGAACAAAAATCCTGGTTTTTAGAGACCAGATGTGACAGTGATCATGACCTGATATTCACTGCACTTCTCCCTGTTTCCAGTCTGAATCATATTAAACATTTCAATTTAAAGCGTGCTGATTGACAGACATTTCGAAAGTTGAGTGGGTTTCACCCTTGTGATTCTCTCTGTATAGCTGATTCTATTGATCTACTTAAACAGATAATTAAAGGTGCTCTCCGTGACTCCATTCACTACTGAACTAAAGCTTTCAAGCTTGCCCTCGATCTTGCGTTTCAACTTTCGCTGCATTGTGTGCGTATTTGCACTGACTCACAAATCATTATTCTAAGCCGACAGAATATCTTTAGTAAACACGCTCTAATGCAAGGCATTCTAATAAGATGCCATCTGTGAACAGGTCTTCTCGGGCTAGCAGCCAGGTAAATACTGTTATATCTTGCGACGTTTCGAGGGCTGACATCGTCCTCATCTTCAGGCGAATATGATGGTGCAATGGAGTGTATGGGATATATATACTCATGTATGTATGGTTGGACTCTTCTGATTGGTGGTTGAAATGGCGGCTTCTGATTGGTGCTTGAAATGGCGGGATATGATTGGTGTCCATGTTTTGCTCAGTTGGAATCCTCTGTCTCTGTTAAGGTTCGTTTTTTCTTGTATGATTGCAACGGCTTCTTTTATCCTCCTGTCCCAAACTCTTGAGCATTTTGCTATTATTTCGGCATCTGTAAATAAAATCTTATGTTGCTGTTTGATGCTATGTTCAGCCAGTCCGGATTTTTCTGGTTGGTTTAGTCTGATGTATCTGTTGTGTTCTTTGCATCTGGCTTCAATGGTTCGTCCTGTTTGTCCAATATATGACTTACCACATTCACATGGGATGCGGTAAACTCCAGGAGTTCGGAGGCCCAGGTCGTCTTTGTTTGATCGTATTAAGTTCTTTATTTTTGCTGGAGGCTTATGTATTGTCCTGATGTTGTACCTGGCAAATAATCTGCTGAGCTTTTCAGAGGTGTTCCCGGTGTATGGGAGACAGATTGTGTTCTTCCGTTCTTCATTCACAGTTTCTTCTGCACTTTTGTCCTTGTTGTCAGTGTCCTTCGTTCTGGTCCTTTTCAGGGCCATATTTATATCTCTCATTGAGTATCCATTCTGTAGCATGGCGCTGCGAAGGTGATTAAGTTCCTCTATTAAACAATCCTTGTCGGAGATGGAGAATGCTCTATGTGCTAAAGTGTTGAGAACTCCAAGCCGTTGAGCTTTGTGATGGAAACTGTTTGCGTTCAGATATAAATCTGTATGTGTTGGTTTCCTGTATACCCTATGGCCTAGGCTGCCATCCGGTCTTCTGTATATCATGATGTCAAGAAATGGTAGACGTCCATCTTGTTCAACTTCCATTGTGAATTTAATATTCGGATGCTGGTTATTGAGATGCTGCAGGAATTCCTGTAAGGAGTCGCGTCCATGTGGCCAGATGGTGAAGGTATCATCAACATATCTGTAGAAATGTGTGGGTGCAAGTGGTGCTTTCTTCAGTGCTTCATGTTCAAAGTGCTCCATATAAAAATTGGCTACTGCAGGTGATACTGAACATAGTATCAAACAGCAACATAAGATTTTATTTACAGATGCCGAAATAATAGCAAAATGCTCAAGAGTTTGGGACAGGAGGATAAAAGAAGCCGTTGCAATCATACAAGAAAAAACGAACCTTAACAGAGACAGAGGATTCCAACTGAGCAAAACATGGACACCAATCATATCCCGCCATTTCAAGCACCAATCAGAAGCCGCCATTTCAACCACCAATCAGAAGAGTCCAACCATACATACATGAGTATATATATCCCATACACTCCTACTCAAATTGCTGCAAAGCCAACTACAAGTTCCAACACACAGGAAACTGACGACTATAGCGTCACCATCAGTAACTTAAGAAACGAATTCTACGAGAGGAAGACATTAAACAGCATGATCAGTCGTCGCCAAATTAATGCGAAATATACCATATATTTCATTAAAAACATCAAAGGCATCCGCATCAAGTTCAATTCTTTATTTGATAAACAACAATTCCTAGCAATGCACACACCTTCGGAACTCAGCTATGACAAGACATGGTATACAAATGAAGGTCGCAAACGCACACCTCAGCCGCCTAAAGCTACTTTCACCTGCGTAATAACAGGAGTGGACCTCAACTACACTCTAGAAGAAATTAAAGAGGAACTCAATCAACAACGCATTGACTACTACAACGTCATAAGAATCAAGTCAGATCGTGGGCCTCTACCTCTCCTTAGATTGTTCTCATACAATCCCGAAGAAGTCAGCCATCTCATCACCAACGGCATCATCATCGACAACTATTATCACAGAATTGAAGCCTCCAAGAATCAGGGAAGACCGTTACCATGCTCCAAATGCTTCCAGTATGGCCACATTTCATCCAACGGTAATGCCGCTCAACACTGCTATAAATGTGGAGTTCACCGTACACTCAACCATAAATGTCGAATAAATGGAAACACACCCTTCTGTGCAACCTGCAAAATAAATGGGCACAAAACTGGTAGCAGCACCTGTCCAAAGCGCCCAACCACTACTACCACCACAGAAGAAAACCATATTCCAGTCAAGATATATCCTAAGGATAAGCCTAACCAAACACCGCAGAAAACTACCTCAGAATCGACAGCTCACTCTGAAAATCATGAGCCACTCCAAGACAACACTACAACTGCTGAAACTGCCGCCACAAATTCTACAGAACCAACCATAAATGAAACTATCAAGACAGCCATAGAAGAAATCACTCATAACATTATACAATGGGTTACCACAGTTCTTACGTTAGCCATGAAACCCACGGAAACTCAGACTCTGCATTCTTCAATAAAGAAAGCTACTGCTGCTATCTTCCATGAAAAAATCAACATACTTAACTCAACGCAAGGATACGCCTACATCAATATTCCAAAACACAATCAAAATAGACGTAATGTGCAGAATTAAAACCGTGTCTGGGTACGCTGCCAAGACATCATCCACCACCAAAATCATGTATATTAACATCCAAGGACTTCGCAACAAAATGACGGAACTGCTCACCTACATTCAAGATCACAAGATTGACATCACCATCATTAATGAGACGCACTTCACCAAAAACTTCAAGATCCATCTACAAGGCTACAATATCATTCGTCAGGACCGCATCACTCCCTCAGGAGGTACGGCAATCATCCTTAAAAAAGAAATAAAATACTCAGAGAGCTCCATCCCATCCAATCTGCAGGATGCCACGACCACTCCATTAGTCATCAAAAGCCAACTTCAGACGCCTATCCACATCGCTACCTTTTACAATAATCCTAGTTCTGATGTAAGCAACTCCTTTCCCTTACTCAACTATTTTGCAACTATTCCTAATCTTATACTCGCACTGGACATCAACTCCCAGCACGTACTCCTTGGAGATCCTACAACCAACACCAATGGCAGGAAATTACTACAATACCTTATTAACAGCTCTCTAATATAGCTCAAAATTCCAGGACCAACTCGGCTCGCACAACGATCAGATGAAATTGACACTGCACCAGATAAAATCTTCTGCACTAACGGAATACTAAAATTCAAACCAACTATTCACACTGAACAAGGATTACCTTCTGATCATCTAGCAGCACACATCCATCTCCAAAATCCTAAACTCACAGCAGAATATATATCCATCAAAAATTTCAAGCAAGCAAATTGGGAAGCCTATCAAGACAGTATAACCAAGGATCTTCAGAAAATAGAAATCTTACAAACACCGCAGTCAATAGAAGAAGCCGCAAATGCAATCGCCACCGCCATACAACAAGCAGATCGGAACGACATACCTACCAAAATTATCATCCCAGGATTAGATCGACTACCACAGGACATCATTAATCAAATACGCCACAAGAGATATCTCCAACGAACTTACAACTAACACCGTTCACCAATTACTAAACTAGAACTAAACAACTTAAATCATACAATAAAAATCCAGATAAGAAAATTTCGAGAAGAACAATTCAACACCTTCTGTGAGAAGCTCAACCAATTACATAAGGAGAATATTTCCAAATTCTGGTTAGAAATCCGAAAACAAAGGAACCCTAAGACTAAATTAAGACTACCAACTACTATCGATAACGTCTACTTACCATCTGACGAAGACAAACTTCAACATTTAGCCAACGCTTTCTCATTAAAGTTTCAAGAACCTCCGCCCAACTCATCGGAACATCATTCCATTGTGGATTTAGCTCACACGATTAAGACAATCATCGCTAATCATGAAGATTTGACTAACGCAGATCTTGCTGATGACCATCCACCTTCTATCGTTGACCTACTAGAGCCTATTCACTCAATAGAAGTTGAAGAAGCTATAAAAAGTAGGAAGAATTCTGCTCCAGGACCTGACCGGATCACCACACAGCATCTAAAAGCAGCCCCACCAATTCTTCACGCAAAACTCGCCGAATTATATACTGCTAGTCTATTCACTGGCTATGTACCCACTACTTGGAAGATATCATATACAATACTTCTATCCAAACCAGGAAAACCGGCCAACCTCACCTCTAACCTTCGTCCAATAGCACTAACTAACATATTCTCGAAAATCATGGAAAAAATCCTAGTCAAAAGGCTTCATATATACTTGAACAGCATTAAACTCATATTACCACAGCAAGCAGGATTTAGACCTCAACATAGCACCATCGACCAATTAATGAGAATATGTCATGACATACAGATCGCCTTTTCTAAAGGACATATCACTGGAGCAGCGTTTCTAGATCTCACGGGCGCATTTGATTCCGTATGGCATGACGGCCTATTGTGCAAACTCACACACTACAATTTACCCACAACTATTATCAGATGGATCAATAACTTCTTATCTAACAGGACCACTCGGATCAAACTAAACGATCTATACTCTAACAACATTTCTGTAAAACGAGGAGTTCCACAAGGGTCGACAATTGCCCCACTCATCTACCTACTGTATGTCAACGATACGCCCATAAATTCAAAGCTCACCACAAGACTTGGTCTCTTTGCTGATGATACGGCGTATTGGACCTCCACATTACTTACTCACAACGTACTCAGTCGATTAAGAAAGCAAATAAATGAATTTGCAAACTGGTGCTCCAAATGGAAACTACAGCTAAACCCAAAGAAAACACAGATCATCCTATTCATCCCACCTCGAAGACGCAGACACTCCATTAAGGACACTCGGAATAAAATAAAAATACAAAATCAAGAGGTTCCAGTTACAACAACCGCCAAATATCTTGGAGTTCTCCTTGATAAAAGATTAACTTTCAATTCGCATATACAGGAGGTCAGAAAGCGCGCTATTCGAACAATAATAGCCATCAACAGACTAGGCAAAAACCCAAAGTTGAACCTTAAAAGCAAGCTGTACCTATATAAAATGATTATTCGACGTACGCTCATATATGGACATCCTCTCTTCACTAGACACAACGTAGCAGACGTCTCCAGAGCTGAACGATTTTGGATAAGAAAGATCACAAACAACTTCCAGGATGAAGACATCAAGCCATACTACAAACAATTTCGCTTACAGCCAATCAAAGATGTCATCATGAAGCTCAACAGAAAATACAAAGAAAGAATCATGGACAAACAGTTTTTCAAAGATAACTTCACTGAACTAGAAAGAACTCCAACAAACCCACCCAAAACTACCCTTCATGCTATCCTAACCATGTATATATATATATATATATATATATATATATATATATATATATATATATATATATATAAAAAAAGCCACTCCAAATCTTAAATTCCAATAATTCTTAAGCACGTTCCTCACCACCTAACCCACAAAACCTACCCAACTAAACCTACCCACTACCTAACTTACACACATCAACAACAAAACTCTCAAATATGAAATCGAATTAGCATACAAAACCAAAATTCATCTAGACAACACCACTCGGAGCCACTGACACAGAGCCACCAAATTCAATTTCAACAATACAACCTATAAGTCGCAAACACACTACATCGGATTAACACAAGAAAGCCAATCTCGCGACTTGTTCATACACTTACTGCCATACAAACTCAGTTCACACTGGGCAAAACAGCATACATGCTAGAAGCCCGTCTCTGACTTTGTCAGAGAAAAGTTAATGTTTTGATTGATTGATGATTGCACCATCATATTCGCCTGAAGATGAGGACGATGTCAGCCCTCGAAACGTCGCAAGATATAACAGTATTTACCTGGCTGCTAGCCCGAGAAGACCTGTTCACAATACGTCGCCAGGAAGGCTTCAATAGATACTTAAGATGTCATCTGTCCATCAACAAGGCTGTCATCGTTGTCTGCTGATTCTGAGTGCCAGGACACGTTGGCATTCGGGGAAACGATTATGCCGGCATAGCAGTCAAAATCTACTATTAAAAAAAATGGCCCGTATAGGTTTAGTTGGTTTTCTCTTTTTCTTTCTTTATACTTGTAAGTTTCTGTGGGGTAAAAATATTAAAATATGATTTACATATGAAGATAAGATCACTGTTATTTATAACAATTTTCTGTTCACTGCTTCAGGATTTGCCTTTTTTCTCTTGTAGTGGTTGTATTACGTGCTTGTCTGGTTTTCATGCTCTTCTTCGAGTCTCGTGAATCCCAGTTCATTTCCATAGGGTCAATAAATGTTCAGCATTTGTATTTTACTTGACTAGGACACCCGAACACAAATAAATTAGACAACAATGTGGCTTTCCACTAATTTGGAAGTCCTTACGTTAGTATCTTCCGTTATATTCTTTTTATAAAACCAAAACGCATCAATCTGTCATTCAGGCTCTTAATAGTTCACAGTCAGGCTAATAATTGTCGCTAGCTGCACTACTTCCTACCTATAGCCAAGAGATGTCACTAACGTGCAGGCAAGCTTCGGAGGAACAACTAGTATAGATAAAAGCTAAACTCCTGGCGCAATAGCCCTTAAGGGGCCACAACCTACTAGCTGGCTTGTGGCACTTATGCCTTTGGGATGATGGTCCCAACACATTGACTCCCCACGCCGTTAATGTTGGCATTCTAGACCGGAGGTCACTACCTCTTTCAGTTTGCTCCCCAATTGTGCTCATGACTGGTGGACGTCGCACTGCCAACACCATCTGGTGAGTACAAACGGTCACCAATATTTCCTCGACCAGACTCGTCATCGCTCGATTTCGCAAATCTTACCAGAAGATGTATTCCAGTACGGCAAGGGCGTTGGTATCATATATAAATGCAAGCCCTTAAGACCATTAATATAACTGTGGCGTATAAACTTCTTAAGTAACGCCTACCGCCATATAGCGATAAACCGCATTTTGTTTAGTCAGCATCACACCTTGAGAGCTGCCTTGCAACATTCCCCTTTATGGCCGAATGACTAACACGCGTGTTTTCCATGTGCGTTTTCTTTGATTTGACTTCTGGTGAGGTGAAAAATGCCTTGGATAGAAACTCGAGTAATGTTTCGGATTCCAGCTGAAAAAGATCGTTAAAATTCCAATCCGTAAATAATGTTAATCTACACACACCATAAACATCGTTTCAAACAGCTTACTTTCGAGCTCAGTGTTGTATAACAAATAGAAATATGTTATATGTTACTAAACAATAATTTTTATATTCAGAATGTGGAAAAAGAGCTAAAAGTAAAAAAAAAAAATATTTTTTTTTTAGTTCAACGTCCCACGCTATGCCATTAGGCTAAAGGAGATATAGATGATTAATGAAAGTGAATGCTTGTGAAATTGAATTTTGTGCTCTCTCACCGGGAATTGAAGCCGGGACCATCTATTCTGAACTTCTCGAATCGTGTCATACAGCTTTATTGGAGGACATACTTTAAAAAAATAAAAGACATTCGATTGTCCAGAACAAGTGCCTCAAGAATATCTGAACTGAGATCTGATTACTCTTGAAGCTAGTTCTCGAACGAATATTATTAAAAGTATTAAATTTATATGACGAATGTCGACATTTATCCTGAAGTCTTCATGGCGTATCAAATTCAGTACAATATTTTTGGTTAAGTTGTACATTGTTGAAGGAGGATTGTGTGCAGAGCAAAATAAGGATAATATTAATCACCCTGTTAAGCAATATATGACATGGTTCAGATGGCCAGCGAAAATGTATATTTTTCTAATTATTCGTGTGTCAGTAGGTTTGGTGCTTGAATCATCTTTAATATATTTTGAGGTGAGGTGATTTTAGTTTAGCGTCCCGTTCAGCAGCGAGGCTATATGAGACGTGGACCTACTGATTAACGTGGAATCCGAACCACATGAGCTCCCGCCGGGAATTGAACCCGGGTCTCCCACGCTAAAGGCGCGTACGCTAACCGCTTAGCCAAGAGGGAGTTCTTTAATATATTTTGATTGACGGTGATAGAACGTAATTCTTTCTCCGCATGGGACGGAGATCTGCGTTCCTATAAATTTATTTCGAAGTTACGAGCAAGAGAGTAGCTAAGAGTGTGGAAGCACTTTTCATGTGATATACCAGAATGATACATTTGTTGTATTTATGTACCATTCTGGTATTCACGTGAAAAGTGCTTCCCTACTTTCAGCTATTGTTTTGCTCGTAACTTCGAAATGAATTTATAGGAATGGGCCTGTAGGTATATGAGTAAGAGTATAAAATGTAATTCAAAGATTCCTGCAGCAAACACCACAAACTATCACGGAAAGCTTTCTTCTTTTATCTACTAGTTACATTAGCACTTTTAAATATCGAGTAATATTTTGTAAAATAATTATGACTTTCTTTTAGTATTCTTAAGTTGCGAATTTTAGTTTTTAACAAGAATAAATGTCGACTGCAAAATTTAATATAAGTAGTATTAATGTGTAATCTGTAAGTAGAGTAATATTTGTAACGATTTTTTTTTTTTTTTTTTAATTTTTCCTTTGCTTTAAGATAGTATTCTTATTGGTTTTCATTATTGCACAGTGTACCAGTCTATACTTTGGGTAGCATATATTCGTTGGAATACCAAAGAAAAATGAAACGAAATCACCAAAGAAGGATGAATTCAACTGAGTTATTTTATAACAGGTAAGCTGATTTTTAGAGTATTCCATTGTTTAATTACCGTTTCGTATTTACGCAGCTGGATCTTTAACTTGCAAAAATCTATTCTTAGGAGTGGGTGAAATGGCACAAAGTATCTGTCCGTTGCATGTCATTGATACCCGAACATTTTCGACTTTTGTTCACTTGTCTCATTTCTCAGTGTACTCTGACCATCAGATAGTTAATCTCGAAAACTTAGGTTGGTATGGGTCACTGTTAGTAATATAACTTATCATTTCTCATCATTTATAATTATTTTAATAACTGTCTCCTATTTATTATTATATAACAATCTTTATTTTGTAAGCGTACTCTTTGACTACTGCGTCTAATATTCAATGTACTATTAGGTGTACTTGATTTAATAAAATACATATTCAGTGTTTACCAAAAAAAAAAAAAAAAAAAAAAAAAAAAAAAAAAAAAAAAAATACTCCACCTTTCATATTTTATTAAGTGTATCATTAAGAAAAATAATAAGAACTCAAGATAATTTATTACAATGCTACTTCGTAAAAACTAGTTAAGTATTTACTATATAATGTAAAAATTTATGTGTTTATGTCTTCTCTCAAGTTAAAGAAATGTGTAATCATAGAAGTTTAAGGTTCAACTAACGCTCGCTTAATCGTAGATTGAATATTTTAACAGCATCATCACAGTGTCTATTACAAGCAAGATTTTTACACCTAACACAAAATTACAAGTCTTCATGAAAATTTTGCTTAATTTTTGCACAGCAACTCAAAAGAAGGGAATTCTAGTGTAAGGAATTTACATGATCATATTTACAAGATTTTGATCTCATCACGGAGTAGTGCAAGACAGAATTGTAAGAACTGAGATGAGTTTGTATTTGAGCTGCCAAAATCCACTGAGAAAGGTATCAGAGAACCCGAAATAATATAGTTACTATGTTAAATATTAGATGCAGTAAATAAAAGAATAAATTTATAAATTAGTATAAAAATACGTTGGTTCATTTCCATAAATAACCTTTCTATGTTATTTCTAAGGGAAATGATAAAAGTGTTAACTATGTTAAATAATTAATGTCAAACACTTAAACCGTTTTCTTGTGCAAAGGCGACAAACAACGTCGATTCCTTTTTTATACAGAGAGATAAATATATTTTTCTAATATTTTAACTCTTTATGTCGTATCTTTTAGAAGAAAATTATCATAGAACTTAACTCTAAACCTATAAACTTTTATCATTGTTCAATCGCATGTTAATAGTCATAATGCGTGTTCAGATGGTGGATGGATGGAGAGTTATGAAAGTTTAGTGATACTTAAATTAGTACATATTGTTGATCTTTTGAATATTTCTTATAAAAATAAATATTTTGTTTTCTTTCTCTGTGGTCTTTCCTTAGGTATATCGAAGCCATAAATGCCGGTGAGGAACCAGGAGTTCTAATTAGATTAGCAAACGAGGTTGACTCGTCTCCTTCTTTAATAGCGAGGCACGTACTTGAGCAGTATTATGAGAGAATGGCAGTCGAGACAGATGCACCCGGTAACAGTTTATATTATTATATTATTTAGTCGAGTTGTTTAATTAGAGCACTGTTTTGTGTTTTAAATTTATTACTAAAATCGAATACGTCCTTGCTTTATTAGTTGCATTTTATTCGCATATCAAAGTAAATTTGATAACTGTAGAGTAACACGCTACAGATTTCAATACTGTGTACTACTAAAGGCTCGAGATTCAGATGAATAGATATGATTTGCTTTAAAGTTCTTGATATGCGAGGACATACTTATCTTCTAAATTTAAAATCAGATCTAAAATTTAGATTCTAAATTCCATTTTCCAATGTTTTCAATAATCAATCCATCCATTCTTCAAATACAATAAATGTCCACGCATAAGTAAATAGAATAGAACAAAGTACAATACATGACAATTTTTAAAATATATCGAAAGAAGCTAAAAAAGTGATATGATAATAAAAGTAGTGCCTCGTAACCCTTTAGAAATGGCTTTCTTCTTTCTTCAGAGACGAAAAAAAATGGACGCCCTAAAAGGCACTCATCCCTTTGATTGGGTATTGAATGACTTATTTAACAAATGAAATGCAGATGAGGCTTATAAACCTCACCCGTCCTCTCTGTTCGTATGTTGCATTTATATACCACACTTGTCCTCAGCAGAATGATCGTTCGTATGTATACATGCCACGCCTGTCTCTAGAGGATTAAAGTTGTAAGAGATGTGCTTATGTCAAGAATCTCAAGGTAATAAGTTACCACATTGTATTGTGCTGTGTTATTAAGTTATAGAAATATCTGGTTAGTAGAGAAGCGTGGAATTACATGAATATGTTTACTTTTATTTGGAAATTTTGTACCTATGTACTAAGTAGCACTACAGATAATCCTGGTTTATGTAATGTTTGAAAATGTACAACCTGATAATCTAGTGTTGATAGTTGTGTTTTGCCATAAGATCAATTATAGATAGTGTATGAAAGTGAGTGGTTCTAGTTGCACAAGAATTAAGAAACAGTTGGAAGAGTTATGAAATCTCAAGAAGTGTGTTGTACGTGTTATTGTTCATATTAGGCTTTTTTCTTAAAGACCATTTCTAATAGTTCCTTCGGACATGCAGAATTTTTACGATCGTCATTTCTTTGATTGCAATTTATAGTATTTGATATTAGTGTTGCTGTAATTCTGGAATTACCTTAAACTAAACGAGAAGTTCATTCGAAAGGTAAAATCATCCAGTGATACAAAATATGTGGAACACTACGTTTTTAGATATATCTTCTGAATGTCTATCATTTCCAATAACGCAGTACCAGATTTTCTTATATCATTGTAGCATTCCCTTGCCATGAAGGTATTTAAGTGGGGTTAAAATCTTCCTAGGACTGGTAAGAGGAAGGAGATGACAGGTAATCGAAAACGACTGATATTAAAATTGAATCCATAGTTTCTGGGGTCGCTGATTCGAATAGTAACCAAAACGTTCTTTACTTTCTCGACGACTCTCTTACTTCATTAAAAAAACACGATATTGTAACTATATAACGTATTTGAGCATAAGTTTACTCAATACAGCTTCCTCCATAGAAACTAAAACTTGGCTGTTTCGAATATGAGATTATGTTTTATGTGTGCTCTCTACGGATCACCTCAGTACGCTGGGTACCACAGGGAACACTAGCCAATTACAATTTCGAACGTACTATCCAATGTACAGCTAGTGCTTGAATCTGGTTTGTGATGTGCAACACTGTGCTCTAGAACGTGATCATAGAAATTATTTAAGATTTTAAAAAGTAAATGGTGGCAGACTTATAATTGAAGTCTCCTAATAATTTGTTGCTGTACTATTGTATTTGTCGTTTGAGAACTTCCAGGCAACTCTCGTCCACCTTAATTTCAAACCTTGTTATAGAAGATTATAATTTATTAATACTAGAAAATTGTGAGTAATTTTGGAACATAAATATGATGTAAATGTAAAATGTAATATTAAATAACATGCTCATCAAACAATGTAAGAAGAAATAGTCTAATTTTGTAAATAGTAAGTATCTGCAACTGATCCGATGATCATGTCTGGGTGTCTGCACACCACACTTACTGGTTTACTAACTGCCGTGTCAGCTAGTCTCTCCACAGACAGCCACGCATTTTTAATTTCAGACCGCATAAATTGTACTGTAATTTACATCCTCTGTGCGTTGACTTCCCAGTGATTTTGCACGTTGTCGCTCTTTAAATCTCATTGTATCATTAGTTTAAAGGATGTGATATAAATGACATAACTGATACTTCTGTTTCTCATAAACATAAAGTCAAATTTGAAACTATATTTCATACAATTCTCATAAGAATTCTATATCTGAAGAAAAACTAGCTGCATTGGCAATGATTTTCAAATAGTCTAAAATCACAATTGTAACTATAATGTATAAAATGACAGTTGAGCAACAAAATATGTTTAACGGTTTGTTTTCTTCTTTCTTTTAATGCAGTACCCAAAACTGTCATTACAAGGATGATGAAGGATACAACTTTAATAGAAGACAAAGATTTAGCATATGAAGTTTATTTGGTAAGTACTTGCGGGACCGTTAATATACGGAGTTTAGAGTAAATGTACATGCGAAACTTAACATTAAAATAAAATAAAATAATAATAATATATAAATATATAACAAATGAGTTTCGTTTCACAATGTGAAACTACGGTAGATTTCCAAACAATGGGGATTCAATACTCAAGCTTCAAGTAGTGTATCTATAACTACTGGTTGCAATAGATTAATAAGAACCTGTACCTCGGACACCGAACCCATATCAAAAAGCCGCTTTGCTGAACTGTTTTTGTTCTATGGCGATAAAGGTTGAAACCGAAAATCGTTTATGTGATCCATTTCCGCATTGAGTAGAGGGTTATGGGACAATATAGAATCTACTCTTGGGAAGCAAAATCAATTGCAAAAAATTACATCTCGATATCTCTTACCTTTTTTGCTCTACGGAAATCAGTATTGAAACCAGAAGTAGTAGTAAATTTCAACTACATCCGGATTTGGTAAAATGTTATAGGTTTTGACGATATTGTCTCTTGAAATACTGGATCGACTGCAGAAAACAGTTTGTCGTTATTTATTACATTTTTTTTTCTATGACGATAAGTGTTGAAACCGGTAAGGGCTTATTTGAGCCACTTCCGGCTTGAATAGAGCATTAACGGACAAGATGAAACCTGTTCTTGGGACGCTGATTCAATTATAAACCACTGCATCTCGATATCTCTTATCATTTTTACTATGTTGAAATCAGTATTGAAATGTGAAGTAATATTATTTTGAACAACTTCTGCTTTTTGGTACAATGTTCGGGATAGTCATGGTACGTTGCATTGAAACGCTGAATCATTTTCAAAAGACAGCTTCTCGCTATCTGTTACCGTCTTCATTCTATAGTGATAAACGTCGAAACCGGAAATGACTTAATTTGTACCACTTCTGTTTGAATAGAGAGTGAACGGAGGAGATGAAACCCACTCTTGGAACGCTAAATCGATTGCAAAGAACTGCATCTTGATATATCTTGTCGTTTTTACTTTTGATACCTGTCAATAGACAGATGGACGGACAAGCCGTTCTATAAGACTTCCGATACTTATGCATATCATAGTTTGGAAGTCTAATAATAACACAAATGAAATTAAATATATTGTTTAGCTCAATGTCTCAGGGATATGCGATTTAAGCTCAGGGAGTACGGTAAATGACTGTGGAAGAACTGTTGAAATGAAAATATGGGAGTAAGCGGTAGAACCCCGAAGAACTCATGGATACGATGTTATTCTTCACAAACTCACTTGGCTTGAGATTAAATCAGGGAACTCCCTTCTACCCTACATGTAATCGTTCTATCGCTGAGCTCCTTCCATCCCCCTACTACTATCAGTTCTATCTCTGAACTGTGAGATTTGTAGCTTTGAATTTGTTGAAAGATTCGATTCTTTAGGAAACGAGAACTTTACTGGTTTTGTATAAATGCTTATGAAGAACTTTGATTTTAGTTAGATAGATGTTCAAACCAAAGATTCCGTGAACTGCATTATAGTTATATTCTCAGAGCTGAATTGAATTTCAATTAGGGTTTCCAGTTTAGTGATTTCTCCATCAAACATAATGCTGTACGCTTTGGAATCAAGTGGATATTCAGTTTACTGTATCGCTGCGATTATGCTGAAGGAGACAGGTGAGAATGTAAGTAAACGGAAGGAAATGGAAGAACAGCAGCAAACTCACGGACACGATATTGTCCACCACAAACTAACAAGTCCTGACATCGGATTAGAGACCAGGCTACAATTAAACCACCGGGAATATTTTAAAATTACTGCAATTAGTGAAGCTCAGTTAGAGTAATAAGTAATATGATTAGCATAAAAATGTAGTAATTGCAAATTTAATATGTTTACCCTTTAAACTTTCCAGGAATCATCTTATGACGCATATCGGTATTTCTTTAAACTATTCATGTATTCCACGGAAAATATTGCCATATGTGGGATGCATATAGTGCAACTTTATAGTGCTGTCAAACCTTACAACCTTAGTATGTCGTATGGGGTGCTCTGAAGTATAAGGACAACAATTGATTTCAAAATCGATATTCATTTGTCCATTAGAGGTTGATAATGTCACAGGCGGGATCTGAAATTCGAGATTTGTTTTCCCTTTCAGTTGCACACGTTATTGCGACGTAAAAGTTTCCTTTCGTGTAGAATCGTGAAAACATGTTTTCCATCCACCACGAGTATTATTTTGCTTTTAGAGTTGACAAAAAGTATACATTTCGTTCCTTTCGCAGGGGGAGGGAAGTTAAGATAATGAAAAACTCAACTATACGTTTTCTTTGATCTAAAAAAATGGTCATTGTTTCTTTTTTTGTTTATTCCCGTGTGAATCCTCTGCAGATATTTTGAAGTTGAGTTTATATTTACTTCTTCTATTTATGATTCCTCACCACCCTTCTGTGTTGAGAACAGGTTGAGAGAGAATGATGAAACTTGGAAATGGTCTGACACATCAGATAGTCCTATCAAGCATCATGGCGGACATCTTTGATTGGTATTCGAAATTTCAAATGCAAAGGGACTCGTGTTACATGTTTTAAGGATAGAATTTTACCAGAAATACACTTGTGCGTTATTTTAGTCCCCAAAAACAAGTCATTTCGGAGTTGCCGCTTCTGAAAGATTTCTAGTTGTGCCTTTAGGGGCTAAGCTCGCGTTTCGTGGAGGTGGGTGAGATTTTTTATGCAAAATTTGATTACTATTTCAGAACACTAATGCTACCTGTAATATTATTTTAAAATAATAAATTTTCGAAAAGTAATGTTTGAAGCACACTTCATGTTGTGCTAAGTTTAGAATATTTTCTGCAAATCTATGTAATTGGTTGTTTTTTGAGTCAATAATTTATTGAAGAAAGGTAATATTTGGAGCGTTCAAAACACAATGGATCTAAATCCATTTTCAATAAAGTTCAGTTTTGCTCAGCTAATAAAATCTATTTCAAAACGTAATATCTTCGCAGTCAAGAGTTCAAAACAAATGTAATTAAAACCATGCGAAAGGGCGTGGGATATTTTCATAGGACAGCCGCTAGACAGGGGCGTCAGTGGGACTGGAGGGCAACCGCTTCCATCCCCACCCTGAATTTCAGATTTTGGAGGTAGTAAGGCAGTTTTAGAAATCTTTTGATAAGTCCAAAAGAACAAGCTTGAGTTTCTTATACCGAATAAATACGGAGAACATACAGATGATTAAAACTGGAAAGTTGCTTAGGCCCAATTTCCAGAATTTTAATCAGGCTCGAAACTCGAAAGTATAACCACCTTTGGAATCCTTGGGCCAAAAAATATACAAGAGAGCAATATAGGCCTATAGCTTCTTACGGCCAATGGTAATGGATTATAACTGACTAAAATCCGTATTTATTCGGTGTAAGGACTTCAATTTTTTTCTGTTGAACTTTGTTCAGCAAAAGGTTTCTAAATCTGCATTACTGCCCTCAAAATATGAAATTCAAGGTAGGGGACGGATGACCTCTAAACAGTCGCCCCTCTAGCGGCAATCATATAAAATTCTAGATTGCACCTTGTCACGTAGTTTTTCTTTCTTCGTTTCGGATTCGTGGTTGTGAAGATATGACATTTTCCGTACGTGTATTCTTTTCGACACACCCTGCATTTACTTAACGTAATTATGCATCATTGTCTATGACATTCGGGACATGACTTGTTAATCATTCCCACGCTGCAGCGTACACTATATAATGTTAATATCTTGAATTTGTGACAAAGGAGGGGGAAATAAGCCCTTCTCCCCATTCCATCAACTCCCTTGTCCAACGGTTGTCCTATGAAACTCTAGTCCACACCCTTTCACGTGGTTTTTGTTTCATTTATTTCGAACTCTTGGCTACGAAGATACTGCGTGTGCTGAGCAAAAGTGAACCTTTCTGAAAAGGGACTTGGATCCCTTGCGCTTTTTCTTCCCCATACCTAAAAATATTTTTTAAAAACTGAATTAGAACCAAATTTATCCTGCAACCCAAGATTGTTCGAAACGCATAAAATTAGTTTGTTCAGTTTGATTGATTACAGTGTTGCATCGGCAGCAAGGCTATATGAGACAGGGCTTTTTGTTTAAAGTGGGATCCGAACCACTAATTCTGAAATTTTACGTCGGATCACAGTCAAAATCTATACAGCAAATTCCGACGTCTCGTGCCTCTACCCTCAAAATATGTTCAAAGACCGAAAATTGCGCCCTGTAGCGCGGTGCATACATACAGACAGACGAACAAATTGAGATCAAATTGTTCCAGACACTGACGTTCGGCACTGATGTTACCGCGGGCGACTGCCATACCTTTCGCATTCTCGCGTGGTCCCTTCATACAAGCTATGCAAAGGTGTAAAGTTTTTAAAAAAATTTAGAATTGAGATAGGGAATAGGACGAAATAAAATTTTCATAATATAATGAAAAAGAAGTTGATGGCACAAAATTAATTCTTACCTGAAGTTTCCAGTTGCATCTCAACCACATCACTGACGTTAGAATCATCAAAAGCAATTTTCGGATCAACACTTTTACCATTTGTTTGGGTTTCCAGTTTTTTCTCAGCATTGCATTTTTCATAATGATTCTTCATTCTTTGAATTAAACCATCCATTTATTTCTTACACGTTTTGCAACGAGCTCGTATGATTTTTTATTTTTTTAATTTTTTTTTATTTTTTATTTATTTATTTATTTATTTATTTATTTATTTATTTATTTATTTATTTATTTATTTATTTATTTTTTTGGCTGATGGAGTTTGAGTTACTTTAACAGATTTGCTCCAAAAGATGTACTTTTTTCTCCCCGTAAAACTAATGTTAAACGATTCCAAGTTGTACGGAGACTGAGAACCAACATGTACTGTATCAACGAATGCCTGATATATTTTAATTTCAGAACAACCGCAATTTAGCAAATAACCTTTTGTTTGCTTTCTGAATACAAAGCAAAAAATTGTTTCCATGATAATTATTTTATTTTATTTTATTTATTTATTTATTTTTTAAATATCAGTTCTACAAGTAGCCCAACCTTAGACTACGACACTTTCTCGCAAGTTAACTGAGAAGCATTTAAACAATACAAATACGTTAAAAATAAGGGGGGGGGGAGATACAAAATAAATTGTAGATCACTACATTGACTTGCTGTAGCTACAAAAAATCAAAACATTCACATGGGAAGAAAGGAGTCTTTTGAATGTCAATAGCACTTTTTGACAATTTTCTTTCTCTGACAGATTTTTTCACAAAAATTAAATAAAAATAAAAATAAACATATAGTATGCTTAAAACAAGTCTTAAAAAACACACGTGTTTAAAACAAAATGTTTAAAACGTATACATATTTTGTTTTAAACAAAATCAATTGTTTAAAACAAGTTTTAATCATTTGTTTTAAACATTTTGTTTTAAACAAAACAACCCTGGTAAGTAAAATTGTTGATTTTTGTTAAGGGTTGTGGGAGGTTTCTATCTTTTCTGGTAGATTTTGAATTTCTGATTTAGTGAATACGAAATATGTATAATTTAAATAAAATCTGACAAAAGCGTGTGTTAGAAAAAAATGAAAATGAAATCTATAAGTTTTACGTCCCATGATTTTGCCGGCTAGGCTAAAGGAGACGTGATGATGTGAAATGAATGAAATGCTGGAATGAAGAAAGTGTGAGGAAATGGGAGAACCCCGAGGAAACCCACGCACACGGTGTTTGTCCACCAGGAATTTTTGAATGGCAATAGGTTTTGGTTACATAGATTATGGCTTTCTATCCATGAATAAGATTTCATTTTAAGTTCTGTCCTGATTTCATTATATTGAAAGGAAGCACGTTTTAGTCTTGATAGTATACAGAAAAATTGAATATTTGACGTAAAATTCAAAATTCTAATTACGGTTTGTATATCTTTTCTTTTTCAGTCTGTTTTATATGACGATCAATACGGTCCAGTAGCTGATAGTATTAAACAGTAAGTGTTAATATTTTTTTCTTACCGCTAACAAGCACAGTTTGTTTTTTTACCTTAACATGTTAACTGAAGTAATTTCAGTGAATGGCATAAGAGGACAATTGTCTTTTATTATTTTCGAGAAATTGTCTTTTATTATTTTCGAGAAATTGTCTTTTCTTTTGACAGTTTTGTTCAAATTGTTGTTCTTTACTTTTGTGCTAATGTCCTCAATTCCTTGTGCTGTTATTCATATTTTATGAGTAAATTTGTACGTCAATCAAAATTTTGGCGGCGGCAGCAATTTGTATTTTTTCGGACCGTGGTTCGGTGGCAGCGCGTCGTTCTGAGTATTTGACTTAATTTACATTTATACGAGTATCAAATTCTAAGACCTGTCACTATCATGCTTTTAATCTAACAAGGGAACCTTCCGAAAATGATAGTTGCAGTGAAAGATGTGGCCTATGCCAATTGAAAGAACTGTAACAGAGATGAACATTCCCAAAAAAAATTAGCTGCCCATAGCAATAGGTTCAAGAAATATAAGTGGTGGAAGTTCGGGAAACAGCAAGGTTGGATAAGGGGGAAAAGTACAAATTCCGCAAAAACGGGGAGCACGGCAAAATACAATGCTGACAAGTGATGTATAGAAAGAGACTTGCCACAATAGGGAACAAATGAAGGCCACCAGTAGGGTTAACAGTGTTGCCAACTGTAATGAAAAGTACATATTTTGCAAAGAGCACTATATGAAGTGAGTGCAATATTCAGTGTCATGTAGAACATAAGATATGACGTGTATAATCAGTGGTACAATCTAACAAAAGAGAATCGAAAAAATAGAAGTACGAAAAGTACGGAGAAGACGAAGCTGACCATAATGCGCCACATTTGATCACGAGCTGTGCATATTAGAATGAACAAAACAAGAAAGCACCAACTATGCAGGAAACCGACGTACCTAGAGTCGAAAAGAAAAACGAGTTCCAAAGTTGGCAGCACGCCATGAAAATCCAGACAATTCTAATATAGTTAGGCCACTCGCTTCACAAAAAGAAATCCGGCAAGAGGCATTAGCCTTCGCATCATTTGTACATGCTCGTCCACATTGTACGTGCAATTGTTCGATGAGACAATGGTCCAAACAGAAGATACATTTGCAGTGAGCACAGCGGAATACTGCAAATCCGTTACACATGGTACAATGATCGCCTGTGAATGTCTCGCAACAGTACTGTAGAGGTGTCGGAACCTTTGGTGGTCTTTCTATCACATATCCACACCTGTAGAAAGCAAACATAATTAAAGGCTTGATCTGCTGTATGTTGCTGTCTGCAGTACTATCACCGTCTATATGATATATCCAGAGTATCCCACCTAACTCTGCGACTGAAATAGTTTCAAAGGGAAAAAAATGTGACACATCCAGTTGTGCAGAAATGTACCCATCTCAGCGGGCGACAAACTTCTGTGAGATGCAAGTGACCCCAATTTCCCCATCATAGGGTTCCAGGGGCCAGCTTCAAAATTTCAAGTAGCACCATCGGTCGAGGTATATTTCTTTCGGTAAATCATGGAATATGCAACAACGAATATCAGAAATATTTACTATATGGTTTTTCAAAATGGCCGCCAAAAATATCTGCTCGGTGACAAGAACAACGTGCATTTTTGTCGGCCATTTTGAAACCCGTGCTTCATATGGCAAATGTTTCTTATAGGCGGTGTTGTATGTATCCAGAGAAATATCATCCGCCCCTGTTCCCATTTGAAATGTTGCGGTTGACCCCTCGAGCCTTATGATGGGGACCCTGGGGGACTTGCTTCTTACAAAGTTTTCCTGGCCCTCGACATGAGTACATTCCTGTGCAATTGGATTTGCAACATCTCTTTTCGCTTCGCAGCAATTTGACATCACAATGTTCGATGACATGTTAAGACACAACATATAAGACACAATATGCTTCATATAGCAAATGTTTCTTATATGTGTTGTTGCACATTCCATGATCTATCGAGAGAGGTACCACTCGGTCCCTGTTGCCATTTGAAAGTTTGAAGTTGGCTCCTGGGGCCCTATGATGGAGATCCTGGGGGCACTTGCTTCTCACAGACTTTTATCACCCCCTGATATTGGTACATTCCTGCGCAACTGGATCCGTCACATTTTTGTTCGTTTCTCAAATCTTTCAGGTCACAAAGTTTGGTGGGACACATTTCCCACATACGATCCAACCATGACATAATGTTTACTTCTATTATCGGTTGTAGGCTCAACCCAACCATTTCATGTTCCCCAACTTGACATTGCCTCAATCACTCTAGCATTGATGCATTCCGAGTGATGCCTGTTGCCGGAATTTTCTTTTTCTGAAGCGAGTGGCCTAACTATATTAGAATTGTCTGGATGTTCATGGCCAATGGTGCAAACTTTGGAACTCGTTTTTCTTTTCGACTCTAGGTACGTCGGTTTCATGCATAAACGGTGCTTCTTGTTTTGTTCATTCTAATATGCACAGCTCGTGATCAAATGTGGCGCATTATGGTCAACTTCGTCTTTTCCGTATTTTTCGTACTTCTGTTTTTTTTTTTTTCTATTCTCTTTTGTTAGATTGTACCACTGATTATACACGTCATATCTTATGTTCTACATGACACTGAATATTGCACTCACTTCATATAGTGCTTTTTGCAAAACATGTACTTTTTATTGCAGTTGGCAACACTGTTAACCCTACTGGTGGCCTTCATTTGTTCCCTATTGTGGCAAGTCTCTTTCTATACATCACTTGTCAGCATTGTATTTTGCCGTGCTCTTTTTTTTTTTTTTTTTTTTTTTTTCCCTTCGGAATTTGCACTTTTTCCCCTTGTCCAACCTTGCTGTTTTTCGAACTTCCACTCCTTATATTTCTTGAACCTATCGCTATGGGCAGCTATTTTTTTTTTTTGGGGGGGGGGGGGGAATGTTCATCTCTGTTACAGCTCTTTCAATTGGCATAGGCCACATCTTTCACTGCAACTATCATTTTCGGAAGGTTCCCTTGTAAGATACTATTTATTAAGAGAAGGTCATGACAATTTCATCCACAATTATTAAAATCAACGTATTGTTAAATATTAACACTTTCATCTCATTAAGACAGGTTTACAACTGTTGATTATCACTACTCTCTCATTGACTTTAACGACCCTTTATTCGTGAAACAATCATTAAGCATTTAATAAATTTTGGTGAAACTAATTGTCCACACGTAGGATAAATTGTTGCCCACATCAGTTTTAACTGTAAATATAGAGTTAAGCTGAAACATCCTCAAATTTCTATTCAGAATTTTGCGACCCCTATTTAGTGCAACAAAAACGAAAGAAAAGTTGCCACTGTTCATTCTGATGAAAAATGAAAGGACTCTTAATATTGCTCATTCAAGCTTTCGAAATACGTATAATTTAAATAAAATCTGACAAAAGCGTGTGTTAGAAAAAAATGAAAATGAAATCTTCTGGCCTAAGTTTTATGTCCCACGATTATGCCGGCTAGGCTAAAGGAGGCGGTGATGATAAGAAAGGAATGAAATGGTGGAATGAAGAAAGTGGGAGGAAACGGGAGAACTCCGAGGAAACACACGCACACGATATTTGTCCACCACAAAGTTCACTTGGCGGGAACAGGGTTGGAACCCAGGACCCCATGCACCAGAGGTGAACGCTCTACCACTGAGCCATCGCGGCTCCCAAGCGTGTGTTAGAGTTTCGGCAATACATGATTGCCTTCATCAAACACTTCATCAGATAACGTGCCTGACATGCATCATTGTTGAGTTCAAGCACACCACACCATACACGAAAGGGAAGCATACAATCAAAGCTTATATTGTGCTAGTCTTCCACCCAAGTCCATGTGTAGATTTTCCAGGATCTATAACTTGTTCTGAGAGCTCGAAATGAGGATTGCAACCTAGACCCCAGAACCAAGGAATTGAAGCTATGAACAGTTGTGGCAGGTTATTTATAAGAACTTATGAGGAGAACTTTCTGTGCGCGTATTCCTGAATCTGGTCCTCTGTAGGAGTACTAAGTTTGATGTAATGGTTTGGATTCTGTTTAAAGCAGTAGATTCCGTCTCAAATGTCTTTATGCTGAAACGGGACGTTAAATTCCAGTCAAGCAGTCAATCCTGAGAATATAGATATAAATAAACTTGGGGCAAAATAGATTTCTAAAGTTGTAAACTCCCAACTAGAAACGTAAATGGAAAACTATTTCGAAACAGTTTGAAGAGAATAGCGTGCAGTCGATGGTAGGAAGCTGCAGAGGTTCTTCTCGTTTAAAAAAAAGACCAGGACACGGGGTCTACTGCAAAGCTTCTGACCACGTCTGGTGATCGATTACTTCAGTGTGGCGCACCCATTAATGTTGCACATTATACGTCTCTGCTGGACAGAATGAAAGTGGTATTGGAGAAGGAAAGCGAATCGAATTTTACCTTTCTCCAGGTCAATGCTCTAGTACATAAGACGCGTTAGTCAGTGGACAGACTGGAAGAATTGCGTTTCCAAGTACAGACATCCTCATTCTTCTTACTTCCGAAGATGGCTATATCTCTTTCCTAGATCGAAAATGGTTCTGAAGCGTGAGCATTTGAACGGAGCAAATGCCATCATTACTCTCAAAATGTTTGATTTGCAGAGGAATATTGCAATATTTATTTAAGTGGTCTGCAATATTGCAGCAACGAAGTGAAAAGGGAATACTATGATGAATAAAATTACTATTCACTTTTGCAGGTTTCTTTGGTTAGGGTGAGGATTTATAAACTTTCTCTTGCGTAATTGTGAAGTAATTAACTATTTTTGTTTCTTTTCTTGTGAAGAGGGCTTGTAACGAACATGGAATGATAGCAATCATCTTACGTCCTTATATTGTACATACAGAATCATGTACACATTAGTTACGAGTAATTCTTGTATTAATCTGCAATTATCTATATCACAGGGCATAGCTGATTCTTGGGAGTACTTATATTACTAATTAATCAAACACTAACTTCCATCAAAATTGAGAATATATTCCACGTCAACGAGTAACACAATATTTACTTGAGACAAATAGATTATTTTTCTGTTTGCAGAGACTACTTACCAAAACAACGAGATTATATAGAGCATGTACAAAATTCTCGTGGCACTTCGTGCTGTTCAATTCCTTACATTCTCCCCCCTTTACGTAAAACGGATTACATGTAATACAATAAAAGTAAGAACATAACACATTCGATATTCAGATAAACATATTCCATACTTATGCTTGCTTCATCTTGCCGAATTATGTGATTTGCCCGTCAAATGAGATCATTTGTTTTTCTTCTGAATAATTTTTAGTTCATTTCTCAAATAGTCTGTATTTGCGTCTCGTTCTGACCATTAACTAATTGAGCCACCAACTGATCAGTCTCACATTTCTGATTTGTTGTCCCAAGACTATATAGTATGCTGTCCTGCCCTCTTGTTGCTTTTACTATCCTTAGTTTTGTGGTGCAGTCGAAGCCTCCAAGTATGAACCATTTGACCAGAGGCTGTTTCGTTGGTTTCGATTGTCTTCGCGACATTCATTGATATCTAATGCCGGTAACACTCATGTATTTTGTGAGGTAAATTCTCCGGTTCTTGCCTGTTTCCTGTGACTTTCATCTGACAGTTTTCCGGGAGATTCGGCCGTTCCTTCTTTGGAAGTTTTCCTGTTCCACTCTTTCCTGGTCGAGTATTCCACTTTACTGAGATTACTAAATAAAAAGTTGTTAATGGTTTCCCAGCATCTTCTTTGGCATTGAATTGATTGCTATCCCCTACGATGTTCATAGAATCCAATGTAATAAGGTTTGCTAAGATATTAAACTCGTTTACGTCTTCCTGTCGCATTATAGAATTCTCTTACAATGTCTTGTCCACATACTCTTGCGCTTGTTTGCTACCAGACGATTGAAATGTGTCGTATTCACTTACAAGGGCAAAATGGTTCTTCCTTCCGCACTTTAGGGATCGTTTCTCCCATGCTGGACATGCTCCTTCTTATGTTGCATCGTGCAAAAAAATTCAAGGAACAATTATTTGTATCGGAAGATCTCAGAGACGATGACGTTGAACTAGGCGGTTGTCTGAATCGGTTGCTCAAATACCGGTTCTTCATAGGCTGTAATACATTCATTTCATTATCTTTGGACGATTTATAAATTTGTAATGCTGCTCCATGAAGCTATTGCTTGAGGTATATCAGTTATTTTCTGAAAGTAACGTGTATTCAGCAGTTTACGCCTAATGATTTCATCCTCTATTCCAAAAACAAACTGATCTCGCAAGTTATCTTATAGACAGCGCTGGTATTCACAGACGATTGTGCTTCATTAAGTGCAACACAAAATCTGCGTTTTTTTTTTTTTTTTTTTTTTTTTTGTTTTTTTTTTTTGTGTGTGTGGGGGGGGGGGGGGCATTCGTTTAATACAGCGAAATTTATACTGTGTGAAATGGTGTTGATTCTGGTTGCATAATGATCTTTCATTGCCTTTTTCACGTCACACAGTTGATTATATGCACTGGTTCCCGTAATAGTGAACAGAGTAAACAGTTTCTTTTTGCCCCCACTGTGTGTTCGAATCTGCCGAAATATAGTTGTAACCTATCCGACTCAGTATCGAATAGTGGAAAATTTCGCATGGCCAACATTTTTTAGCGTATTTTCTTTCTTAAGCTGCGCCAAAGTTACCTTCTTATTTTAGCTTATCTGCTACTTAGGCAATTCAAGTTTCACTTTATTTGCTGCTAATCTGCTTACGTTCTTACACCGTACGCACAGAATTAGGTACATACTGATTACGAGTGATTCTTTGATTTACCTTCAATTATCTATATCACAGGAAGTACCTTATTCTTGGATATAGTAATCTTAGTATTAATTCAACGTAAACTTCCATCGAAGTTGAGAATATATTCCACGTCAACAAGTAATACAATATTTACTTGAGATAGATTATTTTTCTGTTTGCAGAGACTACTCAGGAAGACAACAAGATTATATAGACTATATGACAATTTCGGTGGCACTTTGTGCTGTTCTCTTCCCAACACGAGGTAATTTATTTTATTATTGCGTTTTGTTGTATATATCGTGTTTTTGATAAATTGTCGTGCTTCAAATATTCTTTTCTTTATTCTCGCTACACTATAATAAAATATTAAAATCTGCATTTATTTTCAGCTCCTTAGGACAAGAATATGAATTCAAACTCCAAAGAAAGCTTAAAGAGTTAAATATAGCATATAGAGATGAAGATCAACTTCGCAAGTGTGGTTACGACAAAACTCCGGATATTAAGTTGGAGGTTCCAATAGGTATGTATGAAAGAAATATCATTAGTATTGATTAAAACTGAATCAGTTTTATCTCTTCAACAAACGTTTTATGTACATAATTAATAATTTAGATACCTTTCTGTGCCTTCTCATAGTTTAAACATTGCTCTGTAAGTTCTGAAGTTTCTGAAGTATATCTTTTAGAACTGAAAATATTGACTGATGCTGATATTGTCATCAATTTTCACTCAAATTTTGAGAATCATATTTATATCGTAACACAGAATTGCAAATTTAAAATTGATTTTTTAAAAATTTTCTTTCTTTCTTTTTCCTCCTCAAGTCTTTGCGACCGCTTTCAGTAATATTTTAGTAAACAGGTTACATACAGACTGAGTTTGACAGGAAAGGCTTGTCTAAGTTCTAAATGTATTTATGCAAAATTCTTTCTAAAATATTAACACAAGAGAGGATTTTTTTCTCCGCGTAATTATCAACATTAATAATGCTTCTCCTAATAATCATAATGAATTTTCTATATGTCACTGACAAGAAATAGCAGTTAAAAACCGAAGTATATAATGTAACACTACGAATTCTGGGTAGCAGTATAATCCACGTGCTTGCTGTGGCATGTGTAGTTCTGAATTGATACATGATGCAGTAGAGTTTATCGGTTTTAACCAATTATCATGAACCAGTTGGTTAAACTTGAAAGAAGTAGCGAACTACGCCTAGTAATACGTTACTGTACGCATATTCAATAATAAAGATTATAATTTATTACATTGTTGTGTAAGTTACCCTTGACAATAATTTCAGCTGACAAACCTGTAGCTATCGAATAGTCCATTGTTCAAATCTAATTGAACCCGATATTTCCTTACATCCTTCTTATATCTTCTTTACTAGAACAACGCAGGTATGATTTAAATACCGTTAATTTTTCACAAAAAATATGTAAAAAGAAAAAATATATACGTTAAACACACAATTAACGATCGATATATTGTCGCCATCTTCTTGAAACTAGTATCAATGGTACCATACTGTGATGATGCAAGATTTTCTCGTATTTTTGATCTTTACTGAATATTATTTCAGTGGTATTATCGATAAAAATTATATCAGCGAAATTTTAAAATATTTTATTTCTGAATTGAATTACTCATTATACAATCTTATTATTTATTGAAATTTAATTTTAGATCCTTTGTTCTGATGAAATGAGATTCGAATATAGATCTCTCAACCACGGAGGATGTCTTATGTAAATGTGTGATACTTAAACTTACACAATATTTTGATAATAGCGATTCCGCTGAATTATTATCTTTTGACATCCCTGTTGTGTTCCTCTATCTAGTATATATATTTATCTTTGACATGCCATTTACATGAGTTTAACACAAATCTCATCTAACTTCGTATACGCTCTAATTTACATTATCAGCCACTTAGTAAATTTTGTAGTAGCCTGATAATGACTTCTTTAGATTCTTAGGAAATTTGAATGCGTCTTTAGATCCATTTTTTTTTTTTTTAATCTAAACGATAAACTAGGCTATAGTGAAAAAAATCCATTTGTCTTTAATCGTATCTTCATTTTCGGAATGAAAATGATTGAATTCTTTTAGATGTATTTAATGTCGGTTTTTCCATTTGTTCACTTGTCCTATCGTAACCAATTTTTAAGACCTAGTTCAAGTATTTGCCCTAATTGTTCTTCCATATCCTTAGTATTTGCCCTAATTGTTTTTCCATATACTTAGTATGTGAGATAACGTATATGCCCTTAAGACAATAAAGTGATCAAATCGGGTGATCTTGTCGGCCAAAGACCTGTTGAAATCAAGCGGTCATCAAAAAACTCATGCAGAAATGCCATGGTGTCATTGGACGTATGGCATGTTGCCCCGTCTTGCTGTAGCCACACATCTTGATCACCAGCGTCCAAAAGCGCGATAAACTGCTGTATAATCTTCTAGTACACAATGGAGTTCACTCGGGTTTCGAAAAAAATCGGTCCAATAATTCGTGATCTGAACACGGCACACCAGACACAAATTTTTTGCGCGTGGAGTGGGGTCTCATGTAAGATATGTGGATTTTTAGTTTACCAGTAGCGAGTTCTTTGCATTAACATGGCTTGCCAAATGGAACCAGCCTCGTCCGTGAAGTACACCTTATCAAGGACAGCAATATTGTTGCGAGTGAATCGTTGAAACCACCGACAATACCTCATTCGAGCACCATTGTCACCTGGTCGCAGCTCCTGAACGACTTTCACGTGATATGGTCGTAATTTTAACCATTTTGTTGCTTTTTTGTGCAGAGCCATATGATACGCCCACTTGTTGTGATAACCACCGAGTCCTTTCTGTGGGGATTGTTGCACTCGTGCGGTGACGTCTTCCAAAACATCATTCGTCAAAACTGTAGGGCGCTCAATACGCGGCTTATCATGCACACTGCCATGTTTACGAAATCTCGTGATTAATGCATGAATAGCTGATTTACTCACAGAACGCCCGAAACGATTTACAAATTTCTCGTTTGCAGCACTATATGATGCAGTTTTGAAATACTCCTCTAACAAAAACACACGCTCCTTCACGACACTCATCCTTGCAACTGAAGTGATTATTTTGCTAACAGCACATTATGTAGTTTATTTCTTCGCCACGACTGCTAGCGTCATCTCTTGTATAGCCAAGACCCTAGCAAATCAGTTTACACAGAAATATTTACCTTCTCGTAATAACTACCGCCAAATTTTTTTTTTGAAGTTTGGGTTCGGGGACTTTTCGATCGCTCTGTACAATGGAACAAAAGACTTAAGGAACACGGAAGGACAAAGTAACGAAAGTGTCACAGTTCGTTCTACGTACGTTGAAATATGCTCTACACGCACATTTTCCCATTCACGATTGGACTTTCAGAGATGGGGTGTGCAGTCTAGTATCAAACTGGTCATACCATCATTTTCGGTATCACATACCTGGATGTGACAGTTTAAAAGGTTACACAACATTGTGTCGCGTAAAATGACAATGATTTTATCTAATGCACATGCAACAGGGGACCAGCACTCCACGAGAACCACTAGTGCCTTCGTGAACATTGTGGAACACCATATAATGCAATATGATCCGAGTAATGTGTATAACTCGCATCAAAGCAGGTTTCAACTGGAAATGCATAGCGGTTGTACCGTGGCAGTGCAGGGCATGAAAACAACTGAAACAGTTGTGCAATCCGTGATTGCTGCAACACATAGTCATACCATCCAGCCTATAACATCCGCTGATGGGACTTTATTGTCACTGTTATTTGTTGTGTTGAAGGAACCAAAAGGTAAGTTCGGCTCAAGAGTACAGGACACTGTGTTTCGCCCTCGTAACATTTACCTAACTGCCTTCGAAGTTCGGCAAATTTACAAAGGAACATTGGTTACACAACAGACAAACCAGTAAAGTTTCAGACGCTTGTAGAGGACTCTTTCGATACGAGTGTGCCAGCGTGTGATATTTGTAGACAAATTGCTGTGATTCTGTGTGCGTGGTGTAAGAAACCACTGTGCTCGTAACTTTTTTTTTTCTTTTTTTGTAAACTATCGTTACTGTAAAGCCTTTATTGTGTAAATGCATTACATACAAATACTATTTAACGTATGCTGTTTCTATGCGTATGTACAATTGGCAAGGTGTTTGCAACACGTGACTATGCATACGATCGGTCAAACTTCTTAGGAACTGATTTTGAGAATCCATAGAGAAATAGCTTGATATCTAGACTTCAGGCATTACAGTTTGTTAAATACATTTTGCATTTTAATGTCCTCCTAACATCAGAGTTCACTTCATCCTCAACTTCTAGTACCTGGTGAATTACAGGCCAGAATACGTGGTTGAAAAACCAAGATCATACCTGACAAGGCGGTGTAGGGTACCTTGATAGATATCTCTACATACAACATACACAATAGACATATACACGGTGAGTCAAAATAAGTGTTACATGCCAATATCTCGTGAACTATACATCAAATAAGAAAAATGTTAAGAGTCAATGTGTAATACAGAGGGGCCAAAAAAAATGGGTCAAACTCGAGGTTCCCCCGCCCCCATTTTGGGGGCAGGGGGTGCACGTGAAATTTTCAAATGGGAACATAGGTCGAGTGATACCTCGTTCGAAAAAGCTTGGAAAATTGAACAATTTTTGTAGGAAACAATTTTTAATATGGGGCACCGTTTTCAAGGTGGGCCCCAAAAAATGGTCTTGTATGAAATAAAATTTCCAGTACTTATAAATCAGAAACGGTTAAGTAGAAAACGATGAAATAAAAAGTGAAAAAGGAAATAGCCATAGGCAACGTGGGATGGTGTTGCCGCGGTGTTCCCAGGGCCCCATCATGGGGCCCAGGGACCAACTTGAAAATTTCAAATGGGAATATAGGTCGAGTGATAGATCGTGATTGATCGATCGTGGAAAACCAAACAGCTTAGTACGAAATTTGTTTTGGTTTCGGGCAAGCCTGTTTCAAAATGGTCGCCGAAAATGGTTCCATGTTCAAATACAAAGCGCAGTGTTCAAATTGAGTGTCATAAGCCAATATCCCGCGAACTATGCATCAAATAAGAAAAGTATTAAAGAGTCAATATACAATACAGATGGCCTAAAATATGAGTGAAACACGAGGTTCCTACCGCCTCCCATTTTGGAGGGAGGGGTGAACGTAGAATTGTCAAATGACAACATAGGGCGAGCGATTCCTTCTTTGATAGATCGTTAAATACCAAACAGCTTAATACAAAAGTTTCGGTGGCCATTTTGAAACAGGCGTGCTCGAAATCAAAACAAATTTTGTACTAAGCTGTTTAGTTTTCCACGATCTATCAAACAAGGTATCACTCGACCTATATTCCCATTTGAAATTTTCCTAACTTTCTTACAAGGCTGTCTATATTCTTTATTATAAATTAACGAGAAATGTTACAGTTTCGGAAGTATACCACTTCCTTCTTCAGACTACTATTCCAAACATACTATTGTAAGAAAGTTATGTTTAATTTATGTTTAAGATGGACACAAGGCCTTTTTATAAAAATATCTATGTTGAAATTTTCAAGTTGGTCCCGGGGTCCCATGATGGATGCTCTGGGGACACCGCGACAACACCATTCCATGTTGCCTATGGCCTTTTGCTTTTTCATTGTTTGTTTTATCCTTTTCTACTCAACCGTTTCTGATTTATAAGTACTGGAAATTTTATTTGATACAAGACCATTTTGGGAGGCCATTTTGAAAACTGTGCCCCATATCAAAAATTGTTTCTACAAAAACTGTTCAAGCTCTTTTGAACGAGGTATCAGTCGACCTACATTCCCATTTGAAACTTTCACGTACACTCCCCTCCCCCCAAAATAGGCGGTGGGAGGAACCCACCCATCTTTTAGGCCCGTCTGTACTGTACATTGACTCTTTAACATTTTTCTTATTTGATGTATAGTTCGCGAGATATTCGCTTGTAACACTTATTTTGACTCACCCTGTATAATACAGGAGCGTAGTTAGTCTGTGCCAAGCAGTCCCCCAACTGACCGGAAGAATTTTAAATCAATTCTTTAAATTAATTTAGGTCCTATAGAGGGAACGGAAAATGAGTAATGAAAGGTTAATCTCTCACAGTAAATAACATTCTCTGGGCCTGGTACTGCAAACCATGTCTTTGCTTTTTACCCTTGTTGTAGTGGACAACATCGTGTCTTTGGGACTTCTCGGGGTACTCCTGTTTCCTCCTACATTCTCATTCCACTAATTCTTCCATCATCACTCATTTGCCTTAATCATCCGTCTCCCTTAGCCTTACGTTTATCGTGGAACGTTAAACTGAAAGATTTACCCTTACATCTCTCCATACAAATCGCATTCACTTTCTTCTTCCCCTTTTCTCGATTTAGAGATACCTGACATATTTCTCCGGGGGAGGCTCGTATCCCGAAGAACAGTTTTTTTCGCAGAAAATAAGAAACACGTACTCGCTTATTTTATACATATTACAATATATCTCAACGCAGTTTCGCTACAAACCTACATGTATTACTTTCATTACTAATTTTGACATTTTGTGGTAATAAGTTTGTAGGGGCCTTTGCTCCAGCCAAACGTTTCTTGAAGGAAAATATGAAACACGTATTCCCTTGTTTACGTCTATTTTATCTGTGCGCAATTTCGTTCGCTTCGGATAATTTGTTTACGGGTACTTGGCGTCGATTTTCAGAATTTCAGGCGGGGGCTTTTACTCCCCAAAGAACCAATGTTTTTGCAGAAAATGAAACACATATATTCACGTATTTTATACATAGTGTCTCTCAACGCAGTTTCGTTACAATCCTGCATGTACTTTAGGACTCCTGAACTATTTTCATGACTAATTTTGACATTTCGTAGTAATAAGTTGGGATGAGCCTCTGCTCGACCCAAACGTTTTTCGAAGGAAAGTATGAAACACGTATTTCCTTATTTTACGTCTAGTATACCTGTGTGCAATTTCATTCATTTCGGTCTACATTTTCCTGCGCTTTTGGAGCCGAGTAATATTTTTTTTCAGTGGGAGCTTTTGCCCCCCCAAGAACGGTTTTTCAGCAAAAAAAAAAAAAAATAGTTTATTTCATATGTAGCATCTGTCTGCCAAAATTTTATCAAAATTAGCTTTTATCATAAAGTTGATGTTCCTTGTTAGCGAGATCTTTCGATAGTATGTAATCCTTAAATATATACATATACATATGTGTATGTGTATATATATTTTTCGTTAAACGCTAATAATAATAATGTAGAATTAAAGGTATTCAGCTCATAGTTCAAAGAAATAATCCATGTAGGAAGATATTCTAGAATATCTCGGGTTCAGTCAGCATTTGAATAACAGACTTGTCAGCTAGAATTATTGTCGAGGATAAATAAAACTCACGTAACAAAATAAGAAATTGTAATCCGTCTAGAAGTCTTGCTGACATTGAAGAATAGATATATGTGTGTTAAACTTATATAATTAAACTGTTATCTGATAGGCAGGGAAAATGATTTAACGAAATTATGCCTTTTCTTTCTCTTAAACAGTGTGTATAAATCAATATATAAAAAGTAGGACAGAATTTTCAAAGACAGGATTCTGTTTTCTTTACTTGTGTAGTGGAAACTTTTCATGAGAATGTCAACAATGGAGCAACTGGCATAATTTTATTTATTATTATTATTATTATTATTATTATTATTATTTATAGCTGTTGATGGGTTCATTGTAAATTGGATTGAAAGCAAAGCGTCGTTTGGTGATGAAGAGAGTCATAAAGGTTATATGAGAGACCAATTCCTCAGTTACTGGAACAGGTAAGTTGTTTTAAAGTTATAAACATGCACACACAACTGTTAAAACATTTATATATATATATATATATATATATATATATATATATATATATATATATATATATATATATATATATATATATATATATATATATAAACAGACTGATGCCCTTCAGAAAACAAATTTTAATTTAAAAAAGCAGTCTCCATGTTTCAAGAAACAACATAATTTTAATTTTATTTTCCATATGGCAACTATATTTTGCAGCACAATAATGGATTTCCAGACGCTTGTATAGAAAATATATGAAAAAGTTAAATTAGTTTTTTTAGTTTTCCGTTCCACACATGCTTTATAGGATAAAGGAGACGGGTGATTTTAAAGGAAGTGAATGGTCATGTAAAAACCCTTTCGTGGGCGAATTTTTCTAAAGGAATGGGACGATACCTCCTCTATGCTCCCCATCACACACTCAAACCAACCAAACAAAACCATTTCTCGAGTGCAATTCTCATTTCCATAGTGAAAAGACTTATAACTAATGAGAATATCGCTTCCCGGTGCAGTAAGTAAAAGCATACCTAAGCTTCAATGGCGGGAAGTATACTTCTGACTGCTCACAAAAGGGTTAAATAAAAATGTGGGAGGAAACAGGAGAATCTGGAGAATATCAGGAAACACACTTACATGACGTGGGATCGAACTAGGGAGAAAATATATAACATTTTTATCAATATTTGATTTATTTTTATTTTATTTCTCACCTTTTTAATATTCAATTAAAATTACCGATAAAAGAAAACCAGCCAAGCATCTACTGTTGCAATCAATAATACTGACCAAATCATATGTCACTGCACTGTCACTGGAACAAACCCCATTAATCAATAACACTGGTCAACAGTGAAAATGCTTCGGAGATAAAAGTAATCAATTCTTATTAATTTTAGGGTGTTGATAACGAATATAAAATGACTTTTTGAAGATTGGTTCGGGTTTCAAAGAAATAGTTATCACCGGATGTGCTCCGATGGGCAAATTAAGGGTTCGTGGCAACAGGAGCTGTCTGCTTATTTCAATAAACTTCCATTGTTTGATGGTTAGTTTCATTGCTATCCTCAGGGATGTACGCAGGGATGGGTCCTGTGGATCTTGACCCCCCGAAATTCCGACTTTTTTTTTTTTTTGAAATTTAGTCTAATTTCAGGTGCAATTTTACAAATTTTAATACCTAGGTATAACTTAGCCTCAAATTGTATTTGGCCCCCCGAAAAGCGTAGGACCCCTCCCGAAATAAATTCTTGCGTACGTCTCTGGCTATCCGTATTGCTCGCACTTCATCGCTGACAAAGAAACATCAACCACTTTTCACTGTTTAGTTTGTATTGAAGAGTTTGCCAGAGAAAACGTGTTGTGTAAGGTTCTTTGGAGTTGCAATTTGCCATCCCGGACGTAGTCGTGGTGAGATATTGGGTGTGTGTGTTATTATTATTATTATTATTATTATTATTATTATTATTATTATTATTATTATTATTATTATTATTATTATTATTATTATTATTAGTTATCATTCTATGACTACTGAGCAAAAACATGTCGCGTAAATGTGTTTACAGTGCAGAACAAATTGTTGTTTTTAACGAAGTGAAACGAAAAGTGGAATTTCACACCTATCATAAAGAAAGGCTATCACTTGTACTTTGGCTGTAAAGTAGGAGATATGGATAAGAAGTGGGCATCACATATTTCTTGTAATACTTGTTCTACAAACTTGCGTGACTGGCTACATGGAAAAAGGCCATGCATGCTATTTGCAGTTTCAATGATATGGAGAGAGCCGACAGATCATAATTCAAACTGCTATTTTTACATAGTTCCTCCAATTAAAGGTCTATTCAAAAAAGAAAAACGTGGACTACTTCAAATATTCCTTGAGATGTTTGTCACTGTGCCACATTCTGAACAACCAGAGGTTTCACAACCTCCCGCACCTTACTCCAGTGTTTTATCAGATGAAGAGCAAAAGGCGGACAAAGTCGACCCAGGTTGTCAAGTTCTGCTGCAGATTCATCGTCTTCCACTGATCCTGACTTCACAAAACCAAATCTCTTATTCTCATATTCTCATCTATTCTCATATAATACTCAACATGAATTAAATTACCTGGGGCTGTCAAAAAGAGGCGCAGAACTACTGGCATCCAGACTCAAGAAGTGGGGAGCTTATTCTGAAGATCTAAAAGTGTCTGTGTTTTGACACGTCAGAATCCCCTGGAACAGTATTTTTAGTGGAAAGTGACATAGTATGTTGTAACAATGTAACTGGTCTTATGAGTAGTGAGTGGCCACCTTGATCTCCAAATTTAGATGTGAAGGATTTTTTCGTATGGGAAAACCTGGAATCTGTAGTGTACAGAACCTCACCAACTTCATTACTCGATTTAAGGAACCGCATAACTGCAGCTTGTGGGGAGCTACCATTACGTGTTTTTCCGCGTGTCTATTAGGAATTCCAGAATTATTTATTGTACTGTCAGAAGGTATATAGTGCACATTTTGATAATTTATTATAGTAATATTTACTCCTTTTCGCTGTGTAATACTGTGTAACCCAACTGTGTTATGCTATTCATTATTCCATAGTACGGTATGTAAGCATACTGAACAAACAATGTAAATGCAAAGCTGTTTCCTGATGCTCAGAGATGATGTTGCAGAGAAGTGACGTGATTAAATGTGCCTGGATCAGTGCGGTGTGAACAGAACAATAACGAGTAAGAAAAGTGGTGTCCAGTACTTGAAAACTGCGTCAAGATGGGCAAAGCCCAGAATGTGTCGGAGTGGAAAAGAAAAAAAAAAAGAAAGAAAGTGGCTATTGTGTTTGAGAATGAATATGGTCACACAGTGATTGAAATTGCCAGATTTGTTGTGTAGCGATTTGTGATGTGGATTCTGCTATATCTGTAACTTTAACAACGGACAAAAATTAGAGTTGACTAAGTGTATCGGCAACATCCGTCGGTAAAGAAGTCCTGCATTTGGTATGTAGGTATCATTCCGTTGGTGCCTCATGGGATCTAAGAAATTCTGAATGCCAGTCTTTCACTAGATCCCGAGTAGAGGGTTTCTACTGGTTAGAATGTAGTGCGTGATTCTTTACGCCGATATTCTTTTACAAGCTTTCGAATGTCATCCAATGTGACATACCTTTCCATTTGTACGTTTTGAGTTGACTCCAGCCCCTGGGGGTCATCCACTTCTTAGAGCACTTCTAACATTGAGTCAACACAGTAAATACAATACATTTTAGCAGATATCTCCAACCCCGAGCTGTTTTGGAGAAAATAGCATAGGGTCAAATCTAACATCGTTGTAACAACAGAGATTGAACATGTAATTTGACCTTTCACCATTCGTGACCCCTTTTATGTATCGATATGGGATGAACGTTACGAATCTTTTCTTTCTTGTTTTCTTACGAGCTTTCAGATGCCATCCGATTTCACATACCTTTCCATTTAAAATTTTTAATCCCTAGGCTCCGGGAGGCACTCCCTTATCACGAGCACTTCAGCAGTGCCCCTCCCCACAGTAAATCCACTACTGTTAGCAGAAATCTCCAATTGCGAACTGTTTCTGAGAAAATAGCCTGGGGTCAGACTTTGTGGACACCATGTATACAAGTGTACATGCAAAACTTGTATTATATATATATATATATATATATATATATATATATATATATATAGTACACATTTTTTTAAAAAAAAAACTAATAATGTCCAGGCTATGACTAAGTAGTTGTTATATGCTTTAAAGAGCATGCACTATTTTCCCCATGGGATTTTGGTTTCTCTATGTGATATTTAATGTTTTAAGTCAGAGTAAAAATATGTCTACTAAAACAAGGAGTTATTTCAATTGTATCACTAGTTACCTAAAATGATGGTTTTGTTTTCAGGTTTGGCTCAGGAATGGTGATATACTGGTTTGGATTTATAGAGACAATTCAACAGCCTAATGAAAAACAAATACTTTTGTATAACGACTTCCCATCTAATATTACATTCATGGACCCAAAATATATTGCTACAACCTGAAATAAACTTGTGTATGTACTCACTGTCAGTTGTTTTGATCTTTTCAATTAAACTGCATACTTTTTACATTTTACGAAGAATTTCATTCATAAATAATTCTTACTTTGAATTGTATAGAATTCATTATTTTTAACTCTATCCACTTCGATTCTAAAGCTTAATAGATAAATAATAACAGTCTGACTAGAGTGATACATTTATTAAAACTAAAATAATATGCTACACTTTCAACATCTTAATGTCGTCCTCTTCAGATACTAATTCTGTAAGTGGTATTCAATGTTTGACACTTCAATATGTTGAATGTCTGAGGAAGACAGCGTTAAGTTAATGAAACTGTAACCCAATATTTTAATTTTAATAAACAAGAGTATTATTCTGGTCAAAAAGTTGTTAATAATTAATTATTTTATTAAACACATTATATATGATGGTGAATGAAGAATAAAATATAATGAATTGAACATATAATGTACTTTGGTGCTTCTGGTTACGCTGCATCAATAGTGATTCTTCATTGTAATACTGGACAACTTACGAATATACAGACGTGTTCAAATTATTAGACTCAACGTTCAGTTTCTGTATATTTTACTGTTCTTACAATATTACGTGAGAAAATACGTTCGAACTTAGTCCAAATTACTACTTTGTAACTCTGTTCTAATTTCTAGTGGGTGTTGCATATGCTTTTCAATATCAATAAAACAAATGCGTACGTAACATTCAAATGTAATTATTATTATAAAGTGTGTATATCCAAATTGAAAAAAAAAAAAAAAAAAAAAAAAAAAAAAAGAATACTTAAAGAAAATTATCTCTCACACAAAGATTAATATTTCTTATGAAATTCCTTATTCTTTATTAAGTTTTTTATCCTTTGTGGCATCCTATGTACGAGTTTAGCACATTTTGCCTTCAATCCAGCATCGTAATCCCGCAAATTGTTAATCTCCTTGATCAGTTCGAGTTTGGTTCTAATGTGCTTCTTCTTTATCTTTTCTTTCATGAAGCTCCAAAAGCTTTCAATCGGGTTCATATCAGGACTAGTGCCTGGCCACGGAAGAACACTAATTTCGTTGTCCTAGAAGAATTTTGTCACCGCTTTGGCCCGGTGGCATGGGGCTCCATCATGCATAAAGATGAATTGTACGTCATCAAACCAGAGTGCAGTCTGGGAAAGCAGTTCTTCTTGAAGAACTTGTAGGTATTGGACGTGCTTCATTGTTCTCTCTACTATATACAGTCTTCCAGGCCCGAAGACAGAGATCATACCCCAGACCATGACTGAAGTGGGATGCTTCACGGTTTATTAAAGACATTTCAACTTGAATTCCTCCCAGATCAACGTCGCACATATTGTGAACATTCATCAGACACAAAGATACATGATTCATCACTGAAACACACTATTCTCCAATCGTCAGCAGTTCAATATTCTAGGCCTCGTGCCCATTCGAGGCGCTTCTTTGCCATGATTGGAGTAGACTCTAATTTTTGTTTCCTTTCTTGACCGTGTGCTTTTATTACTTCGGCACAAAGAATCCTTCCAATACTTTCAGGCCAAATGTCTGCGCCATACTCAGCCATTTTTATCCCTTAAGTCTATTAGAAGTTGCACTTCTGTTTCCCATGGCCAATCTTTGTAGATTTCTGATACATCTTAGCGATACCTTTGGTTTTCGCCAACACTTCCCAACCCTATTTCAGCTCGTGTTTATTTCAACAGAGATTCTATTCACAGATTTTTGTTCTATCCCAACTCTACTAGCAATGTATTGCCGTGTGTATCTTATTTCCACCGAAAGTATTTTGTAACTTCCATTTTACACGGAGAAAGGTATTTTGCTTTTCCCATTATGCTGCAATTACAGGACTACACAGAATAAAAGATTGATACACAAAACACGTCACGATCATTTTAAACTGGCCCATTCGGACTGTTGAATGCTTTGAATGTCAACTTCTTACGATAGCAACCACAACACTTCAGACTAACTTGTTGTTAGGAACCACAATAGCTATCTACAACTGAAACCACTTTCAGAATCCGCCCCCCCCCCCTCTTCTCACTAATACCATCTGCTGTTCAACGGTGAAATCACCACTTCAATTTACAGTAAACAAATAAAGGATCCTATATTGGTGGTTTAACCATTAAATTAAATGTTCTAGAACTCTGAAATTAGGACTCCTACATCAATTTTGCGTTTTTCGAGCGTGAGTCTAATAATTTGAACACGTCTGTATTTGATATATGTCCTGAAATGAGATTACCTGGGCTCAGATTCACACATTATCAAAAATTAATGGAAACATAATCAGAGAGGTAATCATGCAGATAGAGTTTATGTTGGAATTCCAACGCTTATAGTGTGTAGTTTCTTAGTCTGCTGGAATGTTTTGTAAAAGGTGTTTCCGAACTATATAAACAAACTTCGAGAGGTCCATGGTGATGAGACGTGGATCTATTGTTGTGATCCCGAGACTAAAGAACAGTCTAAGGAAAGGAGGCACAGTTCTTCTCCCCGGCCAAAGAAGTGCCGTATGCACAGGTCTGCACAGAAACAAATGGCAACAATCTTTTGGGATAAGGAAGGATTTCTGCTAGTGGACTATCTTCCAGTTGGTGGAACCATTAATGCAGCATATTACTGTGGTCTCTTGAGGAAGTTGCGCGAAAATATCAAAGATAAACGACGTGGTAAGATCTCCAAAGGTGTTTTTCTTTTGTACGACAATGTCTCCTCACCCGGCATCTGAAACAGGACCCATTGACCACCCTAGGCTTTCAAGTGTTGAATCATCCCGCTTATTCGCCTGACCTAGCTCCATCCGATTATAATCTGTTCCCGAATCTCAAAAAACATGTCAAAGGTCACAGTCTTCAGTGTGTTCAAGAGGCAACTCATGCTACAGATGAGTGTTACAGCAACAGGCAAAAAGACTTCTATTTACAAGTACTTAAAAAGTTGCAGGACAGATGTCGCAAATGCATTGACCTACTAAGGGATTATGTGGAATAGTGTGGGAGTTTCAGCTTCCTAGCTCAATTTTTTCTTGGTAAGGCTTAATCTTTATCAGTACCCCTCGTATATTTTATCACCGTCTTCTTTAGTCTCAGAGTATAACAGTGAGATGTTAAACTACAAAATCAGATTTCCCTCCTGATCATTTGCTGTTCTATTTCAGGAAAAAGAAACTATATTGATTTCAGTTTTGTTTTTATTGGTTGAGCACACATAAATACACAGAAACTGAAATAATGTCCAAATTATCACATTATACTTAAAATTCATTAAATATAACGCTTTAAAAAGCCATATATAATCCTTTTATGTAATTATTATAATTTGATAGTTAACAAAATTAAACTCTAAAAAAATAAAACGCAAAAATCTGTCATTGATTAGGTTAGTGAGAGAAATTACGAATAAGACCTTAATTCAACATTTCACAAACTCCCTGCTCTATAAGCTACAGTGATGGATGATGGAAGAATGGATAGAATAACAAGGCAGGGGAAAATGAAGACTTTTTATATTTAATTGTTTGAATTTAACATTCTTTTTTTCTACATGAAAGCAATATGAAAAGTGGGTACACAGGTGAGAACATCGAAAAAAACTCAAACCCGCAATATTCTCCACAAACTCGCATGGCTTAGACACAAAGCAGAGATCTTCCGCACCAAAATAAGCATTCTACCACTGAGCTACCGTGCTGCAGAAGAACCTTGTTAGAGTTCATATACATCTACTTAAAGTATATTTTATCTAATAACGCACATACAGGGTTCTCATTAACTCCTGGAAAGCATAGAAAATTGAAAATATCATATAATTAAGATTTTTGGGGAAAATGTATTTCATGTACAGTATATATTCGCTAAACGCGTTATCAGACGAAAAGACGAACTACAATGAGGCAAAATCAGAGAATATAAAAGTAACTATGAAGCATCAATTGAGCGCCATCTGAAACGAAGTCACGTGATAATGTTGTGAGAGTGGAGGAGGATGGCACTAATGGGACGGGTTGGTCAGTGAGTACAAGAGGGAGAAAGAATATATGCACAGAGGTGTATATTATGTATTATTTTCCGAATTTCCTCTGGCAATGTTATTCCACCAAATCATTTCTTTTTATTAATTATTCAGCTCATTTAGCGTACAAGACAATCGCACGACGCTAAAAAAATTCAATTCAATTTTACCTGAACCAATGACAGATTCTTTCACAGCTTAACTCATTGCACACAACATAATAGGGAGTTGAGTAAATAGAGATATACAATCGAAATCTTTGTAATCCATTTCCTTTTGAAAAAAATCCGTATGAAATCAAGTAAAATTAATAATTAAAAAAGGACGGTCAGACACAATTAGTTTTTTCCTTTACCAATTCTATAATACATACTCGTATATCCGTACCATGCCTTACTTAAAAAACTTGCATTTTTAAGTCTCAAATTGCTGTGCTCATTTTCTAATGTATTACAATAAGAAAAAGAGTCAAACTTAGCATTCACATTACCCAAAGAAGTGGGAATACAACACTTCTATACTATTTATTTGTTTTAGAAAAGCCTACTACTTGGTTAAGAGTGAATCATTGTACATTCTTACCTAATTTGGTACACAAAACAGCCAATTAGTTAAAAAAAAGATGTGTTTAAATGAAACCAAAAGTAAAATCCAAGTAGGAAAATACTTGTCCCCGCCTTTCATGTAGAGAATGGCCTGAAATAAGGAGATAAATTGTGGCCATTATTATTGTTCAGTTTTCTTCTGGGATACGCTATAAAGAAAATTTAAGACAGCAACCAGGGCCTAGAACTGAATGACACTCACCAGGCTATGGCTTATACTGATGATTCAGTCTGACAGGAGATGATATGAGAACAATGGACAGAAATCCAAAAGTTTTATTAAACGACTGGGACATTGGTTTCGAAGTTATTCCAGCAAGAACTAATACATGGAAATTCACCGTAACCATAATACTGCAAATGACGGAATGTTAAAATATCTAGTAATACTTTCGACGAAGTGGACACTTTTGAATATCTAGGTTTAACATTAACAGACCAAAATCAGGCTGAAAGCAAGGTTTTCTGTTGTTATTCAATAGAAACTCTTTTATGTTCGCGAATTGTCAAAGAACTTGAAGCTTAAAATAAATAAAATGATAATTCTGTTGTGCTGTATGATTGTTGAAACTAGTCGATTACTTTGAGGAAAGAATGCACACTAAACGTATTTGAAAATAAATCCTGAGGCGAATTTTCGGGCCGAAGAGAAACTAGAATGGAGAATGGCGGAAACTTCATAACGAAGAACTGCATAATTTATACCGTTTACCTAACTTGTTAGGGTCATCATTACGTTTAAGCTCAGGTGGGTAGGTCATGTAGCCAGAATGGAAGAAACTAGGAATGCTTTCAAAATTTTAAATGAAAAGAAACCGAGAAAGATTTTGGGAAGACCTAAGCGCAGATAGCAGGACAATATTAAGATAAATCCTGCAGAAGTAGGAATACAAAGTACAAAGTAGATCCAGTTTCCTAAGGACAAAAGTCCATGGGGAGCTTTTGTGAATGTAGTATAGAACCTTCGAGTGTCATAGGCCATAGAGTGAGTTAGTTATCCAAAATAACACTTTCACGTCTAGAAGCTACAGTACTTTGAATATTGTGAATAGTAAGTTCGAAAGATTTTCAATATACGCGGGCTGATGGAAAAGTCTGCAAACTACTAGTGTCGCTAGTGTCTCACTATTATAAAATTCGAAAGAATAGACCTTTCTATATTTAAATTCTCTTGATTTGTTTAAGCCATATTCGTTTATTTTTCACATAGTTTGAAGAAGTAGTTTTGTGTGATAAATGGAAATTTTTTGTGAACTCTTTCGGGGCAATGATTTATCATGATTTCAAATGTAGTTTAACACCAAAACAATGCATTGAGCTATATAATTGGCTCTTGCGAATGAAGCACAATCCAATAGGACTGTGTTCAATTCCAACCTGGTCGTATATTTCTCAAGGTCATCCATCCATGTTTCCTGTCGCCTGTAATGTATGATGATGTGTGTGTAAAATAACTGAGAGAGATTAACATGTGACATATCATGAGATTCAGGCATCCAAGAAAGCAATACGTATGATTTTGCATTGTCATATGAACGTATAAAAACTTTCAAGCCATTGGATTCCGCCCAACTTGACCGAAGCTCAAAAACAGGCTCGTGTACAATTGGTGTAAGGAAATGCGGAAAAAATTCAACAGAGGTAAGGCCAAATTTGGTGTAGTGCACCGCTACAGGGGATGAAACTTGGATATATTCATACGAACGCGAAACAAACAGCAATCCACTGTTTGGGCGTTTCAAAGTGAGCCGAAACCAACAAAAGTTGTTCGTTCGAAGAGTGCTGCCAATCAAATGATTGCTTGTTTCTTCAATTATACCGTACACGTGGCAACCGTAGCTTTATAAGATTGAAGTACTGTAAATGTTGAGTGGTATTCTGACAGGTCATTAATGAATTGCGTACAACAAACCCAAATTGCTGCATCATTCTTCACCACCAGAATGCTAATTTCTACTCAACACACCAAACTCGAATTAGTGAATCACTGTCCGTATTCACTTGATACAACATCTAATGACTTCTTTTTGTTTCCACAAATGAAAAATAAGATGCATGGTGAACGATTTATGTTGTTTCAAGCAGCTATTAAGACAATCCGAACAGCGCTTTCTGACGTATTTCTTCAAACTGTTGTGAACAATAAACGAATAAGCTTCAACAAACAAAGATAATTTAAACATAGAAAGTGTAGTCTTCCGAGTTTTATAATAGCAGAACACTAGTGCGACTGGTAGAAGTAGTTTGCACAAACTTGGCGAGCAGCCCTCGTATTGTGGAACCATTCTTGTGTTCAATCAAAAACAACATATTACAAGTAATTTGAAGTCTAGTACAATACTTGTTAAAATCAGTCAACATTACAATTAGTTAAAAAGAAAAATAACAAAATACACATACTGTGAGCTATTCGAAGAAAGAAAGAAAAAGGATCAAATGATAAGGGCAAAGGTAAACATTTTTCCACAAACTTACACAAATAGACTTTCAGATTGAATATAAAACATATTACATTAAGAAGCATAATTGCACTTTGTTCTCAGATACTACATTCCATGTCGACTTTCTTTACGTATTTACAAGAAATGCTGAACAAACAAACTAAAAAACAAAACAAAACAAAAAAATCATCAAGTGTAATAAGCCAACAGCATATTTAACTATTTTATGCAATTCATTGTATTTTGTGGTGTCAGTTACACGGGCTATCAGATACGTTTTCCGTAACATTAATTTAGCGGTGAATGAATTAATGTACCAAAAAATGTAGAAACAACAATTTACTATATTCTGTTCTTTCTACCTTCGCGAACCGCTCAAGTAATTGGCTTCTGTTTAATACATGAAAGAGTATTAAAATTCTCTAACAACTTTTGCAAAACTTTTTTTTTTTTTTTTTTTTTTTTTAAATTATTGATTTTCGCAATAATTCGAAAGACCTGAAGGCTTCATTTAATTCTTACATTTTTCCCCTGCGAAAAATAATAGCAAATATTCTAACAATGACACAAACAGAAAATAAGACAAGAAAAACTACATGTACAGAATTAATAGAAAATGCAGATTAAATGAACATTAACGTTTGCAAATAATTGTTGTCAGCAACACAAATTCTGCGTTTAAAAAAATCCACAAATTAACGACTACTCTATAAACCAATTTATACTTTATTCCGCAGTTATTTAATAAGAAAGATTTAAGAAAATGAATGACTTCTGTTATAGTTATTTTTGAAGATTTCTTGCAGTTTAAGAGAAACCATAAAAACAGGATTTGCATTGAAGCTAATCGATTTTGACTCAAAAGTCACGTTCAGCATGACATATTAACTTAAAGTGAGTTAGAAGTTTGCAAGGATGTACTAGAGGTAGAAGAGAAACTTTCGAGTGATGTTGAAATGCCATAATATATATGTAATAAAAAGTTCCCTATGGTGATAAAGGCATTTGACTACTTCTACCTGTGTTTCTATTATTATTTTAAGCTGGTACCGTAACGATAAGCATGGGATCTGTAATTCACTTCCTCAGAAAATGTTTTCACAACCATATAGAAATTACAGACCTACTATAAATGCGTACGCAACACGTACATGTGTGTAAAGTTATGTGGTTCACGATACTTTGGAAGCAAACGAGCATACTTAACACTCCTTGTACATACATAGGTTCTTAAGTTACCCTTGAAATATACCTTGCAACTTCAGCTCCATTACAAAGGATACATTAACAGCGTAAGAAATGAGCACGAAAAATACATTAATTGCATAACAAATGAGCAATGAAATACCTTTAAAAAGTTAGGATATATATTACATATATATAATGCATTATATTTTGCATATACTAAAAATGTTACCATAGTAAGTGTGGAACATATGCTCAAGTATCCTTAAGTAAAGACACATTTAAGTCAATTACATCATGAAAAAGGAATATATTAATTTTCACATATTCCTCTTCTTCTTTATTATCTTCATTCGACTTACTATTATATGAGATACAATTTGCTTTTAAAATATATTGCTTTGATTAGTCTTTTAAATCTAACACAGAAATATAACTTTTCATTTCAATATTTAACTCTGTATTAGATAGATATATTTTTTCTAATCTAATTTAACAAATTTTTATATTAATAAACATATTTCTTCGATGCTGAGCAACAATTGTGAAATATAATAGAATGTATATAATCATTACCTTTTTAGAATGATTAATCAAGTTTAATAACTTGTTCTCTAAGATTTTTTGCTACTATTCCTTATTAAAATTGTGCATAACGCTTACCGAAGCTTCCTTTGGGACACATTTACTAGTAAATTTCCTAGTACAAAAATAGTGACTACAGTTCTTCATAAGAATCGAAATAGATTCATAATTATGACTATACCAATATAACAAAAGTACGTGAGGTACTTGCATCCAACCACCACAAAAATCAATAAAAATACTTCGTAACAACTTCAAAGAATCTGAAAGATCCGTATAATTACGGAAAGAAGAATGTTTGGAAGTATTAGAATTCATCTTTCCAGTACTTTATGTAAGTAATATTTAATTTTAATATGATCTATTGTCTTTTGTCTTTTCGTTTGATACCATACTATGCACGAGCACTATATATTTATGTGCATTATTATTTACGAATGTAGAAGAGAATAATCTTTATTGTGTAAAATACATTATAATTCTTAAGTTCTATTAGTTCCACTTACTTCTTACGAAACGTAAAAAGATTATTTACCAATAATCACGTAGAATGCGAAGATAATCTACCATATTTCCTTCACTTTAAAAGGAGGAGGCAACTTTTCAACTTCTCGAAGACGTTCGTAAAGTTTAACATTTTCTTACCTTTTTAACATTTATAGAAACCAGGATCATTTCTAATCTGGAATTTCCATCAAGTTTCTATGTTGGCTAAAAAACGGCAGACAATCGAATATGACTTCTGAACTTTCAGTAGCAACATTAAGTATAATTAATTCTGTACTATATATTTGATGGTATCGGGTCACAATTTATTGGAATATGACATATTAGCGGATTAAGTTATATAATAATATTATACTCATTTACGTTGCCACGGCGAATGAAACTATGTCTTCACACGGAGTCAACCATGTTTTTAAAAATAAATAAATAAATAAAAAAAAAATGGAATCGAGGTTTCAGTGACAGCCATTGCTATCAACTTACAAAAAATATCCAACCTGTCTTTCAAAACTGTATTCACTCGCTCTTTTACGCAACCATTTTATTTATTTATTTATTTATAATTTTGCGTGGAAAGCTTCAGGCAATTAAAGAATATCTTCTAGGTATAGTTAAAAATAATTTTGAAAGAGAAGTACGTGTTCCAGTTGTACGATGAGTAACTCACTAGAAGCTCAATTGAGAACCTATTTCAAACACTGCTAAATTCTCATGAAGACTTTTACTATATATCGATGTTCTTTACCTTTTCATTACTTATCGGCAATTCGTTACAATTTCTGGGCATTTCGTCTTATATAAGATCTTGTCCAATCTTACTCATGTACCTGGATTCCCTTTCATGGACGTGATTGGCAGGCTTCTGAGATAGCAATTAAAGAGGATTACATACGTCAAACGAAGCACTAACATCTGTTTAGCTTTCTTTGGATTTAAGCATGCTAAATACACTTTATTTCTCTTAATGGCATCATATATATATATCTTTCATACTTTAATGATCCTGCATGAATACCTATGTAAAAGTCAGAAAGCTACAGGAACATTATACTGAATGTTGAAACACTCACATTAGCATTCAAAGCTCAATTATACAATCTATGATATGCCCAATACACAATTGGTACGTTACTTATCTTCAAATATATGCGTTTCTATTACCGATAATTGTTGCTTTCTGCTTTGACTTTTTAATATTCACATGTATGTCCCTACACAAAATGCTTTACTATTTCTGTCGTTTATGTTCATAATATTTTTCGTCTTGTCTCAATTATTGTATTATAAATTCATTATGCTTTCTCATCTTTCCGCTGGTAGATTTCAAGTCGCCACTAAATGACTTAAAAACAATGCAGTGTCGAATGTATTCGGTGACATGATATCTTCCAGCACAGAAGGGAGAAAATCTAATGATTTTAAATGCGTTTTTTGCTTCCCAATTCCACTACATCATGTTATACTTTACAAGCTTGCTGCACTATACGCCACATTTAGATAATTACCAACACCACGCATACAAGGTAGTAGGTTGCTAAGTACAAAATATTGCTTTTCAATATTCAGATACTATGATACATTTCATACGTCCATGCAACACTGACAAATCCCTTGCGCTGATGTTTATTTCAGTCTGGATCAACTATACCTCCAACATACAGATTTCCCAAGGCTAGGTGCAGATGCTGGCCTTTCAGGTACATCCCATCTTCTTCTTCCTCTTGAGAATTGATCCTGATACTCTGTCATCCATATGGCACTATGATTAATTGGTCTCTGAAAATATAAAAAGGAATATAAAGGTGAACACTAAACAAATATTGCTTTTACCAAAATGACAAAATACTTTTTTCTTTTAAATGAAACTAAGGTGAAATAAAAGTCAATAGTATAAATTATGAACTTATAAAGATGTTCCTAACTAACTTCATAACTATGTATCAAAAATTGTCATCAAAGAGTCCCAACACAGGAACTGCATTACTGCAAAAGAATAGTCGACAAAAATTGTGGACATACACAGCACAATTTACAATATCATTAACCTGGATAAAGTCAAGTTTAAACTATGTGTAGACTAGGTAACTTTATTTTTAACTCCCTATGCAACACCAAGATCATAAGAGCGGAATTAGCTATTAAAATGGGATTCGAAGCTTAAACCGGTTTGTTTCAATGACAATCTCAATTCAATATGATCAAAGACAGTTCTTAATTCCTTTATATATATATATATATAGTCTATGTTCACGCATAACTTCGACTATATGTACTGATTTTGTTCATTTACTTTTTGTGTTTGAAAGAGTACGCTTTAGTAGTGGTTTCATACAAATTTCATTAGGATCTGATGGTAGTCTTCGGAGCTAGATAACGAAACTCTTCAGCGTATAACAGTATTAATATCGTAATTAACCGACTTCATTGAGTAGAGGTTCACGCATAACTTCAACATACATGCATGGATTTTGATTATTCTTTTTTAGTTTCAACGAGTATACTTTCCTGCAGGTTCCATATACATTTTATCTGAATCTGATAAGCGTCTTTGGTGGACAATATCGTATCTGTGGGGTTTTCTCAAGGTACCTCCGCCCCTTCCACATTCTCATTCTACCAATTCTTCCAGCATCATTCACTTGCCTTAATCATCATCTCCCTTTGCCTAAAGGGTATAATCGTGGACGTTACAATGAACTTGTTAAAAAATGAGCGTTGGAGTTAAATTATGAAACTCCTCAACAGCTAGTGTTAATACTGTGTGTATGTTCACACATAATTCTGTAAAACGTACACCAATTTAAATCCATGTATATATTTGGTCACCTATGTTTCGTACGCCGACCCATTAACCCTAAGAACACCAGAGAAGGAAGGGGGGGGGGGGCTCGGAGGCCCACAAATTATTTTTGTTACATTTTGTAACATTTCTAATTGCATAAAAAATTTGAAAAAATCGATATTGTCAAGCTTGACCCCATTCATCATAAAACGTACTTGCTTACTTTTTAGTGCTTTGTTTTTCTATTTATAAATAAAGAAAGTGCTGTGGACCTCAGGGCCCTCCTCCCCCTTGGTAGTACTAAGGGGGTGTTCATCGTATACGCTGTTAAATTCCAGTGTTTTGGCTAGTTATTTTATTTTCCTTTGAAACAATTTTAGTATAAACATGCAGGGGCACTCTGAGCTATTATTCTGGTGCAGTGTTGCCAACTGCACAGTATAAAAATTAAGTATATACATTTTTCTGCTTATTTTTTGCTACCTAAATATTTTATTTTCTATTAGTTTATTCCTTCAAACCTGCTAATACCTAAATATGTCACTTTATATTATAATCACTCACTCACTCTCTCTCTCTCTCTCACACACACACACACATATATATATATATATATATAGTCATAAACTTGTTGGTGCATTATTTTTGGTGTACCCGGCTCAGACAATTTAATCCTTTTTATTTTAAAAGTCTGCTACCTTTAAAAAAAAAAATAGCGTAAATAATCGTTGTACGTTCTCGCAACGGATGTATATCAGCAACGAGCAGACGAAGCAGCCAGTGGCTTTGGCAATCAACTGCGGCCAATCACAATCGTACTTGTTCTTGCGTCACTATGGTAGGTGGGACTCATGTGAGCAGCGAGAACAAGGAGAAAACGCGAAAGGTAGCCTTCATTCGGCGCCAAGGAAGTTAATAGGAAGAGATTCATCTTCTCATCGCTGCTGAAACAACTCACATAAAATATAATACTGAACCCATCCCTTTGTATCTGCATAATTTAAAAACATCAACATTTTTTGTTGTTATAATATTGCCTTTTACTTGTAAAGACATGTAAGTATAGCGTTAATATTAAATATAATCTCCAATTTGTGCGTATCATTAGCGTTATTCTGATCCGAGAATTGCTGCCTCATGTTCGTTCGCTTTGTTGTGCATGGTACAGAATATGTATTAATGCTAGCAAACTAGTAAGTTGTAAGTTGTTTTTCAGATTAAATAATGCTAAAATTTTGTCCTATTCGTAAGTTTAAAGTTGTTATTTGAATTTTCGCCTATGTGTAGTTAGTGGTGAAAGAAGCTATTCTTTTGTAATAACTTGTTTCGTCGTTAATGCTCGGGTGAAAAGTTCGATTAATGTCTATGTACTGTAATGTTTGCTGTACTTGGATTACCATCCTATGGATAAACATCAGAAAAATGGTGCTGAAACCCGGGATATGTGTGGAATCAGTAACCTTTTTCTTTTTTTGTAAATTCTCAGTTTGTGTGTTAATTGGTATAGGCCTATGTATTCTAAACGATTCAAACTTGCTGCGTAATATCTGCCGCCATCTTGACGTGTTGTGAGGTGCATGAAAATTTCGTGGCGATATCCAGATCCATCACCGTCATCCTAAGTTTAAGAAACCTAAAAGTCCTTTCTAAATTTAGAAAATTATTATTATTTTATAATTAGCATCTTTAGATTTTTCGAAGAATTAGTTAGATTGTTTGTGTTAGCAAATTTGTGTATTTGTGTCGTCATGGCTGAAAGCGATCTTAAGACGGCCATTCTCGCGATGCTGCGGGAACTGACTGCTTCAATTAATGAAGTTAACGAAAATTAGAATAAATTGAGTGAAAATCAGAAGTTGAAAAGTGATCTTAAAGACGACTTTAAAGAATTACGTAGTGAGTGCCGCGAAAATATTTCCCAATGCAAAGAAAGCCTAAGTAACGAAATTAACAAGGTGAATAATGTAATGCAAAGTGAAATTAATAACTTGAGTGAGTGTATTTCAGCAATGCGTCAGGAATTAACGGAACAAATCAAGGCAGTGGAGTCGAAATGTTTCAATACAAGTGCGTAGAAGCGTCCGAGAATTAGCCGAAGCGATACAGGATGTACGGGACACAGTTGAAGAAAGCACGCCCCAAGTGAATGACCAACATTGGCAACTGAACGAGTGTCACAACAAAGTGAGTGATTACGAAAAGAGATTGCGCCTGGTTGAAAGTTTGGATAACTTCCGCGAAAGCAGATTACAAAAGTGCGAAATAAGGCAAAGTGAATCAAACGCAGCAGTACAAGAGTGCATCCAAGTGTGTAATGAACAAAGAAAGTTGTCACCAGTGTTACGAAACTTGTTTGCGTGGTAGTGAGTTAGGTGAACAGGTCAAACAAGATATTAATACAGGGTGTGATTGAAAAGTACCGGAACTTTTCCCACCGCGCGGCTCCCTGGCGTTCGAAAAAATGTGAGGGGTGGGGGAAAATGTGCGCGGGACCTTCCTCTTTCAAGCGGAACTTGGCCCAGTGCGCTGCGAGCAGCGGTTAAGAAAGCATCGCTGTCCGCGCGAACGTCGTTTTGGTCGTCGGTCATGTTTTTTGAGCGCTGAAAATGGAGTCAAAGATTGACCAACGCTACGCCATCAAGTTCACCGAGGGGTCGTACTCGTAGCACCATGTTTCATCACCACTGATCACACTAGTAACTCTTCGTCGGCTTCCACACAATCCAGCACTTCACGACTCATTTTCACTCGCAATTCTTTTTGCTCCTCGGTCAACACCTTGGGGACCAGTTTGGCGCACACCTTCCGCATATTCAATTCTTCAGTCACAATTTTTTGCACTGCATAGTATGTCAAATTAAGTTCTTCGCTGATCTCCAGGAGGGTTGTCCGACGGTCCAGGTTCAGGTATTCGCGAACTCGGTCGATGTTTTCATCGGTTTTCGACATCGACGGCCTCCCAGAGCGTCGTTCGTCATCGGCGTCCTCCCGGCCTTCCCTGAAGGCCTTGTGCCACTCAAAGATCCGAGTACGGGACATCACATCTTCCCCAAAGGCTTCCTTGAGCAGGTCCTGGGTCTCGGTGAACGTCTTTTTTAGTTTGACACAAAACTTGTTGGCGTAGAGTTGGTCAATCTTTGACTCCACTTTCGGCGCTCAAAAAACGTGACCGACGACCAAAACGACGTTTGCGCGGACAGCGATGCTTTCTCAACCGCTGCTCGCAGCGCACTGGGCCAAGTTCCGCTTGAAAGACGAAAGTCCCGCGCATATTTTCCCCCACCCCTCACATTTTTCGAACGCCAGGGAGCCGCGCGGCGGGAAAAGTTCCGGTACTTTTCAATCACACCCTGTAGACTAACAGAACGAGTGTATCGCATAGAATTAGTAAATAAGCGCCATGATACTGAAAGTGGTATATCACAAAGAAATAACGGCTCTGTGCGCACTGTGAAGCGTGAGGAAATCTAGTAGTGAGTCTCAAACGGCGTCCGATACGGAAGTGGAAAGTGATGTAATACGGAAGACGGTGTCAAGAATTAAAACTAAAAAGGAAAGCCCGTATAGTAAGCGCGCAAGAAACAGTGAAGTTAGTGCAAGGCGTTGTTCGTTGCGATTAGCGGACATTAAGCAACTATACATTTTTAGGTGAAATGAAGAAAAAGTGCAGGTGCATTTTTAGAAAATTTTGGTAGAGAAACGTCATTCGCGGGAGTGCCACAGAGTGAATATTTAAAAATTATGCCGCTCATTCTTAAGGATAGTGCCTTGAAGTGGTATGATCTGCACGGTAAGAAGTGCCAAACATTCCAAGAATTTGTGATAGAGTTTCAAAATGCATTTGAAAGTCCTTTGGTGAAAGTTACGCGCCTGCGAAATTTACGTTCTATTTCGTTCGATCCAAAGCATTACAGTAGTGTTGTTGACTTTGTGACTCAGCGTTTTAGCCAAATTCAAGCTTTGGAAGAATATGAAAACCCAACCATTACGCTGTCACACATCATCACTCTCCTGCCCAAGTGGTACCAATTAGCTATGATGGGTTCCATGCCGGATAACACTAATCAGTTTCTTGCGAGTGTGCAGTCTATTGAAAGATTGTCAGGTATAACGAATATGTACGACAATCAGCGTAATAAGCCGAAACCGCAAAGTGGTGCAAGTGCTAATGTAAATAATGTGGAAGCAGAAACGAATAGTGACACGAACAGTGATCAGAATTCGCGTCCGAATTTCAAACCAGGCTGGAAAAAGAAATTCTATAAACGTGGACGACATGGTAATATTAATAGAAATAATAATGCGAATGGGAGAATTGTTCACAAGGCAATACGCAAGAAAACGAAAATAGAAGTGAACCGCAGGGTGCAAGAACACAAGAAAACCAAACTAGTACACAAAATCCTCCGAGCACTTCGAATCAGAACGGCAATTGGTTTCCTACGTTTAACAGAGGGCCTAATGTGAACAATGCTAAAAATCAACAATGACAGTTTACGTACCAACGAGGTGGATTTTATCCACGGAGCGCTATGCCTTTAAACTAGAAGCGCCCTCCCACTTGATTCGGTAGTGTAAACAGATTACTTTTCCACACATGTGCAACGAAGAAGATATGAAATCGGATGATGACATAGATAATATTAATGAAGAGGAAGTAATTACATGTGAATTAGGTCGTAATACTATGAGAGTGAAAATTTTGTTAAACGAATAATCCAAAATTTGTTTATTAGATAGTGGATCCGAATTGTGCTTGTTACGGTATAACATTTTTCGAGAAGTAACTAAATGTGTAACGAATGAGCATTTACAAAAGGAAGAGCATATTGTTTTGTGTGATTTTCTTGGAAGAAAGAAGAATGTGAAAGGAAAGGTTATCTTACCGGTACGAATTGAAAATGTTGAGGTGTCAATTGAATTTCTCGTACTTCCAGAGTTGCACGAAGACGTTATACTTGGGGCGAATTTCCTTGAGAAATTAAACAGCGTCATAAATTTTAAGCGAAGTAACTTGCGTGTTGAATTTCAAGTAGTTAGTGGTGAAGTGCCGTTAATACAGATAAATAGTGAAAGTGTAACTGTAGCTAATGTTAGCGAATTTACGTATTAGGTAGCCCCTACTGTTGTCCGAAATAAAGGATCCTAATGAGTTTTACGCGAAAATAGTGAATGTGTTTCGCAGTGGGCGCGCCGAAACTGTAAAAGAAAATGAAGCTAGTGACCAAATGGAGGACTTTCCACCAGATTTATACTTTACCGTAGATGAAATAAGGGATGCAGTTACAGGCGCTACGCTGTTTAACGAGAAGGAGAAAGAAGAATTATTTCAGTTGCTATTGAAGCACAGAAGGGTGTTCGCTCGTTTTCCTGGCTTATGTAATAAATTTCAGTACCGATTAGAAGTAAATACAAGTGAACCTATTGTCACTCGTCCTTACGATATTCCGCACAAATACACGGAGTGCGTGAAGAAATCCGCAAATTGTTAAAGTGGGGTGTGATTTGACCTAGTTCATCGTGTCATGTGTTACCGTTGCACGTAGTGTTAAAGAGTGGAGCACTGAGAATAGTAACAGACTATAGAGATTTGAATGTGCACATTAAGAATCTAGCTCTTCGTGTAGAAACGTTATCCGACCTCTTTGCTAAATTTAATGGAAAACATGTACTAGGAACTCTTGATTTTACCAGTTCGTATCAACAGTGTGGTATTACGGAAGACTCCATTCAATATTTAGCTTTCTTGTTTGAAGGAACGTTATATGAATACACACGTATGTTTTCGGCGTGAAAAACGGATCATCTGTATTGCAATTGTGCCTGAATAAAGTGTTCCCATTGCCATTACAAGAGAAATTATTCAGGTATATGGATGACGTAGCGCTTGCTTGTAAAACAGTCCCTGAATTCTTACAGCAGTTAGATGAAGTGCTTAGTTTGTTGAGTGATGCGAATATGACGTTAAATCTAGCGAAGTGCATTTTTGGTGTAAAAGAAATTAACTATTTAGGCTACTACGTATCCTCGGAAGGTATACGAAAGGATCCGAAATCAGCTGAAGCAATCGAGAAGTTACCAGTGCCGAAAAACTTAAAGATGTTACGTTCATTTCTTGGTACAGTTCAGTGGTATTCAGGAACGATTAAAGGTCATGCCGTTATCGCTCAACCTCTTAATGAGCTTTTCAAGAAAGAAAAGAAATGGAAGTGGAAAGAAGAACATCAAAAGGCATTTGAGTTATTAAAGGCGGAATTAGTGAAAGATGTGAAATTACACCATCCTCAGTTCGATAAGCCCTTCTACCTCGAAAGTGATGCAAGCAAACTTGCGTTGGCTTGGGTGTGTTACCAAATTATAGATGGAGAAAAATGTGTATAAGAATATGCGAGCCGTACCCTTAACAAACACGAACGAAACTATGCCATTATTGAACTTGAGTGTCTTGCGTTCGTGTGGTCTATTCGTAAGTGGCATGTTTGGTTGAAAGGATCAAAAATATACATACGAATTGATCATAAAGGTTTGGTACAGTTAAGGCGCATGCGTAATTGGAATGCTAGACTTACGAGGTGGTACCTTGAACTCCAAGCTTATGATTACGAAATCGAATTCATCAATGGCAAATCTAACACGTTAAGTGATTGTTTATCTCGTATGTTACCAAATAAGGAAGATTTAATGGTGAGCGTGAATCCCATATAGGCCGTTCAATCAGAAGTGTTCGACTTAGATCCGTCTACAATTGCAAAATTACAGTGGGAATGTGACGAATGCCGTCCTATTATTAGTTACCTACAAGGAAACGTAAGTGAAGGTAGTGCAAATAAAAATTCTTTCCGTAGTAGTGCGAGAAATTGGAAACAAAACTACACTTTGGAAAATGGTATTTTAATGGTGAGAGGTTTTCATTTCCCAGACAGATTGAAATTGTGCGTACCTCCTTGTTTAGTGAAAAATATAATTGGCTACCATGATCATTACGGTCACTTTGGATTCATGAAAGTGTTTAATATTATTTCACGTATGTTTTATTGGAAAACCATGCGTAGTGATATCAAGTCGAACATTCTCGATTGCGAAGTCTGCATGAGTACAAAGGCCGATCATCACCCTGTGAATTGTCTAATGCAATTTGTGCCAGCAAGAAATGTTCATTATTTAGTCTCAGCAGATTTAGTGGGCCCTCTTCCCCGAGGTAAACATGGTGAAACTTACCTGTTAACAATGTGTGACGTGTACTCCCGTTACTTAGTGGCATATCCGCTTCGTCGTGCAACAAGTGCAAGTGTAGCGAAATGTCTGAGTCATACATGCTTCATCTCGGTATTTTCATGAACATCTTGGTAGATAATGGACCACAGTTTATCGGAAAAGAATATGTACAAGCCATGGAAGCGTACAATATCAAGATACATTATACTACGCCTTACCACGCTCAAGGAAATGTTATCGAAAGATTTCATGCTGACTTAGAAAGAATTTTGCGTGTGTTGTGTCGCGATTCTCAGTCGTCATGGCCAGAATATATTGTGCAAGTTTGGTTGTTGTTGAATTATACTATTAGTGCCAGTTTGGGAATAGCGCCAGCAGAGTTACATCTTAACTCCGTCAGACCAGAAGAGTTTACATTATCACATATTGGTACTGTGCAGAACAACGAAGTGACTGACGCAAAAAAAAAAAAAAAAAAAAAAAAGTATAGATTGGAACGGAAAATTGATCATGGCAGATTTACGACGAAACAAAATTATTCAGCAACGAAATGAAAGATTAAATGTTTCTCAAAGAGCGAGAAGAACTTTGTGCGAAGGTGATTCAGTTTTTTACGTCAGTATAACATTAGTAGCCTAGTGGACAAACGCATAGCTAAACTGTGTGAAGTGTATCGTGGTCCGTACTTATTGTGGAAAAATATTGGTGAAAATGTATTTGAAGTGGTAGATCCACAAAGTGGTAAGTACATTGGATTTCAGAATGTTTCAAGAATGAAGTTGTGGAGACCGACACCAACCACTAGGAAGAAATGGCTTGAACTTCTGAAGAAGCATGTGAACGAAGAACAGTTCAGTGACAATTTAGAGAGAGCTGAAAAGGAAGCAAACGGAGATTGCATGGTTCACGAAGAAGAAGAAGAAAGCAAAGATGATCAATTGTGCAGTGTGAACATTGAAAATCAAGAAGTAAAAGTGCATTTTAGCTTTATCGACGAAAGTGTTCTGAAGTATGTGCGACATGTTTATTTAGATGAGCGAAAATTGTTTAGTCTATTAGAGAGATACTACAAGTAGTGCTTTAAAGAAGTGAGATCGAATTGAAAGAGATATATTAGAAGTTATTCGAGTATGTACACATTTTATTAGAGTATTCCTTTTGTTGTTAGAGGGACAACATTAAAAGTTTTACCTTGAAAACCTACGACCACGTTTCGCAATCATTTTTCATGTGCAATCATTTTTTTTTTTTTTTTAATCTTCTATAAAACTCTATGGGGTTTCCCTAGCGTAACTTCTTTTTGTTAACCACATCTCTTGTGTCTTCGTGGTCGTACTTATAGTGAGTAGGTTTATTTGATTTTTGGGGCTGACCCTTCTTCATATAGTCGTCAGACAATCCCTAAGATGGATACAGGTTGGCATCTGTAGACATCTGACATTGCCTCAATATAAGACTCCATCATCCGAGTTTATATTGGTTTATTTCCATCTTCATATTAATATCCATATAATAGTCATCATCAAGATTACATATGTAGGCTTATTATGTTATCTATACATTTTTATTCAGCATCATATCCCATATACGTATATTTTAGTATCAAGTATCAATATATTATGTGCCATGTGTTTATTTGGTGAGGTTGCATGTAGGTGGCGAAAATGAGTCATGTCTATCGTGTTTGATGCGCATGAAGAGAGTATACCAAATGAAGAAATTCTTAATTTCTTTTGTTAATCCATCCCAAGTCAACTTCCTTTTAACCATGGTCACGCTAATTTACCCTTATCATAATAGTTACATGTAACATGTAAAATATATACACCTGCTATACATACATGAAGAATACAACATAAGGAAGAACATACGTAGATTCAAACAGTAAGAAGAACACACATTTTATTCACATTCTAATTAACACGAATGTACGTTCTCGCAACGGATGTATATGAGCAACGAGCAGACGAAGCAGCCAGTGGCCTTGGCAATCAACTGCGGCCAATCACAATCATACTTGTGCGTACGTTACTATGGTAGGTGGGACTCACGTGAGCAGCGAGAACAAGAGTAAAGGCGAGAGGTAGCCTTGATTCGGCGCCAAGGAAGTTAATAGGAAGAGATTCATCTTCTCATCGCTACTGAAACAACTCACATAAAATATAATACTGAACCCATCCGTTTGTATCTGCATAATTTAAAAACATCAACATTTTTTGTTGTTATAATATTACCTTTTACTTGTAAAGACATGTACGTATAGCGTTAATATTAAATATAATCTCCAATTTGTGCGTATCATTAGCGTTATTCTGACCCGAGAATTGCTGCCTCATGTTCGTTCGCTTTGTTGTGCATGGTACGGAATATATATTAATGCTAGTAAATTATCGTTGTAAGTTGTTTTTCAGATTAAATGATGCTGAAATTTTGTCCTATTCGTAAGTTTAAAGTTATTTGAATTTTCGCCTATGTGTAGTTAGCGGTGAAATAAGCTATTCTTTTGTAATAACTTGTTTCGTCGTTAACGCTCGGGTGATAAGTTCGATTAATGTTTATCTACTGTAATGTTTGCTCTATTTGGATTGCCATCCTATGGAGTAAGCATCACTATATATATATATAAAGAGAGATAATAAAGTTTCAATAGTGATGTCAAAGAACTATGCTGCTACACCTCTGGTGTTACCAAGTATTTTTAATCATAGAATCTACAAGCAGCAGCCTCAACACTGACTGAAGTCGCATATTTTATAGGAAATTGTCAGTTCGTTATTCTGTGACTGTATGTGCGAATCTGCAGCCAGGGGCGGATCCAGGACCGACTTCTGGGAGGGGGGGAAAGGTGGATTGTCATACTGCTACTTTTAAGGGCTCCAAACTTTAGGATGGGTTTTATTTATATATATAAAATAAGAAAGTTTTCTTTTGTGGGGGGGGGGGCGATCGCCCCAATCGCCCCCCCTGGATCCGCCCCTGTCTGCAGTAGCATTGAACAATGGCAAATCGTGTTCTTCGCCAAAGTTCAATTCAGGAAGAACTTAAAGAACTTTTAAATGAATCTGACATAGAAGGTAGTGAGCTCGAATATAGCAACGTGGAAATAACCCTGTCACATTTTGATGCAAAAGACAATGATTTGAACATTTTATTTGACAATGCAAATGGAAGAAATGGAAGCACTGGTACATTTCTTGCAATGAATCCCTTGTAATATTCATGATGCTGTAGCGGTGTTAGTTTACAAAACTGAGAGACAAGTCGTAGCTTGTTTACTTACGTTTTACATGTTCATTCCATAGATACAAAAACCTGACGTTGTGCTACTAGAAAAATTTTAACTCATGTTGAGTTGGCAACACTGCTTCTCTGGTAACACTCCCTAGTGTCCAATGAACGTGCTTCACACTGTCTATCTTTTCGCGGAAACAAAATTTGAAAGAATTTCGCCATTCCAATGATAACCGGGATGGAATTATGAAAAGTTAATCCTGAATTCATTGGAATACTGAAGTATACCCCACTCTTTCCCACTTCACTGCACCACCACCAAAATGCTTTTAGAAGCTGCCTTTGTATACATACTACACTGTACTAAGTTGCTATTGATCTGTTTCATAGTTTTTCTACACAGATAAACAAAATAAATAGGTCATAGTTACTGACATTAAAAAATGGTAACTTAAACAATTACACACATATAGTTGCAACACTGTACTTAGAAGCCTAGTAATAATAGATAATAAAAATATATGATGTCTTAGACATCTCAAGTTCATATCAGACACGATAAATTATTTTCCGTGAGAATAATGACCTTTATGCTGTGGGCCTCAAAGCCCCCTCCCCCCTTGGTGTTCCTAGGGTTAATAGAAAGTTAGTGTTTTACCTTTAGTTATCTAACTAAACTATTGGGGTAATGAGTAAGTGGAAATACTAAATAAACTTCAAACAAAATAATCAACTTCCGAAACGCACTAAAAAAGAAAATATTAAAAAAACAATATTGAGCTATCACAATGTTGCGAGCGGTGATTATATTCAATGAGAAAAAGCTAAAAGGCTATTACTCACCGCAAAAATAGTATATGTAAAAAATAACCTAACCTTTTAACCATTTTTTTAACCATCCCTCATGTTTTTTTAATCCTTTTTGAAGTCTACCACAGGCTGTAAGGAAGTAGCATCTTCCGAAAGCGCTACCTGTTGCATGTAGAAGAAAATTCTGCTACATATATTTTGCGGTGAGTAATAGCCTTTCCGCATTTTCTCATTGAATATTAATCTACTTCAACATTAGCACTAAAGGTAGAAAATAACAATAAAACGCTTAAAGTCAGAAAACGTTTCATTACTATTACAGATAAAACATTTTGAAGTCTGTGCCAAGCCAAACAAATTAGTGTCTAGTGTAAAATTAGTTTGGATAGTAATCTTATGAGGAATTAATTTGTTAGGTTTGGCACAGACTTCAAAATTTTTTATAAATAATAGCAATGAAATATTTTCTGATTGTAAGAGCTTTTCTACTTTTGCACTTCTATTATTTTCTGCTTTGTAGCGATTTTGTTGAAGTCGTTAAATAGTTTTCTTAATTGTTAAATAATTCATTTCAATTTTTTATATTTCCTTTATGAAACTACATCGCTTCAAAAATGCTTAAACTATTCAGAAAAAAATTACTTTTAATCTGTCTATAATGAGCTGCCACATGTAAAATTCCCAGGATAAAGGTTTAACCAAGAACATAACTTGTAAAATGGTCCATTTCCTGGGAAAAGATACACTATTAATATTATAACTAATGTCCGGATTTGTATGTAATTACATATTTTTCCCTCCATATGTAGGTTCATCAAATCCTTAAATGATTGTGATTCACACCTGTAGGGTGCTTCAACTCGTTTCATATTACAAATTTTGAGCAATATTACGTATTTCTATAGTTTCTACATTTTTTTTTTTTTTTTTTTTACATAAAACTGTCTTAAAATTTTGTGTTTACTGAAATCTTAATTTAAAATAAAAAAAATAAACTCTTCAACTGTGCAAGGCTTGCATCTAGATTCAATTTTGTCACGTATATCTTTTCGTTTCTTTACCGAAAGAGAAATCTCTCTCTCTCTCTTTTTTTTTTTTTTTTTATTTATCAAACCATGTTTCGCAGAATTTTCGCCGATAGCAAAAGAAATATAAGAAGAAACAGGTAAAAATCCTCCCTCCGGGGTACATTAGCAGCGCCCTTTATTCTAAACTCTGGAGGAAGACAGATCACGTGCCTGACAGGCGACTGGCCAGGAAATTCCTAATATTAAGTCTATTTGATTGTTATCGAAGGTCGGACGGGAAAAAAGATGAAAGCAAATCCTGCAATTCTAGTTAAAACTGTATGCTAGTGTGCTTCTAGGAATTTACTGCAAGAGTTCGTTCCAAAAAGCTGGCGACAATGGCAATATCATAGCAGGTAACCTAAGCTTTCAAAGAATTTCCTTGTTCAACTAAATGACAGGAGGACAGTACTCTAGTATTGCAGTTGCAAAACGCACGTGTTCTGTATTGACCGTCTAAGTTAGAAATGGATCCGGTTGCCTCAACTTCATCCGCGAAATTGCGGTCGTGGGTAACTATCGATGATGCGTTTATTACAGACGGTAAAGTGGTGTTGTGCCAAGCGTGTGATAAAAAAAAAATTGGATGTTCAATGAAATATCAGTTAGAACAACGTACGAAGTGCACTCCATGCAAGAAATAAAAATTTGCGAACTGAAAAAAAAAAAAAAAAAAAAAAAAAAACAAGTACTCTTGACACAAATGCATCAAGATACTTCAGTGAGTGAGTTTTTCAAAGATTTGTGCCAAGCAATGATAGCAGCAAACATTCCTTGGAACAAAGTTTAAGTGTCAAAATACCATGCTTTAATGGAGAAGTACTGCGGGCGTCTAATTCCTAACGAATCCACTCTTCGAAAGTATTATCTCGAAGTTTGTTATAGGGAAGCAATAGATACCATTAGGGCAGAAATAGGTAGTTCATATATTTGGATTTCTGTGGACAAAACAACAGACGTTTTGGGACGTTATGTAGCAAATTTAGTGATTGGAAAGTTAAGTGAAGATGCTCCATCTAAATCCTATCTTATTGCGAGTAAATTGCTGGAACGCGCGAATCATTCCACGATTGCTCGCTTTGTAAACGACGGTCTTAAAGTGTTGTGGCCGGGAGGAGTTCAGGAAGAAAAAAGTCCTTGTTCTCCAGTGCAGCGTACACGTTAAAAGCGGCTAGAGCACTTACAGTTTTTTACCCTCACTTAATTCATTTCACCTGTATGGCCCATGCTCTTCAGCGTGTTGCTGAAGAGGTGGGAGACAACTTTTGCGAAGTAAATCAACTAGTTTCTTCCACGAAAAAAAATGTTTGTTAAGGCGCTACAACGTGTTCAAGTTTACAGAGATCAACTGCCAGACGTACCACTTCCTCCGGAGCCTATGCTAACGCGATGGGGCACTTGGATACAGGCAGTACATTTCTACAATGAACATTTTCAAAAAAATAAGCCTGTTCATTCATTTCCATCGGAGTCTGCTGTGTCGGTTGGCATTGCTCAGAAACTGTTTAATGACTCAAAAGTAGCGTGTTATATCGCATACATATACAGCAATTTTGGTTGGCTACCTACACGCATTAAAAAGCTAGAGACTGTTGGGCAGGCTCTTCCGGAATCCATGGAAATCATAGAGGATGCAAAGAGACTGCTGCAAGATGTGTGTGGAGATGTAGGAGAAAAAGTTCGAAAGAAACTAAATGCAGTGCTGAAAAGAAACCCGGGTTACGACAGCCTATTGGCAGTGTGTGAGATTCTCAGTAGTGAAAGAAGAACCTCCCCCCCCTGAAGATATTTCCCCCAACTACATCCCCCTGTTGAAATACGCTCATGTTACCTCATGTGATGTGGAGAGATCATTCTCTGTATACAAGAATATTTTATCCGATCGCCAACAAAATTTTACTTCTGATCATTTGGAAATGTACCTTGTAACCCATTGTGCAACAACACACAGTTGAAGTGCAGGCACGTCTTTTGTAAGTACTTTATTTCAAATTTTTAAAAGATATAGGACTGCTTTTCCCTGCATGAAATAAATATATATAAAACAATACATTTCGTCTTAAGTTGTTTTTAGTATTTAAATGTGTATATTGCGTAAAATTCATTTCAAGATTGGGCCATGGTGACGGATGCGCATTTAGTGTAAAAGGTTCTACACTTGAAACGGGACCACACCACACCACATGAGATTTCTGACATACAAATGCCGTATGCATTGCTTTTCTCGGGGCTTTCCTGTTTCTCTCTAGCTGATTCACATCTTCCTTCATTCGCGTCTGATTTTTATTATCCTGCAATCAGTCACGTCAGTGACGTATGGCTGTCTCAGCTGTTCAAGCATTTCACTTCATTGGGGGACTTGTATTAAGCAGGATAAAGTGTAGTAGATTTTCCTTTTTATTTTCATAATTCGTTTAAATATTGCATACTCATACGCGTGTTAATTTTACGTTTTCATAAATATGTAACATATGTAATATTGCATATTCTTATATAATATTACATATTTCTTACATTTTTAACCGATTTTTGTTACATATTATGTACGTATTTAGGGGGTTGATATTATATAAAAATCCGGACTCTAATTATAACACAACACTCAACATATAACAATACAGCAAATGTTAAATCTTCCCGGTACAAATATATGGCGGATTTTAGTGCTCTGAAGTTCCTGCGCAACACAAATACAGGACCTTGAAACAAGCATTAGACTGAAATACTTCTCAAACATATAACGGAATGAAGATAAGCCTGCTGCCTTGAGATAGGTTTCGGAGAAGATGAAAAAAATAAAATTAAAAAAAAAAATAAATAAATAAATAAAATAAAAAATTGAAACTTTTCTCACTGTACACCTTACAGTCGTTACAAAGTAAGTTACCATGAGGCAAAATAAGTTCTATCACATACATTTAAATTTGTATTATACAAGAGAAAAGTTGTCTTCTTGAAATCATACCACACAACTTGTAGTGTAAATACTCTATGTGGAACGCCTTTTCTATTCAAGTAAACATAATAATCTCAAAAGTTTACAAAAGATATGATAAATTACTATCAGTATGTCGTTCAAACATTAGTATTTCAGTTTAAACATTCGAATATTAGGCGTCCATTAACAAAATATATTTGCAATTTACATTATTTTAACACTAAAATGTATTTGATATCGAATTTTGTGTAGGAGCATCTATGGAGTTTGAATTATGAGGCAAAATTACAACCTTCACTATACTTTACAATGACTTGCCTAAACACCAAGTTCGAGCGTCCTGCACAAAGCGCAAGAACAAAGGTACGATCACAAGTTCAGTAACACCCGATCACATTATATGGAAGTTTGGTACGAGTTTCAACAGCTGTTCACATTCATCTACCACAAGCAGAAAAATAGAATGAGCAGCAAATGAAAATTACGTTATCACTGATACCATTGAAGTGAAAAATTGTCTTACGACGAAAAAAGATTTGAGCACCAGAGGAGATTGTAAAGATGCATGCTCCAAAGGAAAAGAAAGGAACAAAACTTGAAATTATTAGGAATATTCAACTGAGAAAGAGTAGAAAAATATAGACTACATTGGTATGGACATGTAGAAAGAGGTAGAAAGAATGGTAGAACGCTTATCAAAGAAATTGATAAGACAAAGTATACAAAGAGGAAAGATGAAAAGAAGTTCAAGTCGAAAAATGGTGGAATGAATGAACTCATCGCAAAGGCCCCGTGCACTTCCAGCAGGAAGCTGGAAGATAATTGATTTACCGACTGAAGAGCTTCCTTCATTTTAATATAAGAATGCTAACTTCTACAAATACACGTACTTTCATTCGCCAAAAATTCGTAACGTCTCTTGCGTCGTGACACTCTTGGTCGTCTACTTAATCGTAACTTCTTGAAGTTCTGTGGTGCGTAGATTGGAGAAAGATATAATTGTGGCTGCGGTTTTGTGATAACACTAACTCAGGGACTATGTATTTTAGTAATTAATTTCACACATAGAATCACGAGATCTCATAACAATTTTCCAACATAACATCAAATGGATATGAGAGTTTCGATATTGGAAATCTTCACAAAGAACAGGCATTCAATAGGTCACATTGCATAAATCAATCTGCACCTCATAAAAGGATTACTTGTTGCCTTCTTCAGGTCTCGTTTTTGGAACATGTGGTTGTAGAAATTTTATTGTTCTTCTCACTTTCATCCTGTTTTCCTACAGGCATTTTTAAGTTGTAACCTGTAATCGAAAACGAAAGCAGCTATACATGGTAGTACAATTAATCAGAAAGAATTTATAATTTTGATGTTCACTTACGTCAGGAAGGGAAGAACACATTTCTCTCCGACGCCTTTCTTCTTCAGCTAAAAACCTTTCTATATCTTCTTTTCTTCGTCTATATGCTCGAAGAGCTGCAGGATAAACCTTGTGGAGGAAAAATAACAAAAGAAATAAATATACCCTTCACCATACATATATTGTACATGATGAAGATTAGCTGAATACTTCCTCGATTTGGCACCTACAGTGAAACGTTTACATAACGGAAGTAGTCATCAGCGAAACCGTGCTAGATGCTATTTTAGACTCATGAATTTTCATATACAATATGCGAGTAATTAAATCTATATCAAGCGAAACGAGTTATTTCGGAAATAGAAATATTCGAACAAAATACAGTGTCTTCATATAGTCCTCAAACACTCCGTAAGATCCTCTTATCAGCACTCTCTACCCTCAGTAACCTTCAATTTTATCCATATACAATTTCAAACGTGCAAAAACTTGCCAACAGTACTGCCATAGAATTCTTTATTCCCATTTCACAAAATCCCACCTTCCATTTCCTATAGATCTTCATGAATCATGTTAATCACATGTTCACTACTACACCTAAAATTGGAAAGATACCATACAGCTAGTGTGCATGCATATATATTACTCGTCTGATTTTTCTCTGCATGCGGCGAAGTTGGGAACTAACTTCCTTGTTTACAAGTGGTAGGAGCAACATGGCAGGGTCGGCAGAGGTACTAGTTTCTTGAGATTTCTTTTATGGTCAGGTTTTCGAGAAAATCAAAAGGATATGAACAGAATCAAATTTGCGTGAGAGTAGTGTGTACACATTTCAAGTCGTTTTGCGAGGAATATGTAAAACTATTTGATATGGAATCAAACATTAAAATAGATGGCTGCTAACTTAATTTCCACGTATACATTAACTTAATATGTTTGCAGCAATTGTGGAGACATGGAACTAATAATTGCCACGTCGAAAGGGGCTACAGCTGGCCATATGTAACATTTTCAACTGGGTGATGCGTGGTCAGCGTATTGATTCTCAGGCTGTATCGGTATCGGCACCAATACCATATGTTCTGTTGACCAAGAAATGTGCGGGAGGGCTTTCCTTCCCTCTTCCTTTATTACTCGAATGTCAAAAGGGCAAACGACTATTTTCATTCAGTATCGCTTAACACTGTGTTGATGGTGCCGGCAGGAGAATAAAATAGGGAAATGATATGCATGTTATACTCTATGAGGGAAACGAGGGTGTTTGACGGCGGAAGATCTAGCTGAGGCACAAGGCCTGTTACTTTGTAGGAAGACGTCCTGGCAACCCTGTAAAGGAATACAGAAAACCATTTCTGCCTTCCTTCCCACCATCCCCCTTCGCCAAGTACCAAAACATAAACACATTTGCAGCGCCACTACAAAAGAAATGCAGACTCGTGCGAACGGTAATATATATATATATACAGGAGGAAGTATAATTCCACTTTCTACCTGCATCAACAATCGCCAATACTCACAGTGCTTAAGTTTATTTACTTATCTCAGAATACTCAACATATTCGACCAACACTTAAATGACCTGAAAAGTCCTTGCACTCTCATTAGAAAAAGAACAGAAGTCACATAACCATCCCATTTACAATCTCCTGTTAATGGTTTGCAACTACTATCACCACACTTCTACTTTTATCTTTGCCGTAATTTTAATTTCTTTATTATTGCATGTGGGGCGTTCCAGATAATAAAGGCGAACTCAACAAAACATTCCTCTATCAATTTTTATTTTTATTATTATTATTGTGGGGAAAAGGACAAAATCCATACCATTTGCTTACTGTAAATGTGGGGGACAAACCAAATGATATCGACCTATTTCCAGGTCAAAGGTTGCTGACAAAATTTATTTATTTTTTAGAATTTTTACCTAAGATTGTACCACATTCAGAGAGTTGAAAACGGGTATTCATTTAGTTTTTAGCAGCTCAGGTTTGTTTGTGGCCATTTTTTATAGGCGCCTGAGCGTATTTTGCACTTTTCAGAGGATTCCGTTAAACGCTGTAACTTTTTAGATTTTAAAGATAATTATTTCAAACCAAAATCATATGAAAGATAATGGAATGGACAACATTCTGTGTCCTGTGCACATTGAGGCGTACTTTAAACGTCGAAAAAAGCTCTGAACATTGAGGTTGGAAACCTAGAAATTGCCATCTTGGAATGTACATTTTGAAACGAAATAAATAAGACTTACCTTCAATTCTTTGTCTACATAGAGATTAGGGAGTAAACAACGTCACAAACAAGTTTCAGATATGAGAACCGTATACTTGACTTTTTGGAAATTTTTAAACTTTGCGAATTTTCGAAACTCATGTATTTTCACCATCAAATCTCAGGAAGGACAGAAGTGAAAAATTCTAAATTTGCACAAAATAGACGATAGTTCTGCAGTAATAAGTGAGTAAAATTGCATCACTGAGACTTGAGTAGTTTCTGAGTTATAAGTTGTTGCAGTGATGTGAAATTCGCGATTTTAAAAACTGAACAGATGTGCAAAACTTTTGTGTTGATATAGTGTCTCAGGTAGTGTTGTAAAAAAACGGTTTTTTTATGTGAAGTTTTTTTTCAATAAAAAACATCGTTCTTTTTCATGTTTTTTTTTCAATTGTCTGTTTTTTTTTTTTTTTTCTGGCAACTATTATTTATTGATTTACGTCGCAGATTATTGAAATAATCAACAGAACTTGAGTCGAAGCCCTCGTAACTTACAAATCTTTTGTTTATTTGCACCTATATACTAGCAAAATTGTGTGATTATACCTTTCGGCCCCAGGTCATTTTTAGCGTTTTCCTACATTTCCACTTAGTGACTTATTGCTCAAAAACAATTCATTCGATTGATATGGTTAAGGCCTTGTTTTTTAGAAAATGGATGTGGCTATCTTTTGGTGTAAGTTGCATTTCAGTGTTGACAATGGGTGGGAAATTATTGAGGGAAATGTAGGGGTTTCCCTAACCGAATTTCAAAATTTTTCGTATCTAGTACCACTGCTGCTATATGAGTTCAAGTCGCCTAAAAAAATCTTTGGTGTGTTGACAAGGTACAGTGAAATCCTGAAGTCGCTTACTTCCATCTAAAGAGCGAAAGAAAAAATTCTGTCATACACATGAAATTTTGACACTTTTTACGCCTCACAAGCAAAAATCAAATATGCCGGGGCTACAGCTTCTCTAATTATCCTATTGAAACTTTTTATGGTGCGTTCTGTAGGGAAAAGAGGAAGCTTTCAGGTAGTAGTACGTTTGTTTCAATGTAGTCAGTAAGAGGGTAATAATAGAGGGGAAAAGGGAAATTTTCCGAATTTTTCACCTAAAAGCGGGAATTAATTGTTTTGGCTGGAAACACTGCCATCAGAGAGACGAAAACTATCTGAAAATAGCCCTTAGTACTCCAAGAATATATCCTACAAGTATCATGGCGATATATAACAAAGTAAGCATGAAATTTTTTTAAAAATCTCATTCTACCTAAGAAATTCACCATTTTCTTACCACTTACAGAACATGGTTTATTATAAACCTCAACTGTACTTTCCCTAATTATTCTAGTGAAACTTTTTATGGTGCGCTGTGTAGGCTAAGGATGAGGCTGTTAGACACTGGTACGTTTGTTCGAATGTAGCCAACAAGAAGGAAATAATAGAAATAAAAAAGGGATTTTTTTTCCAAAATTTGCCCTAAAATCTGGAATTAAAATTTTCTGTAGCTGGCAACACTACTATCAGACACACACAAACTATCTTAAAATAAGCTTTGGTATCCCACAAGTATTGTGACGATATCTAATAAAGTAAGCATGTCAATAAAAAATATCTCATTCTACCTTTAAAAAAATCACAGTTATCTTCCCAATTAGAGAACAAGGTCTACTGTACTTCCCCTAATTATCCTATTGAACCTTTCTATAATGCGTTGTGTAGAGCAAAGACGAGACTTCCAGATACTGGTACGTTTGGTCCGATATAGCCAACAAGAGGGGAAATAATAGAGACAAAACAGATAATTTTTTTCAAAATTTCCCCCTAAAATCTGGAATTAAAATTTTCTGTAGCTGGTAACACTGCTACCAGACAGACGCAAACTATCTTAAATTAAATATTGGTACACGACGATATTTAAGGAACAAAACTTCTAATTACCAAAAATATATTACTGTAAACAGAAAAGTAGGGAAAAACTAGAAAAATCAAGGGTTAGAACCTAAATACGAATTTTTCGTGCGTTCCCTAATTACCCCATTGTAACGATCTGTACTTGCGTATAAGTAAGGACAAATGTTCGATTGGCGTAAGTTGACTTGCACTCAGACGTATAGGTACGGATTTATAAACAAAAATTTCTAACAAAAGAGACACTGACCAAAGCTTAAAACCCACTTTATTTTAAATTATAATTTGTAACTGTTTCGGATATCTAGCATATCCTTCTTCAGACACTATCGAAAATAAATGAAAATACAGACATATATATATAAATATTGTTATGACAAAATTTAAATTATTTAACGGTCATATATATAGTCATTATTATGAAAAAGTTTAAATTCTTTTAACTGACATATGTATAGTAATTGTTGTACTTTTTTATTTTATTTATTTATTTATATTTTATTATTATTATTATTATTATTCCTATTTACTGAGGCCTTCAGCCTCTCTAATTTTCCCTCAAATTTAGGAAAATTTTAATTTCCCTAATTGGCAACACTGCGCGCAGGCCCGTCTAATTGATGTCAACAGTTAGGTATCCATCCGAGGTATCTACCTGGCAAGTATAAGGAGGTCTTTCTACAACGAAGGAAGCTACAGGGAAAAAAGAAGTAAAGGAAATTCGAAATTAGAAAATTCTCGAATTTTTGACTGGGGTGAAATTTGAGAAGGAAATTCGACACCAGAAGAAAAAAAAATATGATAAACTATAGTCCAACCATATTTTGCAAGAATAATATCCCGATATCTTAATTAGTGTCCACACAGGAGCGGATTAAACAAATGACACACCCGTGTGTGCCACTTTGTCTACCTGGGCCACCGTGTAATTATTTGATTACATTTTTTTTTTGACTACTAACTCGTGTTGTTGTTGTAGTTATAGTCTCGACTAATAATAATATAGTTGTTGTAAACAATAACTTTATAAGGAAAATTTTCTCTCCGTTTTACATCTTAGTTCCAGCACTGTTGGTGAGAAATGCAGGGTGTTTCAAAATGAATTTTGGGGTTTTAAGTCTTTGTAGTACTTATTACATTTTACGTACAATTATAAGCAATGCATCAAGTAAAAGAGCACCTCAAACAGTCTTTGCTACAAGTGTTCAATGTGAGATTCATTTGTCACACGGCACACATCTAGTCGATAGGCGAGAAAGGCCCATAAACTTTCCGCCATATGGCACAAAACACATTCAATTTAGGGGTCTCATTTCAAGTGTACCATCTCCTGAGGATTTGCTGACGGCCAGATACAAACATTATGAGTGTTCACATTAGATCTTAGGTGAAATGTCGATTTATCACTGAAGACTACACGATCCAGAAAATCTTCATTGTTATGCAGCAATATTTCAGTTGCGAAATTGGCACGTAAACCATAGTCTGTAGGCTTTAGACCTGTAGCAACTGCAAACGATAAGGACGTAGTTGCAAGCGTCTCCTTAATATTCTTCACACAGACCGTTGCACTGTACAGATTCAGTCTTTATTAAAACACAAAAAAACTTTCTGCTCTCTAGTCTACATCTTTTCGGCTTGCTCTTTCTAACGGCAGACAGAAGAAACAATGCATGTACATGCGTGCGTACAAAACTGTTTGAGTTGCTCTTTCATTTGATATAATATTTATAATTGTAAGTTAATTGTAATACATACTAGAAAGTTTCAAAACCCAAATATTAATTTTGAAACACCCTGCATTACTTCAAATTGTGTCATCCTATATTCATGTCCTTTATATACATGTCATCAGGGCCGGTCCTAGTCAATTTGTCGCCCCATGCAATGGCATAATTTGCCGCCTCCCCTTTCTCCAGAAAGAACAAATCTTAAAAGTCATGATTTTAAGTATGCTACTCCAGCATGAACAACAAAGGTGAGGGTAAGTGCAGTTGCACTCAGAAAGGCTTAAATACTTACTAAAAATGCAATCCCATTGTGTCTTAAAAAAAAAAAAAAAAAAAAAATATATATATATATATATATTAATCTATTACATTAGTGAAAGATAAAGCAAACACACCTGCAGAGGAAAAATGGTAATCCTTTTTATAGAATTCACTATCGAGCTTCAATCTCAATGTATCAGTTTGCAATTCCAGTGCAACTAGCTCTTTTATCTTTATTTCTTAATTTCCCTTCAATATCTGTTAACATTTTTTAAAAAACTTGTTTCTATCTTCAATGATAAGGAACTTGTTTCTGACAAAAACAAGACTAGTTGTCATATCAAAACTGTGATAACTTACTAACTGGAACAGATATTCACTACTATTCGAGAACTGAATTCTTGCATTTGGCAACAATCAAGCAATTTGTGCTGGGATTTATTTAATCATTTGCTTTAGCATTGTCCATGTGGCCTTGACCAAATGCAAACTAAACATAATTTATGAATGTAGTATTCAAATAGAAGGTCAGCTTAGTAAATGTAACTACCATCATCATGAAGTCTGTTTCCAACAAGAAATGTTTAATTTAAATAATATACTTATGACAGATTTTACCGGACCATCCAAACTTGCCGCTCCACGCAAATGCACGTGTTGCATATATGGTAGAGCCGGCATATCATATATATCTAGTCGACAAATTATTTATATATGACATTTAGAAAAATACTATTAGGCAAATTAGTATTAGTTTTTACCTTTAGACAAGTTATTTGAATTTTATACTGTTCGTGACATTATTTTCGTACTTATTAAAGGCCTGCTTTCACGAAAAAACAAAATTTCATTTCTACATTTATTTCTTAGTTGATATTGATGAAAACTGCTGAAACCCGAATTGTTAATAGGTATGACATTCATGTAAATTGTAAAATATTTGTAGCGTATCAGTATTTAGCGTTTAATTTATGTTGCATTTTACGGTGATTATATCTACATAAAAATATTTAATACTTAAACAGACGTAAGATGCATTAGAAATGACTATTTGAAAAAAAAACGAAATTTAGAAAAATAACGAGAGGCAATGTTTTTTTTTCTAAAAAAAAGTACATTTCTGAAAAAATATGAACGTTTTTTTTTTCTATTTACAACACTAGTCTCAGGCATACAATTTATCTCTTTCATCAGAAGAAGTGCAGTCACACAGCAAGAAATTCGAGATTTGCTACTTGTAAAAGAATTATTAATACCAGATATCACAGATTTGTACCTCTGACGAAAACATAAATCTGATGTTGTGAATACTTAAAATCAAATGTATTTACTGATTGCAGTACTTCAATACTTCCAGAACATAGCATGTCATTGCACCTAATGGTACCGTAGCCTGTATTTATGACAGAAATGGTGGGTTGGAGGAATTGAAGACATCAGTCAGGAAAATAACGATCTTTTTGATAATTTTTTTCATCCCCATGGCCCAAGAATCTCTTTTAAACTATGTACAAATGACAAAGTGTGAGTGCCAATCACTAAGGTTCGCCGGAAACTCGCACCCACAGAGTTCACAACTCCTACAGGTCATACTTTCAATTATCAGTGCCAAACTCTGTACACATATTAGTCAACTATTTACCTCACTCATGTCTTAACAGCAGCGCTGTAGACAGAAAAGAAATAACAGACAACTTTCGTTTTTTGTACAAGATATGATTCATAGATTATGCATACTTTACCCATTCAACATTACTGTCGTATTTTTACTACAAGTTTATATTTACTCCAATGGTGCTTCATGATATTAAGTCGCAGTAAAAAAAACCTTATAACTCAGAAACTATTCGAGTCTCAGTGATGCAATTTTACCCCTTGTTACTGAACAATTATTGTCTATTTTGTGCAAATTTGGGATTTTTTACTTCTATCCTTCCTGAGATATTTGATGGTGAAAGTACACGATTTTCGAAAATTCGCAATGTTTAAAAATTTCCAAAAAATCAACTAGATAGTTCTCAGATCTGAAACTTGTTTAGAACGTTGTCTATTATCTAGTCTCTATGTAGACAAAGAATTGAAGGCGGGTCTTATTTATTTCGTTTCAAAATGTACATTTCAAAAAGGCAAATTTCTAGGTTTCCAACCTCAATGTTCAGAGCTTCTTTTCTCGACGTTCTGAAGCACGTCTCAATGTACACAGAACATAGAATATTGTCCATTCCATTATCTTTCATATGGTTTTGGTTTGAACTAATAATCCTTAAAACCTAAAAAGTTACAGCGTTTAACGGAATGCACTAAAAAGTTCAAAATGCGCTCAGGCGCCTATACAAAATGGCGACTACGACAAAACCTGCGCGGCTAAAAAAATAAATGAATGCCCGTTTTCAACTCAGTAAATGTGGTACAAACTTAAGTAAAAAAACTAATAAAAAACTAAATTTTGTCAGCAACCATCATTGGTGGATTTCATTTGGATTGACCCGTGGTTACTGTTACATATCATTTTAAGTGAATAATAAATAATAATAATAATAATAATAATAAAATTTAAAAAAAAAACAGTGTTGAGTTCGCGCTTAGTACCCGGAATGTTTAATTTTTTTCTATAGTCTTTTTCTATATATTTATTATTTTGCATTCTACCTCTTTACTATGGTTACTCTTTTTATATTTCATGATCATTTATTTTTAATAATTTGATTATCATAATTCATATTTTGAGCGAGATTCGAACCTGCGAGACACATTTTATGATTGCCAGCCTAATGTCTTAAATCACTCGACAATGCCAGTCGGCTATTAACATAAAATATAAACTCAAAATGATGATGACATGGTTTTTAGTATAGATGTAATTAAATTTTTATATCTTAATTTAGATTCACCCAATGGGCTCAAGAAATATATTACCTCTGTTTGTGGAGCACAAACATTGAAGGTTTTCTTATCTCCTACATCTCTATCCATATCCATGCATCCAAATGAAAGAAATGGGGATTTTTTCTCTTCAAAATATAATTTCTTACGCGTACGCGTTGGCGTAAGGTTTGCTGAATAACATCTCCTGCGTATCTGTGGACTACTTTCAGAGGAACTCTGGCCATCTCTTCTCTCCTCCGTGGAAGAAATAGGATCTTGCAAACTTGTATCGCTTCTTGCAGTGTCAGATAGGGTTTGTGCTGAATTTAACAACCTAGATGCGTTTCGTGTAGGTGATAACTGACTTTCAAGCTTTGTGTCTGAAAAATTCAAGTTACTAAATTAAGAAAATAATGTTATATATATTGTACGATAAACACATTCTACGTTAGTGCTAAAAGTACAGTATCTCACAAGGTTAAGTTAAATCATACTAAACGTTAAACTCGGTCGCGCTATAGCACAGAAACAGCTATAGCCGGTCAGATGGCTGTAACACCAAAACTGAAATGAATATTCACTTTTATCAGGAGCATACGGACAAAAGCACACTGAAGGGAAAACAATAAAGGAACTCTTGTTTTTACAACTAAACATCTCGTCATCGGTGTGAAGAAAAGTGAAAAAACTCTAGATACAAAAACCCGGCCATATGTCACTGTCGGTTATACTGAATGAGGTGTTAGATCATTATGACGGACGAGCGTGTCGTCTGTCAAAGCCTAATCGAACAAAGCTCCAAAACTTAAGCACGGATGTGGTTTTCCCACAAATGTACCCATTTTGATGCCTACAACGAAAACAATGTCATACACGGAGGAAAGCAATAGTAGATCTACCTAGTCTGCTCACGAATGGCATATGCGAGTTGAGCAGTAGTCAGTGAGTGTGGTTAGTGCAATTGGTGTGCGTGTGCATGGTGAGAGGGCAATCGGTTACGGCTGCTTTGTGAAGGACATCAAAACAATAAATAAGCATGCATTGGTAGTATGGCACAAAGACAGCATCTGACTGAATTTGAGCGTGGTCGCATTGTCGGGAAATTGGAAGAAGGGCGGACAGTATCCAGTGTGGCACGAGAAATGGGAATTCACCACAGACAGCATAGTGTCAACGGTATGGTCGAGGTACCAGACGTGTCGTCCAAGATGTATCACCCTTGAAAAAGACCGTTATTTGGTGTTAATTGCGAAACGAAACCGTCGCATTAGTGCTCGGTAACTGATTACTCAACTTTATGCCAGCATAGGGACATGTGTATCGCACCCAACTGTAACCAGATGATTACGCGCGGTAGGACTTTATGCTCGTAAACCAGTGAAATTTATCCAATTAACACAAACGAACTAGTCTGCGATGGTGTCAAGAGCACCTGGTCGGACGAGGGCTGATGTCGAGTGTTGTTTTCTGATGATAACCGCTTTTTTCTATCGTCTGTTCTGGACGACAGTCTATCTGGCGTGAATCTGGCACTCGGTACCGCCAAGAAAACATTGTGGAAATGAACAAACCAGTTGGTGGAATCATGGCCTGGGCCGGCATAATGATGGACGGACATAGTGAGTTGCAATTTGTAGAAAGAGGGACTAACTGGCGCCAGATATTAAAATGATGTTCTTCTCCGTCATGTTCGTTTGTTTCGTGGAGCTGTTGGTTCAGTTTCGTTTTATGGACGACAATGCTCGTCCACATCCTACAGCTGGCGAGGCCAGTCTCCTTGAGGAAGAGGATATTCATCGAATAGTGGTCAGCGTACTCCCCGAATCTCAAACCCATACAGCATGTTTGGGATGCTCGCTGAGCGTATACCTTCACCCAGTACTCTTCCAGATCTCCAAGGGCCCTCAAGGAGGAGTGGCAGGCCATGCCACAAGAACTGCTTGGTAATTTTGTTTCCAGTATGGCACGTCGATATCAGTCGTGTATTTCTGTTCGAGGAGAGCACATTCCATACTGAAGTCTCTACGTGAATACTCTACTGTACTCTTCTTTGGTGTATTCTAGACGGAAGTTTTAACATTGGATATGTCTGCTTTTCATAATCATCATTTATAATACTCTTTTTCTGCACTAGACACTCCAAGAATACCATGACTATGTATTTCTAACTCCAACCAACACTCATGCAACCTGGTATATTCAGGTCTTAGGTCACTTTATAAGTTCGGGTTAAGTTTTGGACATCAGTGTAAATTTATGCTTGCACAAATCAAAATTACTATTTTAGTCTTTATCCTTTGATGCTCCCGGTGATAACAAAGGATATTTTTCAGTTAATCCAATTTTCTTAAATAGGTTTGATTTATTTATTCTCTTTATTTTTCATTCTGAATCATTCTAATAGTGATGGGTAAAGATAGTATGACAAATCCTATTCTTTGTTGAAGAAGTGATTTTAACAATTCCATAATCATGATGGATACTTCTTAACAATTACTGAAAAAAAGAGCGGTTTTTTCTTTGATTCTTTTCATACACTAGCAAAGTTGGCTGGTTTAAACCTTGGTTTAAACCAGCTATTTTTTTTTCCAAAAAAACAACTAGTTTAAACCAAACAAAAAAAAAAAAAAACGAAAAATGCTTTAAATCGTGTAAACTTCATGGTGACGTTTCCACTTATGAAACCATCTTTCAAGTGTAAACCTGGGGCCGTGGTGGCTCAGTGGTAGAGCGTTCACCTCTGGTGTTTGGGATCCCGGGTTCAAACCCTGCTCCCGTCAAGTGAACTTTGTGGAGGACGAACACCGTGTGCGTGGGTTTTCTCGGGGGTCTCCCGTTTCCTCCCACTTTCTTTATTCCATCATTTCCTTCATCTCTCATTATCACCGTCTCCTTCAGCCTAACCGGCATAACCGTGGGACGTAAAACTCAAAAATTTCATTTCATTTTTTTCAAGTGTAAACCAAGTAGCGATTCGAGGTGCCCCTTTAAGCGAAAGTCTTCTCCGTAATAACCTTGGTATTTCATATGGATGTTAAGCCTAAACATACGAAACGAAACCAAATTATATATTTCTACTTGTCTGAATGCCTGTTGTTTTATAAAGAAGCCAAGGTTGCTTAAATATATTGGTAGAAATTGGCAAAATTTATCAACTGCTTACGCAGCTTCCAACATCAGCATGGATTTGACTTTGTTTTAATTTTATTGAATGATATCTACATACCAAATTTGTAATTTAATACCTCAGTTTTAGCGTAGTGATTATGATACGTTGACCTTAAAATTTTATATACAAATACATTTAAAGTAATAACAGGATTTTCCCAATGGTTAAGGCGGGAGTTTCCCGATTTATATATAATTGTATAATGATTTTACTTGTGTAACAGTTTATCTTTTTGTCCTTCTGAAATGACTCTTGACAATTATATTAACAACTAGGCCTATGTAAAGATCAGTATAACGTATTTTTATCAAGAATCCTTCCTGAGTGAGTCGGCAATTGCATTTGTAACCAATTAGTCCCGGTTTCGTGTCGAAATGGACAATTTTTCTTGGATGAAGCCGAGAAGCGGTTTGGATTCCGCTTTAAGCTTATGTGGCCCCTTCCAGCATAACCTTGTTGTTGCATAAAAACACCAAGGCGAAACAAACTAATTTCTGTCCATATCTAATATAAATACATAGAGTAAATTATTTAAACCAAAAAAACTAGTTTAACCCCCCCAAAAAAAAACCTGGTTTTTTGCTTTTTTCAATAAAAAGCATCGTTTTTGCCAACCCTGTACACTAGACATGTACTACCGAACTGCTGCACTTTTCTGAAGAAAAGCACTAGGTGTTGCTTGTCTGAACATGATTTACGTATGTTGCAACTGTAGCTATATACACTGTTATTCTTCAACCGAGAAACATGGAACATGACATCTTACCTTCGTTGTCTTCTGAGTGTGAGGCCACCTCTAACGCTGGAACACTTTGTGTAGTCAGATTTTTCATTCGACTTTGTAGTTCTCGGTCCATATTTTCCTTAAACCTACAAGAAAGAAAGCTTATCAATTCTACATATCAAATCATATCACAAAGAAAGAAACCTCTATATACGATCAGATTACGAACAGTATTGAACATTCTTCTCACTCGTACAAGTGTGTTTGTCGATAATTGTCTCCCTAGAAAATTGCCAGATTAATTTGTTTAATTTACACATTTAAGTTATTCTGGGTTTAAATTTAAATCTTTCTGTTACATTTTAGGATATTAATCACAAACTATACAAAGTGTGCAACATTTTCCACTCTAACCTTCGTTATAAGTGGGTAAGTTATACAAGATGAGAAGGTATAATTTATTTATTTATTTTTCTTAAGTAACCCGGAGATGATATTTGCCATAGGTATAGTTATATAAAAAGTATAGTATGGCCCTAAATGTCACATTTACGTTCTGAATTGTCTTACGTTGAAAGAAAGAAGATGCCAGAGCTGAGTGGTCAACGTATACAGTGAGCAAGACTGTAGTGGATTAAATTGTGGAAGTGGTTCGCAGACGCGCTTTTCGTATGGAAGACCCGGGTTCAATTTCCGGCGGAAACTTATATGATCGAACCCCATATTAAGCTAAAGATCCACCTCTCATATAACCTCGCTGTTGAAAAGGACGCTGTACTCAAATTCAATCAACCAAACTGTGGAAGTACCCAGTATGCAAAATAGTGATGACAGTAGAACTATAAAAATTTTGTGGTAGTGTACTATACCAAACATTAGTCGTGGAAAATGTGTGGAGTTCTTGAAACTGAATTTGAGTTTTGGAATACACTGGCTCAATATCTTGCAAAATGTACTGTGCAAAAGTCAATAGCGAAAAGGTACTAGTTCGCACACTACGAATTTTATGAAAGCTTGTAAAAGCATACTACGAAGTTCAAATAATCATTACACTGTCTTTCATAGCAGCTTCGCATTTCCCAATCAACAGTTATAAAAGAAAAGAAACAAAATCTACAAATGCACCTGTACAAAGTATAACAATGACACACTAACTGCACGAAGTTAATAATACAACGTGAGTGAACTTTTGTGAATGGCTTTTAGGAAACAGTGCTCCAAAAATTGTAGAGACGAGATATCAGCTTATTTAAGATAAGATATAGTTACGATTATCGAGTTATGTCTCGCAGAATGCATACAACTTCTCGAGACAAATGCCTCATGTCCATATAAAGATAATCACAAAATGCTAAACTAGCTTGTGATGTACAGTGCCAGCTTTTCCGATCCAATATATATATATATATATAGGGTGTCCATAAAGTCCTTTGCCACCCCTAAAAATCGGAAATGGTGAAATATATGTCAAAACGAGAAAACACATATTTCATCATTTCAAAAGTACCACGTACTGAGAGAAACAAAGTTGCTACAGGGTCCCTCGGAGGGTCCCAGATGGGGTTCAACTCAAAATTTTCAAATGGCATGGGATGTCAAGTAGTATATCGTTTGAAAGCTATTTTCAAAAGAAGGACGATGGAATAAGTTTCGATGCTCTATAGCAAACCTGTACAAAATGGCGGCAGGTCAAAATGTTAATACAGTTTGCATTGAAAAGTCTTTGGCCACCCCTAGAAATCTGAAATTGCTCAACAAATATCAAAACTAAAAAACACGTATGCCATCATTTCAAAAGTACCAAGTATTCAGGAAAAGAAAGTTGCCCCAGGGTCCCTCGGAAGGTCCCAGGCGGGGTCCAACTTAAACTTTTCAAATGGTAAGAGAGGTCACGTGAAAGATATTGTCAAAAGAAGGAAGATGGAACAGGTCTTATGTTTCAATACCAACCCTGCGTGAAATGGCGAGGTAATTAAAATGTTAATGCGGCCTTCATCGAAAAGTCCATGTCACTTCCAATGATCCGAAACGGTAAAACATAAGATGTCAAAACGCTAAAAGGAGTTTTTCCTTTTTTGCAAAGTAAGTACAGCTTTTCAATGTGAAAATATTTGTCCCATAATCCCTGCAGGTTATCACGTGGGGTCCAACTAAAAATTTGCGAATAGGAAAAGGGTCAAATACCATATTTTCTAAAAGTTATTGGTAAAAGAATGAAGATGATAGAAGTTCGGAACGGCTATGCAAACCGTGTCCGAAAGAACAGGGATTGGGTGAGCTGAGAGACATGCAGTCACATCTATTGAAACGTTTAATTAAAGGGGTATCATGTCTGCATTACTAACTGAGACAATACTATTTCAAGTAGAAGTGTGCGTACTACTACTTCTGACGCTATTACTAATATTCCTATTGCAAGTACTAATATTTCTGTTCCGTCTTCCTTCTTTTAACAATAGCTTTCAAACGATATACTACTTGACACCCCTTACCATTTGAAAATCTTGAGTTCGACCCCGTCTGGGACCCTCCGAGGGACCCTGGGGCAACTTCGTTTCCCTTAATACGTGGCACTTTTGAAATGAGGCATACGTGTTTTTAGTTTTGATATTTGTTGAGCTACTTCAGATTTCTAGGGATGGCCAAAGACTTTTCAATGCAAACTGTATTAACATTTTGACCTGCCGCCATTTTGTACAGGTTTACTATAGAGCATCGAAACTTATTCCATCGTCTTTCTTTTGAAAATAGCTTTCAAACGATATACTACTTGACCCCCTTGTCATTTGAAAATTTTGAGTTGGACCCCGTCTGGGACCCTCCGAGGGACTCTGGAGAACTTTGTTCCCCACAGTATGTGTACTTTTGAAATGATGAAATACGTGTTTTCTCGTTTTGACATATATTTCACCGTTTCCGAGTTTTAGGGGTGGCAAAGGACTTTATGGACACCCTGTATATATATATCGGATAAGCTGGCACTGTACATCACAAGCTAGCGCAACTTTTAACGTTACATACAATGTTTTTGGAAATTAACTCACATTTAGCAAGTTACATTAATCCTATTTTCAATAGCGGCGATATAAGTCTCCCAGCAACAGCAATTCCACAATGGATTACCAGTAGAGGAACCATCCAGCCTTGGCCTTATGGTTTTAATGACCTATCTGTTTCTGATTTTTATGTTTGGAGAAACTCAGCGAAAGTATGATAAAAATCCAAAAACTGTAGAGGAAGTGTAGACAAACTCAGCTGAGGAAGAGTATCAGCACTGCTATTGCAGATAACTCACTCACTCAAACTAAACCGTGTTCTACATGTACCCAACACTGCGTGAATGTTTGAATGCAATGGTACGCACTTTCAGTGCTTCCTATACAACCACTGGTTATAGTTCATTCCTATGTTATGTGTCTTACACACGCAAAAGTGACTTTGTTGAAGCTATTTTTAATAAAAAATATGCCGTATATCCAGCCTATATTTACACACGGGTTACAAAGGCCCAGGTCCAGGGTGGCGTATTTAAAAAATCGAGATTGAAGTATGGAAATGTAAAAGAAAAGCCTTTCTACGAAAGAAATTTAAGGGAAATCTATATTAATACACCACAGTGTGATCAAGATTTCTCGTTACGACATTACTGGCGCTAGAACCAACTGCTTGTTTATTAACTGTCAGAGTAGTCCGAGCATTTTGGTTTTGTACACCCGTCCCGACGCGGCTGTACTGTTTAGACCTATGCTGAATACGAACAAATAAGAGGGAAAGACGAAAACTTTTTTTGGACCCAAGGACCTAAAATACCTAGATATGGGGTCGCCTGTATCATATGGCGCCAAAATAAATTCAGTCAACTTGTTTACTTGAAGAAAATGCTAGAAGTGAAAAAGTGCGACTGATCAGAAATGAACCAGCGTCTTCATTCATACATGCCAGTATGTTAACCACTGTTACCTAATCTGCTCTGTAACCAGCTGAACACTTCCACACTATATGTTACTCCTCAGAAATTCCAACCACATTGACTGCACCACATTCCGATTGTGCTTGGATAGCTCTGTCTCAATGAAATTCTATGATGATTAATTAATTACTGCATAAGTAATAGAGGAATCAACCGATATTAATTTGCATCGTATCATTTAAAAATACGAATTCGATGAAGTATGGTACGACTGGATCAAGAATCAAACTAGGGGCTGTGCTTCCATGCTGGTGGCTAACCACAATTCAATCGTCATAGGTGTTCATTAATAAAGAAACTGGATTGGCGAGAAACATTAACAGTCGTGGTACAGTCCATATAAACTAAATGTGTGAGCACACCAATGTCCTCGACAGTACAAATGTGTGTGACTAGTCTAGTTAAGGATTAGTTAGTGTAGTAGTTAGCAAACCAGCATGATAAGCAGAAGATCTAGTTTAATATCCAACCTATTAGCAGATTTCAACTCTTTCGAACCCACACTTTCAGAAGATACGTTGTTGGTTGGAATATTGGGTGATTCCTATTATTAATAGTAATATACATTTAATTTTACTAGACACAATGAAAATTTTCATATAGTGAGATACCGAACGCAAGTTCATGTATGAGCAGCGATATAATATTTTCTAAAATGAAATAGTTCAGTTTAACGTCCCACGTTTATGTCCTTTAGGCTAAGGGGGACGGGTGATTAATGGAAGTGAATGATGATGGAAGAATTGGTGGAATGAGAATGTGGAATGAAACGGGAGTACCCCGAGGAAACCCACGGACACGATGTTGTCCACCACACTTACTTGGCCGGGGATCAACAGAGAAGCCCCATATGCCAGAGGTAAGCGCTCTACCACTGAGCCACTGTGCCTCCTATAATATTTTCTAATATGCTACCTCAAAACAAAGAATATTAAATGTGATCGAAAAACAGAGTGCTGGATGCAAGCTACTGAGAGGAAATGTTATCTATTCTACTGATAATTGTTTGTTGGCTGACTTTGAAAACATAAAAGGTAGTTTAACTGTTAATATATCGCAAGTATTTTTATATTTTGAATCCTAATTATTATAAATGTAATAACATTTTTTTTTTTTTTTTTTTTACGCAATGTAAAAGTTCTAAAGCTATTTTAATTATATAATGTTCTAAATACTACTAGGATATCATTTTGTATTTTACTGTTTTACTTACGCTTATTCTTAAATGTGTTCTTGTACTATTATGCGCATTACTATTTATTACTTACTTTGTACTTTACTGTATCAGTACCTGTATTTTTATAATTACTTGTGGTATTAACATTGTATTATTTACTTTATATTTTACTCTATTCCTATAATAACCGATAGTCGTATACGTTCTATACCTGTTAACACGTATTGAAGTTAGAAAACTCAAAGAGAACGCTAATAAAATTAAACTATATCTAACTTTATGATTGTTTACTTGGAGAAGCGAGTTAGGAATTGTTTATATGATTTCTACTCTGTGCATGAATAATGTGTTTAGCTAAAGCCATATTTGAAACCACAGAAAGCAACTGTTACACAAAAAAGAATGCAAATAGAAAAATACATAATTACTACATTCTTTTTAAAACATGAGAATCCGGACAAGCAGAAAAATTATGATTCTACAATTTCTATTTAGAAAATGGTGTTTTAAGTTTGCACTATTGAAGTGGTTACTCTTTTCTTTCTTTGCACTGGGAACGAAACTTTTAAAGAAGCAGAGACTCAACGATAATGATGTTATTACAAGTAGTGCGTAGGAAAAGACAAACAACAACAGATACAATTTACTAGTAAACAGATTCCTACACAGCACATAAATAAATAAATAACGATTTCTTCCAGCAAAATAAAAACTATTAATTGTTATTCGCAACGAACGACATATTTTTTAGCACCACAAAAGTTAGTTTTTATTATTATTATTATTTTCTCGAAACCCACACAAGAAAATTTACCCTCAAGCATGTTATTCTGTCCACCTCCATATGGTCTATCGATTAATAAGTCATATTTGGACAATATTCCGGTTAAATAGAAAATGAAACGCCGGCTAAGCTAAAGGAGATGGTGATGATGAGAAATGAATGGAATGGTGGAACGAATAAAAGTGGGAGAAAACGGAAGAACCTCGAGAAAACCCACGCACACGGTGTTTGTCCACCACAAAGTTCACTTGACACGAGCTGAGGTCGAACCAGGGACCCTATGCACCAGAGGTAAACGTTCTACCACTGAGCCACCACGGTCCCGCCTGTTAAATAGAAATTAAAATTTAAGATTTAAGTACAATTCAGGGTGGCCACTCTTTCGACATTTTGAAATTCCCTGACTTTTCCCGGTTTTCCAGACCTTTTCAGAAAATTTCCAGAAAAGATCCAAAATGGGTATATTCACATATTTTTAAGCAAAATTCGACACAAAGCTGCAAGTGAACTACAATGCAGAATTACTAAAACTGAATTACAGAAAGTAACTGTAGTCAAATTTTAATCTAGTTTTCTAAGATCTAATTTTAATCACTTACTTGCCAATATTTCTCCGCCACTGATCCATATGACTTTGGTAACTTTCAGTCTGAAGATTAACACTACATTCACTGAACTGTTTTTAATATCTCACATTACACTAGCTGTTCACCAAAAACCAAACTATTGAGATAAATACAACATTCGTTGAAATGTTCAATACCTCAAAAGACTGATTTCCTCATCAATTGCAGACAGCTTCTCCTTATCCTCAGCCAACAAACTTAATTTTCTTTGCCTCGAGTTCAACAACTTTACCCTTAATGGCATTTCTCTTCTGCTGTTTCTTCTTTTCCTCTTTCTGGTTCTTCAGAGATTCATCATAATAAACTACATGAGCATTGAGGGCAGCATGGACAACTTTCTTTGAATTTTGAACTTTTCTATACCACCAACAGCCGAAATTGTATCGTGCACTCTCCTTAGTGCAATTAGAGTCTGCTCTTTGATTTTCAAACATTCTTTTTTGATTGAAGGAAGAATTAGGAAAATTTTCACAAGATCGGCCATCTGCATTGATCATGCGCATAAATTTAGCATTTCCATCCAATGGTTATTTAATCTCTTGTATTTTCTGTCATAAGTCTTCACTGCTTCCAATACCAGAGGATTCTGAGAAAAAAGTTTTAAATTCACCTTCGATTTTATCAGCCAATTTCTGGATACCACGATTTCCAGACAATTGGACACTTTGCAGCTGCCTTGTTATCTACAAATACGATTGGATCCAGAAACGAAATTGCTCTTGTCAGCTTGGATTTCAAAGGTGACCTCTCCATTATTTTTGTTACAAATTTCTACATCCTGTACGAGCATCTGTGAAATTCAAGAATCTCTCTTTGAGACATAGAACTGACTTTTCGTAAAGCACCCTTTGATATATAGCCAATGTTTACAAATGTAACTTCTTTCAGGTTTTCATTGTTCTGAAATGCAATGTTCACTAACGGCTTGCCTATCAAAGCACTATTTCACAAAACGATCAGTAACAAACAACACAACGGCATAGACGGAATTGTAAATTCATCACGTGTGGTAATATTTTCATGGCTCGGGATGCAACCTCTGCATTTTCCGTCCATCTAATGCTGCAATTTTTTAAAAGGAAACATGACACATCCTGTGAATCTTATATAATCTGCTCGACGAGATCGAATGTTTTTGAATAAATTATAAGAAACCCTCAGATATTCTAATTTATAGATTTATAGATACAGAAACAGATAAGATCCAGCCTGTTGCTTGCATGGCAGCTTTGAAAGCACAATTCATAGTATGCAGCCCACAACTTCCAATATCAAGACGGACTGGATCTGAAGGTGAACATGCAAGATCTTTCTACAACTCACTAAGAACCCTGAAATTAACATGAGAGACATTCGTGGAAATTTGAACCATTTTTTCAGGTCTCAATCTAAGACGCCACTCTTAAAACTTGATTCAAAGTCTGTACACGTTGAATGTATGAGGAAAACTGAATTCAAACATCTTGACAGAACTTGGTTTTCATTCACGTCCCACAAGCGAATCGTGAGGTCCATGTGCTGCAATTGTGAGACTTTGTTAAGGCTTTCATCAAATCTAATAGCGTAATACCTGCAATTTTGTAGTTCATTGAGATAACTTTTAAACAGTAGTTCAAGCCCATGAACAATGGTATAAGCTATTTCTGAAGCCGCTTACGGCCACATCTTCAGTGATACACGAAAATCTTGTATTTTCAACGACAGTACTAACCACTTCGATCTTTTGACAAAAACTTTAAATCAGCTGATTGACCAACGAGTTCTTAACAGCTGCACTGTGTTTCTTACCTTGCATGTGGCTAGTAACAGCCTGCTTGCCCATATTGCTGAGGCTAAAAGTAATTCTGCAAATTTTTGCAAAATGTTGCATACTTATTGTGCTTCACAGGAGAAAGTCACAATGAAAATTTTGAGTTCAACAGCCAGTTGTTTGAAAACGCTGACTTCTTAGACATGAGTGCGACGTAACATGCAATTTCAGTAAACTAACTAAACTAAACTAGACTAAGAAACTCGACAACTACATTTCTACATAACAAGGTTAGGGTAGGGTAGACAATAAACTACCGTCGCACATATACGACGAATAATTTCGCATTGGCTACCCAACCTCAATACTAACCAACGTTCACTGATACTTCAGGAATTACTAATAAGAAATCAATTCCGGTAAGGCCTGCAAGAGGTAGATTGATTTCGAAGTAGGTATTGCATAGTTTACGCTATATTCCGTTTTTACACTAGCTCTCTTAAGCAGTACTCTGTTGCAACGCAACGCAAGAAATGCATAATCCCATTATAATTGCTATGCCGTGTACCGAAAATTAATACGTAAACTGCGTTGTTTTGACGCAAACCGGATGGAATGTGCTCTACGAAACACATATTGACTTGCGTGATAGCAACGCAAAATTTGCAACTTGTTTGTCCCCCAAGTCCCATCTAGTTACGCCTATGCGATATTACCACCAGTAATACGAAAGTCTCGAAATTGACAAAATAATTTCTCCCTTCTACACTTTTCCTTTGTTCCAGCACTAGCGGGTCTTGGAGGAAATCATATCAATAAAAATTAAAATTTTATCGATACAAGTTAAAGGAAGAAAGCTTACCTGATGTGCTAATTTCTTTATACGGCTTTATGATGCTGTATGAAGCTTACTACCCTTAGCTCGTAAGGATAAAATTTAAACTTTTAAAAAACCGCCACTGCGCCCAAGGCCCCGCAAATTGACGATATGAAATGGTAATATATCCTTCACATATTTGTCTGTGACTGCATGCATGCATTTACAGTGCCATTTCAGACACGAACAATTTAAAATGTAACTACAATTTAATATAATTATATAATACGCACGATAAAACACTACCAGCGCTCTTGCTTTAATCACGTGACAGTCGACTTGCTTTGGCACAGCAGAAGACAGACCATGTTTGCAACCATGGTGTTGACTAGCTCGTCACGCGAACAGCATCGGTTCCGTTCTCTCCGCTAGCACCGAAGTACTGGTTGATTCATAATTGTTGGAAGTGGGGGTCTGGGGGCGAAGCCCCCAGAAACCGAGAGAATTTTGAATGAAAACAGGGAGGCTAAATGGCTAGAAAGATAGTAAATAATTATATTTTCATCGAAGCAGAAATTCCCGGTTTTTTAAAAAATTTCCTGATATTTCCCGGTGTTTGTAAATTCCCTGACTTTTCCATGTTTTTCCGGTTTTCTAGGTGGGTAGCCACCCTACAATTTTAGATTATGTCTCATTAACCATACTTCGTAGTATCTGTCGTCTTTTCAGTGTCATAATAAAAAGTTAATGATATATCTCAATATCAGTCTCAAACTAAATGATATAGTTCTCGTACAGCATCAATTCTTAAGTTTACAAAAAATACGTTTTTCCCTAGTTTCTCGAAACCTACGCATGAGGTTTTACACTCACGCATATCACTTAGCTCAGCTCAGTTATCTACTGATTGTATATGTCTTATATTTAAACATTTTTCTCCCGTAAACGGTAATAATATTGTAGAAATTATTATTTAAAGTAACTGTCAAACTAATAATTTCTCTTTAATAGTGATACCGTTGTCTATTATTTTATTATTTAGTACCTGATACTTTCCTTTCGCCAGGTCGGTGTCTGAACTCCTACTTCTCTTGAGTAACTACGAATATTTGAGGGTTCTGGTGTTTGCACGTGACACACCTGCTCTTCTTCTTGTACAATACTCTTCGGGCTATGAATTTTCGATGGTGAAGATAGCTCAGGAACGTTATGTACACCCTTCTTATAAAGATCTAATAAATATTTATGCTTCAATCTGTAAAGACAAAGTATTTTAGTAATTATTAATGCGTTGATTAACACTTTTTTTAAATCCACTATTCTTTGCAAAATTTTTCGGTCTCTCAAAAATAAATAAATAAATACATAAATAAATAAATAAATAAAATAAAACATTACCCAGTGTTGCCATTTATTCTGTACCTACTTCCATAGAATTCCAGTAATTCTAGGTGGCACTAGGAGTTGGTACACGTAATTCAAGGACATATGACTCAGGATGATACAAAGCATACCAGCTGAGTGCCAGCAGCTACGTATTGACAATGTAGTGGGGTGTCGCACAGAATCATATTGCTGTGATTGCACTATACAAGTATAACACGACACTAGTGAAAATTTGGGAGCTTTTTAAACCGCTACAAATATATATATATATATTAGGGTGGAGAGAATTTTTTTTTTTCGAAATTCGAATTTGGTTAGGGGACAAAAGTTGCATCATATCGTGGTATTTTACCATAGAAAATTTCAATTCTCTAAAATAATTTTTAGCCGAGGCGCAAGGGGCCTCAAATTTTAGATTTTGCGAATCAGTTTCCATTTACTATGTAACTATTTGGCAAATCTTCGCTGAAAGTAGATTGTAATTTGTATTGTGGATAGAGGGGAAAAGATACATCCTGTGTCAGCAGATAACAACAAGGAATTTTAATTTTCTAAAATTATTTTTAGCCGGAGTGCAATGGCCCTAGAATTTGGGAATAATAAGACGAAAAGTGATCAACTACTTGTCATAACGGAGCTTTTTGCTATTTAATAACATTCTTCTTCTGATATCCTATAATGAACTTGTTGGCAGTATTGTCACTAGTATAGAAGTTTGGTGGGTGATAACAGTGACATAACTAAGGGGGACAAACAGGCTTGTGCCCCAGACGCCGAATTCGGGGCGCAAAACGGCAAATATTTATTTTCACTATAAGGCAACGAAAGGACTTTTAGCAAACTAAAAATCATAAAAAAATATCTTAGAAACTTAGCAGGACAACGACGACTCACTAACCTTAGGATCATATCCATAGAGCATAAGTTACATTGAAAGCTATCTTTTGTGAACATTGTAAAAATCTTTGCAGCCAAAACAGCCCGCAAAGTTAAATTTAGTTTCAGCTTTTTGTGTTTTCATTTAACTTCTCGATTTAAGAGATTTGCAAAATGTCCGAGTATGATTCTGGAGACAACAGCTTAACTGTTTGTCATAATTAAATATTCTATTCTAAAGCAACAGGTTGTAGATTCATTTTACACATACACACATCCCAATATAATACGAAAAACATTGTGAATTGCAGTTATTATGATAAGGCTATAAGAATGTCTCAAGCATGCTAATCTCAGATTATTTGGTTCTCAAATACTAATTAGTTTGGTGCTTTACTATAAATTATGTACTTTAATTTTGAAATCAAGCTTTACTACTTAAAGAAAAAATAGAGTACGAGAATTACTGTGTGATGCCAATTCAGGTGTACTCGGGGAGAGTTTTGGTTTGAGAGGTTATGGAGCGTTAGGACGAGTTCTTGCCCAGGGCGAAAACTAGCCTAGTTGCGTCGCTAGGTGGTGAGTAAAAAATGGTAATCAGTATTATTGATGTTACTTGGACAAAGATATTAAAGGAAAAAGAAGAAAGGAAAGCCAGAAAGCGATCTTACGGTGAAGCTTTCAACCAACCAGTACCAGTTACATTATCGAACCTTCAGACTCCTCGTCATCTTCGGAAACAAGACAGGAAGGCAATAAAGAACACACTGAAGCTGGAGGAGATCCTGATTTTAGTTGGAAATATTATTTGAAGAAAACAAGAAAGCAATCACAGATTGGATGAACGCAAATGAGAAAATTCCTCCCAAAATTAGCAAAAGTGAATTAGGAAACCGGCGTGACTAGAAGAAAAATTGCAGCAACTGCTACTGCAGTTTTGGAAGATTTTAATATTGTGAGTCCAGAGCAACCGCAAAACATAATTGACAGTAGGTAAAATACAAAGGGAGCTTGCGAAAAATCGTAAAAGTGTAAGAACTAAAGAGATTGTTAATAAAGTGAAACTGGTGTTAATAAAGAGATTTCTTCAGAACTTCCTACATTCCTAAATGTGCGTGATCTCAAGGTACTTATATGAAATATTACAATCTGTCATAAGAGGAGACTGATGAGCCTAGCAGATAAGAAACCTGGAAAACTTGCGCATGCTCGCTGGTTAACAATGGCTTATAGACTTTTGCGTCTATATATATATATATCAATGCCAAATCCTTCAGAGAAGCTCAAAACTCTCGCAAAGTTCGAGGTAAAATTATATGCACCAGTGTGGTTCAACATCAAACTGAAACCTCTTGTCAAATACGAAGCTAAACATTTGTTCTTGACCATAAGACTTTCGCGATGTTTTTAAGAACCATACAAGATTTCTGTCAAAGCAATTCCCAGGAACGCATTCTATGCGAATCCTTAGAATACTCTCATTGCCATGACTGGTAACGACAGATCAGCTAAACGAATCCTTGTTGTCGATAAAATTCTCCAATATAGAAAAAGTGTAAACCTTCTGAAATTCGTTTCTTTGAAGTGCTAGTATTAAACTTCGAGGCTATTAATTACAAGGAAATGATAAACTGGAATGAGTATAACATAATAGAAATGCCAATACTGACTTATATGACAGATGACAAATGCAAGAAATTTGCTCTTCATAAATTACACGTCTTGATATCCCTGAGTTCCCACGTCATACGCAAGCAGTGGAAAGATTAGTGAAAATAATTAGTGAAGCTTCTTTCAGTATGTAGGGTACAAGAGAGAGATGTCTTTATTCGTTAGAAAATTGACTCGAGAAAATATATGCCTACATTCGAGACAAATTTGCAATATTTCGGACGAAGACGTGAATGAAACTTATGAAACATTCAATCTGATATTGGTGGGTGGGTGGAATTGAACTCGATGGCAGCCACCTATTAGTGGCGAATTCTGGGTTGATGTAGCCTATAACAAAAGTATGATTTTCGATAGCTTTAGAAATCCATCTGGACATGACAACGAATCTTAAAACCCTCAAATTACAGTTTACTTCAAACGAAGAGCTGCCTAATAATTACACAAATACACAATAAACATGTATTTTTTTTTATCAAAATCTATGAAACTTACGGCACATTGCGCCCGAACTAAAAAATATTTTAGAGAATTGAAATTTCCTATGGTAAAGTATTACGATATCATACAACTTTTGTCCATATCCACATTCGAATTTAAATAAATAAAAAATGGCCTCTTTCCACTTATTTATAAAATCTATCAAACTTAAGGCCCATTGCACCCCGGCTAAAAATTAGTTTAGAGAACTGAAATTTTCCATGGTAAAGTACCACGACGTGATGCAACTTATGCCCCCTATGCAAAATCGAATATCGAAAAAAAAAAAATCTGGCCTCTTTTCACTCCACCCTAATATATATGCCCGTATTTAGGTATTGTGCGTCCGTGTACTCTTAATTTACCGCTCCTCACAACAAGGAAACAAGCCATTATTTTATACAGACCCCATCTCAAGTTGAATACGTTATAATAAATAATCATAAACACATGGTGGGAGTACGTTGTAGCATTTTATGTATTGCAAATTACAACGTAATCTGAAATGGCACAATTCTCTCAATACTAACAGTATATTCATGTAGGAAGTAGTCTACTATCTAACAAAAACGCATCCTTTTAATTCTTAATCAACTGAGGTCCACACAATTTGGCGAAAAAAAAGTCCCTGACTTTCCATGGCAAAAGTTTCAGATTTCCCTGACCATTGAATAATTTTAAAATATATAAAATCCATCCTCCATCTTCTCCATAGTTGGCCTTGTTCTCTCTCTGCTTATGTTTCTTTCTTTTTTCAATTTTCTTTAATTCAATTTAATTTCATAAATTTACAATATATGCATTAGGCTGATATTGATTACATATTACACAAAATGTAAAGTTACAAACGAAAGGGTGCAGTATACAGAGTACTTAAGATATGAAAAAATTACACATTATAATACCAATTACACAGCATTATAATATTGCTTATACTAATAAACAGTTCATACATGATTTTACTGATCACAAAGGAAAACATTATGTAACACATACCTTTGCGGTGCAGATGTTTTCATCCTTTCTCGCATAGTTTTCTTTTCATTGATCTAAATATCCTTCTTATTGTTTCCGCAGTTTTATTCTTTTTCTCTTCTTCCTCCAGATCCTTTAGTTGTTGTTGAATTTTTCTTTTCTGTCTCCTCTTTTCCTCTCCAGCATTCATTTCTCTTTTCCTTTCCAAATACATCTGATATTGTCTTATTGAACTTCTCACTCAATTTATAATATCTCTTGGAATTGTTAATCCTAACGATCCACCTATTTTCATTACAAAATCATGTATGATCCGTTGAGGCACCAGAGATTCTTCTTGTAAGTTCTCAACAATGAGATTTTTGTTTATTGAAAAACGACTTTCAACAAATGCGTTTCCGTAAGAGAAGATAAAATACAGGTTCATAAGAGACCATAAGTCAACGAAGTCCTTCTCATTTCCCAAGAGCAAGTAAAAAATAAATAAATAAAAAAAAAATAAAATCAATCCAATATTATCTCCGTCCTTGGCTATGAAATGATTGAAGCGTTCTTTAAATCCTTCAGTTTGAGCTTTCACTGTGAGCTGGAGATACTGTTTCTTCGCGTTTTCAGTCACTTGTCCAGGTATCCTCGTGGCACCATACAATTCTTCTAGAACAGCGTCTACTCTTTTCAGCAAATATGCCAAGACGCAGTTAGGTGTGTTTCTCTCAGAAAATTAGTTTCAACAACTATTTCAGAGAATACTGTCTCCCTTAATATCATCATGGGGAACACCACATTTTGAATCCAGTAATCCAGAAACGGTAAAAAAATTAACACTACTTCATAAATTCAATAATTGAACAATGGACGTAAATCGATATTTCCCTGACCAATCTGGCACTTCCCTGACACATTTTTACTTCCCTGACCTTTACCTGACTTTCACTGCTTTTCCAGAATGTGGACACCCTGACTGTTCAGTTATGTCATGTAATTTTTTATATTTCATAATTTCACTTGAACTATGATTGAATTTTTTAAATATTTACTCTTATCATTGTAATAATTATGCATGGAATTAAAATGTAGGCAATGTTTTTGACAGTGATTATTTTTTATACATTACATAATTACAGTGAGTTCAATACGAAGCATTTTATAAAAACCTTCGTCTAGTTTGACTGTGAGCAAAATCATTGATTATTTCGTCAAACCAGCTCGTTACTTAAAGGTGTGCCAAAAAAATTAAGGTGAATCTGTTTCTGAAACCCAGAGTTTCTTTGTATGTTTGTGTAGCTAATTACTTTTTGTGTGTTACAGATGCCAAGGTGAGGGAAGTCTGACGGCAATTACAGCCTTTTGCGTCAACCAATCTGGTACCTAGGGCAATTTAAGATGGCACGTCGACTTTACATTATTGAGGTGTGCGGTATTATTCGTTTTATATGGGCCAAGGGACAGAAACCATCTGACGTTCATCGAGAATTGATGGAGGTCTATGGAGAGAGTGTTATGTCGCAGAAACAAGGGTAAGTATGGTGCAACGCATTCGCAAGTGGAAGAACAACTGTGAACAGATCCATAGACCTCCACCAATTCTCGATGAATGTCAGATGGTTTCTATCCCTTGAACGACCATATAAAACGAATAACACCACACATCTCCTCCTTGCAGTAATGTTCAACTCGACGCGCCATCTTTAAATTACTCTAGGTAGCAGATGAGTTGACGTAGAAGGCCGTAATTGCCATCAGACGTTGCCATCATGCAGTTGTAAATTTTTTTAGCACAACACAAATATTCGGATAAACTCCTTGTAAGTTTCTTTCAACTACACTTTGTTCAAACTTGGCAAAGTACAAGGTTTTTCTACTTTGTCACCTTTCTTGTTTATCACTTCACATTTAATATTTTACATGAAACCTTTATGATGGATACACTCATTATTTATATACTACAGTCCAAATCCGTATTTTACTGATCACACATTCTTTGGATGAACCCATTTACTATTCGGTTCAAGCTTTGTAAGTTAAAAAATAAAATGCAAAATTTGTGTACATAGATATTCTTTTTCCCAAATCTCCTTTTAATGTGTCGATTACGGCATAAAAACTTGACTTGCGCTTTTTCACATTTAACGGTATTTATTTTGACCCTTTATTTCCGTGTGCAAATAAATTCTCACTTTCCTCTTCAATCATATCAGAGTCAAACTGATCCAAAAGAAAAAGAAAAATCTGTTCTCTTTTTCTCTTCCTCTTAGATAGGATTATATTAGGTTCTAACAAGGTTTTTATTTAGTCTAAGTGTCATTGTCTCATTTACCTTTTTCACAGCTTGGGATTTGTATTCATGACACAGTTCCCTAATTTCTTCAAGATAACTAATCAACGAATCATAAAGTTCTTTGGCAGATCCATATCTTCTGCTTGTGGTAATTCCATTGTTTTCTCAAACTGTTGGAATATAACACCCCAAAGACTAGACATAAATGCCGTGTCAATTTGACTTAACTGTTTCCTAACTCATTTCTTAAGACTAGTAGCATAGATAATCAAGTGACACACAGGAATGAAATGTTTGCTTTTTCAACACTATACACTGCTGGCGACAACGTACGCGAATAGCACTGAACAGTTTATTTCATAAATCGTTGCAGTTATTTTAAATTATTTTAATAATTGATTCCTCCAGTAGTTGACCAAATCTTCATAATTACTAGTGATAAAAAATAATTGTCAATATTATTCGTTGACAGTAATGATTTAATTACATTTTAAATATCACTTCACTGTGAATCTATTAAATAAAAAAAATAAAAATAAAAAACTTTGTCACCCTGTGCTCGAGTACAGAATAGTATGTGCCTAAATTTGGGCCCATATACTCCTGATCTTTGGAGTACCAACTGCGGAACATTTTAAAAGAGACATCTTAAAAGTTAGAACCAAAACAGGGTGTCTACTAAACCTCCAAAATGAAATTTCGTGACTTTTTCGTGACCTTTTCCTTACCAAACCATAAAATTTTATAACATTCTCAAGACGGAATTTGGATGCGAATTAGGCCGAATTTTCATGTACGCAATAGAAGCGTGCTTTGCTAGCGATTTGGTAGCGTCTAAAGCTGACCACAGACATCCTTGGTGGTGAATTTTGATGTTTTATAGAACAAAATTTTCCAGTTTGTACTTATATTTGTACAGATAAAAGAAAATCGTGACCCAAAAGCTAAATTTCTTGACTTTCATGACCGTTTTCTGGTTTCGTGACTTTTTCGTGACCTATAGACACCCTGCAAAACCATTTTCTTTTTGGTTATGATTTTTATAACCCATAACAAAAAATATAAAATGCAACAACAACAAAATAAATAAATAAAAAAGAAAGACCAAGTGAACAAGGTCATCCCAAGCCCCTTCTAGTGAGCCATGACTCACTTCCAATATAGAAGCAAACAAATACCAAAATTAAATATTATGCTATTATCAAGGCTAAATTATGGATATTAAACAGGTTTTTATTACTACAAATAACTTCTGTAGATTTCGTTGCGAGTCAGGTCACAACAAGTGCATAGCAAAACCTTTCCGGCAAGTCGTGACTTACCTTTATCTTCGAAGACCATCGATTCCAAAATGAGGCAAATACCTGCTACATAAAGCAAACGGAGAATTCAACGTTATTTTATTACTAGAATCTCTTCGATAAATTTTGTTGAGTCAGCCCACAGGAAAATCATCACAAACACTTTTTAATGATACATGACTAACCTCTATCTTCAAAAGGCATCAATTCCAAAAATAGGCAATTATGTGCTACGTAAAGCAAATGGAGAATTCAACGTTATTTTATTACTAGAAATCTCTTCGATAAATTTTGTTACGTCAGCCCATAGGGAGACTATCACAAACCCTTTTTAATGAGACATGACTCACCTCTATCTCCGAAGGGCATCGATTCCAAAAAATGGGCAATTATGTGCTACGTAAAGCCAACGAAGAGTCCAACATATTTTTGTTACTACAGGGTGTCTACTAAAATTCGAAAATGAAATTTCGTGACCTTTTCTTTCCCAAACCATAAAATTTAGTAACATTTTCAAGAGCAAATTTGGGTGCCAATTGAGCCGAATTTTCATGCATGCGATAGAAGCATGCTTTGCTTGCGATTTGGTATCGTCTAAACCCGACCATAGACATTTTTGGCGCTGAATTTCGACGTTTTATAAAACAAAATTTTCCAGTCTATACTTATATTTGTACAAATGAAAAAAAAAAGACCTAAAAGCTAAATTTCGTGACTTTCGTGACCGATAGACACCCTAGAAATCTCTTCGATAAATTTTGTTGTGAGTCAGCCCCAGGAAGACCATCTCAAACGCTTTTTATGAGACATGACTCACCTCTATCTTCGAAGTGCATCGATTCCAAAATGAGACAATTATGTACTACGTAAAGCCAACGAAATGTCCAACATATTTTTATTACTAGAAATCTTTTCGATAAATTTTGTTGTGAGTCAGCCCACAGGAAGACTATCACAAACCCTTTTTAATGAGACATGACTTTTCACCTCTATCTTCGAATCGCATCGATTCCAAAATGAGGCAATTATGTGCTACGTCAAGCAAACGAAAAGTCCAACGTTGAAAGTATATAAATAATAATGTCCTCTATTTTTCAAACACCCAGGGTTGAAGGAAACAAAACATTTATTTGGTCTTTTTTCATAAGCGTTCGTTAGTAGGACCTCTCAAAGATTCCGAATTTCAATTTTAGGCAACTTTGGGTGAAGAGGGGGAAGGAAGGAAAGGCGTGGGATAGTGGAAAAAATTTGATAGAACCTATTCATAAGGTGAAATCCCATTATTTGCAATGCAATATGCAGTAACAGGCTTGCAAATAAACTATCCACTTGGAATCGATGAGCTTCGAAGATAGAGGTGAGTCATGTCTCGTTAAAAAGAGTTTGAGGTGGTTTTTATGTGGGCTCACTCACAACAAAATTTGTCGAAGAGATTTCTAGTAATAACAATATGTTGGACTCCTCGTTGGCTTAACATAGCATATAATTGCCTGATTTTGGAATCGATGCGCTTTGAAGATAGAGGTAGGTCATATCTCATTAAAAAGGGGTTTGTGATGGTCTTCCTGTGGGCTGACTGATAACAAAATTTATCGAAGAGATTCCAGTAATAAAATAACGTTGAATTCTCCATTTGCTTTACGTACCACATAATTGCCTCATTTTGGAATCGATGAGCTTCTAATATAAAGGTGAGTTACGACTCGCCGAAAAGGTTTTGCTATGCACTTGTTGTGACCTGACTCACAACGAAATCTACTGAAGTTATTTGTAGTAATAAAAACTTGTTTAATATCCATATTTAGCATTGATAACAGCATAATATTTAATTTTGGTATTTGTTTGCTTTGATATTGGAAGAGAGTTGTGGCTCTCTAGAAGGGGCTTGGGATGACCTTGCTCATTTGGTCTTTATTTTCTTTTGTTGGATTTTACATTTTTGGTTATTGGTTAGAAAACTCATAACAAACAAACAAACAAAAGACAAAAAAGGTTTTGGTGCTAACTTTTAAGGCGTTTAGAAGAGAAGGCTTGCTCTCAAACTTATCGCAATTTTGAAGTTCTGAAAGTAGATTTGGTGCGGACAGCAGTATCCATACCACTGGTAGTGGTGCGTGCGGCGATAGATGAATGGCCGAACCGTTTGTGGATGTATGTGAAGGCCAAAGGTACAATATTAAATAACTATCTGTTAGTATAGATTATGTAGCTAAGTACTTCATACTATACTTTACATTGTTTTCTCAATTATTCTATATACTAGATATTTTTTCTGATGCAAAGTATATATGGCAACACTAGGCATATCTGTCTAAAAATCATAACATGCTTATAACATTAATTTAACGCTATACAATAAACCATTACACTGTATCAGAAATTTACGAAGTTATTTAAAGTTGTTTGCATAGCAGCTAAATTTTACGACCCAAACTATTATAATTATATTATATATTATATAATTATAATAATTATTAATGTAAATATTATGTTCCGAAATGACTTCTTATTTCACTAAGCTCGCAGTCAGCAATGAACCAAAAATATCTTGGAGATGTGGCATGAATCAATTGAATATGTGACATTTAGTTAAATCGTGTCAGATGGAATCGCTAACCGATACGTGACTAATTCTTCGACTTCTTCTGCAACTCGTTAAGTCATCCAACACGCCTAATAATAAATGCAATACATTTGCCGAAGTATTTTTGTTTAAAACTGTACTGAGAAATAATTTTTAATGGTAATCACTGAACGTTCACGAGTTGAGGGAAGTTACTCGCCGAAAAAGATACCACATTCCACTAACGAGGTGGTTTTTCATCACAATAATGCCTATCCTCAAATGGCAATGTAGAAGTCACACGCCATGGTCAAAACGGGGTGGTTAATATTGATCCAGCCCCTTTGCTGTCCTTCCTTAGCCCCACCTGTTTGCTTCTCTAAGAAAAGCCTTCGTGGATAGTATTTTCAGGACGTGAGAGACATTACACTTGCTGTGAATGCATGGGTCAAAAAATTTCCGAAGTTTTTTCAGAGTGCTCTTCAGCATTAGGTTAAAAGACGGTAGAAATTTATCAAAAGCAAAGGACAATATTTTGAACAGCCTTACTAAGTACCCAACATATGTCAAAATGCAAAAGAGGCATTACTTTTGGGAAGACACTTGTATATTGAACACCAGTTTATTTGTGATAGGACGATGAATGTTCGTGATGAAGAATGCCACTGAAAATCTACCTTTACTGAAAAGGCTACATAAGGGAGCTTCCCGGTGCCAAAGTTATAGTAGCATAATCAGCAGATGTGTAGCGAATGTGGATTCACCGTGTTGGAGACGGACAGAGGTAGGAGAAGCGAAGATTAGGACGATTCCTGTAGGCCTGAATAAAGTCAGCTCCCATCCTGCTCAGAGCCGCACACTATCTACTATCCAAAAAGTGCAGGTTCTCGTTATAGGGAAGAAACCAAGTACAGAGAAGCATTACAAATAGTACAGGAACATTTCCCAAGGCAATCTATACCATAATTCATTATGATCTGGAGTTGGAGAAGCGCCGAAACGGATATATTCTGAAACTTGTCAAACACATTGCACCAATTGTCAACGTCTCTGTGACCACCTATAACAGAAGATAGGTATAAATACTTGTCGCACTGGCGAGGCATACGCGTACCTTTGTGACTGTAAAGGTCGCCGCATGCAATCTTCTACAGAGAACATATTGTTGAAGATTTCCAAAAGTGGTACCATGAATGTAGGTAATGTTTTGGTAAGGGATGCATGCTCGTTACTGGTTCCATACAATGGGAAACTTTTTTTTTTTTATTTATTTATTTATATGTATTTCTGTGCATTACCAGCATCTATGACCTAAAACTCGTCACGCATGAGCACACTGTCAGGGGAAGGAGAGAAAAAGAAAAGGAAGTGGTCTGGGACCTATATGTTGGGTATAATCCCCACATTTAGCTGAGATGAATGAGAAAAAATCTCACTCAGAATAGCTGGCCTGAAAAAAGTGTTACGTCTTTTCGATTGAATGTCTCCACCGAGTGGGAAGCTCAAGATACACTGTTGCCAAAAATGCTCAGGTAAATTTCAATTAATATCAAGCTACGTCCTGATACCAATTTATCACATGACACTCCTTTATAGAGGAGAATCAAATTGGAAATGGCTGCATCGAGAAAAGACATCCAGCCATACATTTCAAGGCAATTCTCTTCCTTCAACAAATGGCAAAAGAAACTGCTATTCTTCCATTCCACTTACTCACATTGCAGTTAAATCCCCAGATCCCTCATTAATGGACTATTATTGCGCCTTCGGTTTCCTCAAATAGTACAGTGGAGACCCGGCACCACTGACAACCTCTGGAAAGTCTCCAAAGAAGTAATGGTTGCGACTGGACGTATCTACACTGTATGCTATCCTTGTGAAACGAAAATTTTACTGCCAAGTTATAACTAGAATGCCGGGCTATTAAACAGAACATACTTATACTTGATTTGCAAATCGAGAGCCCCGGATTCAATTCAAGGCGGAAGCTCATGTGGTTCAGATTTTAAGTTAAGCTGTAGCTCCACGCCTCATATAGCCTCGCTGCTGAAAGTGACGGTAAGCTCAAATATATGGATTGATTTACAGTAAATGACTATCATGGACAGTTATTGTTAATATTTGGAATATTCTAACAAGTTCTATTTATCTTCAGCAATATTATTCTCTCACTAACCCTTGCTAACACTTCTTCATTCGTTTTTCGTGCCACCCAACTAATACTATTGATTTTTCTTCATACCTACATTTGAGATCAGTAAATACAGTATGCCATATGAAACGTTTGACGTGTTGTTCGCAACTTTTAACTAAGCAACTCAGAAAAAAACGCTCTTTACTAAAATTCTAAAATGAAATTTCGTGAATTTTTCCTGGCCTTTTCTTTATCAGACTATAAAATTTCTTAACATTCTCAAGAGCAAATTTGGGTGCGAATTAGGCCGAATTTTCGTGCATGCGATAGAAGCATAGTTTGCTGCTATTTGGTAGCGTCTAAAGCCGACCATATACATTTTTGATGGTGAATTTTGATATTTTATAGAACAAAGTTTTCCATTCTGTACTTATATTTGTACAGATTTAAAAAAAAAAAATCTTGATCCAAAAGCTAACTTTGGTGACTTTTTCTTGACTTTTATGACCGTTTTCTGATTTCATGGCTTATTCGTTACTTTCGTGACCGACAGACACCCTGAAAAACCGTTGTATTTTTTTTTTTTTGAATGACTCTTTTGTCGTTCCTATCATTGTTTTCCTTGTTTTTTTTTTTTTTTTCTCCCATTTCACCTTTAAGTTACCAAGTAATATAAAAATTTACTTTCAGGTAAGACCCTAAATACCAACTAACACTTTGTTGTTGCACTTTTCAGTTACCAGATACGTATTTGCTTAAAAAGGATGAAAAAAATGGCTTCTTTTCTCTTGAAAAAATATACACAATAAAAAACTGCTTTATTCTCTGACAGATGAAAGAGTTCGAGAGAAAATATTTTCTTTGGTTCAATATGGCATTGTACCATTTCTGCTTTTATGGGAGTGGGGGGTCGGAGATATGGGGGTAAATCCAATTATTTTCGTAAAAAAATTCAAATTCTTCAAATCTCCACGTCCCTCTTCCTCACGCAACGGTTTCTTTAATCGGCGTAAGTTACAACTTTTATGAATCTTTGATCTATTCTGCATATCTTGCTCCTTGTTTCATGTGTCTAGACCAATCTACTAGCTACTATCTACTCTTACTGGCATTTCGAAGTAATTACGACATTCTTTCGGAATGTTCTAGAGCTTTTGAGAAACGTATTTGGTCTCTTAAAGGTTAAACTTAATAAAGGCAATTTAAGGTAACCCTGGTTTCATATTAAGTATATTCAAAGAAAAGAAGTGAAACGGCATTCATATTCAAAAATAAAATATTTCAAGTCAAAGGAGTAGTACGTGCCAACATTTCACCGTCTCATTTATATATATATATATATATATATATATATATATATATATATATATACCGGGTGCACCATTTATAATGTCCCACCTTTATAACAGAAGAACCAAGAGAGATAGAGAAGCGAAACTTTGCATAAAACAACTACAGGAAGGGGGACATCTATTGATGTATTGGGTAACATCACCAGGTGAACAGTGTTGCCAACCCAATATAAAGTTATGATTTTTTAAATGGAATGACCTAAATTTAATTTCATAATTCGAATCAGCAATGAAAACAAAGACGAAAGAGATGACACTCGCAGATCAGTGTTGCATACTTTTTGAGAAATATTGTAAAACATGTGTCAAATTTAAACGCCTTTAACACACATAAGGAATGAAGTAGTAACTATTTGTGCACATTAAATGAAATACTGGGAAGAACTCTTTAAAATGACTTCAAGTTTAGAAGGATCAGTTAAACAGTGTTGCCACAACAAGAGAGAGAAAAGTTGAGTTTGGAAATAGTGCAATAACTTGAAAAAGGTCCCTAGTACAGTATGATTTAAAATCCATACAGCAAATCAGTATGTCATAAGGAGCATTGTCACGTTTATTTGAGAGCGATAAGTCAAGTACTTACCGAGATATTCGGTACTCTGTAAAAGCTGAGAATTTTGTGCTGTACAAGATGGTAACGCTGTTTCAAAATTCCCTTTTTTCCCTCAGCGTTAGAGAAATCGTGAAGAACTTTTTAAAACATTAATCAATGGACATACAATAAAATGAAACCCATTTGAGTTCTTGGAGGGACTAAACTTAATGTGGATATAAATTGTTCGTGAGTTAGTAATACGAATTCACATTTCAACAAGATGGTAGAAAAAATGTTTACGAGAGTTACCTAATAGCTATTTCGTGCGGTGAATATACTTATTTTCGTGCAACTTTAGGGGAGTAATATCGAAACCATTCAATATTATCTGTAAATATTACCGACTTGTTACTATTTCTTTTTTAAACACGAATGAATAAAATAAGTAACAGTTTGTTCCAATTGAAGGAATACAACGGATGATTTGCAAGCACAATTTCTTTGGCTGTTTTGTAGCTGGTGGGTGTAGCCAAGCGGTATAACCATGATAATTACTCACTTTCTTCGTTTGCACGTCTAAGGGGATCATTCGGAAGCAATGTTCAAGAAATTGTACATACAAGAAATGCAAGAAGTCATTATAACTGCTATGCCGATGATCACTAACAAAATGTTAAATATTGCTTTGCGTTGGCGCAATCCATATCGGAATAGTTCCCCAAGTCTCTGGCATTACCCATCAGGTCACGAAACAAATTTCTTTATGTGGTATTATTTGTACAGATGAACTCTCACTTAGGAACTTAAAATTTTAAAGTCATTGGCTCTAAAGTATTTTTTATTTATTATTGTTTTGCTACCCATATTATAGATCTTTACAAAGGTTAGCTGTATGAATTGTAGCCTATACTCACCAATGAAATAGGCATTTTTTTCTGGAAATACCTAATTATATGTACCATAAATTTCGTGTATTTTTTTAAAATTTCTACTTTGCCACTAACTTGTCAAACTGTATGTTATCTGTATTTGTCAGCTTATTTATTGAATGTATAGTTACAAATCATCGAATTAGTTGAAACGCGCTACTGCTTTTCATGTGAAGCTCGACATAATATTTTAAATACATTTTTAGGAATATTTCTCGTGCAGCTTTACTTTTGCCGCACAGCTCGAAAGAATTGTTCAAAAACTACAAGTCTTTCACAAATTTCTTCTTATTGTTTACTAAATGATATGATTTGCGCTGGCCGACATGGAAACTTGTCAAATGGAATAGTTAAATTTCAAGGGGACCATCATAATCAATTGTTGAAAAATTAAAATTCTTCTAGGATTTGCGCGTAAATACGGCGTCCGGATGTATGCATAAAAACTGCAATGCAAAACACGAATGCTATCTCACCGAGTCACGGCAGGGCGAAGCTGAAGGGCACGAGCTCTAGAGAGGGGGTGCGTCAGCGAAGATTGGTATATGCAATAATAAAGATAGTGAAATGTGTGGATTTTGGTAATGATATGAGTTTCAATAATACTTGTCACGGTTTCATACTTGTAGCGTTCCACTTGTAAACATAAAATACAACTTCTGTACACTGTGCACAAAAACAGCACCGGTGGAAAATAGTTTCTAATACAACCATCATTTATATGCACTCATTTATTTTATCCGTAGTAAAGTACTCGTAAGGCTTTTACACTATACTCTGCGTCAACCGAATTGGCGTGTGGCATCAACCAATAAACTCACAGTGCGCTGTTACTAAACCTTCAGGGAGGAATCAAATCATTCATAATTAATTTTGTTCGTATTTGTGGACAATTATAAATGATTAGGTTCCTCCCTGAAGGCAGGGACGTACGCAGGGGGTGGGTCCTGGGGGTCCGGACCCCCCGAAATCCGGACTTTTTTGTAAATTTAGTCTAATTTTAGGGGCAATTTTACAAATTTTAATATAATTTAGCCTGAAATTGTGTTTGGACACTCCCGAAATAAATTCCTGCGTACGTCCCTGCCTGAAGGTATAGTAACAGCGCACTGCGAGCTTGTTGGCTGATGCCACACGCCAATTCGAGGGACGCGAACTATGGTAACCTACACATCGATACATAAAATACAGGTGTATTACTTTGTATTTAACTCTATCGCTTGCAGAATTTTTTTAATGTCTTTTCATGCGATGTACGGAATTTTACATGTAAATCTTTCAAAATTTGTTGCGCCAAAAGTAAAAAAGCACCATATTTACTATAAATTCAAAGGTAAATAAGTTGACCAAAATGCAAGTACAGTAGAGCGTCGATTATCCGAACGTCGGTCAACCGAACGACCGCTTAACCGAACTGTGTACTCGCTCGCACCTGTTACTCTCCCACCCTACCGTCCATCATCCCCCTCACTCCCAAACCAAGTTTCCCACAGTAGTCGCCGCACTGAGCCACCGCTGGCGGAACATTGCCTCTAATGGGGGCTTCATAAGGCGCTGCTGACCGGCCAAGCCGCCAGTCGCTGTGTTTCTACAATCAGCACACTTCTGTGGGTTTGGCACTGGCTGTAGAAGTACAGTCGTTACAGTACAGTACAGTACAGTACAGTTCGATTATCCGAACAAACCAGTTTTCCGAACACCCATGTCCCCCAATTACTTCGGATAATCGACGCTCTACTGTAGTAGCAAGTAGTAAGAATGACGTAATGTACTATACACTGGCTCACGCACAACAATGCATGATATGTTTAACTTTTGTAATTAGTCCAGTAAAGATAGGATTGAAAAAGGAACAAATTAGTAACAAGCTGAAAATTGGTATGAAAGTAGGGAGATGTGTCAGGAATAACATACTAAAAGTCCCCTAAAATCCCACTGTAGCTTTTCCCGCAATTTTGAAAAATGTCCGCCATCTTTAGACGACGACAAGGAATTTTTGGAAATCGTCACCCTTTATGCTTATTCCTTTAGCCACCGTTCTAATTATCACAAAGCCATGAATCATATATGGTTGGAAAGCTTGAAAGACAGGAAATCTAAGTAAATAACATTTATGACCATCGTGCTAAATTTCTAGAAAAAGAGGAAGAAGAAAACAGCTTTTTTATTTAAAAAAGATATATTTTCAGAAATCATGAGAAGTTTGCAACACTGATAGTTATTGCACACCAACGAAACACCGCCAACAGATGTCCTTGATATTTATCTCAATCACAGCCAACAATGACACAAATCGGTGCAATACAAGCCGAGAAAAAATATAACCTATGTTACTTTCCGACCTCTTTGTACAAAAATGCATAAGGTGACATATACTTTCACGGTTCTAGTCAGCTTCTTTTATTACATAGGACCAATAGTTATATATCATTGGAAATCTTAAGAATCGTAAATTCGAACAAGGTAACACTTACACTAATCATGCCCAATTTGTGGAAGAAGCGCAAAACCCAAAATTTCGGGACAAAACGTGATTTTCGCATAAATTCTTTAAAACTTGCAACAATGACAATTATCGTATGTTAACAAAACTCAGCCACCGTTTTCACTATCATCATTATTAATTTACTTTTAAAATGGCCAACGTCTTTCCCAATGAAGTAAGCTTTTATGATACGTAGCTTTACATCACTTAAATGTAGCACAACAACTATTTATTGACAGCATTAGAAAGTAGCAGAAATTGGTAGTCTCCTATTCATAGGAAAATCGTAATTCACACACTTAAAATCACTCTCAACTACAATAGTCATTTGAGTGTAGTTTTTTTTAAATGTCTTGTTTATAACTAGAATGCAATTTCCCTCCTAGTACTATTCAAATCAACTTAATATTTACATTAGACGTTAGTATGCACTATGCACTTTAAGAACATTTTTGTAACTAGTCCATTCGGACTTATTTTATTAGAAATCAATGAGCTTATCATTATCTCGTTCATCTCCATGGTTTTCATCACTTGATTTTGCATTCACACATCTAATTCCTCGACACTGACATAAATTAGAGCACACAACTCCTGCTTTCCAATAACCTTACATACGTTCACAACCCTTTTTACAGTTACAGGATATTACTCGGAGCGGGTTCCTTGGTCATTCCTGCTGGTACGAGAATACCTCCTAATGTCCATTCATGTTCAGTCGCTCGCAACACCTGGGCTCAAAAAACGTACACTGTCAAAGAATGAATGGAACATACCACTTTTATCGTACACACGCACAGGTAATGGTCTTTCAGATTTAATCATTGAAGATATAAGATACCTTCGTGTTCTGAATATCCAAACTGAAATCCACCTTCTGTACGATGTAACATGGATGATTATCAAGTGGTTGAAGACACCAACTTGCCGAATTGGAATGGATTTATGCAGCTGGTGACAAGCAACAACCATAAGTACCAAACATATCAAGTAATAATTCAACCTTTCATGAATGTTCAGCCAATAAGCATGGATGCTGTATACTCAGTGCTTATGTTTGCCAGCAAAGAATGTGCAGGAAATAAGCAAAAAAGCGTGCTTAGTCACGTTGAATCAACCTTTGTACTCTAAAGCATGTGACATTGTAACAGCATGTAGAAATTCTGCTGAATTACCGTCAGTGGTTGTTAGATATGGGGGTTTTCCACACTATAATGTTATTTATGGAACAGTTGCATAATATAATGAAAGGTAGTGTCATTGAAGAACTTTGGTCTTCTGTGTATGCTAGTAACTCCATGCCACAGACGAAGTCAGGCCATTCTTATTGCTCGTGCTTTGCGAGCTCATTTTTTAAACAAAGTTAGCAATTGCAGTATATACTGTATATTTAATGAATCAGACGCCACTGAGGAGTTTGTGAGTCAGTTGCGAGATATTTGCATTTCTCTGATGACTGAAGAAGATATCGATACTGATGTAGTTGTTCAACATTCAAACGTAGTCAATCAAGATTGCAAATGACCTGAAGTTAGTGATTCATTGACGCTGGTGCAGAAACAAGCCGTATCTCTAAGTTATTCGCTCTGTACTTTCAGCTTGTAGAAATTATGCGTCTTTTAATTCGAAAGAACTGGAGACTTGAATTTTCATCTTCACTGCATGTGAGAAATGTTACCATACTTCTATGCAGCTGGGCATCTTTTGTATGGCAAATACGCACATCTGTACTTACAAGAAATGTTGCGGTTGGAGGATGAAATGGATCTTCATGAGTTCCAGCTATTTACAGGAGACGGTTACTTCACTATTCGTAGAAAAGATATACTTTGGAGTGGTACATGGTCTGATATGACAATTGAGTAGGTTTTAGCGAGAGCAATGAAGAGCAGCGGTGGACTGACCCATGGGAGAGGCATGACTGAAAAGATAATATCTAGATGTGTGTCAAGTATGCCAGCAGCGTGCCACTTACGAGAATATCTTGAAAAATTATTAAACAAAGATAGGCATGAACTTCACACAGGTCGGCATGTGGACCTGTACCAAAGCAGTCAATCGTATGATATATTACATCTAAAGAAATTCTTGGGTTGGTTTTGCCAGCATTCTCCATTCCCTTCATATCCGGAGCTCGCATCTCTAATCACTGGCATGGTAGGTAATGAAATGGTCAACTGATAAATCTAAGAAAATCAGATTGGCTGCTATGGAAGGAATGTTTGGACAGACTTTTGGAAATGTGAAACTTAAATTAAAAAAATAAAGTCATCCCACTATCCGCAATGCACAATGTAATACGTATCCTTGATGAGCTACTGGGTGCAAACACCATACTTCAACTAAATCATATGAGTAGAAGTCCGAAAAAGAACTCCAGCAGTGTTTTGCTTACGAGCTTGCACCCTATTCTCTTTCTCCCTTCACAGAAATATCCACGAGAAAAACGAAAAAGTCCGCTTTGTACGACAAGTTTGAATATCGGATAGATTTTAAAACTCAAATTGAAAACACCGTGTACGTTATAGATGGAGGCTGGCTTCTGCATCATGTTGTTTGGTCACAACATGGAACATACCTTGACGTGCGCAACTCGTATGTATTCCATGTACTCACAATCTCAGGAACGAAAGCAACAATATTTTTTATGGGTATTGCACTGAAAACTATACAAAAGCCACTGAGCGGGAGCAACGTGAGTCAAGGGTTCAATCAGCTTTGGTGTTATTCACAAATGAAACCGCATTATTAGCAAAAATAAATAAATAAATAAATTCTTAGGTAATTTCAGAAATAAGGATTGTTTCGCCCGTGAATTCATGGTTCATTTGACAAAAGCTCTAATTGAAACACAACAAGAAAGAAGAGATGCTGACGCACTTATAGCTAAAACTGCTGTAGTCAAGTCTTTAAATCCTTCTAGGCAGGTCGTAGTAATTGGCGAGGATGTTGACATTTTAATCATTTTGCTTGAACAAGGTAATAATCAGTACGACATCACATTTCGAAAGCTTGGACGTGGACAAGACGTGAGTAAAGAATTTAGTACTACGAAGTTGTAAGATACCCAGACAAATATATTAACTGTTTTGCTCAGTTACCATACTTTAACTGGATGCGACACGTTATGTGCTTTATATCGACAGGGAAAGAAAAAGCCTTGCGATTACTTCAAAAACGGGAAGATTTATAGCCGATCACTTGAAGTTTTGAACCATAATAATGCTAGTGTATAATCTATGAAGCTGCACATCATTTCTACTAACACACTACGATTCTCCAGCAATAGTAACCTTACTGGATGAATTCCAGTATCATTCATACATCCTTGCAGTAAGTCGCTCCACATTCAGAACGAAATACAATTGGCAAAATTGCCACCCACCAGTGATGTTGCGAAACACTATATCATCAGGTTCAATTGTACCGTGGAAATGATTTGCGAGCGACTGAATATGGATGGACAACATTAGGAGGTATTCTCGTACCAGCAAGAATGACCAAGGAACCCGCTCCGAGTAATATCCTGTAACTGTAAAAAGGGCTGTGAACGTATGTAAGGTTATTGGAAAGCAGGAGTTGTGTGCTCTAATTTATGTCAGTGTCGAGGAATTGGATGTGTGAATGCAAAATCAAGTGATGAAAACCATGGAGATGAACGAGATAATGATAAGCTCATTGATTTCTAATAAAATAAGTCCGAATGGACTAGTTACAAAAATGTTCTTAAAGTGCATACTAACGTCTAATATAAATATTAAGTTGATTTGAAAAATACTAGGAGGGAAATTGCATTCTTGTTATAAACAAGACATTTTTAAAAAACTACACTCAAATGACTATTGTAGTTGAGAGTGATTTTAAGTGTGTGAATTACGATTTTCCTATGAATAGGAGACTACCAATTTCTGCTACTTTCTAATGCTGTCAATAAATAATTGTTGTGCTATATTTAAGTGATGTAAAACTATGCGTCACAAAAGCTTACTCCATTGGGAAAAACGTTGGCCATTTTAAAAATAAATTTATAATGATGATAGTGAAAACGGTGCAAGTTTTAAAGAATTTATGCGAAAATCACGTTTTGTCCCGAAATTTTGGGTTTTGCGCTTCTTCCACAAATTGGGCATGATTAGTATGTGTTACCTTGTTCGAATTTACGATTCTTAAGATTTCCAATGATATATAACTATTGGTCCTATGTGATAAAAGAAGCTGACTAGAACCGTGAAAGTATGTCACCTTATGCATTTTTGTACAAAGAGGTCAGAAAGTAACATAGCTTATATTTTTTCTCGGCTTGTATTGCACCGATTTGTGTCATTGTTGGCTATGATTGAGATAAATATCAAGGACATCTGTTGGCGGTGTTTCGTTGATGTGCAATAACTATCAATGTTGCAAACTTCTCATGATTTCTGAAAATATATCTTTTTTAAATAAAAAAGCTGTTTTCATCTTCCTCTTTTTCTAGCAATTTAGCACGATGGTCATAAATGTTATTTACTTAGATTTCCTGTCTTTCAAGCTTTCCAACCATATATGATTCATGGCTTTGTGATAATTAGAACGGTGGCTAAAGGAATAAGCATAAAGGGTGACGATTTCCAAAAATTCCTTGTCGTCGTCTAAAGATGGCGGACATTTTTCAAAATTGCGGGAAAAGCTACAGTGGGATTTTAGGGGACTTTTAGTATGTTATTCCTGACACATCTCCCTACTTCCATACCAATTTTCAGCTTGTTACTAATTTGTTCCTTTCTTGGCAGAAAAATGAGCTATCTTTACTGGACTAAATATAGTGCTGATGGGGTTCATTAAAATTTTATTTAGGTGGTTTTTTTCTTTCTTCTTTTCTTGAACATAAAATATGAGTTAGGATACGTAGGTTGGCTTTGGTTAGCTTAGTTTAGTATACATTTGGTAAATTCCTTCTATAATACTGCAGCAAACGTAAAAATTTGTGAATTGTGCATTAATATCACAAAAATCATAGATTCAAGTTTTCTCTTACATACACAACTGCTAGGTCGTAATTAATGAATCTCTTAAAATGTTTTATACGGCTTCATTCTGCAGTGGATTGTGTTAACGAAATGTATTTTTTTTTTTTTTTTTTTTTTTTTTTTTACGATTCTCGGTACGCAATTATAATTATTTATTGCATTGTTTGTGTTCGTTAGTGATCCGCAAATTTTGCGAACATTATTACGAAATTAGACTCATATACTGTTATTTAGCGTGGCACATAGACTGTTACTTGTTATGGTACCAATAGCTTCTAATGTTTGCATTTAGTGTTTAGATGTACCGTTACGTACAATATTATGTCCTAGCAACTATTCGGAATATTTTTTGCAATATATTGTAGGACAGTCATTTCAAAAGTTCTGCACACTGAAAGATGTTATACAAGCTAATAATTTATTGTACAAAATACCTTTACAGGCCGTCAATACAATCTCCATACTTATTTATGACAGCTTCCCAACATTTGGCAAATTCTGTATTCTGGATATTGCACCTCCATTGTTGAGGTGTCTGATCACTCGGGTCACCTCACTGAAAGCTTCCTCAATCTAATCTAAACGTTTTCCACAGACTAGTTCTTTTAATTTGGGAAACAAATCAAAGTCTGGTGGGATCAAATTAGGACTATATTGGGAAGGGAAATATTTCCCATCCATACTTGTTAATTGCACCCTTACTTGTAGAGCAGTATGCGGCCTTGCATTATCGTTCAGAATGAGGACAGCAGCTGCAAGCATGTCGGGATTCCTTTCAATAATTTTCGGGCGCAAAACATTTTGCAGAAACAGCTTGTAGTATACGCCTGGTATAGACGTCCCCTGTGTCACTCTATTGTAGCCATCTCTTCATTCATATCATACGCGATCATCGTGAGTTAAACGTTTGATTGTTGCTAGCGGAATTTCTTCGGGCGTGAAGAGTCTGAACTGTTTTATTGTGACGACTAAAACTTCAATTCTGGTTCAAACTCTCGTATCCAGGTTTCATCAATTCAACAGTCGTTTAGAAAAACTGATCTCCTTCTGTTTGATAATGTTGAAGCAATTTTTCTGCGATTCTTTTACAACGTGCTTTCTGCTCTTTACTAAGACCATGCGGAACCCATCTCATCTTCATCTTCAGATTCTCAGTAAGATTCTGTAAAGTGAAGTGACAGATATTTTGGCCTCATATGCAATTTTCTTCCATATTTTCGTCGACCCTCTCTCAAAATGTCATTCACAATAATCTCAGGAGTGTAGTCTGTTCCAGTTGATGGTCTTTCACTTCTTGGGGTGTCCGCAGTGCTTACACGACCTACACGGAAAAGAGATGAGCACCGAAATACAGTGCTATGATCCACTACACTATTCGACAAACCTCCCGCAAAACATTATAAATTTCAGTTGGATTCTTTCCACATAGAGTTTCGATGTTGATATAGGAACGCTTATCATTATGTGTAACCCAATTTCAGGCAGGTTCACCACTGAATTTCGCACAACACAGCTAAGCAAACCAGAAAACATATAAACAATCGTCAAGCGCAAACTCTGACCCACAACTGACCTAAAAGTGAACTTGATCAAACCACTCAAACGATCGTGCATAGGCTGTCTGCAAGACTTTTGAAATGACCCTCGTATTTATACCTGGACCCTCTCATTTCGTAACGGTTTGCGTCAACACAAAGCGAAAATAAGCATTTCGGTTTTTACTTTCACATGGTGACGTGTTTGTTTTCTACGGACACAGTTCCACGTAGCTGACAGGATGGTGCTTGTCTCTCTCCCTTGTCTACCTTTACGCGCATATACACGAACGAACAAAAGCCCGTCTGAGTTTCCAACTTCGTTCTGTTCAAATAGATGAATAGGTGACCACCATGCAGAGGTTTGTACGTATTTTTCCGAGAATAATCGCTTTTCAGACATCATTTTGCAGTATATCACAAATCTATATTCAATTATTGTGAACGATTGTACAAAAAACAAAAGATTTTGATTGAATTATAATAGGAAAATTGTGTGGTTATGCCTTCTTAAACTGCGAGGGCACGGTTGATCAGTGGTACAGAACTTACCTCTGGTGCGTGGGGTCCCTGATACGATTTCCGATCCAGTAAGTTTGTGCTAGATAACATCGTGTCCATGGGGTTGTCGGGTACTCTCGCTTTCTCTCACATTCTGATCCCATTAATTCTTCTATCATCAGTCACTTGCTTTAATCATTGTCCCCTTTAGCCTAAATGTTATAAACGTGGGACGTTATACAGAAAGTTACGCTGCGCTAAGGAATACGATCTCGTATATAATTTGCAGAAGAACTATGGAATATTCTTTACACAGTATGTTTACAACTTACCCACCTTTGCTAACGCGCCTGGTCCCTAAAGACACCTTGAGTTTCCACTACTTTGGCCCTGCCCTAACTTGGTTAAATACTTCCTTGCTTTTTGTGGCCATCCAGCACAGATTTGATTTTTCTTTATACTGTATTCGTTTACTCGTCAACTCACTACGGATCCAACCGTTCATGGTCCCACCAGGTTCTCCGTTTCTTATCCGATCACATATATTTTTTGTTATTAATGGCCACTTAACAGGGGTTGTTTGGTGTTTGTTCCACTATAGCTTTTATGGCATATTTCTACGTACTGTACTTTTACTCATCACGTTTAAGTCCTCATAAGGGAATTGGCACCTATGAATCCATAAATGCAACTCACTTCTTAAAAAACAATATTAATACATTATTTGTAGTTAATTTCGTGGTGAATGAAATACAAAATAAGTTGTGTATGGTCCCCTAAAATTGGATAGTACGTATAAATATTGGATGATTTGAAAAATTTTGCTAAAATTTAAAGGAACATAGCCTATGTATTTTCAATTAAAATTTTACAACTATTAATATCTACGTTTTATTGTCTTTTCTAACTTATATTCAGGAGAAAGAAATATATGTTTATGATGATCAAAAAATAATTATTCGTAACATACATTACAAAATTCATGAAACAGAAATCATTTTCTGTTTCCTTATTGTAAATAGTTTGTTTTAATTGGCATGTCACAGAATATAACTTATTCACAGATTAGTACTTTAATATTTCTCCCACGCAGATGGAAAAAAGGGAATTTTGAAACAGCGTTACCATCTTGTACAGCACAAAATTCTCAGCTTTTACAGAGTACCGAATATCTTGGTAAGTACTTGACTTATCGCTCTCAAATAAACGCGACAATGCTCCTTATGACATACTGATTTGCTGTATGAATTTTAAATCATACTGTACTAGGGACCTTTTTCAAGTTATTGCATTATTTCCAAATTCAACTTTTCTCTCTCTTGTTGTGGCAACACTGTCCTTCTAAACTTGAAGTCATTTTAAAGAGTTCTTCCCAGTATTTCATTTAATGTGCACAAATAGTTACTACTTCATTCCTTGTGTGTGTTAAAGGCGTTTAAATTTGACACATGTTTTACAATATTTCTCAAAAAGTATGCAACACTGATCTGCAAGTGTCACCTGTTTCGTCATTGTTTTCATTGCTGATTCGAATTATGAAATTAAATTTAGGTTATTCCATTTAAAAAATCATAACTTTATATTGGGTTGGCAACACTGTTCACCTGGTGATGTTACCCAATACATCAATAGATGCCCCCCTTCCTGTAGTTGTTTTATGCAAAGTTTCGCTTCTCTATCTCTCTTGGTTCTTCTGTTATAAAGGTGGGACATTATAAATGGTGCACCCGGTATATATATATATATCGGGTGTTCTAAAAATGGCGCCCAAAAGTATATAGTGTCTCAAAAGTCCCCTGACGTAAAGTAACTCTGTTATTATCTGAATTACAACAAAATGTAAGAGAGGAAACCGTCTCCAAATATGAAGTTTTCAATCTAAAGTGAAGGAATATTTTAAATTGGATGAACCGTTTGGGCTGTACAATCTTTACGCGCCCAATGTTAAATTGTTAAATTAAAATGCAACGTTGTCATTTACCTGGACTCACAACATAAGTGAATGAAGTTATTGTTTGTAACGGGTGCTGTTCATCAACACATTAGCGTAAAAGATAGTGACTTCATTCACTTATGTTGTGAGTCCATGTATGGCAACGTTGAATTTTAATTTAACATTGTGCGCATAAAGAGTGTACAGCCCAAACGGTTAGTCCGATTTAAAATATTCCTTCACTTTAGATTCAAAATATCATTTTTGGACATGGTTTCCCCTCTTACATTTTGTTGTAACTCAGATAATAACAGAGTTACCTTTAAATAATTCCTTTCTAATTTCGAATACTTTTTAACCTTTAACTTCCTTTATGCTTATCTAAGAATAGATGGTATTAGGAATGAAAAAGCTTATGTGAAATAATAAAAATACTTCCACGGAAAAAAAAAACAGGTGAATGTGATTGTTAATTATAAACCTGATACAAAAGCATGAATTAGAAATCTTTCATATGTAAATGATCTATTTTAAATACATTAAAAGTTAACACTTACGTATGTGGAGGAAGTGGGCCTTCATCTATTTCATCATCTTGATCACATGCACAGGTTTCGTCACTTAATTGATAGCCCCAATAATGAGTAGCTTGATTTACTGCTCGTCTGCTTTCCCTAAAAGGAAATGAAAATAAGTCGAAGCCAACTTCAAACGTAAATTCTCTACTTAGCATGCTAAGCAGTTGCAATAATAGCCACTATAACAGCCTCTTCCTACGTCACATACTGCACTACGTAGCAATCCTAGAAGTGAATTTTAAATCTCTTAGTATACAGCTTTGCACAAAGTTCACCGATGCGGTTATGATTGACTTTTTCGAATTTAACGTTAACTTTTCAACCCCATGTTACCTTTAACAGTTATCATTATCGAACCGCTCATGTAGATTCTCAGTTCAATAAAGATGATGGGCTTTCGCGAGCACGAGCTCGATTCTCCGACAGCCCTCGAGCAATCACAGGATTTAGCCAAGGTCCTCCGCTTTAAAGTCAAATTGGACGACTGGGGTCAAAGACATAGTTCTGGAGGAGAGTGTGATCGAACGTGAGTTCCCGCACCGGAAGCAAAATTGCAGATCAATGATCATACGAAAGAAAGTCACGAAATATCTCGAATTTCAAGGGCATGTAAAAATGTAAAAATTCACAGATAATTTAGAGAAACGAACTAATTCCGCAATTGGTGAATATGTATTTCACACTAATTCCGTATCTGGGTTTCTTATTTCTCAAATTACATATTTACAATAATTCCCAAAGGAGAATAGGAAACACATTTTAAAATTATGATCAAAATTACTAACCGTGTACATATTCCTATGGCGATCAGAAATAATATATTTACAGTTATATTAATCTTGTTACGCATCTCTAACTCTAGGAATTTATTTTCTTTCGAAAATGACTGGCAGTAGACTTTTCAACAATACGCTAAACTTCTAATGAAATTTTCTTTTCACTGTAATGAAACAACGTACTTTATTAAAGTTTGTTAACTGATCTCGAGATTATTAGGTTTATGAAACAAAATCTTGCAGTTTAACGTCCCACGTTATTCCCTACAGGTTAAAGGAGATGGATGATGATTACGGGAAGTGAATGATGATGAAAGAATTGGTGCAATAAGAATATGGAATAAAACGTACTACCCCGAGAAAACTCACGGACACGATATTCTCCAGCACAACTTACTAGGTCGGAAATCGAACCAAGGACCCCACACACCAGAGGTAAGCGCTTTATCACTTAGCTACCGTGTCCCCCGATTAGCAGGTTTAACTATGATTTCCCAGTTTACTCGAATAGTGTAGTGCACATAAGAACGAACTTTTGGTATATGTATTGAAAATAAAGCAGGAAATGTTCATTTTTAAATTAAATTTTTATTTAGAAGCACACGACACATCACATATGTTTATAGGGAATGTGAATATAGAACAAATTTAAGTGATATCATACCAGAAGGAATGTGCATCAAGCAATTTAGAGAGGAAGTTTGGTGGTTGGCCATAGCCTCCCCCTTTTTTTCAAGAGGAAGAAACAATGCATACTTTGCACCAGAATTACAAGCAAATTTCGCAATCCAATTATGTGGGCAAGCAGAATAAAAAATCAACGTAAGAACAATCCGTACAACATAAATGAACAAATACAAGCGCACCTTGCACAAAATAATAATAATAATAATAAAATAGTTAAAAGTCTTAAATGACGCTGTTTTTTTTTTTTTTTTTTAATTATTATTTTCTTTCTTTCTTTTCTTAAGTTGAACGCCTGAACTACATTGATATATTTCAAGTTACTTAAGAATCAGTAAACAGAGGCAGATAGTATAGTTAAAAGTTAATAAGGATGATACCTATATTGAATGTATAACATGAAACTCATTATGAAAATTTTACCTTAGGCACACTAGTTATGCCCAAGCCTTCGGCCCGCTTTACACTATAGGTTAAAATCGTGTTTCACTAAGAGCTCAAAATGTTTACATTTAACTTTTTTCTTTTTAGTTTGTCCACCAACTAACATATAGTTACGCAAATATTAATGATAAAATCTAAATTTAGCTATAGTCTTTGTTTTTGTTAAGAAAATAATTAAATTGCAATGCAGTTTTAAAGCTACAATTAAATTGTAACAATAGTTTTAAATCTGGAAATTATCTGCACGCCAGTATTGGTGTCAGGCAGGTAGACAGCGCAAGCAGCGACACTTATTAGTATGACTTTACAAGTGCTGTTCATATTTCATGACATTCTCGGTTTTCTGAAAAACTGAATTATCTGACAATCGATTCGATCTTGAAAACTAAAATCGATTTTCGGTTTTAAAAACCGAAATCTATTTTCCGTTTTTGAAATAATAAAATGTTTTCAAAACCCAACAACCAATGGTGATTTTCGTCATTTCTCCATCATAAAAGTACTTTCACGCAAATAAGAGAGTTCGAATTCAAAGGAATGGTGATTCCCTCCTTTCCATTTCTTTAAGATTACCATTCCCCTAGTTTTTTAAACATTCCGTATATAATCAGTGTTCGAAACGAGAAATGTCAAATGCTAGCGCCAATAGCCCATATATTTTGCATATAGATTTTCAAGTACACCGTCCAATTAAAAACTTTACACGTACAATCTAGCTACGCAAGGTGTCGGTATGAAAATTGAAATGTTGGAGAATATCATACCGGAGTATACGACTAATTTCGAACGTTGCAATCCTCAGCGCCGTAATAAATCGCTTCGGAGCTCCGGCGGAGGAGAGTATTTTTGGGATTCCCCAATCGGCGAGTTGGTCACATTGAAAGAGGGTATTTGTACCTCCTGTCATAGAGTTGTTTTGAAGACTGGCAGCTGAAACTTAATCTTGTCAAAAGCTGTAACTACAGATCCTCTTGAATTGATTTATATATGTGGTTCTCCGATTGGTTTTGCCAGGCCTTTTTTTTTTTTTTTTTTTTTTTTTTTTTTTTTTTTTTTTTTTAAGGCTCTTTACCTCTATCCTGGGAGCCACGAATCGATAACATCATTAAAAAAAAAAAAAAAAAAGCCTACTAGATCTTTTGATTTCAACAAACACGTATTACACATAAAGTGTATAATATATCTACTACTGATAATTTATTATGGTATATTCATGACCGGCTCCCACGTTGTTTCAGTAGCGCTTTTACTATTCTGCGTATAAAAGGTCCAGCCTAAGCTGCTTACTTGCAAGGTATTGTACAATGTGGCCTGTTTTAGTCGTTTCAGTATTTAAATGCTTTTTACTTTTTAAACATTACTTGCACGTCAGTAATATGTAATATGAGTTTCAAACAGTAGTTTGAGGAGCGGATCGGGACTATGGATGGCCGGAACCGGTTTTTCAGATCTGGAACAACCAGCAATAATCAAACTGTGCATGGCCAACTAGATAATGCAGTATTTAAGAAAAAAACATATATCAATATCTACATAATGATTTAACTGAGAGTTAATCTGTATTTTCTTAACAGCCTTCGCCTTCAAATTACATATTATAACATATATTTTCATCACATATCATCATTTTATTTTGTTATATCTGTATTCAAACTTCCTATTTCATTATATTATTATCATTATAGTGGACAATTCGTCGAGAGCTGAAACTTCTCAATATATATATATAAATATATAGACATCATTCAAGATTACAAATGAAATATTGGACGCTCTGTTTTCATAAAATTGCATGTTGCTTCATCTGATTATTGGTTTCTTTACGTTAGAATTACAAAACATAAAATATAAATACTGATACAATTGGTACAGTTTCGACGTTTGATCCGGGGTTCTATGTTTTTAGATTCATACTTTTATGTATATACATTACCGATTAAATCACAAAACTATCTTCTTTCTATGTCGTTAACATTCCGTCGTTTTACTTTCTAATATATACTAGCTGAACCTGCGCTCTCTAAACAGCGCATCATTCATATATGAACATGAATCTCCTTGTCATTCCTCAACCCATCTGTACATGTCCCTTTACAGACACAACTGAAAGATGTCGATAAAAAAATCGGCAAGGGGTGCCATAAAGGGGAGATTTTGTCGATTATTTCTTCAATATCTCGCACCGTTTGCAAGATTTGAGCCTACTTCCAGTTGGAGTTTATAATACGTGTATGATCAATATTTTTCTTCTTGCATGCAGTATGTAATAAGCAATGGGCAAAACACTCCAAACAATAAAGATTCTTTATAATTAGACTGGAGAAATGGTTATCCTTCGTTTTTCATTATCATTTGACCATGAAACAAACGCCTGAGGCATATAACCCCTGCATACAACTATGCTGTACTGGAATGTATAACTCATAGGATATTATGCTTTTTTAAAATTTTAACACTTCTAGTGTACCCTTAAAAATGTAATAAAGTAATAACTGCAAGTTTTTCTAAATATTAAATTACAACTGAACAATTTAAACAAAATTTGGATTCGACAGCGAAAACGGCACGTTCATTGTTGAAAGGATTGGAGACAAACATAAAACTTTCCTTTTGAAACAAACATATAAACCTAGCATTTTAATATATAGATTTTTATTTACTAATTTAGATTCGAAAATTTTATGGATTTCTGGGAGATTTTAAATTTTTACATCATCCGATACAGCGCGGTATCCCTCTCAACATTCTTTAAAATAGTTTGTAACGCGACGGCTCAGTTATATTATAGCGGCGCATTACAAAAGGTGAAATTTTGTACCATGAAGATATCGGCAGGATGACATTGTTTAGCATATTACCTAATACCATAACAGTAACACTGTTCCAACTCAACGTAAGTTACGTTTTTTCAAATGACATTATGTCAAGTTAACACACAGGCTATTTCCAATCTACATGTAAAAGGAACACATAGAATGCCACATATGTCATGCAGTGTTGCAAACTAAGGACGTTAAGTCTGTGAGAATCTTTAGTAGATATCAAGGAAGGTAATCAATTACTTTCGGTCCATAGTATGTGTATATATATATATATACAGCGTTTTATTTCTAAAAATAAAGGTGTCGGTACGCTGGACCTCAGGTTCAGAGTGGTTAAAAAATTGCATACCTTTCAATATATTATTATTATTATTATTATTACTAGCAGCGTTCACCCCGCTTCGCTGCGGTCACCCCGGAACGCAATAAACTTTGTTACTTAGATAATTTTTACTTTTTCGCTTTCAAGTGATATGATAAAAACCATAGAAGATTGCAGTAAATCTTAACATTATATCGCCTGTCATTTATGTTAACCCGCCCCGCTTCGCTGCGGTCATCCCGGTGCTGGCATATTGTAAAAGTGTCTGTAAAAATAAGCAAATCAATTAAAAAATTTTAAACAGAAGATTCAAGCTATTTTCCGCTGTATATCGCCTGTCATTTATGTTAACCCGCCGAGTGACACGGTCATGCGGGTTGCATATAAATACGTTTATTTTTACCTATGATGAACTAATAACAAAGGATTTGTACGTTATGGACACCTGAATGGTCAATTATCTCAAGACACTGGTAATTAAAAATTAAAGTGATATGATAAAAACCATCTAGGGTCCAAATCCTAATAACCCCCCAAAAATGAAAGAAATTGGTTCAGCCGTATTAGCGTGATGAGCGGACAAAAAATTGTACGTTCTCTTTTATATATATAGATTATTATTATTATTATTATTATTATTATTATTATTAATGATAATAATGTCCAGTAGCATATCACTGCACTCTTGTAACGAAACACGTAATTCATATAAAGATGCTTTAAAAATGTTTGATTCTTACATCTTAATTTTATGATACAATAAACGTAATGATAATTAATATTTCTTAGTGATTTGTTCCTTGCTTTTTTTTTTCCTTTTGCAAACGGGAGAAAGTAAGCTGCTATTATTTGTTTTCAAAAGGCATCAGGAGTTCCTCAAATACTGAATTTCAATAACACACATATCTTGTTCACATAATGTTCTTCAGAATATTAATCATGCTACCAAAATGTTTTACAAACCTCTTCTAAATTAATGGATAAACTTTGCGAGAAAAAAAAAATAGGGGATGTTTTCACTTAATTCTCTTCCTAATAACGAATAAAATCAATTAATTGGATAGATTAAAATAGGAACAGAACAAAGGCTCCTCTGTGGAGAAAGTATAAAGGTGGAGTCCCAACAGAATTTCTGTACTGGCTTTCAGTTTAGTCGAACTTCAGCGACAAATTTTTTGGGATTATCTTGTTGTGGGAGGTCAGTCCTTTCAGAGAAAAAAATCTGGAAGGTTCATCGCCTTTATGGTTTATATTACCGTGCGGAAAAGCAATGAAAAAGGAAGGCGCGAGACGTGCCAGACAGCGAAAGACAAAAGGGCTAAAATATTTCTAGTCCCTAAATACAATTAACTGACTTCAAGAAGGAACAAAGATTCGCAGCTCTTTCCCTAGGAGAAAAGAAAGGAAAACAATGAAAACTCTATTTTTCAATAAAAATTTTTATTTACTATTTGATATTTTCGAAGTTTCTTGTCAAACCTTTTTTAAAACAGACTACGTTCTCAGTAAAAAGATACCGGTATGCCGTACCGTAGAGTACCGTCAGAAATAAAACACTATATACAGTATATACAGGGTGTAGGTAACTCCACCGACAAACTTTGGGAGGTGATTTCTTAAATGAAATGAAAGAAAAAAGTTCTGATGAACATAGGTCGAAAACCGTCTCCTTTCAGAGTTATGAACCGCTGAAAATTCGAAAAATCATGTTCCGAAACGCCCTGCCGTAGAAACTATAGGACCTATCCCAAGCGGTTCAAGGAATTACAGAGGAACTAATGTGCGATTTATCTAAATATCTATGTTTTAACATCCTCCGTTATCGGCGAAAAGAACGCGCCATTAGTACTTAAAAAAGTATCACTATACCTCAACTTCCTTTTTACAGTTAGTTACGCCGATAACGGACCACGGTATAACATGGATATTTAGATAGAGCGCATAATAGTTCCTTTGTAATTCCTTAAACCGCTTGGGATCGGTCCTGCAGTTTCTAAGGCAGAGCGTTTATTTTCGGCGGTTCATAACTCTGAAAAGAGACGTTTTTCGTCCCATGTTTATTAGAACTTTTTTCTTTCATTTCATATAAGGAATCACTTCCCAAAGTTTGTCGGTGGAGTTATCTACCACCCTGTATATATATATATATATATATATATATATATATATATATATATATATATAAGAGTGTATTCCTGCCGTCCCGTCAACAGATGGAAAAAGTTGTATTTGTCCCGTTTTAAGCAAGTGAAAGAAGTAAATAACAAAGCCAGTACCTTTAATAACAGAGCCACACAGAAAAAAAAAAGTTCTGTGCACCGGACCCCAGAGTATGCATTTGATGTATTTTGTTACACAGAATCTAAATTTCAGAACCTCAAGACGATTGACCATGTCGATTTTGTTTGTGGGCGAAAAAGTGTGTCCTCTCTATTTAAAATCACTCAAATTGTTTCGCCCATAAAAGAATGGCACGGTCAAATCGTCCTGGGGTTTCGAAATTTGGATTCTGTGTATCAAAATACATCGAATCCATATCCTGGAGTCCGCTGCACAGAACTTTCGTTTTTTGTATTGCCTTGTTACGTGTATCGTCCCTATCCAAAATCGCTCAAATTTTTCGCCCATAACAAAAAAATTGACACGGCCAATCGTCCTGGGGTCTTGAAATTTGGATTCTATGTAAAACAAAAATGAAAAAAAAAATGAAATCTTTGAGTTTTACGTCCCACGGTTATGCCGGTTAGGCTAAAGGAGACGGTGATAATGACTAATGAATGAAATGGTGGAATGAAGGAAGTGGGAGGAAACGGGAGAACCCCGAGAAAACCCACGCACACGGTGTTTGTCCACCACAAAGTTCACTTGGCGGGGGCTGGGATCGAACCCGGGACCCCAAGCACCAGAGGTGAACGCTCTACCATGAGCCACCGCGGCCCGTCTCTATGTAAAACAATACATCGAATCCATATCCTGGGGTACAGTGCACAGAACTTGTATTTGTGTATCTGTATAATTAATAATAACAAAGAGGCAAGAATTGAACTGAAATTCCCTACATTAAACATGATCTATAGTTCACAGATCAGTTACCTGTTTGTTGAACAAACTTTAACGTATCTTTCCTTTTTCATAAGTATCGAATTCCTTGACCTATTGATTTGACTAAAGCCATTCTCCAGAAGATAGGTTCTTTTGAGAAATACTTCTGGCATTCTTCAGTTTAAGAGACGACTTCTCACCCAATGTAATATCAAGGATTCGAGCTAAGGCAAAAGAATATACACAGATAGCATCATGTCCTACTACATTCCAAATTAAATGCTGTTTATATTTTATAGCTTACATATATTATGTTATATTACAATATAAATGTATTAGGTACCGCTAAGATAAACAGGAATTAATATACGCACTGACATGTATCTCATTTCTCATAATATTTGAAAAACCAGAACCTGTCCCGTTTTCAGCTGAAAATTTTATGGTCACCCTATCTATATGGCAATGGAGATAAGGATCAATATACAAGAACCAAGCCAAGAGCCACGCACCCTAAAAACAAACGTGATAAACACACGACCACTTCAAGTCCTTCCACTGATTTGATAAACATAATTTAAAATAATAATTGACTAAAAACCAACATCAAGACCTCAATCTGAGACCGTAGAAAATTGTACATTATAATCAATTGAAAAACGATGAAAATTTTGGGTTTTGCAGTGGCGGCCGTTGAGGTAAATCATGCCGGTAAAAATTAAAATTTTATCGCTACAAGCTAGGGGGAGAAAATTCTCCCAGAAATCTCCACTGGACACTTGAGTAAAACGTTTTTTTTTCTTGGTCTATGTAAATATTTAATATACGAAAACGAAAGGAAGAGAAAAGTATAACGTAACTATTTCCACAAACAAATGCTAAAATACGAAATAAATAAACATATATGAGGAAAGTAGCTTAAATTCATACTTTATGATCTACAGTTACTACAGGTACCAACTTCTACCATGTAAACGTGGCACGAAAAGCCCCACACTAACCAGGAAACAAACAACTATCTGCTCATGCAACAAGACACTATTTTACTTCAAGGCAGAATACTATTAATATACTTAGGAGTAACTTACATAATACAGAAAACTAACTTACTGTACCTAAACTGGATATTCTCTTGCCATATTTGTTTTCTTATATCATTTGCCAACATATGGAACTGCAATCTATATTCCGACTTCTTATGCACCATCCTTATTGATCTGTCAAGTAATAAAAATAATAATATAAAATAACAAAAATTATATAATTTTAACTTTCGCAGGTAAATTTAAAATTTAGACGCAATAAACTTAACTCATAGTTCTCGGTATCTCTGAAGTCACGCCGAATCTGAGAGCGTCATGAATTCCAAACGATGAAGTTCAACATAAAGCAATTAGTGAAACTATATTTTCATACTGTTGTATGCACTCGTATACGTTTACTTATAACAAAATGAAAATTTATTTACCTTATTAGTCCTTTCTATATTTCAGTTGAAAGGGTAAAAATTATAATACATACATAATTTAAGATAAATACAATTTTCAATTTATTATAAACTAGCAGAATATCGTTTTTCGCACGGGGAGAATTTTCATTCTGGACATAAGAGGCTGATTTTAGATTTAAACTGCATCAGAAATGTCAATGTTCGTCATATCAGTAATTTTCGATCATTTGTATATATACACCTCCCACCTCCCAAACCTTGTCGGTATTGTTTTGAAACACCCTGTATATATATATATATATATATATATATATATATATACCCTCCCCAAGTTATAGAGCTGAATTTGGATTTAACCTGTAAGTATTCGCGCCCTTTTTTAACACTAGTACTCGCGCGGAGGCCCAGTAGACCCCCAAATTGATATTTGTTTTATTACACTAAAACATATTTTTTAAAATAATTAAGACAATGTAGCATAACTCTAGACATGTTTTTAAAAGTATTTGCTGCAATCAGATTTTTTGAACTCGTTTTGAGACATTTTTTTAATATTTTTTCATCACGACTTTTGGCTAGCAACACAAAAGTTACCTGGTTCGGGGTCTGTGAACACCCCGCGAGAGTACTTAAGGTTAAACGGCATCAGAAGTGTCACTATTCATCTCAGCAACCCAGAATACTATGGATTCAACACTAATATCGGTTATTTTCGATCATTTAAATATCTCCCCCTCCTCTAAGTTACACCGTCAAAGTGAAATAATAAAAAATATTCCAAACCCGAACCTCATAATGTTGAAAATTTGATCGAGATCTGTCCGGTGGTTCAAGAGTTATGAAGTCATAGACATAGTCACATTCATTTTAATATATATAAATAGTAAAATGTTTCTTAACATTCGGATTTCTACGACGACTGACGTACACCTGTTCACGCCCGAGCTCCAACTAGGCGCCACTGATATCCAAACAAATTGTTCCGTTGTCGGAAACTCAAAACTGTATGGTGACAATATATTTGAAATGTTCTAAATAACCATACAAATATCCACTTTTATGTCAAGTATATTTTATTTTGTGTTAACTTCCGCCCCAAAAATAATAAATACATAAATGAATAAAAAGTTGGGATCCTGCAGAAGAAATGGGTTGCCTGCTACCACTTTACTTTTCGCCAAAATATTCTTCTAGACATTAGCTTAAAGAAAAAGCTAATATATATGATCTATGTGATTCACTAAACAACTCAGAGGGTATCGGAAAATTTTACTTATCCCCCAGAAGTTCTTGAGTGATTCTCACCTAATGGCCTGTGTAGACAGTAGACCTTACATGTATGATTTAGTGAAAATTATTCATGCATCTCATTTACTTTTTTTTTAAAATGGTACTAGTTGTCAGTAAGGTGCAAAATGTAGAAGACAGAAGCTCGTATCGCGATTACCTGTATCTAAATTGTTACAGCGCCTCCAGTAAATTGATGATGGAATGAAGATTCTGTATGGTGATGGTTGCCCACCTTATGACCCTCTCGTGAGGTAGAAGAGGAATTTCCAAACATGTCACATGTCCTTTAGAGATGAACCAAGAGTCATCCGGATGACAATGCCACAGTGAAAAAAATCTAAGTGTTGATGCTGGAAAACCAACGAATAACCATCCATAACATCATGCAGCTAAGTGGACTCAATTATGGTGGAGTGTGGAAAATAGTTCTACTAAAGTATCAGTACTTTCGGTTCATGTTTGCTTACTCTTCTTCAGAGACAAACACGGACTGACATGTCAAATAACTTGTTGAATCTTTTGAAGCAAGATGAGGATGATGCCCGTCTGATAACTATGGAGGAATGTTGGATCTATCTATATGATCGTAAGAAAAAAACGCACGGAGTATAAGTACTCCTCCTCACCTTACTTCAAAAAGGCAAAGATGCAAAAGTCTACCGGGAAGGTCTGGGACTGTCGTGGGGTCATCCGTACAAATTACTTTCAGAAAGGTGGTACTAACACTGGTACATACTCCTGCTCCCTTCTGGGTAAGTAACGAGATGCTGTATGCTCACAAACGGTGAGTCTTCTTATAGAAATGCACCTGCTCATGGATCCCAACCAGCATCAGTGGAAGCTGTTAGATGTAGCATTGAAATATTACCATGCCCACTCTATTCTTCTAATCTGGCACCAAGCGACTTCTTCCTGTTTCCACTTCGGGGTCGCCATTCTGACAACATAGATGACCTATAATGAAGGTAGAGCAATGGGTTTTCATACAATGTGTAGAGTTCTACAATGACAGTCTTCAACAGTTCAAAAAACGATGGGGAAAATGTGTAACTCTGTAGGAGACTATGTAGGGAAAACTTGAAGACATAAAGCTCAATAGTCTGTTCAATTAGTTTATGGTGATAATTAAAACTTTCTGACAGCCCGTGTAAGGTAATAAGAATGTGGGAAACAGTGGTTATTTTACCGCACAAATAGGACTAAAATTGCCAATATAATAATGTTGTTTCTCTCTCCTCTTTTTTTTTTTTTTTTTTTTTCACATTTTAGTAAACGTGAATGATGAAAGGAGATCCTGTATTGTTGAAAGTAAACAGGAAATACAGTATCTCGTCTGTACTGACACTAACTCTTATTCTGCAGCCCATTTTCAGACGAATGTTTTGTGAGGCTCCTGAGCGCACTTCATTGCTTTCGCCGTTTCATCTAGCTGCAGATCTACCCTCACGTGGTGAAGCAACAACATCTTCAGTTTTTTTTAAATTCTCAACCCGTATTTTAATGTTCTGTTATTCGTAACTTTCTTCTTCTTTTTTTTTTTAAACTAACTTCGTTTTTGTAGCTTGCGCAACTTACGACTTAAATTCTACAAGCCGCAGAACACTCTGCAGCTTTTTGAATCGTCGCCATCTTGTAATAGACTAGCTATTTGCTGTTTGTGAAGCTTTAATATTACAGTGCTGTAAAGTTCAAAATTTTAAATTATCATGTTTAATTTACAACCTATTTCACGTCGATGCAACTCTCTGCATAGAATCCACGATACTTTCCAACAAATCCAGAAAAGACATTAACATTACGAGCAGCGTTTCCAAAATAAATGCCGGCACTGTTTTAAAAATAAACTGAACACTACCTGCAAAACATTTCATTTCAACAGAATACCTCACACCTTAAGCCATGATTTTTTCACGTAGTTTTCGCCATTAAACACGCCGCCTGTGATAACAGTCAAGTCTGCACTGTTTCCTTCAGATCATCATCTTCATTAAAATTTCGCCACCGAGAAACTTCTTCAGATGAAGAAACAGGTGAAAATAGGTTGGTGGTAAGTCAGAGCTCTAGGGAGGATGGTCAGACTGTTTCCATCAAATGATACGATGAGGTCTTGGGTTTGGCTGTGTGTCATTTTGCATTATCATGAACCAAGACAATTCCACGCGAGAAGTTTCCACTCCCTTTGTTATGCATTGCACGACGTAGTTTGCGCGGAGTCGCACAGTAACGTGTCTTTGTTGCTCGTTTCATTTCTGGGCAAGAATTCAAAGAACAAAACGCCTTGCCTGCCCCAGAAAACCGTGCACATAAGTCTGCGGGTGGACAATGATTGAATCTCTATCGATTGCTGCTTTGATTCAGGAATGATGTGTAACATTTATCTCATCACTTGCTACGGACAAACTTAAAAACTCACCATCTTTCTCTGGATATGATTTGAGAAATGTAAAGGCAGTGCAAGATTCGTCTGTCGTTTTCTGCAGAAAGATGTTCTGACAACCATTGTGTACACAATTTCCGAAATCCTAAGGGTTTTATCACAATTTTGTAAAGGACTGACCGTGAATGCTGTAAAAAATGGAACGCTACTATATACGCATCAAATTATCCGTGGTCGAGACGGTCGACCGTTTCGCAACTCACCATGCACATTATCATGACTTTAACTGAACTTCCTGACCTATTTCCTAATGATTATCGTATTAGTCACATCTACTTCATATATCTCACACAGTTGGCGATCAATGTCTGCCACTGTTGCATTCAAGAAGTGAATCACGGACCTCACCTCACAGTCGGAGGGTCGTTCGATAATCTTGAACATTTTCGCACACAATTTGAACAAGAAGCAAACGCATTATGGCTGTCCTAACCTCTTCATCTGATTTACCAATGGATGAAAGAAGTCAGAGCATGCTCAGACTCGCAAACGCCACTAGGAAATAGTTTGAAGCGATTTGAAAATAAATAATAATAATACAAAGAAATAAATAAAAAGAACTAACTTATATTATGTGAGAAGATGAGAACGAAAAATATACCTAGACGATAAAACATGTATTTTTAGTTCCGTCTAATAAATGAAGGAAATATTTATCTATCCCAACAATTTCAACGGCACTACACAGGCGTCTTATCACGGAAAACATATAAAGAAATCACGATAAAAGAGTTAAGTTTGGAATTTATATAGTACGAAGATAAGTATAATATATGAAGGAGTTGGGTTCGACTACCGTTTGTTCCTGTTTTATAAGAGGAGTTTGTTTACGTAACGCGAGCCAGATATGATACTATTGGAATTCGAACCATGGATCTCTTTTGGAGTCTTCTGAAGAACATCATTCATTTGTAAAAGACTAACAGATCCAATAAAGAACTGGTAAGTAAACAAATATTCTCACTCCTACGGTCCTGGGATTCGGGCGTTAAACATCAGAGGCATAAGCCGTTTACCCACCATCGCTATTGCGTCAACTCCAAGTTACGCTGATCAATACCTGTAGAAAAGTGCAAGGTAGGATAGCCATGCGTGATTTACGCCAGATGGATAGTGGGAGACGAAAGTAATATTTGTCCTTCACCGCTTATTGATACCTTACCTTCTGACAAACACTTTATGCCGTGTATACTTTATCTGGTACACATTTGAACCGCTAAAAGAAAACTTATTAAACACATCTGGTTAGCACTTTTCACTTTTATGAATAATAACAAGAATTTTAAATTAGCACTATATTATCATTCACTTTCACTGTACGAATTACATATGATTCAACAATAATAACATTTGCAAATTATGGATAATATTTTACTTGACGATGTATTGGCCCAAAGATTTCGGAACGACACGAACCGCGCATGACGATATAGACGGACGTAACGACGAACATCCATGGTTTCATTTCTACAATGCAAGACGAATCAAAGAGAAGTTTCTTCGTTGATTTTAACTGTGAAGATGTTCATTACCATAATACGATAAAAGACATAATTGATTTCACAGTATCTCCACTGTTAAATATACAAATTTGGTGTAGCACTATTATAAAGTATTCAACTCAATTGATTGATTTTCATTATTCACTAGTACGTGAAAAGACACTAATTTGTTTGTTTATATTCGAACGTTGTGTTCCACAAATTATTTTATACTTTAAGTGAAGACAGAAACTTGGTACCTTGTGCTTCACATGGTGGCTAGGAAAATACACACTTCTCTTCCCTCTTCACATAGTTGCCAGTTAGTAGCGCAAGAATACACTGACAAAACTAGAATATAGTTCGTAGAGAACATTAAGTTTTTACGTTATTATATTGCTAATAATATATAATGAATGGTCTATAGGTTAATAGAAATCACATTAAAAACACTGATTGTTCCAATAAGTTATACAATCGACGATTATTGATAGACTTCACATTGTCACGTAAAACTCTGTCATCGTCATGAGGACTTGTGCGTGGGCGTTTCTCTCAAGGGTAGCTAAATTTTTTCCTCCAAATATGGGCTGACGGGAGGAAGCAGAGCTGTCTGGATAAGTGAGGCACCTTTTGGGTGACAAATTCTTAAGCATTGTTCTCCTCCAACTGCTGGCTGATTGCATTATATTTCTAAAAATTGACGCTGGGGAAATACGAGGGTTGGTTTAAAAATCCAAGCCAATCCATACTGTTATAAATATACAGTAAAATCAGGCACGTTACGGGAAAAAAGACATAACAATTTAACGGTGAAACTTAGTTTGATGTGGGGTTGATGTTGCTTGAGGAGTTTGATGTTGCTCGAAATAATAAGCAATTTTTAACAGTGTCATGGATCGAACGGCTAAAGCTATGAATGTTTCGAAAAGGACAGTGCATATGTTGCATATGTTTGTCACTGACGAAGAAGAGGTTGAAGAATGAAATGAAATGAAATCTTTAAGTTTTACGTCCTACGGTTATGCCGGTTAGGCTAAAGGAGACGGTGATTATGAGAAATGAATGAAATGGTAGAATGAAGACAGTGGGAGGAAACGGGAGAACCCCGAGAAAACCCACGCACACGGTGTTTGTCCATCACAAAGTTCAATTGGCGGGAGCAGGGTTTGAACCCGGAACCCCATGCACCAGAGGTGAACGCTCTACCACTGAGCCACCGCGGCCCCCAGGCTGAAGAATGTAATTCGCCATTGCGAACTCTGGAAATACAGAAAAATCTACTGCAGATGTTTATAAAAATATCATTAGGCAAAAAGCTTCCGAAATACATAAATAGAGGGAGTAATTCCAAGTACGGCAGAAATTTACAGACGCAACAGAAATGCCTCTAATTTGGTTCTTTAGTTCGCTATGGAGCTTCAGGCAAGTAACAAAACAGGTGGGATGTGTATACAAGAAAAACAATCAGGGGAGATAACTGTTGATTGAGAGAGGGGATATTATCGTTAATACTCTGAATGAATTTGTAAGAACCATGAAACGCGTACCAACAAGTGGCCTAACTATTGTTTACATGGATGAAACTTGGATTAATGCGCACACTCCAAAAAATAAAACATTGGTTCCCAAAGACGAGTCAGTTCCTTTGAAGGTTCTTCCACGTAGAGTTGACAATAATTATCCATATGCAGGAATTTCAACATCTGTCAAAAACCCGCTTTTGGTATTCCGTGCAAGATCGACGAAAGTTTATCATTTGTGATTTTTGTACTGCAGCTTTTATGCCATACACCCAGACACTGAATTTATACGCAAATCGTAAAAGGGAGTATGTTTAACAGAAGGGATCCAGAAGCACGTAAAAAAACACAAAATTTACGGAGAAATGAATGATGCAAGTATTTAGACGTAACATAATGTAACCTAATCTAACCCAAAGAAACCTAAAGTAACCTAATATTTTTAGAAATAAGCGAAATTATATCATTTTTTGGAAAATTATGCTGGATCCCTACACTAACATAAAACACGGTAACATAAACTAACCTAAGCTGACCTAACCTAACTTTACCTAAGTTAGGCCTAATATGAACAGAAATTACCAAAATTGTGACTTTTTTTTTAGAAAGAAAAAGAGCTGGACTCCTGCTAAACATAGGCCCGTAAAAGACTTCTAACTTTTCAACAATTACTTCTGGCGGTCTCATTGAATTTAATTTATGCTAAGTGGGGCCGAGTAGCCTAAACTTGACCTGCACACCCTTAATTTATTTCTAATTCATCAAGGATTATTCGAAACATACATAGGGAGCAGTGAGGCTTTCGGCTTACCCTATATACATACGTATTTCTGATGGCCTTCACAGAGTAAACGTGTACTGTACACTTTTAAACTATGCTTAAAGTACTTGTTTTAGACACACAAATCTTATTGACATGTTACACCTTGTATCTGTACTTTCTACATGCACTGCACTGCACCGGCCAAGCATTTAGTTTTCATGTACTGTAGCTAAATCGCGATTATGAATGATATTATGTTTTTTTAAATGAAGTTACATGCGTAAAAGGAAACGACTCACACAAAATTCTTACTAATATACATATATATATTCTATGTGAGTCGTCTCTACCGTAAATACTTGCACATTTATTCAGTGCACAATTACTTATTCTGTGAAATTCATCATAGATTTAAATTTCATTTTTACCCGATGTAACAAATAAGCGTTGTTATGTTAATCTCATAAATCTAAGAAAACTCTATTGTGAGATTCAAATAAAAAAGATTACTACTACTGTTTGTACCAAGAAAACAAATCAAACCAAAGTACAAATGCAATAAAAGATACCAAAAAATACTTAATACTCTGTTTAAAATCCGTGTTGTTTTTGAAGTCTCAGCTGTTTCCTTCTCACCACCCACAGCGAAGCAAGCTTGCTCTTTAACAGTTTACATCAAAACCTATATGTGAAACAAAAATAGGAGCGATTGGCTGAATGGTGTTTGAAAAGATGTACTAGTCAACATGATTGGTTAGGATTTTACGGTCAAAGGCGATAAACATTTCTATCATAGGATATGTTTCGCAATCGTATGTGCAGGCAGATGTGAGACGTTTTTGTATGCGTGGTGTGTTTGTTTACGTTGTCGTGGGTTGGGAAACAATCGTGGGTGTACTGTTTAGTATATCCGCGAAAAATATAAGGGTGTTATTTATTAATCGTTGTCGCATTTTGAGCATTCACAAACAAGGTATGTAGACGGTTCTGTAATTTGTCCTTGATGTGTTAGTTGGAATGTCCGTAAACATAAAGAGTAAATGCAATGAGCTATTCGTGTATTATGTAAGTGGGTCTGTTCCTTTTCCATGTCAAGTGTATCATAATGCAGCCGTTCAAAACATAAGTCAGAAAATTAATTCAATAGATAAAATCAAATTGATACAATTTCAATAATTGACAAATAATGTTACGTTGACAATTGACGTATTAATTTTCCACTCTTTCTTAAGTTCGTCCTTGACAAATAAGTTGAATAACGACATTGTACCCAGATACCCGACGGAAGACAAACGTTAGTTAACCTGAATATACGGTATGCTTCTTATCAGGAGCTATACGTAAGTACAAAGTTCATTATTGTTGCAAAAGTCTAGACCTTTTGTGAACTATACTGATTATCGAACGGTTGTTAATGAGGGTTAGATAAGGTTTCGGCGTTAACATTTGATTGTGCTTTTGTTATGTCAGATTACAATTGACATTTTATTGTGTAAAAACTTAAGTCATCTGGGTTATAGTTAAGGAGCCGTACTTCCCATTTAGGGAAGGACAAGAAACGCCATACTTTCAGGAATTATTCATTGACTATCTAGGATGTTAAAAAGTAGGTAATAGACTGAGTTCTTGCCCTTGTACTTAGGGTGTTTAGGTAGTGCAACAGTAAGATGTATCCTCGTGCACGGGAGATGAGAAGTAGCTGTTCTTAACTATTACCGTCATCTGTATTAAAAGTGGTGCAGGGTTATAGTTAAGGAGCCGTACTTCCCATTTAGGGAAGGATGAGAAACGCCATACTTTCAGGCATTATTCATTGACTATCTAGGATGTTAAAAAGTAGGTAATAGACTGAGTTCTTGCCCTTGTACTTAGCGTGTTTAGGTAGTGCAACAGTAAGATGTATCCTCGTGCACGGGAGATAAGAAGTAGCTGTTCTTAACTATTACCCTTCCGCAGATGGCGGCCCCGGAATAGACACACACAAATCCGTTTTTAACGTTTTATTGTTATTTATTTGTTGTTATTTTATTGCATCCCTCCTAGAATTACTCGTCTTTCCTTTCTGTCGTTTATTCTTAACTGTTGAACACAAATATTTCTTATTTTTATTTATTTTTTGCTTTTCGCGAGATACATATTCGTTTGTATTGTATTACTTCGAAAAATTAGTACCTTCCAACTGTTAAGTGGTGCAAACTACACTATTCAGAAATAACGAAAACAATAAATCGTACAGTTTTATTACACGGATCCATAGTATAAGTAGTAGTAGCAGTAGGAACAGGTTAGAAGCCCCGCAGGGGTTGGTTTGGTTCTGTTCTCGACATCAAATGGGCAAACTAAAGTCTTGCTAAATTTTTCTGTACATTTTACAATCTATGGATCCGTATAGTAAAACTGCACCCAATAAATACTTACCTTCTCGCTCCCAACCACCACTATAAACGATACTCAACTACAGTATTATGTAAGTACAGGGTGTCCGAGAAGTCCTTCCCTGATTACAGAAATTGATAACTCAGGCTAGAAATAAGATAGAAATATGAAACTGGTGTTGAATTGTTTACAAACTATAAAAGTTTTTGTCTGTGTTAAGTTTGTTCTGTTTTACCAAGTCTCAATTTTTTTTTATTTTTTTTTTTTTGTTTGTTTTTGTTTTAGGTTTGTAGTACGTAAGTAAGAAGCCCAAGAAGCCATGCCAACCAACCAGGAAAAGACACAGTGTGTCCTGTGGTACCATGAGACACGATCACCAACCACGGTGCAGAGACAGTTCCAGACAACATTTGGGAGGACTCCACCTGATGTCAAGAGCATTAAAGCCTGGTATGAGAAGTTCAAGAACACAGGGTCAGTTGCTGACCTTCCGAGGTCTGGTCGACCAAGAACCTCAGCAGACACGGAGGAGGCTGTGCGGCAGTCTTTTCTGAGAAGTCCTAAGAAATCGGTGCGCAGGGTCTCACGTGAAGTGTACTGATGCTCATGTGGAAGTGTACTGATGTGACCAAAACTTTTATAGTTTGTAAACAATTCAACACCAGTTTCATATTTCTATCTTATTTCTAGCCTGAGTTATCAATTTCTGTAATCAGGGAAGGACTTCTCGGACACCCTGTACTTTTACAAAGGGAAATTAGGTATTCTTACATTCATGAAATAGGGACTTCTTTTAGCAGGAATTCAGTCTTATTACCTTAAAAAGTTTTTCTTAAGGGAGGAGTTGCACCAGTGGTAAAGATTGTCTTTAGGAAGACTGAATGTGGCTCCAGGGTGTACAGATACGGTATAAAAACTACAGTTCATTAACCACGAATTAACTAAAAACACAAACCAACTTGTACAATAAATCTGCACCATAAGCTTTTTAGTTTTCGTTTGGTTAATGCCTATTCAGTTACAAAATGTTGTGTTATGAAAATAGTGTTCTTCATACTACCATCTGGCAAAGTCTACATTTTATTGACATTTCTAATAGTTTGTATCAATTGTATGTTGCGAGGCATGCACATGAGCAATGATGGCATGTTTTTAGTTATTATTATTGCGTGCTATCCTAGTTTACGTAAATAGAAATTTGTCAAATTTACGGAAGAAATGTCTGTTATCTAAAAAGAAGAATATGTAAGTAATAGGATGTATGAGAATCTTACCTCTTTACATCCCTACTACTATTCAAGAACATGGAAAAATGTTAGTTTGTAATTACGTAATACTGCATAAGCAAGCCATAATGAACTCAAGTTTTCTGTTTAGCCTATGTTCCTTCTTATTTTCTTCTTGTATGCAACAGGAAATTGTTAAAATGTAATGTAATGTTCAAAATAGGGTGTCATCCAGAAGAATCACACAACGGCGGAGACCAGTACGATTTCGTCTGATGGCATCCCGCAGCTTCTGAAGTGCCGTACAGTACGTTTCAGCATTACGGTTACTCCCTGTTCCAGATAATCGATCAGTAGTACACCTGATACGTCCCACGTAAAAACGTCACTGGACAAAATAATCACTTTGTATTTCTTACGTGGGAGAGATACATGTTTCCATTCCGTGGTTACTTGCCTCCTTGATGGAGTAAACACATGCAATATTGTTTTATCACTATTGTTCTTCGCTGCGTAATGTTGCAAAATATTCAGCGATGTCACCATCCTGATTGTCTTATGGTTCTCGGATAGTCCCTAGAACCCATTTCGCATACTCTTCCCTATATGTGAGGACATTAACCAAAATGTTCTGCAAACCACCATATGGTAGTCCCACTTCAGCTGATATTGAGTGTAATGTTCATCTATCCACACGAGCACAGTTCATGCCAGTGGTTGAAGTGTGCCCAGGTTGTCAATAACAATACTTGTCCATCCTTCTTTCAAAGCACGACATCACTTCGCTATATGTAGCCTTGAAATTGAATCTCCACAATCTGGCTATGAATACCAACAGATGTGTATTTATAACCCACAGGAACCGCACGATTGACCTCACTTCTAAATATAAGAAAGAATTATTTTATTGGATGTTATTCTGTCTGTCAGTGAAAAGCTTGCATAATTTTCGTTATTATTATCGGAAATAAAACGACATAGAACGGTAGTTTTTTTTATAATCGAGAAATCGTGTTAATCATCTACAGAAGCATACTCTCAACAATTGAGTACTAGAACTCCAAAAAACGTGTGGTTTACAACAATATTGGAAGTGTTGGGGAGAATATACTAACAAAACCTTAAAAAATAGATCTAACGCAGACGAAATTAGCGGCTAATGACTTAGTGAACAGTTAGTAATAGATGCATCGAATATTTTCTCCGATTTCATTGATTCCTCAAAACCGAACTGTTAAATATTTATTTTTTTGTTATTTGTTTAAAATATGGATTCTTTTATAATCCTATGGTAAATACTAATTGCATTTTTTAATGTAGTTTACAGCAGCAATGTCGGAAGTCAGTGGTGCAACGCAGAACAGCCAACCTTCAGAGCATCCAAGGAGGTATCTTCAATTGCCAGTTGATAGATTGAGAAAGGAGGTATGACAGCTCAAATAATTATAACTAAATATATTTATTACTATTATTGTGCTTCCAAAATTATGCTAATCATAAGTTTCGGAAGTCTTATAGAACGGCTATGTCTGTCCGTCCGTCTATCGACAGGTAATCAGAGCGAAAACGAAAGAGAGTTCGAACAACGATGTTATGCAGACGATTCAGATCCGAAGAAGAGGTCCTGTCACCTCCGTTAACCTTTAATTGAAAACGGAAGTGGTAGAAATGAACTGTTTTCGTGTTTCATCGTTGATCGCCACAGAACAAAAGTAAAATAGATAGCGCGATAAGCGGATTTTCTTTGACTCGATTTATTGTCTCAAGAGAACATACTATGATCGACCGTAACACTCCAGGAAAACTGAAGATGCGAGAAGCAGCTTTTTAGGAATTGATTCAGTTCCCTGCGATTAGGTTCCATCTCCGTTAACCTATCCAAACCGGAAATGTTAGAAATTCACCATTTCGGGGTTTCCTTGTTCATCACCATAAAACAAGAATGGCAGTAGATAGCGAAAAAAAAAATTTTTTTGGAGGGGGGAGGCAGGGGAGGATTGATTCAACGTCTCAGTAGAATGTAATCAGTTTGCCCGTAACACTGTACCAAAACCAGAAGTAGTTGAAATTTGCTAATATTCATTTCATTATTCATTTATATATTTTCAGTATTCGTTTATATAGCACAAAAAGGGTAAGAGATATCGAAAAGCAGTTTTTGGAATCGATTCAGCAGTTTATTTTTCTGTGTGTGTGTGTCTCTCTCTCTCTCTCTCTCTCACACACACACACACACTCTCGCAAACCTCTATACACACCAGGGTGAAAAAAAATTCATGTTCTTTTAAAAAAAATCATTTCTATTGACTTTTTTTTATTTCAATCGATTTTTTTTTATTTAAATCAAATCTTTCTCCTCGTATAATACAAGTCGTGAACTGGAGAAAAAACCTTAGGAAGTAGTATTAAATGTCAATTATGCCACTTAAAGGAAAGTATTGAGGTTGAATTTTGAATTAACGCCCAATCGTTAACCTATTTCAATCCCAAACAATGTTTCTTAAGCATTTAGGAAAAAGTACAGCAACGTTTATCAACGTGACACTTTTTTACCCGTTACCCGTTCAAAACGGGATTTTCCCTAATCATCCTCTGCATGACACTGGTTTTCATACGGTGTTGTACGTACATTTGAGTCTTATTGTATTATGATTATTATCTTCCGTAATCGAAATAACAGAACTGAAACGGGGTTTTATTTATTTTTCACTTTAAATTAATTTATTTAGGAATTTGATTTAAATCAACGATTTTTATTTTAAAAAATCAAGTGATTTAAATCATTCCACCCTGATTCACACCACAGGTTGTAGAAATCTAATTTCCGGTTTCAGCGTTGATGTCATAGAACAGAATGGGTAATAGATAGCTACAAACGATTTTTGGAAGTCGATTCAACGTCTCAAGAGAACATACCACAGTTACCCGTTAATACTCTTCCAAAACCTGAGATGGTTGAAATTTACTAGTGCTTTCAGTTTCAGTATTGACTTTTATGTAGAACAAAACGGTACCTGTACCAAAGGATGTATAGAGACTTTATTTAAAATCTATTCATTATCCCAAGGATAGGTTCCATCTCGTACATTAACTTTCTATTAAAAACGGAAGTGGCAGCCGGTTTTAACGTTTATTGCCATGGAACAGAAAAGGTAGCGTAAGATTTAAGCGATTTTTTGCTTTCGATTCAGTGCCTTAAGAAGAGATTCAAGCTTCTGTATATCTTTACGATGACTGGAAGTAGTAGGAATTTACTCACAGGTATCATCTCCGTATTGCACCCGGAAGTAAATAGATCTGTTTCAATATTCGCATAGTTTGGAAGTTGCTGTAATTTAACAATTAGTGAAACGAAGCTCACTTATTATTATTATTATTATTATTATTATTATTATTATTATTATTATTATTAATAATAATAATAATAATAATACTTCATGATTCTCTTCATGTACAAAGTTGATAGTAAAGTTCCAGGACTACTCTGTAACTACTAATGGGGTCATTCCATATCAATTCAACACAACGACTTAACTTCACTATCTCAGATTTTAATGAAATTTGGTGCATATATGCCATCTAGATAGATTAAGAAAAATACAAAATTCCAATTTTATATATCAACCTGTATTAACGATAGGGCTATGTAAAATTTGAAAAAAAAAAAAAAATCCCCAAAGTAGCATGTTCAATGAATTTTGAAATTGGAATTGCAGATTTCCTAATTGATCTAGATAGCTGGTTGAGGTGTCTTTTTACAGCATTTTTCATACCCTTTCCTGTGTTTACAACATTATATAGGCTAATACAGAATTTGTTTTTCAAAATTAAAATCAAAAGTTTATTTCAAAATTTTTCAAAAAGTACACAATTTAAAATTTTGAAATTAATTCCATGAATAGATAGTATTTTTGTAAAACACCTTTCAAAATATGAATTTGGGATGATGATGGGTTCATTGTGAAAATAATTCAAAACTAACTCTTGATTTTTCAAGAATATTCTGTACGTAGGATAATAACACAAGAATGCTATGTTTTACACTTCTGTGAAAATAATGAACACTTAGTTGAAGAAGGAGTATAGATGAGTCCATAATAAAACTCTTCAATAAGTAGTAGGATGTGTATATCATTTGAAGTTTGAAACAGTCACATTTGTTCGACATACATCACTTTCAAGGAGATTTACATAACTTCTTCCAGTGGAAGTTACGTGATTCAGTTTTGTTAGAACGTTCTCTGCTAACATCTACAGAACATCAGCGTTTCTTGGATATAAGAATGATGCAGATGGTCCAGATGGATGAAGAAAAGTTATTTTTACTTCATCATGTTCTTCATTTTTCTGTAAAACATAACCGAGCTACGAATTTCCTCCATAGACAGCGGTGACATAGCCTGATGTGTCTTTTAATTGAAGTTTATTTGGAGATTTTGACACTTCCTTTTCCCAACCCTGCAAATCATCACAAAATTTTAATACAATTTGTCCTATTGAATTTGACCCTACTTGAAAAGCTGTGAATCACCCGAAATAAATTCCTGCTTACCAGGGTTTGAAAAAACCCGGGTATTTTTGAAAAAGCCCAACCCACCTGGGCCCATATGGGTTTTTTCGGGTATTTTCGGGTTTAATTGGGTTTTTTCGGGTTTAATTGGGTTTTTTCGAAATATTTCAATGTCTTTGGGGTAAAAGTGTTAAAATTTTATTTGTATTTCAAGATTGTCATTGTCGCGACTTGCAACAATATTCTGTTCACTACTGTTTTGAAAAACTGGGCGCCATTTTGAAATTTTACGTTGGATGGCCGCCAAAATATATATACAGCTAATTTAGAGTGTCTCGTGCTTCTACTCTGAAAATTTATTTTCAAAAGACCCAAAATTGCGCCTTGTAGTGTGGATACCCGCTATTTTGAAAACAAAATTGCCGACATTTTTGAAATTTTACATTGGTATACCGCCAAAATCTATACAGGAAATTTAATGTGTCTCGTGCTTGTACCCTGAAAATTTAAGACCGAAAGCTGTACCCTGTAATGTGTGTGTGTGGTACAGGCCCACAAACGAACAAGTGTAGATCAAGTCATCCCAGGAGCCTTAGTAACGTTCGCCAAATATGAATATCAAATATATCAAAACAAAGATATCATTCATGGCAAATATTTTACAGCGTAAAATAAATGGTTTTTGAAGTTCACTTTCGATACTTTGGGCGTTCAATTACGGGAATTTCCATAGTACTTAGCAAGACGGTTCTTTCCTGAAAATGAATTTAAAACAATTAACACAGAGATAATTCACATTTTATAAAGTAAGTGTTTCAAACTGCCTTAAATGAAATTAAATATCTTCCAGCTTAAAATAAATAGTTTTATTGTTGAAGTATTCAGTTCCGATGCTTTGTGCATTCAGTTGCGGGAATTTCCCGAGCACTTCTTTCACGACGTGTTTTCCCCGAAAATGTAGCTTTCTTTACTGTATATCGACACTTCCACTAGAACGGAAGTTTGAATTCAGCACTTGAAATAGTAGGGCTACATTGTCTTCGGAAATCTGACAAGAATTTTTTACGCTATTGCTGGTGTTGATTCTACAGAATGCTTATTTGAAAAGTAGCAAGTAATGACGGAACTACACTACTGTTGTTGGAAAACAAAATTGTACGTAAGAATACTTGTGTTACCATCAAATGTATGAAATAATACAAATGTATTTGCATATTTACTGCTGGTACAGGCACCTATGGCCTTAAACTTGTCAAATGTATGGGGGATAACCTCCCCCCGGTGTCGCCGAGTTGGCAAGCACACTATTCACGGAAAGTATTTTGTAAAATATAAAATTGCATATTTTACTTCAAGTAGGCTATAAACACAATCCATACATTAATTTGTTTTGTAATTATCTCAAGCTAAAGTAAGATTTTTTTATCCGTTCAATGCATTCAGAACTTTATATAGGTATAACGTTGAATGTTTTTGTATACTTTAACATGAAAGCATCTAATTCGCCTAGTGATGAGCGCAAAAGTCTTGGTCTTGCATGCAAGACCAAGACCAGGAATCCCGATGCAAGACCAAGATCAAGGGGTGCAAGACCAAGACCATACCTGCAAGACTAAGACTCTTACGCAAGAGTCTTGCACAAATACTGATACTACTTACTCTTTTAGATAGATGTAAAACGGAAGGTAAAAAATCATTACTTGAATTTTTTGGCTTCAGTAAAAATTTTGCTAGAGTGAATGTGTTCCCAGTAGCAATGCTATCTATGTGAGTAGAGCTGCCCCTGTAGTATATAGGTCCGGTATGTTTTTTTCTGAATTGGCTGTTCCCGTTTTCTGTAGTTATTACTCGTTATCAAACTACACAGGTGTCATTCTAATCAAAGCTTGTTGCACACAAAGAAATATATCATTGGTGCTCAATTACGATGCATTCCTGCGTTTAGAAGATGACCGGGAGCATAATATGAATTGTTACAACGTATAAGAACTTCAGTGTCTAATTTACTTTGGTCATCATTTGATTCATTTACTGCAGTCCATGATTGGATTTTGGGAAATCATACGAAGAATAGTTGTGTCCATAAGAAGAGGATAAGCAAAAAGTAAACTAAAAAATGTTATGGCCGCAGCGGGTCAGTGGTAGAGCGTTTGCCTCTTGTGTACGGGGTCCCTTGTTCGATCCTATATTGCGCCATGTCAGCTTTTTGGTGGACAAACACCGTGCACGTGGGTTTTCTCGAGTTCTCCCTTTCATCCTACTTTCTTCATTCCACCATTTTATTCATTTCTCATAATCACCGTCTCCCTTAGCCTCGGTGCAAAATCGTGGGACTTTAAACTAAACGGCATGACAAACATCTTGGCATTTGAAGGCGGCGCTCCAAGTTCCCTTTAAATGCTGCTAACAAATGATAGGCCAGCGGTATTGCCACGTTTATTTCGTACACATCCACGTCTATCCTCTGCCACTTGATCGCGCTGTAGTTCGTCTGCTTAGCCATAGCTACACCTCTTAGCACTCGGCAACGTCGAGTCAAAGCTTGCGTTTTGTTCGTTTAGCTGAAATGCCAAGATGTTTGTCACAGGCTTTAGATATATTGTTTCATTTCAAAACACGTTCGTGGTGTTCCTCTTCCAAAACTACAGAGAAATGTAGTATTGAACATCAGTAATTCCGTACAACACAGGTGCCGACTACATGAGTACGGCCTTGGCTCCGAGGCTTAAGTATACGTAGGAAATTTTTAATGTGTGCTCATATCGAATTGTGCTTAATATCGAAATAACATTTTCATGACATTGACAAAAACTTAGTGCATGTGACCACAAGTTTGATTTCATGGTCGGATGCTTATACGTTGAATAATGGTTTATCAGTATAACGTTTAGCCTCCATAGGTATACGCCACATCGAGGATTCAGCGATATAACATTATACAACAATAAATAACCCATATTCACAAGTGAGAGTGATTTTGTACAATTACTTCAAATAACTTGGAGTTTGATGCCGTTATTTTGTATTTCTAATATAGGTCAAAAGTATTGATATAAATTGAGTTTACACAAAAGACAGACAGTTGAGTCGTTTTCAGGTCTCACTCAAATTATTCTAAAATATTAAGACGTTTGATTAATAATCATTATTATTTTAATTTTCTCTCTCTCTTTTTTGGCCAATATTTCTAAAAAATATCATCATCATAGCTATTCTGCCATTATTGGAAGGTTACTTGCTGGAACTGAAAAGCTTCGATGTATGGTGGCATTAAACTAGTCTCTTCGTCTTGACGATAGCAATTTTCTGTTTTACTATCTTCCTCCAAATACAGTCTCCACCTCCCTCTCTTTCCTTCCACCATTCAATCTAGCACGTCTCCCATAATACAGTTCCTCCTCAGCAAATGTCCCAACCAGTTCCTTTTCCACCTCTTAATTACAACTAAAATCCTTCTTTTCTCTCCTACTTTTACTATTTCTAACACCTTCTCATTCGTTTTCCCTTCAAGCCAGTTAATTCTATCCTTTTTTCTTCATGTACATGTTTCAAAAGCCTCCATTTTTTCTCACTTTTGCGTAATGTCCATATGTCTGTCCCATAGAGTACATATTAGACTCAATAAAACAATTAGAAATTTGTTCAGTACAAAGATTAGCTAATCGTGGTTGGAAAGAAAATATCTGACTTCTTTAGAGTAAAAAAAATAATTTTGCAATTCATGGTATTTCACTAATCTGTTCCGTCTTAACTCTCTTTTATGCGTCTCAGGGGTGCCTCCCCAGTTTGGGAACCAGTGGATTGTTTCATCTGTTAAAAAATATAAAAATATTCGAAACATTGTGATTTGTCTTATAAGTAATGAAGCGTGGGCATCCATTGAAACAAAATAAAGTAAAGGTCATCGCCTATGTTGTACACTGTCATCATACTTACTAGAAGGTAAACTATATTATATTTAGAAACAAACGTTGTATTTCCGTTACTATTGGCATATTATAGAATTTATTATCTCTTATATCCAGAGTATAATTTGCCTTTGAAAAACATAAGATTTGTTAAAAGCAAGACTTGCAAGACTCTTGCAAGCAAGACCAAAGACCAAGACTGGATGTGCAAGACTAAGACCAAGACCACCCCGGTCTTGATCTTGCATTTGCTCATCACTAAATTCACCCAAGGAAAGTCCAAGATCTGATAAAAATCAATTTCAATGTGATCCCCTTAGTTGTACCAATAATATACTAACAAAAAGGTCAAAAACCCAGGTGGGTTTTAAAGTGGGTTTTTTCAGGTGGGTCCAACCCGAAAAAACCCGGCGGGTTTTTTCGGGCTGGGCTCACTTGGACAAACCCTGCTGCTTACGTCCGTGATAACCAGTGCGCTAAAATGGCGATTATACAAACAATGAATGCTGGAATTTTAAAATTAAAAATTTAGTATATCATTCAAGGGAATTAAAAAGTCCAATTGATAAGCTGCAGATGAAGTTGATAAAGTTTGCCTACTTTTATCAATATATTTAAGCAAAGTTAAAAAAAAGTGATAACCAAACAGACATTCAGGCAAGCAGATAGATAAGATAGAATTTGTTTCGTTAGCACTATCGGGGCTAACGGATTTTAATTTTGAGTAGGCTATTTTTTTAAATATTTTTTTAAAACGTATATAAATGTATGGGATTTGTTCCTTTGCAGTAAATATTTATTTATTATCTTTGAGACTTATATTTTTCAAATTTTTTGGATAGGCCGGGGTCTACCCGCTAAAGCTGTTTCAGTTCGTTTGATTTGTTTAGGCTTAACGTCTTATGTAATGTCGAGGTTATGAAGGAGTTGACATATTACTTAAAGTGGCATCTGAACCACTACTTGGTTTCCAGCTGAGAGAAATTTTGTGGGCTCATCGGGACCCCTTAATTACAAGGCAAAAATTAGATTCAACTAACACAGATGATTCGACATATGTGAAAACGTCACTGAAATTCACATGATTTGTGGCTTTTTTGTATTTTTTATACACCATTTTTTAAACCCTGGCTTAAACCAGCAGCCCTGCTGTTGTACCAATACTAGATGAGTACTTTTTACAAACAACGTGTATTTACAGTAACATTTTTAATTGTGAAACTTATATTAATATTATTTTATTAACTTTTATAAAACTAAACTTCAGAAGTATCAGCATTTTAACTTAGCTTTAAGTTTTTAGAGTATGAGCTAACAAGTATTGTCAGCAAATTACAAGTCTGTATGATGTGTTTTATACCCATTACTCTACTCTTTATATTTATTCCCTCAAGTAAAACAAAAAAACATTGAATACTTGAAATTTTCAGCTAGGTACAGGGTATTAATGAAAACTATAGTGTTAGTTTTGAATTTTTTTTAACAGTGAACTCATTATCATCCCAAATTCATACTTTGCCAGGTGCTTTACAATATTATCTATTCAAGGAATTAATTTCAAAATTTTAAAAATAAAGTAAAATTTTGATTTTCATTTTGAAAAAAAAAAAAAAAACAATTCTGTATTATACTATATGATGTTGTACATCAGAGGAAAAGGCATGAAAAATGCTGTAAAATGACCAGTTCTTTAGCTCAGTTAGGAGGGCCACAATTCCAATTTCAAAATACATTGAACATGTTATTTTGGGGCAATTTTTTGAAACTTTGTGTAGCCTTATCTACAATTTCATGACAACCTGAGATGGTAAGGTAAATTTTGTTTTCAAATTGTGTTGATTTGACTTGGAACGACTCAATGACAGAAAATTGTTTGTTAGATTATTTTATTTTATTATTTTTGCGGGGCATGTGAAGATTTGGTAAAGAGAGCATCTGTGCCCTTCTAATCATCGATCTTCGAAGACGTCCTGGTTCCTATTGTGATGGATCCGTACAGTGCACCAAGGGGCGAAAATCAAGTTTTGCAGTAAGTTAGTGAAATCAGCAGTCAAAGAATGAGATACAAGCGTCTTCCTTTTTCTAGATCTTTTTTTTAGAATCTGTTGGATCGTTTCGCAGCTGGTGTGCACTACATTATCCTCTGAATGGCTGGTTGACGCACGCCCATCAAAATCGAGAGTATGATTCAAACACACGACCACGAGATAAGGCATTCTCAGGGCAAACAGTTCTGATCATTTCGTAAATTTCTTTTGCTTACACATCAAAACTTAATGTTTACCTTTTGATCATGCAAGAATTCATAATGATGGGAAGTAGATGTCTTCGATTACCGGGGTACAGACACTCTTAAGAACCCATGATTATGGAAACCAGGTTGTCTTTGATTACCAATGTTTGGAACAACACAGACGCGCTCCTTACCAAATCTTCATATGTCCTCCAAAGAATATCATAGCATTAATATTATGTAGTAAACAGTTTCTTGTCATTACCAGTTACAGAGTACCAGCTTCAGTTCTGGAACTTTACTGTTAAACTTTGTGTAGTTTCAGTGAAGCATAGTACAATGAACTTCAAAGTAAGTGATTTTTTCTGTCAGTGTTACTGTAAATATTTGATTTTTTAAAATAATTTCTAGAAACGAAAAGGGAAATCTTTAAGTATCACGCAAAGGATATATTTATTTCTAAATGCTGTATGGCAGTGAATGTTCTGGTAGCCCCAAATAGTTAATGTGCACGCTTTTGGTGTACGTAGTTGTAGGAAATGTTGGACATGTAATTTCCGGTTTGATCCAGCATGATGTAATCTGTGGAGCTATGTGAATTAAAACGTAATGAACTCTGTCTTGACATAACGGCGAAGGAGCAGATAGCTAACTACACATTCTCCCAAGTGTCCCTGGTTCGATCTCAGTCCAAGTGAGTTTGTGATAGATAACATCGTATCCGTATGTTTTCTTAAAGTTTTCTCGGTTTCTCCACATTCTAGTTCCACCATGTTTTTTGTACGGTAATCATTAATCATCTTATCTTCTTTAGCCTAAAGACCGTAATCATGGGACGTTAAATTAAGCATTACATTCTCCATCTAAAAATTGTCTAGCTGGGCACAGTAAGCTGTGTTGTTAATTGATTAAGTTTAACTTCGGTTTTTGAGTATGGAATATTTTGTTTAAAATGGAATCCAAATCACTATTCGAATTTGTATCTCAGATAGAATTCTCACTGCGGATCAAACTCGGGACTACAACAACATGGTGCACTATATCAATTTCTAGTTCACCCCATACAACAACTGTATGGTGCGTAGAATTATTATATCTTTATATTCATACGAAATATACCCGGCGGGAGATCATGTGGTTCGGATTCCACGTCTCATATAGCTGAACGGGACGTTGAACTCATCAAATCAAATCATACGAACTATTTTCGGAGACATAACTTAATATGATGTATCAAAACATTGATATCAACTAGCTAGTATTATCTCAGTTTCAATTATGTGTAGGAGTGACTGAATTTAACTCTGCCTTCATATGTATAGGAAACATTCATAATTTCTGTGATAAGGCATTTCATATATAATAAAAAAATAACAGTGTATCAGAGGTTACCCGACAGTTTCTCCTTTGAAATAAATCTTTTCATCATCTATTATTATTATTATTATTATTATTATGGTTATTATTATGGTTATATTTGTGCGTGTGTATATGTTCCAGCGTAACTCAGTAACGCCTGGAGGAATTTTCACCAAACGTGGTGTAGCCTATTATTAGCAAAACGTATTACTTACAGTCTAGAAGAGAGTACTGTCGAGGTAAGGCCCCTTTAGTACACCTAGGAAGAGACAAAAGTGATCAAAAATGAACGATATTACTGTCGACTCTATAGTTCTCGGGATTCCTGAGCTGATTGGTGACAGTTCTAATGCCCTTTTAATCCAATTTTAGCCACTGAGTGAGGGCAAGACTCCCTCGCATACCTAGGGGGAGTAGGAGAGGTGACATATAAAAATAATCAAAAACGGCTTATATGAGTGTTGAATCCGTAGTTTTCGGGTTCGCTAAGAGTAATTGTGACTTCTTATGCAGTTTAAATCAAAATTCAGCCCCCCTTATTTGAAGCTGCGACGGTGACATGTAAAAATAATTGAAAATGGCCGATATTAGTGTCTAATCCAAAGTTTTTAGGGTCCTTAATTTAATCGGTGACAATTTTGGCGGCCTTGAATTCCAAGGTCAGCTCCCAGTTTGAATACTCCCTCCAACACTCCTAGGGGGGGTTAGGAAGGCATATAAAGTAATCGAAAGCAACTGATATTAGTGTCGAATCCAATATTTTCACTCAAGTAAATAGTGATACCCGTGGTGCCGTTTAAGTTTGATTTATCCTCGATTGGGACCAGGGGTTCGGGGGGCGTTGACATATAAAAATATCGAAAACGACCGACATCAGGTCGAATCATTAATTTTCAGCGTTGCTAAGAGTTAATTGGTGGCAGTCCTGATGCCATTTAAATCCAAGTCCAGCCGCCAGTGGGGGCAGCCATAAAAATGATAAATAATCGATATTAATGTCGAATCATAGTTTTCGGCGTCGCTTAGATAAAGAATGACACTCACTCTAGATGCCTCTTAAGTTCAAGCTTAGCCCCTATTAATACCCTGGAGATGTGTGAAATCGTGATATACAAATAATTGAAAATGACTGATGTTAGTGTCGAATCAATAGCTTTCAGAGTCGCTGAAATGTATAGTGACGCTCCAAATGCCGTTTAAGTCCAAGTTCATCTTCATTTGCAGAAGGTGGGGTGGGTAAAGATGAAAAATAAAATGTCGAGAAAACGTCTCACCCGTTTGAAATAACTTTTGGAAAATAGGTAGTACCCACGTCAATTCTTTAATTATATCAATTTGATTAAAGACGTGTTCTATGGGGGTATGGTGTTTTAATATTTATGCCAAAAGGAGAATAACATCTGTAATTCTAGCGTTACACTATCATTGAAATAAATATTCTAAAGAATTAAGTGAATTCAAAAACTTCCCATAAAGGTATTCTCCCTGTGCGAAGAAGGAGCATTTCATTTAGTAAATAAATAAAATATCTGATGGTGTCTTTTACATATAATTAGAAATCTATTGTTATACCACTCCTCATTTTAACAATAATTCACCATATTCTAACCGTTGTTCAGCCGATTCTTTTTTTCTTTCTTTTCTTTTTCTTTCTTTCTTTCTTTCTTTTACATCTCCCTTTGTTTTTTCGTTACAATTATACTGCTTGAAATGTAAATATGTAGAGGGTAAGTACAGGGAATTTCTGATTACGTACGACGATATTTCTTCCATTGTTCTATAGTTTGAATAACCTACGCCAATAAAATAATATGAAACAAAATTATCAGTTTTCGAAATTTTTTTTCTGTTGCCGAAGGACCTATTATATTGTCAAAATATCTCCGTAATGTAGGAGTGCATACTTTCGCCCCAAATAGTAGTCCCTCGAAAGTGCTAATCGCTTCATCTTGTAGTGGTTTCAAAATTGTAGGGTACTATACTGAAAAAAAAAAAAAAAAAAAAAAAAAAATCATTATATCTAAAGAAACTTAGCCCCTAGTATCTTCTCTGTTTTGAGGGATTTTAGTGTTATTTCAATATGTGTAGTATTAATTATTATAGAGAGAACTTTTCTGAGATTCATACAAACTACAGTTGTTACACAACCAATTTTGACTTACGACAGTTTCATTCTCGGAGTGCGATATATTCTGTATACTATGTATATATTTTGATTACACAAAATCTCTTTGGCAGTTTTGCTTTCATTTGGTGCGCTGAAGACGTTATGTTTGAAATCAAATAAATCAGTATCTTATCAGCAACCAATTTATGCAATTTTCATAATTTCTCTTCCTTATTTAGTTACAATCGGTTAGTTGAGGCGTTATGGGCAGTAAAGGCGAATTCAACAAAAGTTACAGGCAATCTAAACAATTCGAAAATTACGTTTGAGGTTTTCGACTAGAAATAGCAAATTGCTCTATGGCTACTAGTTTTCGTGCCTATATAATCTCTTTCTCTTTCCCTTAGAAAGTACTTTTTCAAAATAAATAGACAATTATTTTAACATTCAGAATTCCATTTTAGGACACTATTTTTTTTCGGCCTTACTACTCAGAACACCTCAATCTCCACTGTTAACATGGCCTTATAACAGTGTTGTAACTCTAACGAAAATTTTCTTTTATTTCTTAGGAAGAGGAGGAACAGTGGATCTCAGGAGAAGAACTGTTCACAGAAGGCAGCAGTGATGAGGATGATGCTACTAAGAACACTAAAAGAAAAGGCCGAGATGACAAACAAAAAATAATGAGAAAGGCACGCAATAGATCTGGTGATGGTAAGCATGAGAAGAGCTCCAAAGCAGGGGATAGTCCACGTCCAACACGCCCCGAGAAACTCGTGCGTGATCCTGTTCAGAAACCAAGTACTGGCACCTCGGAACGTACGCTATCAGAAGAATCTGCCGCGAAGAAAGTTGAAGGTAAGCAGCACAATACAACAGATGAAAGTCATTGTACGGAGAATGAATTAGATAAAAAGCCCGAAGGGGCAACTGCAACTGCTGAGATTTATGTCCATCAAACAGTTGAAGACGCACGTGCTGAAGGTTCCTCATCCCCGGAACCAGAGATTTCGTGGAGGCCGAAGCGGGGAAGTATTAAGTTGCCAGATTTAAACTACGATGGTAGATTAGAATTACTTAGTAACACAGAAATGTAATTTTTTTCGAACATGGAGTGATATCTGCTGTGTATGGTGAGTGAGCCTGTGTGTATCTTTTGAGACTTTTTTTTTGTATACGTTCAAAACACTTAGCATGAATGAGATTTTTTTTTAATTGAGCAAGTAGTGTATTTGCACAAAAAGTAATAAATAGTTGTGATATTTTATGCTAAATTTGCCAAAGCTACGCAGATGGTCGATCAGATACTGATGTGCTGTTTTCTGTGAAGAAAGATTTTGCTAGTGTAGCTGTAGCAGCTGTTGTACGGAGCTTATATTTTGATGGTGCATTTAGAAAACTTTACTTGTGTATATGAGACATTTTTATAGATATTTCTATATAAACTACACGTACTCTGTTCAAATAATAGAGAGAAGAAAATATTGTTATATTATGTGTGTATATATACTTAGGAAGAAGCAAAAGTAAGCAGTCGTGGTGTGATCCGAAATCTGAATCGCCTGATGAACGAAGTGTTAATTCACCAGAGTTGAACGAGAATAGACCTGCACACCTAGTCAGTAGTTACAGTGAATTCGTCGAAAAGTTTCGTCATATTACTGAAAATATAGACTTGAAAGCGAATAATTTTGTTGATCCCTCTCCGAGAAAGAGTTTCCATGAGCCTTCGAATCCTGTCCGTGAGATCCCCGAGTTGCCCAAACTAGATGGAGCGTTTAAAGATGATCCTACTTTGAGGAAGGCATATTTAGAAATGAAGAAGCTGGATGAATTGCTGCGGTTAAGTGAAGCAAGAATGAGGGTAAGTCTTGTTTTTTAATTTGTTGTTACTTTTCTTTCTTTAATTAGTTGCACATTTAGTTAAGCTTGAGAAAACGCATGTAATTGTTGCTGAATTCGGTCGAATAACTTATTACGAGAATAGGACAAGTCCAGGTAACCAAGATATTAAAATGTGTTTCGCATTTATTGTGTGTTCAGGGTTGCTGGTTTTTTTTTTTTTTTTTTTTTTTTTTTTTTTTTTTTTTGTAAAACCCGTAAAAAGTAAATAAATAAATAAAACACCTCCAAAAATATACTTCAAAACTTGATTAAAATAATGACCTTAATGTCTTCTTAGTAGATGCCGTGTTTCTTAGTAGATGCCTAGTTTCAGAATTGGCTTGAAATATATATTTATCAAAAGACTATTACCAGAACAGAATATCATTGAATATGTTTGGAAATCATACATAATGAATTTTGGGTAACAATATTCAACTATAATCTATTATATATATATTTAAAAAAAAAAAAAAAAAAAAAAAAAGATCTTGTTCGTGATCGCATCACTGGGAAATTAATAAATATTTGAAATGAATTTTTGAATGTAGTTATCACATACATCGAACTGGGTTTTTAACACGTTACTTTGGTAAAAATGCGTATTCTAAGGGGGATGCGGATAGCGAGGGTCAAAATCTATGCGAAAAATTGAGTATTTTACGCTCCTGTCAAGTTAGGAAGATGAAATTCCTGACCTTGACATACTATCAAGGCTCGAACTTGACGTACTATCCCAGTGTTTGCCTGGCATGTTTTGAAGGAAACTAAAGTAGTCTTCACTCAGAACGACTGGTTCAAGAATTTGAATCCTGAGTGCAATAGGGGATTTTATTTCTATTCTATATTGTAATGTATGATAGAGAAGCGGTACACGGGTTTTTTCCTCAGCTTTTTATTATAAATATTTCTATACATTTTTTTTTTTTTTTTTAACACTGAATTACAAATAAGTAATAGCTCTAGTAAACCTTTCTCTATAAGTTGGACCTCCTGCCCAGAGTAGCGCGGAGGTCTTGTGGTTGTTGGTTAGGAACCTCTGTCTCGATGCAGCGCTGAGATAGGTTGATGTCTCCTGCCCAGAGCAGTGCGGATATCGGGAAGGAACCTTTTGCTGGCAGCAAAGCAGAGGAGGTATAATATCTCCTGCCCAGTGCAGCGCGGAGATTGATAAGGAACCTCTTGCCCGTATCAGCGCAGAGGTAAGGCTAGGGAGTCTTTCCCGCGTAGAGCAGCGTGGAGAAATAGGTAGCATGCGATCAGTTGGTGTCTGATGTCTTCTGCCGGTGGGTACTCTTTTATAACCAGTTTGTAAAGGCGAAGCCTGTGGGAGGCTTTGAAAGGGTCCTCTTCGTATTTCGTCGGACACGGTGTCCGTCGGCTGCTTGGTGGTGCTTGTGCTGAAGCACGTTGTGGTGTTTACTAATATGCGAAGTATATATATGCAAAGTACTATAGTGCAAAGTATATCCCACGAATTGTGCATCGAGCTTCACGGATTTCCTTTTGGGACTTTTTTTCTTTTTTAAAAAAATATTTTTAATTTTAGTTTAGTGTCCCGCGATTATGCATCGAATCTAAGGGATGATAATGGTTGCATGACGAAAGTGGAAGTAAACGGGAAAACTCTGAGAAAGCCCATCCACACAGTGTTTGTCCACCACAGAGCGCACTTGGCGGGAGCTGAGATCAAACCAGGTTACCGCGCCAGAGGTGAGTTACTGCGGCTCTGTTTCATGTCTATAATAGAACGTAAACGCTCATTTTTTTTAAGTAGGAATACAGCTTTAAATGTACGCAAAAAATTTTATAAAACCCAAGTTTACCCAAGAAAACACACTGGGTAAGGTTTTTCACAACCCTGGTGCTATTTGTGGTAGATAGTTAGAGGTAGTATCTTAAAAAATGGTTGAAAAGAAGGGGAGAGAGGGAAATTGAGATAATATTTTGAAGCTGTTTATAAACTTATATCTAACTTCGCATATGTTTGGATTTACCTACGACAGTGAATTGAAAGATGTAAAGAAATCCATTACAGAAATCAAACATGGCGTTGAGTACCTACGCCAATTATTATTTTTTTTAGCCTATTAATTTATATGTAGAATTATTATTATTATTATGCCCTGAAATGAACTGAAATGTTAATTATGTGATGTTACTGATTTCTTCAGGTCTAATTATTTTTTTTCTTTTTCAAAATAAATTCCCATTAGTATAATTGAAATATTAAATTTAAAAATTTTACTATAAAATATTATATATAACAAAGTTTAATTTTCTGAAATGAAAGCCATTTAAATAGATTTAAAGAAGAAATCAGTAAAATGAGATATGTAAAATTTCATTTCATTTCAAAGACAACAGAAATATCATACCCGCATTTAAATTAAGGGGCCAAAAAACAAAAATGGCGCAACTATTCAACACCGTTGACAGTCACTAACATGAGAACTAAACAAGCAGGTGCAAGTTTATAATTTAATCTTCGAGGACATTATGGAGCAGAATTGGCCATAAAGGTTGCAAATACAAATAGTAAAAAATTGTGGCCTTTCCGACGATGAAGGGCAAAATATATGGGTCAGCGTATGGATTTCTAAACTCCATAATTTCTGTATAATTATTAATAGATGTTATAGGATACATTTTAAGATAAGAAATTGAATCTACTTTACTGCTAGCCACAAAACACTAAAGTAGTTTTTTATATCCATAATTTCTGGCTTTTTTGGACACTCTTATCATATTTTGTTTCTTAAGCTACACAGAGCTCCCCAATTGCGCCACGGTGATTCGGTGCACCAGGACCGAAAATTCTGTGGTCCCATCGGAAATTGAACCGAAGACCATTTCACCTGTCTTGAACCATTTACCTACAGAGTTTAAAGCTCATAAATGTTATTAATGCAATGTAGAGTCATTTTTAACGCCAATAGAGTAGTCAAAGATGACGTTATTTCTGCCAGTCTTTTCGGCATCATCTGTGTCCTGTGGTTTCCAAAGTCATGAGCTGCTTGTGAAACTTAGAATGGTATGTTTGACTGATAAACACTATAATGAAAGAATAAACTGCAATCTTTGTGTAAATTTCTGAAAGAAGAAACGTTAAAAAATAAATGAAACAAAACTATGGAAGGTAATGAAACATATTTACATGAAATTGAAGTGAAAAACACACCGGCCTATGCTTTCTTCGCCTACCGGACAGACTGTTTAGAACAAAAATACGAGAGTTTTGGAACCTAGTACTTAGTTTAAGAGCGGAACTATACTATGCAAAAGTGTTGGAATTCTTATAGAACAGCTATGTCCGTCTATCGACATGTAGCAGAGCAAAAACGGTAAGGGATATCAAGAACCAGTTTTCTTGTAATCGAGTCGGCGTGCCAAGGATAGGTTCCATCCCCATTAATTCTTAAATTAAACCGAAAATGGTTCAAATTAAGCGTTTTCGGTTTCAACGTTTGTCGCCATAGAACAAAAACGGTAATAATGACAAGTAGTTTTCTGCAATCGATTCAGCGTCAAATTAACCACTTCCGGTTTCAGCGTTCAACGGTCATAAAACAAATATAATAACAGATAGCGACAAGTGGTTGAATCTTATTAGTACTTTTGGTTTCAGTATTGACTTCCATTGGGTCTGATTCAATTGGGACTGCACGAAATTCTTAGAGGCGTTTGTTTACCTTCCTTTGGCTGTAGGCTTCTTTCCTCCCTTCAGACCAAGTTATTTTGGCCTTTTTCGTCGGTTTCACCTTCTGCTCCACTTATTATTTACCATTCTCATTTATAACATTTTTATTTTTTATATGTTGATAATTTCTTCCTTATTTCTTATTTTTCACTTCTTTCATTTATCATCCCTAAATATCTTGTATATTTATTCTTATCAATCCACGCATCTCATTACTAATATTTTTCTCCAATAAACTCCATCGTATTACTGCTATCTTCATCCACTAAGCTCTTGTCTACAGTGGCCCATCGGGTTACAAACTTAATCGCTGCTCGTAAACATAACTTCTTTGTCGTTAAAATTAATTTAAATACAATTAATCCGTTCTGGCCACAGACACATGATACTGTATATATATATATATATATGTATATTTAAGTGTGTTTCTATGATGAAGAACATAGAATGGAAATAACATAATCCTTTTTAAATGCAAATAGGTAACACTGAATTAAACGAAACAATATGAGAGCTAAACGCACAAAAAATACAAAAAGGAACTGAAGGTAGATTTTGAACACAAAACTCTGACAGGTAATGAAATGATTTTTTCTTTTAGTTTAACGTCCCGCGATTATATCCTTTTAGGCTAAAGGAGACGAGTGATCAATGAAAGTGAGTGATTGTGAAATTGAGTTTTGTGCTTTCCCACCGAAATCGAATCCGGGGCCATGTGTACCAAAGGCACACACGCTAACCAGTAGACAGGAGGGAGGACTCTGACAAATAATGTTTACGGGAAACACGTAAAAGCGCTACTGGGCAGGTGGAATTGTCAGCATAGACGTATTTGTGCATTCATTTCCCAAAGTAAAAATCGTTCACAGAACTGTTCCCAAAGGTTCATACACTGTAGTTTCAGCCCGGTAACACAATAACGTGACCCTGCATTGTAACGCAGTGCCTACCTAAGAGCTTGACAACTTTTTCTGTTTTCTTTCTTTTTTCCCCCCTGCTTTTTCCATTGTTTATCTGATGAAGCATTTTAGCTAAAGCACTTATAGTGGCCATTTTCGTTTAATGTGTCTGATTATGTATTTTCTGATAAGTAATTTATTTTTAAATTAATTATAGATATTCACGTAGTATTGAATAAATCAAATACAGCAAATTGAATAATGGTGCTGCCATTGTACTTAAAAAGAATGGGGAAGCAATCTTAATATGTATATATTTTAAAACACAGGCAGCAGCAGAAGAAACCCAAAAACTTCAAGTTGAAGTACGCATAAAATTAAATGAATTGCATGAGTCTACTAGTCAATCGAAACGGTTGGCAGAAAGTAACAAAAGCTTTATGAATTTATGTCCTGTCAGTGTTGAAGGTAGGTTCTTAAATGTGGCGAGTTTGTTCTTTGCTAATTTACTACAATATGAAGATTTTGTGTACACTGATTAGTTTTGGTTAAGACGTATTCTTCTTTCTTGTTTAATGTAAAGATTCGATTAAGAAAAGAAAATTGATATATTAACTTCATAAAAAAAACATTAGTAGCAGCTCAGGAAAGAATAATGTACGTGCTTAAATAATGCTAATTTCTGTTTGGTAGCATGTCACTCATTTAGTCATTAATTAATCCATGTGAAAAGTATTAAAATATCTTCAGTTGTAAGTTGTTTCATATACTCAGTAGGTGATAAATAGAATTATTATTTAAAAAAAAAGAAAGAAAAAAAAACGAGCACGCTGAAAGTACCCGACTGGAAATAGAGATAATTTTCCAGTACTTTTTTCCTTTCCTTTTTGTGGCCTTTCATTCCCTTAATCTTCCCCCAATCTCAATTCCTCCTCCTCCTCTTCTTCTTTGCTAGTACTTTTTTTTTTTAATCTAATCCAAATTTCCCAGTAATCGAACTTTGATTGTGTGGTTTCTTCTGAGAGAAATTTGACATCAAAAAGTTTGTGCTTTCTTTGGATCCAAACGACATAGGTGCAATTTCCAAGCCTCATCAACTTTAGCCAGAGAAGATAAACACAAATATGATTTGAATCCATAATTAAAAATATGTGAGAGCTTTCGTTAGAAAATTGATGCAATAACGCTTAGAACAAGAAGAGTGGGTAACAATGAAATTGTTTTGCCAAAGAAAAGGAATAGTTGAGTGAAATAATATCTTTTCGTTACCATTCCATCACCTTTTTTTAGACTCTTTCCCATTCCCCTCTCTTTTAAACTTCCAAACTATGCTATCTGTAAGTGTCGGAAGTCTTATAAAACGTCTATGTCTGTCGATCCGCCTGTCTGTCTGTGTGTCAACAGATATCAGAGCAAAACTGTAAAAGATATCGAGGAGCTGTCTTTTTGCAATCGATTCAGCGTCTCAAGAATAGGTTCTATCTTCTCTGTTCACTCCATTCAAACTGGAAATGGTTCAAATTAGCCATTTCTGGTTTCATCGTTTTTCGTCGTAGAACGAACACGATAACAGATAAAGATAAGGTGTTTTTTTGCAGACGATTCAGCGTCTGAAGACACATATCATGACTACCCGCAACACTGCAAGTACCGAAAGTGGTTCAAATTGAGTATTACTTCTGGTTTCAATATTGCTTTTCATAGAGCAAAAATGGTAGAAGATATCGAGAAGCGGTTTACTCCAGTCGATTCTTGGTACCAAGAGTAGGCTTTATCTTCCTCGTTAAAGTCTGTCTTTCTTAAGTGTGACCTCGGAAAATATGCCAACTATGATTTGGCCCCACCTCTGCCACCCTCTGACGGAAGAAATCCTCCCTTTTGCTTAGGGAAAAGAAGTGAATGACCTCAGCTGTGTTGTCAATTTGCCATTCAGCCGTTTGGTCTTGACGAGTGAATCTCGTAGGCTAGTTAGAATGGCTAACAAGACTGAGTCCGTGAAACAGTTCATTGTGGGAACGCTTCCGCATCGAATAATTGAAAGATCTCGGCCGCAACAACTTGTCCCTCCTCTTTCGAGGGAGGTACAGGAAAACACACATCGACAGTAGTGCCAGAAGGAACACAGTTGCAATAGAAAGTCTAACCTTCTATTCAAACCGGAATTGGTTGAAATTAACCATTTCCGGTTTCAACTTTTTTCTTCATAGAATAAAAGTAGTCGGTTTTTTGCAAACGATTCAGCGTCTCCAAGACATAATATCATGACTACCGGTAACACTACCATAACCAGAAGTTCAAATTTTTGTTACTTCCGGTTTCAATACTGACTTCCAGTGACCAAAAACGGTAGAAATATCGAGAAGCGGTTTTTTTATTTATTTATTTATTTTTTTATTTTTTTTATTTTTTTTTTTTTTTCAATTCATCAGGCATCTCAGAATAGATCCCTTCTCCGCGTTTAACCCTCTGTTGAAACTGGATTTACGGTTTCAACGTTGGTCCTATAGGACGAAAAGAAAAATAGATAAAGAGAAACTAGATTTTCGCAAACGATTTAGCGTCTCACGATAACATACCACCACCACCAGAATCTACCAAAATCAAATGTTGAAATTTACTAGTACTTCTGGTTTCAATACTTACTTTCATAGAGCAAAATCAGTAAGAGGCAGCGATTAATGGCTTTCAGGTATGGATTCAGTGTCTGAGGAACCGGTTTTATTTTGGTCTTATTCCTCTCTTCAAGTAGTTATAGATGTAATAATTCAAGTTTAAGTATTGAACTCGCATAGTTCGGAAGTCTACCGTTGTTTTACACTGTGAAACGAAATACACTTGTTTTCCTGTGAAAACTACCCCTAAAGATCCTAACCCTAGTGATAGGGTTATTGTGTAAGAGACTTAAATATATTCTTTTTTAAAGCCATCTGACTAAAGGTAGGCAATAATACAGTAATTTGTTTTTACAGCTTAATATGATGATATTTGGACTCCTTTAAAAAATACATATATATATATATATGTATATATTCAGTCGGAAGATGTTGTTAAAGCAATCAGTAAACACAAGAAAGAGAACGTACCAGCGGAGAAGAGTACTAATAAATATTTCTGTGAATTGATAAAAAAAAAGAGTTGTATATCGTTTTGTGATAATATAATAGAAATTGTAGGTAACTCTGAATATTCAAAATTTCACGTTTAACGTAAAACCATGGAACATTATATTCATGTGAAAGTCACCGAAAAGACAGAATGGTGAGAAACAGTGTGGTTTGCCAAGATTGTGTACCACACACATTCCAATAGTCCATATGATTAGGTTGATAGATGCAACAGTAGTACTTCATTCTTTAAGGGGGTCGCCGTGGCTCAGTGGTAGAACGTTCACCACTCGAGCATGGGTCGCTGGTTCCATCCCATCTCGCGCCAGGTGAACTTTATAGTGGACAAAAACTGTGTGCATAGATTTTCTCGGGGTTCTTCCGTTTTCTTCCCCTTTGTTCATTCAACCATTTCATTCAATTGTCATTATCTTCGTCTCCTTTAGCCTTTCCGGCATAACCATGGGACATGAAACTGAAAGATTTCATTTCATTCTGTAACTAACGTGTTTAATGTTTATTCTTACAAAGATGGATTTCACAGGAATATATCTGGATGATTTTTGTTTCTTTTTCGGTAAAATTAACTGGATGAACTACATCTATTTGATACGAAGTTTATGTATTCATGGAGAATTAGTCATCCTCGAGAGAGCATGCAGTACTTATTTTTCATCTCCATAGAGAGTATGTTGATATTTAATATAGATAAAGAATGACAGCGATCTTTGCTTCAAGTTCGCTAATAGCATATAGAGTGGTTGTATGTAATATATGAATTTAATATACTGTAAGATACTAGGATCAGTGGTAATACATATGAACTTTCATGTAGCAATAGGGAGCTGTCATGTTTAAAATCCATAGGCAGCCTAATTAAGTTTCATAATTTAAGTGTATGTCTCGGAGTAAAGCAGAGTGCTGAGCTAGCATCCTTTTCTGTGCATTCTGCATTTGTTTCCTTTATGGACATACAGAATTTTCGCTGTAAAGATGTAGATTTTTCGCTGATACCCCAGTACTAGGGTTGCCTGCTTTCCTGTATTATTTGGGAGTTCCTATATTTGGCACAATTTTCAAACTTCCTCCCGTCTGCCGACTTGATTTGGTTCGTTTCATATCACTCGTATTTAAAAAAAATAGCAACAAAATGTTTCCTAAATCTTCCGCGTATTTTTAGAAATTGTTCACGTTTTTCATTTTCTTCATATTGATGTATTTTAATGTTAAGATTGCAGTGCTTACACTTTCGATTTCATTGCAAGTATGATATAGGTAGCGCAATAAAAACAATCAATATGATTACAGTCCCCGCTTCCAGTTTTGCTCTGCTTAGAGTGTGAAGTAATAGGCATGTGAAATGACAAAAGCAAAAGAGAAAAGATTCATGCGCAGGAGTTGAACAAAATTCTTGGTTTTATTCTGAGTATTCCAGCACATATTTTGTGCATAACACATTTTTTTTTTTTTTTTTCTTACATGAAGAAGTAGTCTGACTATAGGAATTGATGTAATTTAGATTTAATAAAAACTTAATTACAAATCGCTGTGAATTTTAACTACTTTTGCAGAGAATTTGTAGGTTTTGTTAGGAAAAAATGCCAAAGTTCAGGCTGTTGCCAAAGATGTATAATAATAATAATCATCATCATATTTGAATTTAAACCCTCTATACTCTGCAATCTTTATTATTATTATTATTATTATTATTATTATTATTATTATTATTATTATTATTATTATTATTGTAAAAATATTTTAAATCGAAGCATTTTTTATTCATTTATAATGAACGTAAAATCATAGCAAAGTCTCCTTTACTTCTAAAAAAAAAAAGAAAAAGTTGGCAAGCAAAATGAAGTGATATCCGTAGTTTAACGTTCCACGGGTATGTCCTGAAGGATGAAAGAGATGGATAATTAATGGAGATGAATTGTAATATAAGAATAGGTGGAAATGTATGTGGGAGAACCTCGATAAACCGATAACATCCACGGGAAACTCACATTTTCTAGGACAGACTCAGTGACCTCACGCACCAGAAGTGAGTACGCTAACACTGAGATACAGTAAGGCGATTAAAGAACTACCTGGCTGGAGATTTAGTGGATTCTGGTTTGGAAAGCAAGAAATATTAGTACTAACAGTCGATTCACTGACCCTACATGACGCAGATTAGGTTTGCTGATAAAATAGTTTGAAAGTGAAATTGCATACTTGTTATTTTCCTGCCCTACATTATGTACGTATCAGTTGCCTCTAATGATTTTGATTACTAATATGAAAGAACTTAAACTGAATTGCATATATATATATATATATATATATATATATATATATATATATATATATATATATATATATATATATATATATATATATATATATACGCAAGATGAGCACGAAGTTGCTTTTCCCAAAACCAATAAGGGAAGACAAAAATCGAGCGTTCATTTTTGTATTAGCACCGGCATTACTGTGTCTCATGGTTTTACGAGTTGTTTACTGAGTGAAGTTATGCCGAATAGTACAGATGTTGAGATGAATTGAACTAGGTAGGGATCAACATCACGTCAAGCGACGAAAAACTGAACGAACGATTCGAAGCCACAAGTTATTTGTATGGTCTACCGCGAACCTTACTACCACGAAATGAAAAACACACTGAACTTGTTGCTCAGAGTGGGTATCTAGCCCAAAGAAGTCTATCAGTAAGCGCCACGTGAACTGAGAATGACACATACCTCTTTAAGGAGCATGTTAAAGGATTTGAAGATGAAAACTTACCGGCCGAACTTCTGCACCACACGTTGCACGAATGTGATCCAGACCGGCGTGTTGAGTTCTGTGAGTGGTTTCTCATTTGAAACGAAGCTAACAGAGACTTCTGAAACGAATCTTGTGGACAGATAAAATTTCATTCAAGAAGAACGGTCGCGTAAACAGACACAATTGTGTATGTTAGAGTGATACCAATCCACGTCAGTGTTTGAGGTAGTATTTGGAATGGTCATAGCACCATTCTTTTTTGAAGAAACTATTACCAGTGACACATATTTTACAGGAAGTTGTCAATCAAGAACTTGAAAATAACCCTCGTTACGAAAAAACATTCAGTTCACGTGGCAACACGTGTATCACCTCCTCACTTTGGTGTTGTCAACATTTCATAAATTGGTTGGTCATCGTGGTACGAGAGATTGGTCATCCTGTTCATGTGACCTCACATCATGCAACTTCTCCATGTAGAGTTTTATCAAGGACGAAGGGTTTTCCGGGCAACCGCAGGTTTTGGATCACTTGAAAGAGCTAATCGAACAATCATTCGAGAGATTGATGCTAATCCTCGGTTGTGTCATATTTGCAAATCACTGCTGAAGAGATATGCCTTGTGCATTGAACGTGATGGGACGTAGTTTTAACAGTACTTATAAGTAAAAGAAAGGTTGTCAAGTCACCTAGCCTTTTTATTTTATTTCTTCATATATTGGGGAAAGCGATATCGAGCCACTTTATATATTATTGTGTACTACAATGTGTAATCAAACAAAATATTTAATTGAATTTTAAAATGTGTATAAAATAGGCAATGTATGAAGTGGAGGCAGTTTGCATATTCTTTAGGATTCATAATCCAATGGAAAATTTAGAGTGCCTTGACTTCTAAAATGCAAATGACCGGGTATGACTTCTAGAACTAGGAAGACGCAGAAAGAATGTTGACATGACGGGAAAATCATATAAATGCTACCGGATTCTCTTCCGGGTATTGGAAGTTCTATTTTGACGTCGAAACTCTGCGAGTCAGATTATTCATCATTAGTTTTTCTGCTCCGTCATTCTGTTCATCAGAGGTTCTGCTTATCACCGTTACCAAAAGTAAGTGATCATGCATTGTCTTCTTTAGTCTTTAAGTCATACCAGTCCATACCATGCTCCGTAATTATTCAATTATTCAACATCAGATCATTAAATTCTTATTCTAAATTATTTCTGTGTTATCGAATTTTATCTTTGAATTTCTATTCCCATGTTTCTAATCAATTCTGAGCTACGTTTTCTACGCCCCCAAGACTTGCATTAATTTAAATTACTTCTTGGAGGAACAGGGTGGATGTCACAGCCATTCAGTAATTTCATGTATGAGAATGGTTTGGGCTTCGCAACCCAGAAAAAAGGTCTACGTTCAACATGCCTCAGGAAATTTTTAACTGCCTTTTACCTCAAAACCAGGGGCGTCATTTAGGGAGGGCAGGAGGGAGCAATTGCCCTCCCCAAGAGTTTGAGGAATACATATATTTTAGTCGATTGTTTACTAATATAGTAGTACAAAACGTGAAAGTCTTATGTCGGTGGTGCTTTCCCTCCTTCCCCCCCAGCAAAGTCTGAAATGACACCCCTGCACAATACCGGTCACGTTTAAGGTAGATTTCGAACCTATTTTAGGTTTTAGCAATATATATATATATAATGCTTCCATATTTATAAAAAAGTTTTTGAATATAGGAGCATTTTAAGTTAAAACTCCAGTCTAATTGCTCTAAATAACTCTCTACGACTATATCAGTCAAGGACTAATATATTTGTTTCTTCTTTTATCAACTGGTACATATCTGCTAATGGATCAATATCTGTTCAAGCCGTTGATGGATTTGTATCATACTTGAATGTCACATTTATCTGCAAAGTTCGGTATTTGCTAATGCATCTGTTTGATCATTGTCATTATAATTGTACTATGACGTTTAGAAATTCGATTACATGTCACTTCTTCGCTGTGTAAATTTACAAACTAAGATAAGATAACTTATTTAAAGATTTCACTGCTTTTGAGTTAGGAAAATATTTTGAAAAGCTTGTAGTATTCTTAAAACTGATTGCTGGCATTAAATGTAGCAAAGATTTCTTTTTTCTTATTTTATTTTCGTAAATAATTTGAGATTTCTTTAAAGGTACTAACATATTCCCTATGATCACTTTGCTTGATCAAGTTGTAACATCGTGCATGTAACTTACTTTGTTTTGGAAAGCTTATTCCTTGTCATTTTTATTTATTTTTATTTTTTGCTTTATATACTTTTATATAAATACAATTATTGTCAGCTCTTTGAATTGTGGCGATGACCCTGCGAAGCATAATTTATTTACATTCATGGTAAAAATCAATTCATATATTCACTTTCATTTCGTATCTATTAAAATTGAACGTGTTAATTTTCTTTTAAAATGAAAATGAAGTGAAGTCTTTGAGTTTTACGTCCCACGTTATGCCGGGTGGGCTAAAGGAGACGGTGATGATGAGAAATGAATGAAATGGTGGAATGAAGAAAGTGGGAGGAAACGGGAAAATCCCGAGAAAACCCACGCACACAGTGTTTCTCCACCACAAAACCCACTTGGCGCAACCTGGGATCGAACCAGGGACCTCATGCACCACAGGTGAATGCTCTGTCACTGAGTCACCGCAGCCCTAATTTTCTTCTAAGTTATCTTTGTAATGGTGATCAAGTGCCACTAAAGCACTATTCTTTCTCTCTGTGAAAGTTGTTGACGATAAACCAATCCGTCCTGGAGCGAACAATTCTTAGAATATTAATTCAGTATCTAATGTATCTAAAAGTAAGGAATTCCTATATTTTAGTGCAATATCCCCATAAACATGATAAAAAGCGTTATTGGACGTAAACATCCATTTCCGTGAACTAAAAGGAAAGGAAACCTATCTAGTTATTTGCACTCATTAAATGCACAATACAGAATGAAAGAAGTTTCCTACTCTCCATCTACAAGACCTAACACAGTCTTCGAGCGTTGAGCTAAAACTATCCTCACTACTAAAAATCAAGTACAGTTTCACTTAGCCGGCCAGTCCACAAGGACTGCATCTACTCTCAGTCTTATTCGACTTCATCTTGGAGTCTCTACTTCCCTATGAAAAAAAAATAAAAACTTACGTGTATATAGGAAACCTATTCACGAAGAAAAAACATATAATGTTTGATGGTTAATGTAGAGTCTTCGTTTTACTCTATGTCGTCGTTAAATGATGTATCATCATATTTCCACGGTTGTTTATAATAATATGTGAGTTGTAAATGTATTCGTTCATAGAGTTGTTGTTGTTGTTATTATTATTAATATTATTATTATTATTATTATTATTATTGTCAGTTGTTTTAAGCGGTTTTTTTTTTTCTATAATTTACGATGATATAGAGGAATGTGGAGCGTCTATTTTTACGTGCGTTCATATGTTCTAAGGTGTAGAGAGATTTATGGTACTATACCTTAGTTTTATTGATATTTTTTTTTTTTTTTTTTTTTACCAGAAATACAAAAAAAAGTTCGTCCGTATTTTTCAGTGAGAAATAACGACCGGGCAATTTCATGCAAATGCATTTTGTTTAGCAAAATAATAATCTTCAGCTCTAATTATATGTTCCCAACAAGATACAGGGCTATAAATCCAGCGTTTGTAAAAGTTCTTGTCCCTAGAATCAAAAAGCTGTCCTATGGCGTGCGTGACATCATCTCGGTTTCGGAACTGTTGCTCATACAAATGGTTATCCATGGCCAAAAACAGGTGATAGTTGGATAGAGCAATGTCCAGGGAGTAAGGAGATTGAGGTAAAACTTACCAACCAAGTATACTAATCACCTCCTTAGTTGCTTTCGCCTTATGAGGTCTGGTATTTTTTTGAAAAAGGATCACTCCTTTCTGTTGACTAGTGCTGGCTGCTTCTGACACAGTGCAGCTACAATTCTTTGGAACTGGGATGAGTACACTTCGGCTGTGATAGTTTTGTCACTCTCTAGCAATTTAAAGTGCACAATTCCAGTGTTGGCCCATCCAACACAGAGCAGTACCTTTGTTGATGAATGTTTTGTTTGGGAGCAAATGCCACAGAACCAGTGGGCGACCAATAATGTTTTCTTTTGCTGTTACTGTATAACACCCATTTCTCGTCACATGTCAATATCTGATCCAGAAGTGGGACTTTCTTGTAGCATGACAGCAATGAAGAGCAAATAGTGAGCCACTGAAGTTTAGTTTCCTCGGTCAAAACGTGAGGAACCCACCTACTGAATCCCCAAGTCTCCCCAAGGTTATTTAGATGAAATCGAGTAGTATCCTCCGAAACTGCAAAAGCTTGTGCAAGTTTCTTGCATGTTTGATGTCGATCACGTTCGATCTTCTCCTTCAGCAGAGCTTTGTCGATAGTAGATGGACGTCCAACTCGAGGCTTGTCCTGGAGGTTCTCATCGCCCGATACAAATCAACAGAACCACTTTCGTGCTGTGCGCTCACTCACTGGTGCCTCTCCAAGTGCGGAGAGTATCTTTCGAGGAACACTGCCGCCCAATTTGAACTCATTAATTAAACACGGCCGTAAAAAATCCTTTGACACAGACATTCAGTTCAGGATTGTAGTTCCTACAGGACTGCTTTCGATGTAACTGACACGCCTCACAACACTCCACTGACTGATGGTTGACGGGAATGTAAACATCTGACGTCATTCAGGCAGGGGATTCCAACACCTGCCCTTTGAATTCCACGTTTCGTTCCAAGAGCATGAACCTTTTTGGATACCTGGTATTGCCAAATCCATAAAAATTCATTCTGAAAATATTCTGCAAATAGGAAAGTTTTGATTGTCTGCTGTTCAGATTTTTAAAATATAATATTCACTACGTTTGAAGGTTCATCACCGCAGAAACAAAGGTTACCAGTAGATCCTATCGTACTCCAAACAAAAGAAATTATGATTTTATATCCAGAAATAGGATATTCAGGCCATTTTACGTTGCATGATCACATAAGTATGCGATGTAAAGGGATACTTTCACGTCTGTTTCATTATGTAGACTGTTTCTTATCCTAAAAATTAAGAACGCACAGCCCCAAGCATTGATTGGTAAACCATATTTGTTAACTAATTCAAAACTTGTAGCTACAAAATCCAATTACTTCCTTGAATTTTAAACTTTTTTCAGAGAAAGTTTATCAAAAAATGTTTCAGTGTCACTTATCCTAAAAACTCAGTCTGAAAAATATTATCAATAAATTTTCACTGAGAGGAAGTGATTGGATTTTGACCTACAAATTTTGAATGGCATGAAGTGTGGTTTTCCACAATATTTCGTACAAGAAACAGCACATAGTATGCAATAGAAATGATAGTCTCCTTGTATTGCAAGTGATCATGGTCGCAGAGTAGACTGTTTAGTATCATGAAAATAGAATTCTAAATAGGAAGAGAGTACGAAGTGCAAGGTAACTTTTTTTTTTTTTAATATGCTCCCTAGAGTGTATCAGTAACTTCAGACCCTTGTTATATTCTGATATATATATTTAATTTTATCCCCTAGTTGTTAGATGAAATATCGTTATATTTCCCTAGTTGCATGAACGGTAACATACGTATTATGTGATATTCTAGGACTTCGTGATCCTCGTAATACTGGTACTCATGGTGATACGAATATATCAGATTACACATTTGATGAAGCTACAGATATAGATGATTATCAAGTCGATGATGGCCCTGATGCAAACGTAGTAGAGAGTGAGTCTAAGATTAAAGGTGAAAATATACCAATATTCAAGACAGAACCTCGGTTAACAGCTGTAATAAATCAATTAGAACGAGAAGAATCAGATGCAAATAAGAAAAATAAACAATATACGAAAAGGAAGATTAAGGTAATTAATGTTGCACATCGAATTCTAGTGTAGAATAATTTTGTTTTCGGAGTACTATAATAAATGTTTCCACAAAAGAAATGCTTAGTTGCTTATATAATGTACGTAGATTAAATAAAGATACTACTTTCTGTACTGTGAGCAGATGTATTGTAAGCTTGAAATTATTTCAGTAATGAGTAAGCATGACTAAACTTACTCTAGGCTATGCGCACTTCTCTGTAGTCTTACGTTTAAGGATGATAACAATAAACTGAAGATGCTTACCTCAATTGCAAAATACAGAGTAAATTTGTAATGCTTTAAAATGTTAAACAGCTCGAAATTTTGTTTCCTAAAAATGAAATCTAAGTTCTACGTCCCACATAGATGCTGGCGAGGTTAAAGGGGATGGTAATGATGAGAAATGAATAAATTGGGAGGAAACGGGAGAATTCCGAGAAAACCCCACGCACATCGTGTTGGTCCACCACAAAGCTCACTTGGTGCGAGCTAGGATCGAACCAAGGAGCCCATGCATCAGAGGTGAACGTTCTACCATAGGGCCACCGTGGCCCCGAAATTTTGTTTCTATTGGTCAGATTTGTAATAAGATATTTCTCTTTTTTTTTCTTCTTCTTCTTTTTTCACATGAATTTGGAAATTTCATTTATGCATGTCAACGACCGACGTAAAATAAGCCTAAGAGCTGTTTGGGGTCCCACAGATGTTGAAATGTCGATTTTATTTCCGAACAATGAATAATCAAACTCATACACCACTCTCAAAAGCTTGTAATAATAGTTAAGGGCAGCATAAACTATCATTCCAATCTTCATTAATTTGTTTTTCCATTACAATGTTAGACTTTCGTATGTGAAGGAACGGGGAATGAACATTACCGAAAGTTTCTGGATCTTTCTTACTTAAATTCTTTGTCACCATATGATTATATTAGGTATTAAAGAAAAAAAAGTTACTTCCGATTTTGACCTTACAAACAGAAGGTCAGTGACATCAGTACGTGGATCACCTCGTCGAGAGTTCGGAATCGACATTCTTTCAGGGTGCAGTTGGCACATGTACAGGCCTACATGCATTTAACATATACAGTATAAATCTTTCCCCACCACATCATCTCGCCTTCAAGAGAGTTAAAATACAAGACCACGCCACTGGTCCCGAATCAATGAACTCGGCAGGTAACCTTAGCAAGCAGAATAACATCTGTGTGATTCACAGGCACTGTCTCCACGATTTCAGATTTTCATGCGTACTTTTAAGTGTTGCAAGTAGACAGTTGCATTGATGATCTAGCCTAGTAGCAGCATTTCGCGATGCACAATCCCTCGAGTAGTCCATCAAACACAGAGCACATAACCTTCTGTTAATGTAGTGTTTGGAAATAAATTAATGTGGTGTCAATCAATAACTTCCGTTAAATATGCTGAAGAACCGTTTTCTCATATAATATCAATATTCTTCGAGAAATGAATCCTTTCTCTATGAGCGTCGGGTTTTGAAAATTAGTGGAGGTGCTCTTATTCACAGTTCACGACAAAGGGGATCTCGACGTATTGAGTACCACCCAGTCTTAGCGAGGCTCCTTCCCCGATAAGTTTTTTAAAATTGACCCACCTAAAAGTGCAGTCCTATAGGGGAGTCATCAAGAGATGAACTCTGAAGTTTCTTACTACGTCCGAAAAGAAAATGCAGCCCTTACTTTGATACCAATGTTACCAATACAGAACTTTCCGTTTGTTTCGTTTTTGCATGCTTGGAGTTTTAGAGTGAAGAGCAGAGTTGAGAAAAGAGTTTTGTTATTGAATTACAAAATTAGATTTTTAAGTTTAACTTGAATAGAAAGATTTATTAATAGTTAACAAAGTTTTTGTTTACAAAAATGCAACAAGTTGCATATTGGTATAAAATATCCCCTCACGGGATACTAATTTTGCTACCCTATCACAGCTTAAACAAATACCGGGTGGAAAAAGTAAAATTTAAAACCAACTTAGAATGTAAATATAACTTCCAGTCCCATCATCATTTGTTCTTCTTCAGAGCTTTGCCACTGCAGTACATTTAAATTTGTTATAAAACAAAATAATTATAGAAAAATAATTAAACGCCCCACTGCTTCTACCCACCTTATTTATTTTTTTAAAAAAAAAGTCTTAACCTTAAGTTTATCTTCAATTTCGAACTTTATTTTAATAATTAATTACCAAAAATTGGATGTTAACATGTCTTGCCAGTATTGGTTTTGTTTAGTTTTGTTTTAGTTTTTACTTATTACAGTTTAATGTGTTCTGTAAACACAGTTTGCAAGGTATAAAGTCATTTTAATTAGGAAAATCGCTTACTATTAAAAAAAATGTTTTTAATCTTGTTACCATTTTAGCAAGAAACTTCTTTTTGTTTTTCTTTCTTCCTAGCAAGTTTGTAACACGTTATACGTGTAGCGAAAAGGACGACACTTTCGTTTCTTTCATGAATAGTTAATTTCGTATTGTCCTCATAAACTCTTTTCTATTGCAATCATTTCCATACTTTTTTTTTTTTTTTTTTTTCGTTTCAGAAAATGTTACCTTTCTCCTTTTTGATCTTTAAGGCAAAACAGTGCCTGATTATTTGTGGCTTGCTCAATAAATAAATAAGAAATAGGGAACACCTTCGTCAGACTGATTTACCAATCCACTGCAGCATGAAGGCTTCTCCCATCTTCCTCCATAAAGTGCTCAGTATCTTTCCTTATTCAAAACTGAAGTATTCCTAACCGAAAATTGTATATAGCTAATTATAAACAGCTTTACATTGAGCTGTCTTTTTGTGTGATCCTGTCGCAAACCTCTGGTATCAGTTGTTCGTATTTTTTAAAAACTAATGTATAAATTAAAGAAGAATCTTTAAAAAAATGACCAGATAGCTTGTGATTCCCGTGAAATTTGTAATACGTACAAGCTAATAATTTTCCATAAATGCATTATTGCATACTCCTCAACAATAAATTCAAACTAATGGAAAGTATTTAGCGAATATATTTCGGCAACACACATTTAAAATAATAAACAGTCTTACCTCCAAAAAACCACCAGGATTTTGATCCTCGCGTAAGGTTGGAAAATTTGCTAACTTACAAAGTCAAATGACGTCGTATGAACCACTGCTGCAAAAACTGGTATCTGCTATACCACTGACACTTGTACTTCGTTGAAAGCAACAAGTTTATTTTCGCATCTTCTTCAATGTTCACAGTATTTACTAAGTTATAAATTAAGTGAAAATTTTTCTTATTTAGATTTATAAAAACTGATTTTCTTCCAACAATCAAAGTTCGTAGCCAGGTTTTGATTAAGGTAAAGGCATATTTTCGGCTTTCTAAAGTTGATAATTTGAAAACTCAAAATAACTTCCCGTTAATGCTTTTTATCAGAAAGTGGCCATAGCACGGTTTGCAAACTAAAATAATTTAAATATGACGGTTAATAAGAATTCCAAACAACTGACAACTGTATCGCGCAATCGCAAAACCTGCTAAGGTTGAACAGTAATATATATAACAGTAATACGAGGGGAGTCCGAAAATAAGTTTCCCCAGGCGAATGTGGACAGAAATGGGGATGGAAGACTAAGAATGACATGTAACATTAAAGATCAGATGTAGCTTTATTTTTCCACGTAAGTACCACATACATTGAGACGTTTGTCATATCGGTCTATAAGCTTCGAAAACCCTTCCAGTTAAAAAAATTAGGATTCTGGATACGGAAGAAGTGTCGAACAGCTTCTGTGACTTCAGCATTGCTTCCAAAGCACCTCTACTACTTCATCCATGGTGATACGCCGGTTCGTTTTAAACATGCCATTAAAACCATCCTAACATTTTCGTTTATAGTGGCCGTGCACGTCGTTCCAAGTCTCGGTTTGTCGAGCATTTGCTGCCGCCTCTCTCTGAATTGCAATCATCTTCGCACCATTTGTTTCGACATCACATAAGGTCGATAGACTTTTACAAGGCGGTTATGGATTTCTGCTCCCGATACACCACATGCCTATTTATAGCGGACAAACGCTCGCACTTCCTCCTTTGACTACATCAAAACTCGCCTTCTTTCCATAGCTACTAGGCTCAGAATGAGAGACTGTTTTGCTCAGGCGCTGCAACGCGTCATCTGCAGGATCGCGGGCGAACGAAATCCACATGTGTCTGGATGTGTTGCGCGTGCAACCATTGTCTTGTTTCCCCCATTGCTGTTCGCTTTCCTGGGAAAACGAGAGAGGAAACTTATTTTCGGACTCCTCCTCGTATAACAAAACTTAATTTCTTCAAAGAAAGAAATCATTAGTTTTTGTGTTGTGACACGATGAGTAATATTTTCTGGATTTCCTTTTCCGATCTAATTAAAGATTTTACAACTGCGCTGCTCAAAACAAAACATTGCCCAAAAACATGGAAAAATATTATGGTTTAAATATTGAATTCAATATATTCTTGCGTTTGATATTGTTCTGTTAATCTGTGTATAATTATAGCAAGAACCTTTCGAAAATGCTGCTCTGTGCATGACCGATGAAGAGAAGGCTAGACTTAAGGAATTACTGAGAGATATAAATGAAGCTGCTGAAGAGAAACATCCTTCAAAAGATGAAAATGGTGAGAAAGTAAAGCTCACTAACGGCGAAGGCTATAGTATAGATGATAAAGATACCGAAGCCTTGGAGAGAATCCATAGCCAGTTAGAAGTAAGTATTCATTATTGACTATACTGAAGTTTTAACTGATGGTTGAAACAATACTGTTTGAAATGTGCGTGCATTTCTGAGCGTAACTTCCAAGTAACATATCATAACATCGCTGTTACACTTAAACGAGAATGAATACTTTTCATTTTACCTACAATGAGAATTTATTCATGAGAAGTAAGTACAACATTTGCAATGTAAGTACAAGATGTTGATCTAAAACAAATATTTTTGTTGATGGATTATTAGTAATTCCAGTATTAGAGAAGAATGAACAAGAATGTTAAACTCCAAATATAAAAACTTAGATGGACCATACACATAGTACATCTTTCGCAAAGAAATAGCAAATTTCTATAATTAAGGGAAATTTTGTTTTATTGACTTTGTCACAAATGTATATGGTACGAAGGATTTGGCTTAATGAAACAATGCATTATTATTATTATTATTATTATTATTATTATTATTATTATTATTATTATTATTATTATTATTATTATTATTGTAGTCGTAGTAGTAGTTGCTGTTGTTGTACTAGAAGAAGAAGAAAGCGTAACAGTATCAACAACGTAACCGAATGATTTAACTCAGTATTGAGAGAGCAAATGCAACCATCTCCATTACAATATATAAGTAAAAGTCAAACAATTTGTCATATATACCCTTTTGTGTTTTATGTGTATCATACGTATTTGTTTAAAATAAAACTGCCTCAGTTTCCAGTTAAAATTATTCTATTGTACTGTGCGAAACCATACATGTGTTTGTTAGATGTAAATTTTGAGTATCACATATCGCTAAAAGTTTTCATTGTTTTCTCTGAAAAATCTGGCAATCCAAGAATGGACACTTGTTATGTTATGTTCGGAGACTAAGTCTCGGTTCAGACGTGCAGAAAAGTCTGCTGCGGGCCCGCAGCAGAAAATTCTGTTGCGGACCCGCGCGAGCCGGAAATACATTGATTCTTATCATTCATGCCACACGTGCAGACTTTCCCGCATGACTCTGCTGTGGACCCGCAGCGGGCAAAAATTTGAGTTGCGGGGACTGCTGGCTCGCAGCGAGTCCGCACAGGTGTAGCGAATCGGCAAACCATTGCTTGCAATGAGTCAAGCCGCACGTGCAGACTTTCCCGCGCCCGCAGAAATGGAAAGCGAAGGACTGAACATGGAACTATTCATTAACGAAATACAAAAATATCGCGAGATATGGAATTTAAAGTGCGAAATGTATAGAGATAGAAATAAAAAACGGGATGCATGGAATAAGGTGTGTGAAACCTTATGTGAAAAATGTAATGAAAAAAAAAAAAAAAAAAAAACAGAAGAATAAAAAAAAACAGCATTGGTATGTATTATTATTACTTTTCAATGTAAAAAATCTAATATTCACGTAGTATTTACATTTGATTTTTGTTTAGTTTCTCTTTTCAGCAGCGAAGCCATGAATACTTTTTTGTGATAACAATAGACAACAAATACGCTTGGAGAACAAGCCTTTATTGCTCATGCAGTTTCTTTGATGAGATTTCTTGTCACTCACTCCGGAATGAACCGACTGTTTATAACGTACGTTGCATTATACTTTAGGTCGAGGTCACGTATTATATAGCTTTTGTGCTCAAAAAGGACGCTGAAGTGCAAAACAACCATCAACATAATAGAACAGAAAAGAAAGAAAAAAAAACATCGTTTTACAGCTGACAATTGTTGTCTTTATTTGTTAATGTACTAATTTTTTTAAAAAAAAATTAGAGTTAACACGAAACCTGTTGAACATCAGAGTACTCATATGGTTAAAATATAAAAAGCATGCTCGAAATGTAACAGAAATATTTTTGTTTCTCGTACAATTGATAACATTGTGCACGTCGTTGCTATTCTAGAGATAACAACCGAATGTTTTCTTACATAAAGAACAACTTAAACAAAGTTATCTTGCCATGGAACTCTACCTATGTCGCTTACAAAATAATCAGCCCACCTGTTTCTGCTTTCGTTTGCTGCATTGCCTCCTTCTGGTGTGCTACACGTATTGGGGATTTCCTTAAAACCTTCTATCGTTAAATGTCACGATTATAAAAATGTTTCCTTTTCTCACCTTAGAAATGGATTATTCGGAAACAGTAAATCCATTATTTTTATTTAAGAGTTTACATTAAGAATTTCACATCTCCAGTCTAAGCGAGTCCTCATATTGAACACTTTCTCAATATAGTGCTAGAGCGTTCACCTCTGGTGCTTGGGGTTCCGAGTTCAAACCCTGCTCCCGTCAAGTGAACTTTGTGGTGGACAAACACCGTGTGTGTGGGTTTTCTCGGGGTTCTCCCGTTTCCTCCCACTTTCTTCATTCCACCTTTCATTCATCTCTCATTATCACCGTCTCTTTTAGCCTAACAGGCATATTCGTGGGACGTAAAACTCAAAAATTTAATTTCATTTTTACTTTCTCAATATATAACGGGAAATGTCACTACTGTAGGAATGAAATGAAATCCTTGAGTTTTACGTCGCACGATTATACCGGGTAGGCTAAAGGAAATAATAATGATGATGATAAATGATTGAAATGATGGATTGAATAAAGTGGGAGGAAACTGGAGAACCCCAAGAAAACTCCACGCACACGGTGCTTCTCGCACCACGAAGCCCACTTGACGCAAGCTGGGATCCAAGCAGAGGTAACACTCTTATCACTGAGCCACCGGAGTCCACTACTATAGAAATTCCCCATCTCCCCTTCAAGAGAAAATATTCAAAGACACTGAAACCTGTGCTCCATTATTTTTATTATGAGTTTACATGCCAAATTTTACATCTCTAACTGAAGCGAATCCTCACATTCGGTAATTTGTGAATAAATAAAGTGAAATTTTACTATTATTGAAACGCCTCCTCTTGAGCGGGATATTCGGAAGTCTCAAATAAATGTCTCATTTTTAATTTAAAATCGCCAACTATGTCAAAAAATCGAAATTAGTCACGCAATTGTTAAACTACGCTAATGACCGCTAATAACATCTGAAAATGTCTATGAATAGGTCTCCGAATGTTTAACTTTCTGTGCTCTTACAAACGATAATTAGTTAACATAATTAACTTACCTTAATGTAACAGCCAGACCTCCTATGTGGCTAAGCGGTTAGCGTACGCGCCTTTTGCGTGGGAGGCCCGGGTTCGATTCCCGGCGGGAGCTCATGTGGTTCGGATTCCACGTTATTCAGTAGGTCCACGTCTCATATAACCTCGCTGCTGAACGGGACGTTAAACTCAAAATCAACTCATTAATGTAACAGCCAATATTTCAATTGGTGGTGTCGCAAGTCTCATGAAAGTATCTTCTGCTTTAATTTTATCACTTATTTTCGATAAGAGTTCATCAAATGAAGTGGTGCTCATGCGAAAATAATTAAAGAACTTTTCTTCGGCATTGCGCAAATCAATAAACATGAAAGAAAATGCACCTTTAAGCAGTCGTGAGCTTACGTACGGATGAACCCAGTATCGCCTGTTTCTTCCTTAGAAGTTTACTGGCTAAGTATACAAAAACAGCACGTTTTCTTCTTTCAATTTTCATCTTCATGCAACTGCAGCTGAAAATAAAATGAGCTGTTTTCTATGTCTATGTGAAGTGGTTGGGCTCAGACGCCCACACGAGTCTGCTGCGAGTCTGTTGCGGGCCTGCAACAGACTTTTCTGCACGTCTGAACCGAGCGTAAAGCGTAGTCATTATTACAGAGAAATCAGAAGCTTTATTAGGAAAATCATTTACAGTCAAGCATAGGGATGCGCATGAGACGATTCGAGACAGGATTTTCCTGACAAAATTCGAATCGAGACACGGCTCTTCCAGTAGTAATATATATATATTTTTCGAGTCGAGACATCACTTTTACAGCACATTTTCGAGACGAGACAGCCACAAATCTCGTCTCGTGCGCATCCCTAGTCAAGCAGCATAGGTCAGGGGTTAATATTGTAACTTCACTTCTGAAGTCACAGATTTAAATCCCGAGACAGACATTCACCCTTATTGGAATTTTTCTTTAGTTCTACCAAGTGAATGGTAGGATTAGTCGACTCCTATCTGAACATTCCTTGTCACTCTCATTGCCAATATTATTTTTGGAAAGTGGTCTCATCTATCGTATTTGGAAGTTGGGCAGTAAAGTGGTACCCCTCTAACTTCGTGTCTATTGTCAATTCGTGACTGGTGTATTCTATTGTTTTATACACCCTCTAGTAATCATTGTACGATTATATGTCCAAAGTGATTACTTTTACAATCATTTCATACTGAGGTAACGAAAAATTAATTATTTCTGCTTTTGTATGGTAAGATGTAGTCTCTATTTAAAAAAAAAAAATATATATATATATAAGTAGAACTACATTCAAATAGTAATTGATTATTTTGGAAACGTTTTGAATGTCAATTTATATTAATTACTATTACAGACTAATTGTGTAGGTAGCAAAATAGGAATAAAAGAGTTGTTAGTTCTTTCAGTATTTATTTATTAAGGGAAATTCAACTTAATACTCATGCAATAAATTTAGTGGCCTGCTTCATATTCGGGAGATCCCGGAGTCGTATTTTGAACGGTTATTCTGGCTGGAAATTAATCAGCATTTATCCTCACTTCCAGCTGTCAAATGGCAGATTGATACTTCAATGTACTTACATCCTGCCTGTTTCGCTTCCGAAAATTCATTACCATGTTTCATTGCTTTGTGTTCTAGCTATAAAATAGCTAATTTCACAGGGTGTTTCAAAACAACACCGACATTGTTTGGGAGGTGATTCCTGACACCAAGATAAGACGAAAAGTATAGACCAACCTGGGTGCTCAAATGCTTCCTTTCGGAGTTATAGGCTGCCGAAAACATGAAAAAATGAACTTTAAAGGTCCATAGCTCCAAAACTATGAGACCTACCGTAGTCGGGTCAAGGCTTCACGTAGGAACTAATATGTGCGCTATGCGAAAATACATATTTCAGAATTCTAAGGTACTCACGAAACAATTTTTATAGAGGGAGTTTGGCTATGGGCATGTAATTTGAAGAACCCTCCAACTACGTCTATAAAAATTGTGCCGGAAATACCACAGGATTCTGAAACTTGGATATGTAGGTAGGGCACATACTAGTTCCTAAGTGAAATCTTGACCCGATTACAGTAGGTTTCATAGTTTTGGAGCTATGGACCGTTAAAGTTCATTTTCTCATGTTTTCGGCAGCCTATAACTTCGAAAGGAAGCATTTGTGCACCCAGGACGGTCTGTACTTTTTGTCTTGTCTTGCTGTAAGGAATCATCTCCCAAATGTTGTCGATGTTGTTTTGAAACACTCTGTATATGTCGGGAAGTTTCTCAGTAAATAAAATGAAAAGGATAATTTTCAGTCAGTGCAGTAATGTTAGAAGCTTTGAATGCATGCCTAAGCAAGCAATACTATATCGCTAAACTCCGCTCCTCTAAAATTAATTTAGGAGGGTTGTTACAAAAGTTTTAACCTTCGTATGAACGGAGCAGCAGAGAGTTTACGGATGGTGCTACTTTTCAACGTAGTCCCCTGACAAGCCAACACATTTTGCCCATTTCGCCACATTTCTGCTGTCAGTTTCCCACGACGCTTCTGCTGAATATTATCACGCAGCAGTCGTAGGAGACATGGATAGTACTCCCCATTCATTGTTTGCCCCTTTGGAAGATAATCCACCCTCATTATCCCTTCCGACTTCCATAAAACTTTAGCCTGCACTTTTCCAGCTGAGGTAACAGACTTGGGCTTCTTCGGAGAGGGTGGATGGGTGAGGGGTGTTTCCACTGCTTGGATCTTTGGACTCTGGTTGGTAATAGTGGACCCAGGCCTCCTCTACTGTTTCGAATCGAGTGCGAAAGGCATCTGAGTTTGTTCGGAAGAGATGAATATTGTCACTTGAAATGTTGTGTCTGTTGAGCTTTTGATCAGTTGTCAAAAATGTTGGCACCCATTTCGCGGAAACCTTGCTCATTCCCAGATGCTGGGTGATAATTCAGTTGAGTTGATTTGAGTTTAACGTCTCGTTCAGCAGCCAGGCTATATGAGACGTGGACCTACTGATCAACGTGGAATCCGAACCACATGAGCTCCCGCCGGGAATCGAACTCGGGTCTCCCACGCCAAAGGCGCGTATGCTAACCGCTTAGCCACGAAGGAGCTCTGGGTGATAATTCAGTCAACGCTTACAGTAGATAAGTTCACTGTGTCAGCAATCTGCTTGATGGTCATTCGCCGTTTCTTCGTGATGATTTCGTGCATTTTATCAATATTCTCCTGAGTTAGTGCTTCCACGAGCCTTCCTGATCGAGTGTCATCTTCAATGGAGTTTTGCCTCTCTTCAATTCGGCTGCCCATTTTTTCACTTTGCCATATGAAGGGGCACTATCAACTAAAGTAGCTGCCATGTCGGTGTGGATCTCCTGTGGGTCTAAACCTTTCTTGTGGAGATATTCAATATCAGCTCTCGCCTTAAGTTTTTCCATTTGGTCACACTTTGCTCACTCTTCTGTCTTTCTGGGCCTGTAACAATAGAATAAAAGTCGATATTATTACCAAATTTGGTATGATATCAGAGGAAGGTTTAATAAATACGGCCTAAAAGTATTACATGTCTAGTTCTAATATTTCTTCTTTAGCCTTAGAATTTATGTAACAACCCTCGTAGTAATGTGGTTGATTTCCCTTTTTCAGGCATTTCGTAGTGTTACGCGATCAAGCACGGTAGGGAAGGAAGGAACAAATGATCCATTAGGATCAACAGATGTAGACGATGGACGAGGGTGGCGAGAATTCATGATGCAGCAGAGACTGAAGGAAATCAATAAAGAGTTAAAAAAGTACTCTCGAACGGATGAGGTAAATGTCCTTTTAAAAAAAAAAATTAAAAAAAAAAAAAACAGAAGTTGAAATTATGATTTTTGATTAAACGATCCATCAGATAAGAAATTTATAATCGGGACATGAACCATTTCGAATTCAGTTTCGCTTGTATGTGATATCTAAAACTAGATAACAGTTCTTCCATCGAATAACGCTATCCAACAAATTTTAACTTTTTTTACTGTAGAAGTCACGGAGATGGATGTTCTTAAATAATTCTGACTCCTAATTCTAAAACTCAAGTCAAATTCTTCCCATCACATCACACTTTTTATCTACAGGGTGCCCTAAAAATGAAGTTACATTATATATTTGATATTTATACTGGCATTTCGTGTTCAGGAAAAATTATCATTTGAAAGCAAAATGTTTTGCGTACAAAATTTAAGTGGATTAAATACATCTAAGATCATTTAACGATACTGCTAGTTTTTAGTGGTTGATTAAAAGTCAAAATCTCAATTTTAAAAAATTTAAAATTTACTTGTAGTTTATACTTTTCACAATACATCATTTATTTAAGTTGAAGCACTATATATTACTGTAACTCCTATAGCTTTCGAAATAAGAGATGGTAAGCGTTATTTTTACGTTATATAGGGTGTTTTGCAAAGATTTGATTTCAGTTTAGCGTCCCTTTCAGAAGCGATGGTATATGAGACGTGGACTTACAGCATAACTGGGATCCGAACCACATGAGCTCCTGCCGGAATCGAATCCAAGACTCCCACGCCAAAGATGCGTACACTAAGCTCTTAACCACGGGGAACTCACACAAAGAGTTTGATAGTTGTCCACGAAACTGCAAGCCGGAAATTGCACTATGGGTTTTGAACTTGGTTTGTTTAAGCAAACAAAAATTTTAGGAATGATTCAAAAAATGGATCAAAAGACTGCGATCTTGCCCAAGAATTTTAGGAATGATCAAAAAATGCATCGAAAGATTGCGATCTTGCCAATAATTAGTTTTTGGATCAGAGTGCACAAAATTTTTGAACGGCCTCTAAATCAAGTTTTCGCATTTTTTACGGTATGGCTACACTGTATGTAGTTTTTCAGACATAAATAGGCGTACAAGAGATTTTTTTGATTGAAATATATTGGATCTTTTGATGCATTTTTGGATCAGGGCCCACAAAATTTTTTAACAGATCCTAAATCGAGTTTTCGTATTTTTTACGGAATAAGCACATCATACTAAGGTAAGTGATAGCTAGAATGACTACAGTATATGTAGTTCTCCAGATATAAGGCGTACAAGAGAATTTTTGCCTGAAATGTATTGGACCTTTTGATACAAAAATGTAATGAGTCTTACAGTTGGATACAGATATGAAGAGCATCATACTTAAAAATAACATTACTATAGAAATAGACATATTACAAATATATTACCATATATAATATAGATATAATACAGATAATACTACGAAGATGGAAAAAAGTGCAGCTGAAAATATTTATTGATTTCGTCATGAAACATTTATTAATGTTTAACTATGAAAGACATTACATGACGAATGGTGCCACAGTTGTAAATTTACAAATTTTATTGTACCGACACTTGGAAGATTTCCTGGTTGTGAATTGAGATTTCCTCATGTACACTGTTTTAGTTTCTCTCTAAAGTAACCAATAGTATTTCCCCCGTCATGGCAGGATTCCATCTACCTTCGTAACATTGTTCTATTTGTGATATTTCTTGATGAAATAAATTCACCTTCTTCATCACTCACTGCTTCTAAGTTCTCGGGTAAGAAGTTAAGGTGCGAGTGTAGATAGTGAAGTTTCAGGGACATCCTACAGCCCAATGCTTCATAGTTTTGTATTAAATCAGCCAGGATGGAGAAAAAATCATTTTTGTTGATTTTTTAAAATTTAAATCGATTTTTTTATTCAAATCAAATCTTTCTCATTGTATAATACAAGTCGCGAATTGAAGAAAAAATATTAGGAATTAGTATTAAATGTGAATTAAGCCATTTTAAAAAAAAGTATTGAGGTTGAATTTTGAATTAATCCCCAATCATTAATTTATTTCAATCCCAATGTTTCTTAAGCATTAAGGAAAAAGTACAGCAACGTGATACTTTTTTCATAAAAGTTACTGATATTTGGCAGGGGCATATTTAAAAAAAATCGGAACTAGCTTGCGACATGAAATACATATAAAATACATAAGTTTCGCTTAAGTTATAAAATATAATAATAATAATATAATTTTCGGAGAGGGGATCGGACTCTTCTAAATACGCCCCTATTATCTGGAAACAAACAGACGAACACACAAAAGAATTTTCGTCTTAAATGTCGATGGTAATTTCCCCTTTGGAATAGTTAATGATTTATTAAAACTATGCTACGAAGAGAAGGAAGCAGGATTCCCCCATTACCCGTTCCAAACGGGATTTTTCCTAATCATCCTGTGCATGGCACTCGTTTTCATACTGTGCTCTACATGTATTATGATTATTATCTTCCATAATCGGAACGACAGAACAGAAACGGGATTTTACTTATTTTCAGTTTAAATTTATTTATTTCTGAATTTGATTTAAACCAGTCCACCGTGTAATCACACACCAGATTTTCATTGTCTTTAGTATATTTGTATCTTAAAAAACATACAACAACACTCTTGAAAGATAACCATGTGGTCTTTTCAGCTGGGTTTAGTGTCTATATAAAGTGTGCGTCTTTAATGAGGCTTCTAATTTGCGGTCCAACAAATACATCTTCTTTCAATTTGGCCTCCGATACTCGTTGAAACACTTGTCGCAAGTATTTGTAGCCATCACCTTCGTTGTCCATTCCTTTGACGAATGCCTTCACAAGGCCTAGCTTTATATGAAGAGGTGACAAAAGTACATTCTGAGGATCAACTGGAGAAGCGTGTCTTACATTTACTTCTCCTGGAATGAATGCTTGTCTTTCTGACCATTTCTTTGTTTAGTAGTGCGTGTCAGTGGCTCGACTATATAATAAACACAAAAAGCAACGATGATTGCTGTAGCCATATAATAAACACAAAAAGCAACGGTGATTGCTGTAGCCACCCTGTAACCCAAGAATCAAAGCAGTAACTTTCAGGTCTGCACAAACTTTCCACTTGTATTGCTTGTACTGAATTGCATTCAGTATCTTTGTCATACTTTCATGTTTCCGTAAATCCCATAGCATATACTAATGGAATAAATGGTTTTTGATTCCCATTATAAGGGAACAGCTTTAAGATTGTATTTAGATCCGTTTATAAACGAACACCATTTTTCAGGTTTATATTAGAAACTCACCGTCATCCTTAGTCCGTCAATGTCCACATGCACATTTAATCCGGAAATGTGCAGACAATTATTTGTGTCGATTTCTGGAGGAAATCTAATTTGTGTTCTCATGTAAGAATCCCTATTCTTTCAACCTTGAGGCTAGAAGTTTAGCAGCCTCTTTTGTCAATTATACGAGATCGTTTAGTCCTGGTTGTTGTATGCGATATGGAGTAACTGAAGATTTGGGAATAAAATCTTCATCGGATGACACTAAGCTAGAATCTTCTGATGTGCTGCAACCTCTTCATCAAGTACAGGGTCAGGGTCAGAGTCAGGTACACGCACTTGGGACAGGCATACTGTCGTCATGAGGCACAAGTCTCATGGCAGATTGGTTAAGATATTTTAAATTTATTTTTCTGGAATATCCAGACACATTTGTCACACAAATGATTGGTTTGTCCTCGCCAAATTGCAGGGACAGTAAATGTCATTTAACGTTTTTTTTTTTTTTTTCTTCTTCTTTCTTTCTCTCTTTCATGAAACCACAGTCATAAATTAGCGTTGCACGTCTTGCAGCAAACTTGAGGCATCCAGTCGTTATCTTGGTCACAAACTTGACAGCCAAAGTACAGTCTGTAAGCTGTTCTTCCAATAGGTCATATCTGGATTTTGGAACAAATGACACACACGCATAACAGAAACTATTAGGTGAATATTTGCATAGTCTCCATCTTTCCTCTCCATGCTTCTAAAGAAAAGTCACTCACGGAAAAGACAGCTACATCTCATAACAATAACCGTCACTGTTATGGTCACAAATAATGCTGGTAACGTCACCTAGAACTTGTGAAAGCAGCGGACATGCGCTATTCCGTTTTTGTTTTCGAGGTCATTATTTCCAAACAAGTCACTGTTCCGTGAAAGAAAGAAAAATAAATACAAAAAATTTAGAATACTTTAAGTGCTATGTATTCGCACGCCGTACATAAAATATTTTTATACATAAGTGATAGGGGTCACTTTGAGACCTCTATCTCGTACTCAAAATGATTCACAATAATAATATCTAGCATCAATAAGAGAGATGGAACATCCTAACAGGCTTTTTGTTCCTATATTTGTTGTGAGACAAAATTGCGCTTTTTTGATAAGTGCAGTTTTACACTCTATATGGTGAATTTTTTACTTTTATGAAACTTGTTTTCGTCTTCTACAAATAGGGTACAATGGATACACATATTACACCAATGAAACATTTCGAACGCTGTATGACTCATGGCTTTGTGACAATTAGAATGGGGATAGAGGTGGAGCAAACTAGAGACCTGAACGGGCCGAATTTTTTGGCCCGAGCCCAATCCAGCCCGGGCGCGAAAAGTTTTGGAGATTTTCGGCCCGGCCCGGTAAGTTTTTTAAAATTCTTGGCCCAAGCCCGACCCGATAAATTTTAAAAGTTTCATTTTGTAACATTTTTCATGGGCACACTTCTTCAACGTTTGCCTTTATTCTAATTATCGTTTAATGAAAGTCAATAATTATTGCAATTAATCGGCCCCAGCCCGGCCCGACCTGAAGAGAAATCAGTGCCCGGTCTGGCCTAAAGAAATAACAGAGCCGAGCCGGGTTTCGGGCCGAGCCCGGCCCGTGCAGGTCTCTAGAGCAAATAGATGCCAGATTATGGTGTGGGATTCCAAAATTTTAAAAATCCATCAAGGTTTATTGAATATTACACTCTTTTTTTTTTTAACATTGTATAATGCCAGTGGTATGAGATTCCAAAGTTTTAAAATCCATCAAGGTTTATTGAATATTACACTTTTTTTTTAAAGATTGCATAATGCCAGTCTTTTTATTCTTTAAATATGATAGGCATAAATGTATAGCATATTTGTTGGCGAAATTTTGTTGCCGCACCGTTATCTGCAGTGTTGCGACCTTCTGACAAATTCTAAATTTACGAATTTTAAAACATTGTTTTTAGTTTTTTCGTTCCCTTCTTCTTCCAATAGAGGAAGTCGACGCAAACATTACACGGTTGAAATCTGAATTCCATCATCTTTCCGACAATATATCAATCGTGGCCTTCTGTCAATTAGGAGGGGAACAGGGACAAACGAAAAATGGCAGTCCGCAAAACGTAAAGTGAATGGCGGGTTTCTAAAAGTTACATATAATAAATTGTGGGTGGCAGAAGATTTCTACACAGTTTCCCGATATCAGGGAAGGGAACACAATCAGAATCAGCCATTCCCCAAACTTCTACCAAATGTGTGTTAGCTAGTGTAATTTAGTTTATGAGTTTTACGTTGTTCTGTTGTAGCTCATTTCTTTGTTCTGCTATCATACTTTCCACATACGAGAACAGTGAGTTCAAAATAAATTCAAATATGCTTTCATAACAAATTATACAGATAACAGCGTAAATGCCTGGTACAATTTTCTTATAAAAGTGGTGAAAAGTACAAGTGTGTGAATTACTTAGTACTCTGAAATGAAGCAAGTCTTACACCATTTTAAGCTTTGCATGCCAAATTTATTCTATTTTTTATAAGGTTATTCTTTTCCAGCTCACTGGTGATTAGACCTAAATAGTATGTACAATTTTAACACATATACCATCTACCACTTTTAAAGATTAACTGACAATCACCTGTAGTGTGACTGGGAATCCTAAAAAGATATTTATATTCTTAGTTTGCCGAAATTATACTAAGAATATAACAATCCTTTTAAAGTTACCCTGAGTGAATGTTAATTATGCATGTAGAATTGTTAACATCTATCATGAGGAAGATCAAAACATGCATTTCCGATGTCTTTGCACGTAATTTGATGAATCTATCTAGATAGTGGAAGTGTAAACTTACTGCATACAACACCTCCTGATTTTACAGCACTAAAAACGATGAGTGATGTGTGATCAGCGATTGCGTTAATAAATTGATTTAAAAAATATGGTATAAACTAAGTTTAAAGTCTTATATAATATATTCTTTAATAAAAGAAATACGTGCTCAATAATATTATATCTGTACTTCAACTTTGCTGTTCCAGTAATTGTAACTTCTAATCTATTACAGGAAGTCCATCCCTTGGAGGATATTGAAATGAAGCGACTAGTGTCCTCAAGCTATGATAATTTGTCTGTCTCTAGTTCAGTGGCATCTTCCGAAACACTATCTTTAATTGATTCTGAACATTCGCTGGACCAACTAAATAAGGATTCCACCCGCAGTGATTCCCGTGTAGTCTGCGAAAGGAGTGCCATTCCGTTAGCATCTCAAGGCACAATTGAGAAGCTGTGTAGACAAGCTTTAAAATGCATGCCAAACTTTGTGTTCCGCCATAAAACGTTGCTGGATGAACCCATCGCAGAAGAAGATGAAGAGGAGAAAAATGATAATGGTAATAATATAGATCATGAAACAGAGCATGAGCAGCAAAATCAAAAACATTATTATGATTATAGCAGTACTGAAGCCTCTGAAGATGGTGACGCTGATGAATCGGATGAATTTTACGACACCTGAAGTTTATTTTATTATAATTTTATTGCATTAAACAAGTGGCATAATGCTTACTGATATACTACGTTTGGTAGAAATTGTTTCCTTTGTAGCAATAAGAGCATCACTATACTTGTAACAGTAATAAAACAAAGGTAACAATTAAGTGAGCTTTTCAAAATTTAAGAGCACCAGTATTATTGAAGTGTCCAATGTTCTTTCTGTAACAGTCATTATATTTTGCCAGCAAGGTAAACATCTCCATTATAAAATAAGTGTGTTTGATTAACGTGGAGTTTTATTGAAAATACGTATGTCAAGTGTTCGGCTGAAACTTTGTTTTAATATTGTAAGAGTAGATGCAAAATAACGTATGGGTCTGTATGGTAGTTTTTTTTTTTTTTCCTTGCTTGCTTTTGGCAATGTTATTATGTCATTTTTAACTTCAGTAGTAACGTAACGTAATGGATGATAAAGGTACTTCAAAACATTTTGTAATGAATTTATTAAGTGGCATATGGCGATAGAGATATTTCAATTTCCATCATACAGAAGAAGTAAAACGCAAATGTTCTGTAGTCCAAGTTAATACAACCACATAATTGTACAAAACAAAGTAATGTACTCGTTACTTTACTTTAGTACATATTAATCCAAATTTAAAAAAAAAAAAAAAAAAAAAAAAGTTAAAAGAAGTATTACAATAATTCCTTGAGTACTTTTAAAAATCAGTGTGTTTGCCTGAGTGATTTTCCAAATGGTTGTCTGCATTTGGACATGGTATTTTTGAATCATAAATTTAGTGCATTGGTTGCTTGAGTAATAACAGTCATTATGCTGCGAAATCGTTTGGTAACAGTGTGTTTTTGTAACATAAAGTTCTATTTTATTTTTTTATTTTTTTTTTTTTTTTTAATGACTTAAAATATTTAATGTCAATAACTGAATCAGTAGCAGTATTTTTAGTTTTAATTTTTTAGAAATTATATTAGAGTTTGTATAAATCTGAAGTAGCGCAAAGAAAAAAATGAAAATTTAACGAAAGTAAAAATCTAGACCTGTAGACGTATAACTAGCTGATTAAAGAACTAACTTACAATCTAAAAGATTCTGGAAAATTTCTTTTAATGCTAGATATAATATTCGTGAGAGTAAGACTGTATTATAGCAGGGTGTCCAGTGTATAGGAAAAGCTGGAATTATGCGGATAGACGTTGACCCTTTTCGTTAATTTTAAATATAAAGTAAATAGTGCTAAATTAAGCACTAAATAAAAGTAATATCCAAGTATAGCTAAGTACAAGTATAACATTAAGTTTTGGTCTTACGAGAACATACACAGTAATTCAGTAATGTGAAAAGCATGGGGTACAGAATTACTATTAATGTATGATTGTGTTCATTTCGCTAAAAAAATTGACAGTGTTTCATCGGAAAATTTCGTAGAATGTACGGTGAAAAGCGGGAATTTAAAATATGATCGCTGGACATGTATATTGTTCACAGACTGAAAGTCAATCTTCAGTCGTGATTTACAGTTTACATTTAGTCTTATACATTCAGAAATTCTGTTCGTGGCTTCATTTTAGAGCCGTGATGTTTTTGTATTTAGATACTATTTTCGACAATAATTCGTAGTCTCTTTAATACTGTAAATGCATTTGATATTTGACGATGATTTGTCATATAATCCTCCGGATTGCGAAATTTTAATTGATTTTTACAACAGACAGAGAGTGAAAAGTGATTGACTGGACCGGGATGCCCGGTACATACCGTGCCGTAACGCATCGGCATGGTATGCCTGAGGTTACGATCCAGTCAGTCACTTTTTCACTCTGTACGTTATGGAATTCGCACCTATAGAGAATCTGTTGTGTTAATAATAATAATAATAATAATAATAATAATAATAATAATAATAATAATAATAATAATAATAATAATAATAATAATAATAATAATAAAAATATTAAAAAAATAGTTTTCTCCTTTCATTAGTATATATGGTTTTTACAAGTTCTATCAAAATTCAATGTTCAATGGAAAGCTGGATTTTTGTCATTTTAAATTCTATAAAATAATAATAATAATAATAATAATAAACTATTAAGTCGTATAACTGGATGAAAATTAACATACACATTAAGAAATGAAGAAATTAGTATACTTTATCTTGTTTGTCTCAGGTACTCAACGTAAAACCAAATCTAAGAAGTAAAAAATGTTAAGTCGGGAGTGTGTGTTGTAGGAGAAAGTGTAATAGATTGTGAAAATTATGTTTATTTAACTTTCAAGATCTCGAATTAGATCTGTTATTATGTAATTTTCGATTTTCTTAACTAAAAAGTATAATGAATAAATTTTTGTTTTTCCAATAATTAAAATTGTAGCTTTCCACGTACTGCACACACACACACACACAATACTGTAATTGTGTGTTTCTAACGATAGACTAGTGGAAAGACTTACAAAATCTCAATTTTGTGGACCAAGTTGATATACAGTCTGCTATATTGTAAAGAATTTTTGATCAGCATTTTGTCTTTTGGAATACATTTTAAGAACAGGAGTACTTTTTTTTTTTTTTTTTTTCATTTATTTATTTTAAATGCAACATTGTCTTTGCGGATCTCACAAGTTTATGACAGAAAATCTTTTGATTTTGTACATGATCATATGTCAGTGTACCCAACATCTAACAGAAGAACTTCAGAGAAGTTTAAAAGAAGGGGCATATTGTGTTTTAGAAGAAAAATAAAAGTTAGGTAATGGATGATAAAAAGCTTTAAAATTATTTGGACATTGGTACGATTTCTTTCTTTCTAATGAGATAAGACTTCGAAGCGTTCTTTTAAATTAAGGAAGGAGTACATTTTCTAAACTAACAAGGTACACACATTAGTTAATAAAGGAAAATTACTTACTTAAAAACTTACTTCCAAAGCACGAGAATATGAGTTAAAAACAATTTATAGAAAACTATCAGACATTATGTAACTATTGCATATTGACATATAAACATGAAAAACAGTAGCTTACAGAAAGTATGTTGTGAATTTTGTCTATTGATGTGTATAATCTTATTCTGAATTTCACAGGTCTTAACAAAGTATTTAAAGTAAAATCTCATATAAGTTTTTGATTTGTTACTCCATACATTTCAAGATGTTGTCAAACTGCACACACTGTTATTTAGTTCATACAAAATAAAGGAAAATATTTACAGTTTAATTGTACGTGAAAAATATTACCATGAAAGTGTAACGAGAAGACATCCATAAATGGTTTAGTGTAAATGCTTTTAAGCTCTGTCGCTAAGAAGTTTTTGGTAAAGTGTAAAATTCATATACTTTCTCATTCCCAGTAGTTTTCTTTTTCTTTTTCAAACAAAGAACAATAAAAGTTAAAGGGAACTAGAAAAATCACAAATTGATTACCGCTGCTTAAAGTACAAGCTAAATATGAAATACAAAAATATATTTGAAGGAGATACGTTTAAATTTACCACGTTTATTCAGTGAAGTTATTTATACTTCTCGTTTCACATTCTTGGGCTTCTGATTGTTGGATATACTTCCTTGAGGAGCTTCCGTTCTCTCGTAAAATATAAGTTCCAAACAGTGATATACAAAGTGGAACAAATAAACACTAGGAACAAAGTGGCCTTGCAACTTCGCATTTCCATGATAAATCCATTCGATTTCATATTTTATCAAGTCATGACGTTCTTTATTATTGTCTAAGGCGAAAGCCGAAAGCTTGACAAAAGATAATTCACGAATTATAATTTCAAGTAAGTGATTTATCATAATTAGTTTATGGTATTAATGAGTTTTTACAGAATCGAACACAAACTATTGAAAGTTTATGAAACTTGCTATAATTATTTAATTATCTGTACAGATTGATAAAATTGGATCTGAATATATTATTGGAATATTTAATCCTGTGGGAACTTGAACCATATTACCAACGATCATTTTCACATTGATCAAATTTTGTTGTACAATTTATAAATTTATTACACACTGTAAAGAAAAATAATTAGTTAATATGAGAAGAGAATTATAAAGATTACTAATTATAGTGTTTGATATTAAGTATAAATTTTACAAAAATTTTAGTAGTTATAAATAGATAAATACTTAATAATCTTACGTGCAAGGATTGTTTTTCGCATTTATCATGGTCCGTGAGGATAATTCGGACGATAATAATGGTATATATCTAGTCATAGAGAGAATTGTGTACGAATAATAAAAGAAAGATCTTTTAACGTTTGTACTAATTATGGAAGGCCAGTTAAGTTTTTGAGATCTTCAATTTTCTTTTTAGTTCTTTTTTTCTTGTTATTAGTTTTCCTTTTATATTGAAGACAAAGGGTTTATATTTCTACTTTTATTTATTCATGTAAAATTCATTTCTATAGTAGTGATCGTTCTGCAAATTAGAAAGTAATGTAATTGAAGTGTTAAGTAAAATCGGTTGTAACTTTTGTGTAACTTTTGAGAAGTGTCATATGTATTTATTGTGGAAGCTAATGATACAGGGTGGGCCACGTGTTACTTCACAGAAATGCATTTGAAATCAGTTATTCATTAACTACGAAATTATTACAATTTGTATCACACCATTATCTTAGGTTACCTAAATCAAGTATCGAAAACATCATTCATCGTTTTCAATGCATAAATTACATCTTTTAAGCACAGAACATATTGCATGACTAATATTTTTGTATGATAACTTATCAAATCCAGAAGCAATACATTTTTTTAAATGTTCCAGATTTTTTAAAATTATCTTTCATTATTCCTAGAAGCACATAACTCAATTACATGTTGATAATTGTGGTCATATGACCACAGCTTTCGAAGTTCGAACATACGTTCATCCTTTCTAACTTTCTATACATTGTAACTGTACTTAATTGCAAATATAACAATGCTTAGTCTATCTCTATATATAAATGAGATTTTAAAATGTTGGATAGTTAAGTTTTTCTAGGCGTTTCGATTGATTTTAATGATTTTTATGCATTGGTGGTCTGTCTTAACTTAGTTATTTTTTTAAATCAGTTTTCCGAAAAAAAATTATCGTACATGAGAAGGGAGGGGGCAGAGGGGCTCAAAAAATTATGTCAAAAATACAGTGTCTCATAAGCCAGTTAAGTAGAAAGGTTAAACTTCGTATATAAACTCATTAAAAATAAGCAGAAACATGCACCAGCGTTTTTGAAAATTTACGTTCTAAGGGAAACATTTTCTGTGTAAAATGAATGTAACGATGTTCGGCGGACAATTCTTTCTAGACTGTTGCACCGAATTTAATGATCTTTCGTACATAAGTGGACCATGCCCTAACTTCGGCTTTTATCACATTATCGGCATAGTGGTGAGAAGGCAATGACATGTAAAAGTAATCGAAAACAACTGATAATACCGTCGGTATCATTGAGATGAATAGTGATACTCCAAATTTCGTTTAAGTACAAATTTAGCCCTCATCGGCGTGGTGGATGAAAAGGAGTAACATTAAGAATTTTTATCATTGCACTTTCGTTGAAATGTGTCTCCTAAGGATAGAAGTGGTTCAAGTTCTTTCCATTACCTATTCTCCTGGTGTGGAAAACGGGCATTTCATCTAGTCCATTGTAAAATAACATGTTATTCATGAACCACTATAACATTGTTTACGTTAATAATCTACTGTTATTGTAGTTAATTTAGAACTGAGTCAAGGGACGTACGGCCCACCCTGTATTGAGTGCGATTGTTTGAAGTTTGAAAAAATAACTTTATTATTATTTAAAAATTGAAGAGAAGCACTCACCTTTGATAAGAAGTGCTTCTTATTCGATGTAATTTTGTGATCGAGAAAATTGGTCTGTGGGTTATCACGGAGATCTACTTCCTCTCGCCTTTTTCTCACCCTACAAATTACGTATTTCATTTTATACACTTTGTTTAAAGTCCGTCTCTTTTACCATAGAGGACATAAGTGAGACATGAAATTAAATATTTTATTTTAAATAATATAATACAAATACGAACGACAATAACGTGAACATTACTGTTTTGATTGTTGATAAGATCGTAAATCACTAAGCTTTTAATTACGCGTAAAAGAAATGTATACTACCAATTCAATTGTTCCGTCCTTTTATCATCAGTAGAAAGATTCTCTGATATTGTATGAAAATCTTGCAGAAGACTTATTCATAAAATAGAAGCATTTCGACTTGTGTGGAGGCTCGTTTTACAATAGCGATTGTTGATAATTGGTTGACATGTCATATATATTTGTAACCAAGAATCCAAGGATCTTTCCATTTTCTTTCGAGATGTGCTATGCTAATTGTTCTTAAAATTACTACTACTTGTTACAGTTCTTATTATGTGGATATTTACATTCAACTGAAGGATCGTTCGTTGACTCTGTAGGGCAAATTGCTCTCATCATAAGATCACCGATTAGCACTAAATTGTAGCTTGAGACAACTGAATCATGGCTTGATCTATTGATATGATGCTCTTGTGATTCTCTTTGTGTGTATTAAGAGAGGGAAGGAGGAAGAGAGAAAGAAAAGGAAATAAATTGGTTGAACTATGGCTTTGATAGAAGATTGATCACTCTCAATATATTCCATGGTCTGCTTTGTGTTATTTTATCCTCGAATTTTGAATGTCTTTAGCTAGAATAACGAGAATATTTACTTTTTTCCTATTTAACTACTATACTTGTATCAATAAATATATCAGTTTAACAATTGAATGTGTAACATTTTGGTGCAAATGGTGAAACATATTTCCACAGTTACTTGCAAATAACTTTTACCAACAATATTGTCAAAGTGGTGGAACAACTTTGGTGACCACTTTCTGTAAATAACAGAGAAAGTCATTGTTTTGGTTAATTTTTTGTTGTTGGCAAGATAACAAAAAGTATCAAAGAGAATTGTACATGATATTCAAGAAAGTGTACGAACTTTAGTTTATCAGGAAAGACCAACAAAGTAAAAAGTTGTCATCTTCATCTTTGAAATATTCTCAACTTCTACTTCTGTATTATGTTTATAGTTACTGTATGTGTGTATTTGGTCTTGTAGAATTTATCCTATTCATGATATTTACCATCATGAATAAATACTCTTAAGACACTTATAAACAAAAATAAACACGACATAAATTCCATAAAATTAGTTCTTTTATATTAAACTAAAGTATATTTGTACTTTTCCATTATGTTTATATACCCGCTGTGTACTTTTTACGTTCTTTATAATTTCGTAACAACTAAATTCAAGTGTACGAACGATGCATCGTAATTGCCAGTACATAATCCAGTTTGTTATTTTGAATTCTTCTTTCACACTCACATGTTGAAAAGAACACAACTCAAGTTTATCAATAACTGTAGTATTGGATTTGTGTTAGGATATCCATTTTTTATTAATGTGGAAAATAACTGTATTTTTAGAAGGATGACATAGAAGGGAAATCATATTCATTAATAATAATGTTTGTATTAACGTTAGTTGCAAAGGTCAGTAAGATTTTTAATTTTCTACTTTATGCTGCAAAAAAGGACAGAATTTGGAATGAATGTGCCATAGTTCATTACTGAAATCCAGATTATACATACTTAATTCCATTTTAACGGTAGTAGTAGCTAGTAAAAAAATATTAAGTGACTGTTATCTGTAATACAGAATTGTTGGTAACTGAATAAATGATTACAAATCAGTACAGATGATGATGATAATATATTTCATTCATTGTTTTCCAAGTAAATGGAATTGAATGAAGTCTAGGCGTTTTTGCTTAGTCATAACATGGAATTTTGTAAATAATATTTTCAGTGTTATTAATTAAGTAGTACCCGTAAGCTGTACAAATATATTTAAGATATTTCTTTTAACGTTATTCTATACAAAATAATATTATGTACATATATGAATTTGAAAAGCTGCGAAAGATAGGCAGATTGCGAGTGAAATTGTGACAAAAAATGAGTACACAACTCACGAGACACTTTGTTTACTGATTATACCTCGGTTAGTTATGCTTTGTACCATTTTCTCCAAGTTCTAAAACAAAACTATGTATCTTATTCCAATATCACAAAGTAAACTTTGCTTTAAATTGCATTTACTTGTAGAGTAAGGTGTCAAAACAAGAGAAAGAAATGTCAGGCTCATTTCAATGGAATATACGTAGTTATCAGAAAGATAATATATTCATTTCATATATATGCTTATGTTAACATGAAGAGACAAATTTGAGTATAGTTTACAGTAAAAATAGATTGTTGTTTTGTTTTTTCGTTTTAAGTTAAGCGTCCCTTCTCAGTACTGAGGCTACATGGAACACAAACCTACAGTTTAAGGTTGGTTTAAAGGGACAAGTTTTGCCGATAGATGGCACTACAGTCTTCGTATCTCTCCCAGGTATATTTTATCTTTCACGAAAATTAACGATTTCTCTTACAAATTTCAACTTACAGTCTTCAAATTTTTAGAAAAGGAACTTCATAATCTATCGAAGGCAATAATCTGTGCCGATTTTTTATTTAGAATTTTCCTCATTGTTGAAATGGTTTGATTGTTCAAATGGATATCCAGATCTTTAACAATGAAACTGTTTCAACAATGAAGAAAATTCTAAATAAAAATCAGCTCGGATTGTTCCCTTTAATAGGTTATGAAGTTCCTTCTCTAAACAATTGAAGTCTCTAGGATGAAATTTATAAAAGAAATTGTAAATTTTCGTGAAAGGTAAAAAATACATGGGAGAGATAAGAAGACTATAGTGACACCTATCGGCAAAACTTGTCCCTTTACACTAACCTTAAGGTGGAATCCGAACCACCGTAATGGGTTCCAAGCTCTCTCATCGGGAATAAAACCTGGGACCATGTACTCCAAAGGTGCGCGCTAGCGACTAGTCAGCGAAGAGGGCTAGCATACGTGGAGTTCGAATGTATCCTTTCGTTCAAATTTTACTCGAATGTATCCGTTCATTTCGAAGTTATTAAGGTGAGAACATGTGTGAGATAATGGGTATTTTTTTTTCCTGGTGACCAGTGCTTTGCTAGTCCACAATATTAGTAATTAATCCTAATGTGGGATCGCAGTGACATAGTAGTAGACCGTTCATCTCTGTGCGTGGATCTCTGGTTCGATCCTAGCTCGTGCCAAGTGGGCTTTGTGATAGGCAAACATCGTGGTTTTGAGTTTACTCGGGATTCTCCCTCTTCGTCCCACTTTATTTCATAATTTTATGCATTTTCATCATCACTTCTTCTTCAGCTTGCACGACATAATCGTAGGACGTAAAACTGGTAGATTGCATTTCATTTCATTTTATCCTTTCATAAAGTTTTTCTTTAGAGTACTGTTAATGTATTAGTTCGTATTTATTTGTTTCTTTTGCTTTTTCTATTATTATTATTGCGTTTATAACAAGCTAAAAGTACGTTTAATTATCATAGTGAGCGTTTTCACTAAACTCAGCACCCATATGGAAGTTTGAATTACGCCAGTTCTGTAATGCCGTATCCCGAATATATATATATTACATTCGAGAAAACCCCATCTTATACCTCTCCGTAGAAGGAATACAGATAGGGTTATTTAAAGAGCGGTGAATGGCCGGGAATTTGAACAAGATTGCATGTATGCTAAATTTTATGTGTAAACAATAGAAAGTACTTTTATTTCTTTCTAATTATGTAGAATTAAGTTTTGTATAAACGTACTTCCAGCAGTGTTTTCACAAATAAAACAACTTCTACACGCTAATTATACCGTTAGCACTACTGCTATGCCGTTCTGCTCCATTTATGTACACATACGTATTTTGAGTAACTTCTCAATGTAATATTCTTAACAATAAGAACTTTTTTCTGTCATTGATTTCTCAACCAATATACTTGAGATCTATAACGCATGGGGTAGTACCAATACAGTGGAGTTCTGAAGTGCATGTAGCAGTTCTCCCCTTAAGGAAAGTATTTTGGTTCGAACAGACGTATCAGTGCGAAATTTTATTTATAGGACTATTATGTACTTCTGAATATGCTGGTGGGTGTTGTTTCTCTTTAAGAGTCTCCAAGATCTAATGTCACTGCGGCTGTCATTAGAAGTTAAACGCAATATAAATATCTTAACTAAAATTGCAATACAATGCTTAAAATAATATGAATAACTGCAAAACGCGCAGTTAAAGAAAAACAAATTAGTCACATGCCATAATTGCACATTTTGTAATACTAGTGCTTAATGCTACGCCACGTCAACAATGATCTTAAAGTTGTTCATAGGTTCCCCAACATCGTAGCCAGCGTTTTGCAACGAAACGAAGCATTGCTTTATAAATTTTCTCAGATAGTTGATTATAAATGGCAAAATGCAAAGCCATGATAAAGGATAAGTCGACCATTATACTGAAAACTTTCATTTGCAGTTATAGTTACAATATTTGCACTGCGTTTACTTTTACAATGACAGCTGCAGTGACATCTAGTGAACGTTTGCAGAGGAACGACACCCACGTACCCATTCAGAGGTACGTAATGGTTCTATAAATAAATCCAGTA